>NW_024543061.1:12272500-12872500 GCF_018167655.1 Microtus oregoni
CTACCAAATGTCTTTTCATTAAAAAATACAACTTGGGAGCTGAGGATGTAGCTCAGTTGGTAGAGTGCTTGGCTAGTACTTGTGATGCCTTGGGTTCTGTCCCCAGCACCAATGAGCTGGGTAAGGATGTACACACCTGTTATCTCGGTGCTGCAGAGGATGGAGGTGGGAGGGGCAGACATGCAGAGTTATCTTCAGCTACACAGTGAATCTGAGGCCAGTCCTAGACACATGAGGCCCCGTCTAAAAACAAAACAACAAAATCGGGTTGAATAGCTAAGTGGGCAGTGTCTGACTGCAGCCCTATTACTTCTGAGGAATCTAAGGCAGGTGGAACACTGAGGCCAGTCTTGGCAACAAAGTGTGACTGTCTCAAAATAAATAAGTAACTAAACACCTGATTTAAATGATTTCTTTAAATATCATATCCTTGGGGACTGGACAGATGGTCCAGTCATTAAGAGCACTTGTTGCTCTTTCAGAGGACTGGGGTTCAGTTCCCAACATCCGCAGGGAGGTTCGTAACCAACTATTACTTCAGTTCCAGGGGACCTGATGCCCTCTTCTGGCCTCTTCAACTACTACACGCACGACACACAGACATGCATGCAGACAAAACAGCTATACACATAAAATAATGCTAAATATAATAATAATGGGGCTGGAGACATGGTTCAGTGATTAAGAGCACTTAGTGCTCTTACAGAGGACCCTGATTTGATTCCCAGCACTCACAGGGCAGCTTACAGTGCCAATTCCAGGGGGTCCGATCTCCAACATTCCTGATTGCATATGGTACACACACACACACACACATATATACACACACATACATACACACACATACAATAAATATTCCTTTTTAAAGAAGGATTTATTTGTTTTATGGATATGAGTGCTCTATCTGCATGTACACCTTTATGGCAGAAGAGGACCTCAGATCCCACTATAGATGGCTGTGAGCGACCATATGGCTGCTGGGAATCAAATTCAGGACCTCTGGAAGAGCAGCCAGTGCTCTTAACCACTGAGCCATCTCTCCAGCCCTGAAACAAATATTTTTAAGAATCATATCCATGGCCGGGCCGTGGTGGCGCATGCCTTTAATCCCAGCACTCGGGAGGCAGAGGCAGGCGGATCTCTGTGAGTTCGAGACCAGCCTGGTCTACAAGAGCTAGTTCCAGGACAGGCTCCAAAACCACAGAGAAACCCTGTCTCGAAAAACCAAAAAAAAAAAAAAAAAAAAAAAAAAAAAAAGAATCATATCCATGTTGGTTAGAAAACTTAGGAAGACTACTCAAATGATGCTTGACCAGGATTTCTCCCTCTGTAGAGTTTCCTACTGATACCTGAACAAGGACCGCAAACTTAAGTGGCTAAAGAAGGGAAATTTTAGCAAGGTGGTGGCGGCACACACCTTGAATCCCAGCACTTGGGAGGCAGAGGCAGGTGGAACTCTGTGAGTTCAAGGTCAGCCTGTCTGTCCACGTGGGAAGTTTTGGGCTAGCCAGGGCTACATAGTGAGAACTTGTCTCAGTAACTCCCAACCCTTCAACAAAACAAAACGAAAACAAAAAACACTGGAAATTTCCTCTCAAGGTATTCTGAAGATTAGAAATCCAGAAATGAAGATGCTAGCAGAGGGTATTGCCCTGACTTCAGGATTTGTCCTTAGCTTCTGATGTCACCAGAAATCCTTAGGCTCCTGGCCTTCTAGCTATACTACCCCGCCACTGTTCACATGAATATAAGCAGTGTGTGTGTGTGTGCTCACGAGGGTCTCTTCTTTTGTTTCTTTGTTTTTCAAGACAGGGTTTCTCCTCGCAACAGTCCTGGCTGTCCTGGAACTTGCTGTGTAGACCAGGCTGGCCTTGAACTCACAGAAATCTTGCCTCTGCCTCCCAAGTGCTGGGACCAAAGGTGTGTACCACCAACACCTGGTGAAAGAATTTTTAAGTAAATTATTCATTTTAAAAATTACAGTTAAGCCAGGAGGTGATGGTACACGCCTTTAATCCCAGCACTTGAGAGACAGAGACACGCGGATTTCTTTGAGTTCAAAGTCAACCTGAGTTCCAGGACACTCAGGACTGTCATATAGAGAAACCCTATCTCTAAAGGCCAAAATAAATCAATCAATAAATAAAAATTATAATTGTAAGTCAGGCAGTGGTGTCTCAAAAAACAAACCAACTAAACAAAAAATTACAACTACAAGGGAGACTAAAGGAAAAATGAAATCTTTTTGTAATTTGGAGTATTTGACATGATAGCAACATTATTTTGTAATTATCCCAGTCATTCTGTTTTCTCTTGACTTTATCTGTTCTGTATTACATGTGGTGCATTTACATAGTAAAGTTGATGTATATTTGTGTCTTTCTAGAATGTTCTTCTGGTATTTTTTTCTTGTTTTTCAGAAAGTGCTTAAATTTTCTTCATCTGTATCCTACACATTTACTATTATTCTTATTTCTTGCTTTTTATTTTTATTTATTTTTACCTTTTATCACGCAGACACACAGGATGTTGTTTCATTTATTCAGGAGGTTTCAGCATTCATACACTTAAATCTTGCATGATTTCATGGAGTCAAAGTTGCAAAATGTATGTTAGATGAATTGCAACTTTAAAAAACTTTCTTTTGAGATTTAATTTGTTTTATTTTCTGCTGTTTGCTTTTGAGACAGGGTTTCTATGTAAAACTGTCCTGGAACTTACTTTGTAGACCAAGCTGGCCTTGAACTCCCAAGTGCTGGGATTAAAGGCATGGCAAGATTATAATACAATTGCATTTTTCCCTTCCCTTTCTTCCCTCCAAACCCTTCCATGGTCTCTTTCAAATTCATGATCTCTTTTTTTTTCATTAACTGTTGTTACATGCATTTAAGCACACACACACACACACACACACACCTAAATACACCTGCTTAGTCTGCAGGTTACTTATGTGTATGCTTTCTGGGCTTGCCATTTGGTATTGCACAACCAATTAGTATACTCTTTCCTCAAAAAGACTATTTTCTCCTGCTCTCAGCATTCCTCAGATGCCTACATACCTTGAACGCCCAATCCTTCTGCCTCCACCTCCTGAGTTCAGGCTTGAACCCCATGCACCACCGCTTGAGATTTCTGCAGCCCTGGGGATTGAACTCAGGGCTTTGTGCATGTTCAGTAAGCACTCCACCCAAGGAGGGACATCACCAGCCCTCTCGGGTATATTTTGCAATCTGTTCTAATTAGCTCTAATGTTGTGATGTTTCAGGTGAGTCCTGATGTCAGTGTGGACACTCACACTCCTGGAAACAGTGATATTCTGCAAATAAAGTCTATGCTTTCCAGCCTGGAGGTCTACATTTCCCCTGTTGATAATTTATTAGCATATTTCAAAAGCCTGCTCCTTCATTCGGACCCAATATCTTTGTTAAACTTTACTGAACTTTCCTGGAAGATTTATTTTCCTCTCTCTGAGCGTTAGCAAAACTTAGTACTGGGGCCGGGCAATGGTGGCGCACGCCTTTAATCCCAGCAGAGGCAGAGGCAGGCAGATCTCTGTGAGTTCGAGACCAGCCTGGTCTACAGAGCTAGTACCAGGACAGGCTCCAAAGCCACAGAGAAACCCTGTCTCGAAAAAACAAAAAACAAAACAAACAAACAACAACAACAACAAAAAACTTGGTACTGGGGTTGTAACCACAGAACAATTATGTTTTCATTCTTTGGTTATCAAGTTTCTTTCCCAGACCGGCGGTGGTGACATGTGCCTTTAATTCCAGCACCTGGGAGACAGAGGCAGGCGGATCTCCTAGTTTGAGGCAGTCCTAGTCCCCCTGAGCGAGTTCCAGGACAAATAATAATAATAACAAAAAATACAATAAATTCTTCCCTAGGCTGAAGTCAAGTTAGAGAAGTGTATTTGGAGGAGGGAAGGATGACGCTTTCCTATGCAACTACGAATTTCCCTATTCTGCCGTTTTATAGAAGACCGAGGAAGGAAGGGAAAAGAGAAGGGACGGAGGGAAAGTGAAGAAGAGAGCGCCCTAAGAATTCAATGACCAGAAAGAGTGCCTGCTAGCATTAGCAAAAATTGGAACCCTGATTTGGGACCATGGCTTTCCCGCCCCATTGCGATGCCTTCCGTAGATGTTAAGCCCGAAACTCATGTGAGAACTTGATCAATTTGGAAATGAACTAAAATGTTTTGCGTCTTCCAGTCTTGTCCTGCCCAATCTCCAGAGAGTTTCTTCGCCGGGTCTTCGCGAAGAACCCTGTCACCTAGAGGCTGGGTGGGGAACTCCTCTTCCTAAGGATGGTCCAAGCCTGAGACTTCGCTGGCTGAGGGTGCCCGCGTTTTGAGCAGACTTAGTGTTGGGATCTGCCCTGATCTGGGGAAAGAGGCTGAGGTCTCTCCCTCGCTGCCTCTTACAGGTTTATCCCTGCTCAGCCGAAGCAACGGGATGCGATAGGCTTGGAGCCACAGAGACCTGGCCAGCTTGAGCTCCGGAGGAAAGCGGGCAAGGAGCCCGGGTTGGCAACTGCGCAAAACAAGGCTGCTTTCTTTAGCAGAACGCCTTCGGACAAACGGCCGGGAGAGGTGGAGGGGAGGCGGCTGTCAGGCCCGGAATGCACACACCTGTACCCGACAAGGCTCCTTTGAATTCTTTCTGCTCAGTAGTCTCCCGGGGGCTTGGCCCGAGGCACGGGGAGGAGAGTCTGGCAGCCAGTGCCCTGGGGAGGAGCACTCCACCCAGACCTCCAGGAGGAGCGGCCACCGGGGGAGATTCGGCGCCAGCACGTAGCTGAAGTTCCCCTAAAGCTTCCTCCTGTCTCCCTGACTCCACCACCCCCACCCCCGCACCTGCAGCTCCCGCCTCTGCCCCGCCCCTGAGCCCACGGCAAACAAAGCTTTCTAGAAACAGGAGTTTCGGAAGGGATTCCAGACGGTGGGTGGACCACGGCGCGGGCGAGGCAAACCTCTTTTGCCCTCGCTGTCTGGTCCTTGCTCACATCCCGTTTTCCTGATTCCTAGTTCGTCGTATTTTGGATGAAGAAAGTGAAGTTCACAAAATGAACGATATTTGCATTTTTTTCTATTTATTGGGTTGCAGAGCAGTGTAGTATATATCTTTTATTTTGTTTTCTGAGACAGGGTCTCCAGTAACCCAGGCTGGTCTCAAACTCACTCTGTAGCTGAGGAATAGCCCCGAACAACACCTTCAGTTTTGACTTGTGTGTGTGCACGCGTGGGTACGTGTTCCTGCATGTGTGGAGGCAAGAGACGGGTATCATACAGGCATCTTCCTCACTCATTCGCTCTTTGATTTTTTTGAGACAGGAGCTTTTCTGAACATGGAGCTTGCTGATTTGGTGAGACTGGTTCCTCTTTGAGCTCCAAGGATCTGCCTGTTTGGATCAGGAAGCACTGAGATTCTAGAAGCAAATCACCACACCTCGCTTTTTTATAAGGATGCTGGGGAAACTCACTGATGGTAGCGAGCACAAGGCTCACTTTACCTCATCAACTATTTATTTCCCTAGTCCCTAACCTTCCTCCTACCCCCACCCCCACACACTTCCCTAGAACTCAGGGCTTGGTAATCTGACACAAACACTCTACTGAGTGACATCCCCAGTCTTACTTAAGTTCTTTCCCACCTTAGAGTCTCACTTCGTAGCCATGGTTAGCCTGAAACTTGCTATGTAGACTAAGATGCCCTCAGATTCACAGAAATCCACCTGCCTTTGCCTCCGAGTGCTGGGATTAAAGACATGAACCACCACACATTCAACCAATTATATATATATATATATATATATATATATATATATATATATATATATATATATAATATATATATATAAAACCAAAAATATATATATAATCAAAAGAGGAGGCTGACCAGTGGTGGTGCACACCTTTAATCCCAGCACTCGGGAGGCAGAGGCAGGTGGATATCTGTGAGTTCGAGGCCAGCCTGGTCTACAAGAGCTAGTCCCAGGACAGGCTCCAAAGCTACAGTAGAGAAACCCTGAATTAAAAAAAAAAAAAAACAAAAGAGGAAAGACAGAAAGAGGAGAAAAAGAAAGAGGAAATAGAGATAGAAGAACAGGAACAGGGCTGATGATATCAGCCAGACTTAAGTCGATTGTAATCACAGCTGCCCCTGATAAGCATGGGTCACTTGTGTAGTTATTCCTAGTTAATTCCCAATATTTTTTTTTTAGATTGATTTATTATGTATTCATGGTTCTGCCTGTATGTATGTTGCAGGCCAGAAGAGGGCACCAGATTTCATTACAGTTGGTTGTGAGCCACCATGTGGTTGCCGGGAATTGAACTCAGGAACTCTGGAAGACCTCTTAGCATCTGAGCCATTTCTCCAACCCGTTATTCCTAATTAAAAGAGTAGTTCCCTGGTAATGGGTGGACATTCTTTTTTGGTTTTTCGAGACAGGGTTTCTCTGTGGCTTTGGAGCCTATCCTGGAACTAGCTCTGTAGACCAGGCTGGTCTCGAACTCACAGAGATCCGCCTGCCTCTGCCTCCCGAGTGCTGGGATTAAAGGCGTGCGCCACCATTGCCCGGCTGGGTGGACATTCTTAATAACTGTTAAAAACACCAAAGTGGACTACTGCCTGACCCATAGAATAAAGACCAGCGTGATAAGGAGGACCCAATGGAAGGCAATGAATTTACCCTCTCTGCCAGCACACCACACCCATGGAGAATGAGTGCTGAGGGTCACTTCAATAGCCATACACACCTCTAATCCCAACACCCAGGAGCCAGAGGCAGGAGTTTGAAGACAAACTGCAGGAAACCCCACTTCATTTTGCATTTGCCCACGAAGAAGGCAGACAAATATTGGGAAATGACTGTACACTTCCATAACATCTATCAAGTTTTGACTCCAGTTGCATTGCGGTTCTGCAGTTAATACAATGGGCCTCTTGTAACAGCTTCTCCATTTGTGGATTCCACCAACCACAGATCAAAAATGTAGTTACTGGCCATCAAATTGTCTCGGGGAGAAAGACACAAGCCCAAGGGCCCGAGTTCAATGCCCAGGATCCATATGGTGGAAGGAGAGAACCAGCTTCTTCAGGATGTCCTCTGACTTCCTGACTTCCACGCAATGCCATGGCATATGCCTGTGCCCTCCTTACATGTAAATAAATCATATAGGTAGGTCTAGACTGTTTGCACTGCTCTGAACACGCATAGCCTTTTTCGTCTCATTTTCACCCCATAATCAACACAGCATAAAAACTATCTATACAGCACTTACTAGAAGTAACATAAAGATGATCTAAAGTAAAGGGGAAGTGGTGTGTAAGTTATGTGCACAAGGAACTTGAGTATCCATGATCTTGATATCCACGTGGGGTCCTGGAACCAATCCCTGTGAGTACAAAGGCGTGATTGTGGAGTTCCTAACATCCAGTATGTAGCTACTGACCCAGCAAACGTTTCCCCCTCCATACCAACTTACAAGGACCAGACGCAGCAGTTTGCCTGCACCTGACAAGGTTAATAGCACACCTTCATGACCCTGCCTCGGTGACCCAGCAGGTCTAATGTCTGCCGTAATAGACGGAAGGGATCGGAGTCCCCTTGATTTCCTGACATTGGCCTGTGATAGTTACGATATGCTGATCATCACTAGTTTAGATGCACTAGTAATAGCCAAATAGGGAGACTAGGAAACAAAGCTCACGAAAGTCAAGGACTGGCACCAAATCCAGTGGCTTCGGCACACACGGGTGCTATTCCAAGTTCTGCTCCCCAAAAGACGCCAGGGCTCTGTGGGCCTTTTCTTACTTTACAGATAATATCGACTACACTTGAATATGCTATTTGGACTTGCTAGCCAAGTAGTAGATAAATATATATATATATATTTTTTTTTTTTTTTTTTGAGACAGTCTTTCAACTTATAGTCTAGGTTGGCCTCAAACTCAAGAGCTTCTTGCTTCTCCTTTCCAAATACTAGGATTCCAGGCAGGCTCCACCATACCCAGATGAGGCTAAAAATTTGAAGACTAATGAAAGAAAAAGCTTATATGGGAAAGTCAGTCTTCTATGCAAATTGTTTTTTAAAAAAGATTTATCTTTTTTATGTTTATGTATATGAGTGTTTTGCCTGCATGTATGCCTGTGTACCACATTCATGTAGTACCCTTAGAGGCCAGAAGAGGGCGTGGACTGTTGGGAACTGGAGTTGCAGACAATTGTCTCGTTTACTATGAGGCAAATAGGTCTTATGTGTGTGTGCTGAGAATCAAACCTTGGTCCTCTGGAAAAGTAGGCAGTGCTTTTAACTCAAGAGCTACCACTGCAAACTGCTTTTGAGGCAATTTCCAGTCACATTGCTTCATTTCTTAATTTTTTATAAATTTATTTGCTTATGGTGGTTTTGCGGTAGCAGGAAAGGAGGGAACTTGCGGGAGTCAGTTCTCACCTACTAAGTGAGTCCTGGGAATGGAATTCAGGGGGTTCCACTTGATAGCTAAGCCATTTGGCCAGCTGCCTATTCTTCCCTTTTTGAGGAATATAATACAGGAGGAGACAGGTCTCAGAAACAGTCTCAGCCTGAGGATTTGTGGAGGCTGGATTGCCCATTTCGGTGGCTGGCCACTTTGCTTTTCTGATCTTCAGCTTGAACCCCAATATCTGTTTCTAGGTTTCTATTATTCATGCTACGTATATATGTATCAGATGTGGTGGTACTCACCTTTCATCTCAACACACAGGAGGCAGGGGCATGGGCAGAGGCAGAGACAGGTAGAGTTCAAGGCCAGCCTAGTCTGCAAAGCAATTTCAAACCTAGCCAGGGTGAAGCTCTATCTAAAAGAAAAAAAGAAAAAAAAAAAAACAACCAAACCAACCAACCAAGCTATCAACCAACCAAACAGAAACCCACTTCCGCCGTGACAGATAAACTAAATTCTCTGTGTTGGAATGCAGACTGTCTTTGGCACTGGCTGTGACAACTTGAAACCTCCCCCGTGTTCCAGGAGCAGATCATGTTTAGAAGGGCAGCCCCTGGGTTTCTTTCTGCTGTCAGAGTTTATTCTCTAAGGTGATTGTGGTTGCTCAGGTGAACTTAATAATGAGATAATAACTAGATCCATCCATTTTGCTTTGTATTGGCAATATAAGCTGGGAGATCTATGTCAGTGGGGCTGCCAATCAATCAAGAATCATCATGGGAGTTAAATGAAAATAAGATAAAAATAGCTAAGCTCTGTCTCAAAATTGTAAGATCAGATTTTTTAGACTAGAAAGATATTTATGTGAAATTAAAATTTTAAATTTATTTTGGTGATTGCACTGTGCGTCCTGGGTAACAATGTATGCTTTAGGCCAGCATGAAGGGGTGGGTAAAAGAGCTTCTTGTTAAGCCTGACGGCTTGAGCTCGATCCTCCAAACTCAGAGTGGATGGAGAAAACCTATTCCCAAAAGTAACCCTCTGGCAGCTACATGTGCACGTGCAAGTGCAAATACACATATGCTCACACACACACACACACACATACACACACATATAACACACACATACACACACACATACACACACACACATACACACATACACACACATACACATACACACACACATACACACACATACACACACATACACACACACACACTCACACACACACACACTTTTTCTCAACAGTAATAATAGTAAATAAATAAAATACTTTTTAAAAAGGATGGATGCTTTAAATCAATGTACTTGTCTTTAAAGGAACGGCAATCAGAATTACCATCAACTCCCTCCATAACTTTTCTTCCCAGTCCTACAAGGAAGAATTACATAGCTAACCTTGAACTTCCCATTCCTCTGCCTCTACCCCTTTAGTGCTAGGATTACAGGTCTGTGCCCTCAGACTGGGTTTGTGTGGCACTGGGGTTTAAACCCAGGGTCCATGACCTGCTAGGCAAGCAGTCTACCCACCGAGCAACATCCCAGCCTTGCTCGTCTGCTCTTCTTTTCCCTCACTTCCCTAGTGCCTGGTTTATAGGCATTTGCCACTGTGACTAGGTTTATGTCAGGCTAGGGACTGAACTTCAGGTCTCAAGCATGCAAAGTAAGTGCTCTACCAACTGAGCCATACCTCTACACTCTGTATAGTTTTTAAAGATGAGGGAATGCAGACAGGTACTCCCCCTCCCCCACCCCCAGACACACAAACAAGACTTGCCACCTCTATCCTTATGGTGGATTCCCCGACAGAGGCGAATGTACCTGGCAGGTTTGCAGGAAGAATGGTAGCATAGCATCTGGAAAAGGATAAACATGGAAAGCATTATTGGACTTTCTGAGGCTGTTCACTTGAAAGGAAAGCATAAATCATTCTTTTGCCCAAAGCCCTTATCGGTTCTTATCCCTTTGACTGTGGGTGTGAAGCAGCTGGGGGGACGGAGAAGGGGTTGGCAAGGGCATTTCTCCTGACTGGAAATCCCCTCCTGGTCCTGCATTCACTGGGGGGTGCTGGAGATAGTCTTTGTAAGAGGAAGTGTCTCCAGATGATAAGCTGATACACGAACAAGGCAGGAGGACAGTCAGAGGGATGCAGGCTGCTGCAATGAGATACAGTCAAAGGGATGCAGGCTCAGCAGTGACAGAAGAAATGACAAAACCAGAGGGGAAAGGGAACAGGAAAGAACTATTATGTACCCTAGTAAGGTCTTGAATAACTCATTCAATAACTGCAATTGTCTTTTTTTTTTTTTTTTTTTTGGTTTTTCGAGACAGGGTTTCTCTGTGGTTTTGGAGCCTGTCCTGGAACTAGCTCTTGTAGACCAGGCTGGTCTCGAACTCACAGAGATCCGCCTGCCTCTGCCTCTGCTGGGATTAAAGGCGTGCGCCACCACCGCCCGGCATGCAATTGTCTTTTTGTTTCAGTATATAGCCACAATTCCCTCCAGGACTAGGGACTGGGTGTAGGGTCTCACCAGGCCTCTTCCCCTCCAGGACTAGGGACTGGATGTAGTGTCTCATCCATGCCCAGCCACATCAGCAGCCCTCTTCTTAGGCTTTGTTTTGACATAGTGTCTCAGTTACCTATGTAGGCCTTGAACTCACTTAGTAGCCCAGGCAGACCTTGAGCGCTCAATCCCCCTGCCTCAGCCTCCTTTGTTGTTGTGATACAAACCTTTGCCTCCAGACCTGGCCTGGAATCACTCTGATCCCTCAGTGTCCTGCAGGTGTTGGCACCACTTCCCAATCTGGGCACAATCATTCTGATGTTTTCAGAGAATTTTCTCCCAGGCTTTGGGTCAACAATGTGTAGGGGTATCAGGGAGACGGCATACTGGGCAAAGGCACCTACTGCCCCAAACTGCTGCTGGCCTGACATCAACCGCTAGCACCCGCAAAAAGGTAGAAGGAGAGAACTGACGGACTCCACAGAGCTACCGGCACGGCGGCATTTAAAGCTGTTTTCTCTAGCACATGCGCACATTAACAACACATAGAATAACAGAAAGGCTTTGTAAGGAGACTGATCAGAAGAGCCGGGAGGCCAGCAGTCAGCCTTCCGACCGGTCTGTACCTGGCAAAGGCCTCCCTCTGCCCTACCCTTCTCACAGGCCTGGAACCCGGCATTCCTGCTAAGCTTTACCTTCCAGTCCCTCCCCCAGAGCCTTCTGGGCTGTGGAGATTTTCTTTTAAACGTGCTGCTCCTCTTAGTCAGCACAAAGGCCTCCATTCTGTTCAACTGACACCCTCTCCTCTCCCTACAGTCAACATTTCTTTAGCCTTAATCCTTTAAAACCCCCTTAAACAACCCAAAAGCAATAAAGAGATAGTTCTTGGTTACATTGCTCCTCTTCGCTTTGTTCTTCCTAAACCCGTTCTCAGATTGCAGGCCAGAAGGTCTTTGTGGGCCTGTTGACTCATCCCCTTCACCTAATGAGATCACCGACACCGTCCACAGGGCGGTTGGCTGCTCTGGGCCGGGTATTGGGTAACAGAGCTGTCTCACTGAGGGCTGAGTTTCCTGGGGAGAAAGGGAGGGGAAGAGAGGGAGAAGGGCCTCCTGGGCCTGGGACTTTGCAACGTCAGTGACCCCCAGGGGCTCAAAAGCAGGATCTTTGGATGCTTCAGGAAGGCTTATCCCAAGTGACCCGATCTCTTCCGTTCTTCTCCGACATCCTCCCCACAAACACCCACACCTGTGATGGGGTCTCCCATCCCACTCCCTGGGGGTTCGCATTACAGCCCCCTGAGAAAAAAGCATACTCATTAAATTGTTAACTTTGATTCTATCTCTTAGCACAAAGGTGTTTGGCCAATATTAACCAGAACAGATACATTTTGGTGAAGAAAATAAAGTTTTGAACTATAGCTGAGGGGGGCCGAGGCTTAGTTGGAAGCAGGAATAGAAAAACGCAGATGCAGCTAGTTGGAACCTGGGACAAGGCACCCATGTCCCCAGACTCTCTGAATCTTGGAGTCTCTGCTCTAAAGTGAAGAGGGTAGAATATCATTAGACTGGGTGTCCCTGCTAAGAACAGACAACTACCACAAAAATGACGCTGTTGGATGCATTGGCTGTGAGGTCAGTTAACGAGGCAGTCTGTGATGTAACCACGCATGCGTGCTGTGTAGTTCCCTAACCGGAAGTGCAGAGATCAGCAGCCTGGGTCCACTTTCTGTCTACTTGCTTCCTGACTGTGGCTGCATTGTGACTTGCTGCTCCTTGCTGCTGCCGCCACCAAGCCTTCCCCTCCCTTTTAAACGGTGAGCCACAATAAACCCTTCCTTTTAAAAGTTACATTTTTATTTGTTTGTTTTGTGTGAGCCCTTGTTCTGTGCCTGCACAGAGGTCAGAGGGTAAGTCTGGGGACTCAATCCTCCTTCCACTGTGTAGGAACCCAGGAAGACTCAGTCATCTGAGTTACCAACAGGACGTCTCAGTTATCCGCTGAACCATCTCGTTGGTCCTATTCCTCCCTTCATTTCTTAAAATTCCTTTCATTTTACATGTATGCATGAATGCTTGCATTTACCACGTACATACCCGCTGCCTTCAGAGGCCAGAAGAAGGTGTCAGATTGCCTGGAAGTGAAGTTACAGTTGGGAGTTGTCATGTGAGTACGGAGAACCAAACCTAGGTCCTCTGCAAGAACAGCAAGTGCTTTTAACCACTGAGCCATTTCTCCAGTCCACTGAAATTAGACTGTCTGAGAGTGTACCCTTCCTGGCTCCTTTCTTGACTGGCTTCACTGTCTCAATGACACCTGTCGCTGCCCTCTCCAACAAAGTACACAGTGGGTCTTGGATCTTGTTCTTAGGGTACACTTCTAGGGGTACATAGACTAAGACAGAAGCAAAGAACACTTCCTGTAATCCTTGGTACGGAAAGTGTAGTGTACAGTCCAGCAGGATCACACAGCACCTGGGAGATCAATCAGTAAGCTGAGTCCCAGGCTCCATCACAAACCCACTGATCTATAATTCCCGTTTTACAGCATCTCTGAGTTACTGGGGCCCCTTGGTTGAGGAAGCAGCTGTCTGCACTATGCCCACTCCTCTGCATTTGCTGGACTTGCTGCATGGCCACCTATAGGTAGATGCTATGTTTATGATGAAAAAGAATGTATATTCTCTAATAGTTAATATAGATTTCTGTATACTGCTTTTAGTTCAAACTTGTTACTTACATAGTTCACAACCTTTGGATTTTTGTTTGTTTGACCTACTATTACCAAGAGTTATCTGCTGAAACTTTTCAAAATGACAGTGAAACCTTTATGTCTTCCTAGAATTCTATCAGTTTTCATTATATTTATAGGTAACAAATGTATATTTGTGTGTATGTGCGAGAGAGAGAGAGAGAGAGAGAGAGAGAGAGAGAGAGAGAGAGAGAAGAGCACGCTGGAGAGATGGCTCAGCAGTTAAGAGCACTTGCTGCTCTTCTCTGGATCCAAGTCCAGTTCTCAGCCTTCACCAGGGTAGTTCATAACCACCTGTAATTCCAGCTCCTGGGGATACAACACCCCCTTCAGGCTTCCTCAAGCATCTAAACGGAAGTGGCACATATATACACATGAATAAAAATAAATCTTTAAACATTTATACATTATTTTTTTTAAATGTTTATTTATTTATTATGCATACAATATTCTGTCTGTGTGTATGTCTGCAGGCCAGAAGAGGGCAGCAGACCTCATTACAGATGGTTGTGAGCCACCATGTGGTTGCTGGGAATTGAACTCAGGACCTTTGGAAGAGCAGGCAATGCTCTTAACCACTGAGCCATCTCTCCAGCCCACATTTATACATTATTAAGTGATTAAGTGTTCATTATTATACTATATGCTAGGGTTTGCCTGCCTCTTTTCCCTTTTACTTTCAATTTAGGTTGGTTGGTTTGTTTTAATGTTTTTTTAAGATTTATTCTTGTTTTATGTGCATTGGTGTCTCACGTGCATGTGTGTCTGTGTGAGGGTGTTGGATCCCCTATAACTGGAGTTACAAACATTTGGGAACTGCCATGTGGGTGCTAGGAATTGATTCAAGGTCCTCTGGAAGAGCAGCCAGTGCTCTTAATTGCTGAACCATCTCTCCAGTCCTGTTCATTTGTTTTTGAAACAGGGTCTCACTATGTAGCTCTGGCTATCCTAGAACTCACTGTGTAGAGCAGGCTAACCACAAGATCTGTCTGTCCTTGCCTCCCAAGTGTTGGGACTGAAGGTATGCTCCTCCTCACCCAGGCTCACTTGCTAAAGCTGGATATTGAACCACAGTGCATCCTTTGTGTGTGTGTGTGTGTGTGTGTGTGTGTGTGTGTCACTCTTTGTTGCTATGACAGAAGCTGAGACTCTGCCTGATCTACACCCCAGCTGGTCTTCCTCTTCCTTTTCTCGGCCTTCTTATCTAACCAGAACACATTCTTTACACTCTTTTCCACCTCTTCAAAGGTAAGAAAGATGGGGGAAATTCCCATGATTGTCTCTGGTTTTATACATGTGAAACCTGCCTGAGATTTCCCTATCACAATCCCTCATAAATTAGATTTTCAGGAAAAGAGAAGCCAGCTAAGCTGTGTGTTTGCCATTGTCAGAGTTCATGAAAGCTGAAGTTTATATTAATAGCTATATATTTATTTTTATTATGTGTGTGCCATAAATGGGAGGTGCCCAGAAGAGGGCATCAGATCCTCTGAAGGCTGGAGTTACAGGAAGTTTTGAGCTGCCCAGTGTGGGTGCCAGGAATTCAACTCAAATCCTCTGCAAGAGCAGCAGGCTATCATAACCACTGAATCATCTCTCCGGTCCAATAACCATACATTTTTTCTTTCCTTTTTTTATTTAATCAAATAACTACAAATTTTATAAGCTAACCTTTCTGTTAAAGACTACAGCTTTTTTTTAAAAATATTTATTTATTATGTATACAATATTCTGTCTGTGTGTATGCCTGCAGGCCAGAAGAGGGCACCAGACCTCATTACAGATGGTTGTGAGCCACCATGTGGTTGCTGGGAGTTGAACTCAGGACCTTTGGAAGTGCAGGCAATGCTCTTAACCTCTGAGCCATCTCTCCACCCCAAGACTACAGCTTTATAGCTAGAATTTAAACTGGGAGAAAAGAAATGCGCTCGAGGGAGAGAGAGAGAGAGAGAGAGAGAGAAAGAGAGAGAGAAAGAGAGAGAGAGAGAACCTAAACCACAGAAGTATTGCAGAAAGACTTCAAGAGAGAAATATGGAAGTCTGTTAAAAGTCTCAGGCTACAACAAGTGACTTACAACAGGTCACAGGGACTTCATGGCTGTGAAGGTGATCTCGATGGGATTAAGAATCACCATGGGGGGCTGGAGAGATGGCTCAGAGGTTAAGAGCACTGACTGCTCTTCCAGAGGTCCTGATCAATTTCCTACAACCACATGGTGACTCACAACCATCTATAATGAGATCTGGTGCCCTCTTCTGGTGTGCAGGCATATGTGCCAGAAGAACACTGTATACATAATAAATCAATCTTAAAAAATAATAATCATCATGGAGCTGAGCTGGGTCGTCGGGATGCAGAGGCAGGAGGATCTCTGAGTTCAAGGCTAATCTGGACTACAGGGCGAGTTTCAGGACTGCTGGGGCTACACAGAGAAACCCTGTATCAAGATATCAACAACAAATCACCATGGAAACACATCTCTGGTTGTGTCTATGAGGGATATTCCAGAGACGTTTAGCAGAGTAGAGAAGGCTCATCCCAAATGCGGTGATACCATCCTGTGAGCTGAGGTTTGGGTAAGAAGACAGTCAGCAGAGCAGAACATTCGTCCTCCCGCTCCCTGACTGTGGATGCAATGTGGCAGGCCACCTCGAGTTCTTGCAGGCGCGGCTTTCCTTCCACGCTTGACTGTACCCTGGAACTGTGAGCCAAAGGAAACCCTTCTTTCCCCACATTTCTTGTCGGCATCCTGTCACAGCGATGGGGAAACTAACTCTTCAGTGGCCGGAGGCCTGATTTCCCTTATGGATCCCCTCGAAAGGCAAGGGGTCCGTGTAGCTCTTCCATGTGGCACCAGACATTTATTTTTAGACAACTTCCACTGGAATCTTCAGTGTTATTATCAGTTATATTATCTTAGTGGTCAAGAAAGACTCCTTCCTTTTCTTGGTCTGGGGAAAGAGCTTGTGTGTGCACCTGGAGAAAGCAGGAGAGACTACGGTCTCACTCACGTGAGAGAGGGAGGGGAAGCAGCAGCCTGTCACAAGCATCTTCTCCTCTTACTGTAAAGTAAGAAAAACAAATAGCATCCTACCAGCTCGGCCTGGGAGTGGGGCTGCTGTTTACAGCTAAACAGAGACCTGCTGCCTCTTAGATCTGAGTAGCTGGATTCAGTCAGAAGACTGCAAACACAATTGTGTTTACAGAAATGCCAATGTCATGTTGGCTGCTGAAGGCCAAGGTCATGTTTACTGCAAGCAGGGGTGCCTGGAGCTGCCACACGCACTGCTGGGGAGGGATTGCCAAAGCATCATGGCTCGGGTACCACTGTGCGCTATGTGAAGGGCTTTACAGCACTGTGGGGCTGAGATGGGACACTTGGTCCTGTGACATGTTTTTTTTTTTTTGTTGTTGTTTTATTTTTTTCTTTCTTTCTATTTTTGAGACAGAGTTTCTCTGTGTAGCCCTGGTGTCCTGGAACTCACTGTGTTGACCAGGCTGGCCTCGAACTCAGAGATCCACGTGCCTCTGCCTCCCAAGTGCTGGGATTAAAGGCCTGCACCACCATCATTGGCTCTGATTTTTGAACCCCAAAAGTTTTGCCTTGGGCCAAGGAGGAAGATGCTTCTCTAAAAATGAGAAGACAATAGCAGAAGGTTGCAGAATTCCGAAGTGTCTGCTTTATAGTGTGCATTCCTGCAACTACTGAAGATATTCACAGGTCTGGCACCTCCCACCTGGCAGTCCAGTCTCCCTAGGAAGCAGCATGGTGTGGTGGTTACAAATGCCCACTATGGCTAGAGGCCTGAGACATCCTGACTCACCCACAGCAATCAGTGAAGCTCATCTAGCTCGAGTTTCATCATTTACAAAATAAGAGTAAAATCGCTCTTTTCGGGGTGGGGAGATGGCTCGGTTTGTAAAGTGCTTGCCACACAGGCGCCAGGATCTGGTTTGGATTGCCGGGCCCCAGGTGAAAGCCCTGTCTCCAGTGGTAGGGAGGCAGGACAGAGGATCCCCTGGGCTTGCTGGCCAGACAGCCTAGCAACCTCAGTGAGCTCTGGGTTCATTGAGAGACCCTATCTCAAACAATAAGGTGGAGTGCAGGCTGTTAAGCTGGCTCAGAGGGAAAGGTGCTTGTCACCAAGCCTGATGACCAAGTTAGAGCCCCAGGACCTCCCTGTTAGGAAGGGGCCCACTCCCATAAGTTGCCCTGCAGTCTCTACACACACCATAGCAAGTGTGTGTCCACACTAAACTAATTAATAATTAAAGATTAGTCATTAAAAAAATAATAAGGCGGGAGGAGATTGAAAAAGATACTAATGCCTGCTTCTGGCTTCTGCATGCACACTCATACATACACATGTGTACCTCATACACACATGCACACACAGCAATATCTACATATCCAAATAAACCACTAAATTTTTTTTTTGATTTTTCGAGACAGGGTTTCTCCATAGTTTTTTTTTTTTAGATCAGGCTGGCCTCGAACTCACAGAGATCTGCCTGCCTCTGCCTCCCGAGTGCTGGGATTAAAGGCGTGGGCCACCACAGCCCAGCCACTAAATTTATTTTAAAAACATTCTTCAGCTCTTAGAATTAGCAGAAAAATTCATAAGAGGAGGAAGGAGAAGAGGAAGAAGAAACATTTTTCCACAGTTCCTGGTGGACATGTGTTAAACACTCCGTATGTGGTAGCTGTTGTTATTACAGAGAGGTTTTGGGGGAAGGGCTGGCTTTCAGGAAAATTAGTAGCCTCATGTGATGGCACACATCTTTAATTCTAGTACTCCGGAGGCAGAGACAGATAGATCCCCAAATTCAGAGCTAGCATGATCTATATACAGTGGGAGTTCTGGGACAGTCAGGGCGATACAGAGAAACCTTGTCTTAAAACCCCACCCACACCCTAATAAAGAACATAGTGACTTATTGGACATTAGACCGTCTCAGGAAAGCAGGCAGTGGAGGGCCACCCAATCCTGCTGCATGGGGAAGGTAGGGAAGTAGCGTGTTCTCTATTCCTGACTCACTAAGGATCCTTCCAATTTTAACACCGGTCCCATACCCTGGGGAACCCCTCATTCCTAGGCATAGCCACAAGACTGGTCACTCTAGAGGCCAAACAGAAATTGATTTGGGAGTAATTACCAGTGAGGAGCCTTCTAGAGTTTTACAACCCAGACTTCAGGCAGAAGAGGCCTAACAAGGCCAATTGTCTCCCTTTTGTCCTCATTAGTGACTTTATTTAAATCCAGGGTTCTCTGGCAGGACATCTTCTACCCAGCATGCCAGGCAAATCCCTTCCCCACTGGGCCCAGTCATCAAACAGATTTGTGTGGGTGGCAGAGACAGGGCTTTCCAGGCGTCTGCAGAATGCCCAAGTGGTGTCGCTCAGACTTTCTACAAGTGCTGAGTGGCCCTCGGGGACAGGTGGCTAACATTCAGCTGAGTCTTTCCTGCCCTTGATCCACCTGAATAGCTGCCAGTGGCTGAAGCCCACTGTAGGACTTGTGTCTGGACCCAGTCCTAATTTAATAAACTAGTCTTGTGTATCCAGGTCAAGGAAGCAGCCTATCCTCTTGTGTTATTGCTAGCCCTTCGGAGTCCCACAGAGCCTGTCCCAATCTGGAGGAGCTATGGGTCAACATCCTTGGAACCCTCGTAACCTTCCCAGTGACCTCCACTGAATTCCAGGCAGGAAAGAGGTATGCCGATCAATGCCGGTGTATGTATGTATTGTTTTCTCTGTTTTATCTTATGTATGACCAAATATTTGAGAGAACAATTTAAATAGATTCTGATTCTGGCTCAGGGTTTCAGGGGGTTCAGTAGATGGCTGTTTGGCCCCATGAGCTTGGGAGCCTGTGGTAGAGACTTTCTTCCCCTGTGGAGGACAGGAAGGAGACTGTAGCACAAGATGAACCCAGGGGCAAGAGGTCCCCACAGACCCATTTTCTCCAACTGGGTCCCACTTCCTGCAGGTCCCATAACCTCCCAAAATAGAGCCAGTATCTAGGGGCCATGTTTAACACATGGGCCTATGGGGACATTTCATATTTAAGCCATCCTACAAAGATTAATTGAAAAACGTGGTTTCAAAATGGCCACACTCCTGATACAGTGAGATGGTCCAGCAGATAAAGGTGCTGGCCCTTAAAAGTTTTTTGAAATTAGATTTAATTTAAGCACATATGAGTGTTTGTACACACACACATGCCTGATGCCCACGGAGGTCAGAGGAGGGTATTGGAGCCCCTGGAATCCGAGTTATGGGCAGTTGAACTGCCGTGTGGGTGCTGGAATGGAACCTGCACCCTCTGCAAGAACAAGTGTTCTTAGCTGTGGAACCATCTCCTTAGCCCTGGCCTTGAAGTCTAATGATCATCATAGTTCAACCTCTGGGTCCCACAAAGTGAAAAGGCAAAAACCAACTCTGCCCATAAAATGTCCACATACAAGCTTTGGTAGGACTGTGTGGACACACACATACTCAAGCAAATACAGAAGTCGTATCACTGGGGCTCAGATGTGGTTCAGATGGCAGAGTATTCGCGTGGCATTCATTTGATCTCCATATGCATAAACCAGGCAGAGGAAGCTGCGATCCCAGCATATGGGAAGGTGGAGGCAGGAGGATCACTGTAAGTCTGAGGCCAATTGGATCTACACAGGGAGTTCCACTCCTTCCACCCCACCAGCATACACAGACTGTCTCAGCAAACAAACCGTAGGAAATTGCAACCCTTCATTTCGGCTTAGTGACTCCTAAGAGCAAGTTCTATGTTTCCTGCAATTCAGTCCTCGTCACGGAGACACTGAGAGTAAATAAAGAAGGAACAGGAACTGGAGAGATGGCTCAGGGTTTGAAGATTTTACTGCTCCTGCCCAGGGCCCGGATTTGGCTCTGAGCACACAACACAGGTGGCTCACAACTGTCAATAGCTTCAGTTGTGGGGACCAGACATGCTCTGACCTCCCCAGGTCACACATGTTTTGCAGGTATGTGCGTGCGCGCGCGCGCACACACACACATGCATGCACGCATGCACGCACAGAGACTGAATAACGCAACACCTGCTCTCAGCCCCCTACCTGACCCTTTGAACACATCCAGCCTTTCTGCAAAACATTCGTTTTTATTTTTGGCCTTGGTTTTTATTTCTGTGTTTGAGATATGGTCGTGCTATGTAGCCCAGGATGGCCTGGCTCACTATGTACACGATTGTCACCTCAAATTTGGTGAGATTGTCTTGCCTCTGCCTCACTTGGTGGCTGCTTGTTTTTGCTTTGGTGGGAAAGTCTCATCTAGTCAGGGCAGGCCTTCAACATGTGTTCCTCTGGCTTCTACCGTCAGTGTTGGGTCTATAGGCCTGCATCACATTGCCCAGCACGAGTCTCAGATCCGTCTGAAGAGAAAAAAGGAGACTGTATAATAATTATTTTTTGAGAGTGGTTGTAGTGACTAAATGAGCTAACAGGTGAAGTTACTGGCGCATAGTAAAGTTCAATACTGGGAACAGAGCCATGTGGAGTCAGCGTTTGAGGCCAACGTAGTCTACATAGTGAGACCCCGTCTCCAAGAAGCTAAACAAGTGAATAAGGGAATAACACAGAATAAATGTTAAGGAATATGGACGAACCTTACCTTACCCAGCTGTATCTGGGCAGCGAGTGCGGGAACCAGCATGCACACGGAGGGCTTTCAGGACTACTGCTTTTTCAAGATCTGCCAACAGAGGGCAGCATTATAAATCAGGCAGCCCCGAGTGCTGATTTTACCTCTGCTGCCTGTGAAGCTGTGCAACTTTACTACCATTACTTCGTGTCTCTGAGCCTCAGTATCTCTTCTGTAAACTATTGTAGACTAAAACAAAGTACTTAAAAGAAGAGGTTTACCCTGGCCCCTCTCAGATATTTGGTCAGGAGTTCCAGGCTCTTCCCCACCCTGGCCTGACTCCTCTGTTATGTAACCCGGGAAAGCACACTGCCTCTTTAGGTTCTTCTCTGGAAGTCTTTGTCTAGACTGACATTTTGAACTACCAGGGACAGAGAGGGGCAGCCTTTAAAATCTCCATATAAAGTATAGAGAGTATCTGTGAATAGTGAATGTCAAAGTCAAGCTAGCAAATGACAGGAGGGGGGTGAAATTCAGTTGGCAGTGGGCTTCCCAGCTTGTGAAGCCCTGGGTTCAATGGGTGTGCTGACACACAGCTGTGATCTCAGCACTGGGGAGGTAGCAGCAGGAGGATCGAAAGTTTGAGGTCATCCTTGGCTAGTGAGTTCAAGACCAGCATGGGCAACATGAGACCCTGTCTCAACAGCAGCAGCAGCAGCAGCAGCAGCAGCAGCAGCAGCAGCAGCAGCAGCAGCAACAGGACAGCAAATGCATCTGGAGAAGAGAAGTCAGGAGGACCAAGCATTCAAGGCCAGGCTGAGCTGCACAATGAATCTCTGTCTTAAAACTTTTAGCAGACATTTGGACTTAAGTCCAAATTCAAATTCAAAGTCAACTTACAAAAAATAGAATCAGGGGGCTGGAGAGATGTCTCAGCGGTTAAGAGCATTGCCTGCTCTTCCAAAGGTCCTGAGTTCAATTCCCAGCAACCACATGGTGGCTCACAACCATCTGTAATGAGGTCTAGTGCCCTCTTCTGGCCGGCGGGCATACACACAGACAGAACATTGTATACATAATAAATAAATAAATATTTTAAAAAAAAAGAATCAACATTGCCTCTCTACAGCAGCAATAGCTAACCAGAAAAATAGTAAACAGTAAAATAAGATCTGCAACAGCAGCAAAGGAGTTAAAGGATGTCGCCCTACTCTGCTTTCCATGGTTGTGACAGGGACCATGACTGGGATGGCTATTCTTGTTGTCAGCTTGGCCACGTCTGGAATTAACTTAAACCCAAAGTCTGGGCACACATGTGAGGGACTTTTTTTCTTAATTAAATCATTAAAAGTGGGAAGAGCCACTTCTAATCCAGATCTTTGAAGTGTGGGGAGGTCCATCTCTTAGCTGGGCCACACCTTATGGGGGACGTCTATACAAAGCACATGGAAGAAGGAAATCCCTTCTCTTTGCCTGCTTGCCCTTACTCTTTCTGACAACTTCATTCTTGCACTGAGATTCTCCTTCTTTGGGATTTCTGCATACACTGAAGACCAGTTGAGACATCGAGCTTTGTGGAGTGAACAACTACTGGATTCTTGAACCTTCTGTTAGTAGACAGCCATTGTTGGACTAGTTGGACCACAGCCTGTAAGCCATTCTAATAAGTCCCATATATATTTCTGTAAGTTTTGTTTCTCTTGAGAACCCTGACTAATACTAGGACCAGAAGCAACCTAGGGAGGAGAAGGATTATTTAGCTTACAGGTCCCAATCACAATCCATCATTGAGGGAATCCAAGGTAGGAACTCAAACAGAGCAGGAACTGGAAAGCAGGAACTGAAGCAGTGACCATGGAGGAACACTACTTTACTGATTGGCTCTTGTTTAGTTTTGTTTTGTTTAAATATAGCCTAGTATCACTTGTTCAGGGTGGTACTGCTCAACAGTGGGCTAGGCCTTCCTACATCAATCAAGAAAATGTTCCAAAGATGTGTCCATAGACCAATCTGATGGAAGCATTTTCTCAGTTGAGATTTCTTCTTTCAGATGACCTGAGCTTGTATCAAGTTGACAAATAAATAAATAAAAACCCTAATGAACACAGATATGGAAAAGGATTTTGCCTTGATGATTGTTAGTAAAGGACAGAGGGAAACAATCCTGATTATGGAAAAACATGTCATGCTCTCAAAGTAGTTGACTCAACACTATAATGATGCCAGCATCCCACAGTTCACCTACATATTCAATGCAATACCAGCCAAATACAAGCTAAGAAAATACTAGGTTAATAGCAGACAGGTTCAATTTGAAGACTATTAAGCAGGACATGGTGATACACATCTTTAATCCTGTCACTTAGGAGGTAGAGGTAGGCAGATCTCTTGTGAGTTTGAGGCTGGCCAGGGCAGCATGGTGAGACTCTGTCTTAATTAAAAAGAAAAAAAAAAACTAGGGTCCTGTACTTCTCAATATTAAAGTATTCTACACAGTTTAATAGTAAAACAGCATCCGTGTGCTGGCTTGTTTTATGTCAACTTGACATAAGCTAGAGTCAGTTACATGAAAGGAGAAAACCCCACTGAGAGAATGCCTCCATGGAATCAGGCGGCAGACAAGCCTGTAGTGTAAACAGATGTTTCCCTGTCCCAACTGCCCAGTCCCAAAAAAATCACTCAGAAGCTTGTATTAATTATAAATGCTAGGCCAATAGTTCAGTCTTATTACTAACTAGCTCTTACATTTAAAGTTAACCCATATTCCTTACTTATGCTCTGTTGCCTTTATTAGCAAGGCACATTCATTTCCTGCTATCTCTGCATCTGGTTGGAGACTCTCTCTCTCTTCCCTTCTCCTTTCCATCATCCTTAGTCTGGTTGCCCTGCCTATACTTCCTGCCTGGCAACTGGCCAATCAGCATTTTATTAAACCAGTTCGAGTGACAAATCTTTACAGTATACAAGAGGATTATTCCACAGAATCTCCCACATTTTGTCTAGTTAAAAGGAAGGTTTTAACTCTAACATAGTAAAATTATATACAACAAAACAGTATCAAGTAAGAATAATAGTTACAATACCCAATTTAATTGTATATGATAGAATTAGAGAAAATACTCTATTATCTATCTAATCTTTGTGAGTCCAAAGTTTTGTACCTAATTTATCTTGAAAGACCCTACAGACCCCCTCCTCAAAACCCGCAGCTAGCATGCTCCCGGGGGAACGTCCTGTTTGCTTTAAAAAAAAAAAATTCTCCGGATCAGCAGCCAGCCTGCTCTCGTAAGAACTTCCCATGTGCTTGAGAGAGCAGGATGTCTATGAGATAGGAAGACTGCAGGGCAGGATGTCAATAAGATAGGACATCAACAAAGCAGGTTGACTGCAAAACAGGATATCTGTGAGATAGGAACATTCATGCCCCCGCCTCATTCCGATCGACCGATAACCACGCTTTTGCTTCTGCAAACTTGCTTTTTGCTCTCCCCTATAAAAAGCTCGCCCTCCAGTTGGCAGGCGCACAAGTCCTCCGAAAGACTTTGCCGCCTGCAGGTACCTGTGTTTACTCAATAAACCTCTTGCTAATTGCATCCTGTGGCCTGGTCTCAGAGTGTCCTGGTTCTGGGGTCTTCATCAGAGAGGAAAGGTCCTCTCTGAGGGTCTTTCATTTGGTGCATTGGCCGGGAATTGAAGACCCCCCACCCAGGAGCTACCGACCCACCACCGGGAGGTAAGCTGGCCAGCACCGATTCGTTAGTCTGTGTCTGTGTCATTTGTGTCCTTTGTTAAGCTCTGTACGCTCAGATCTGAGTGCTCTGAATCTGGCGAGGAAGAAAGGGGCTGACGGGCCCGGACTTTCCCTCGCAGCCCTGGAAGACGTTCTAGGGGTGTCCGGAGCCTTCGGGGCTCAACCCGTATGGGAAGGATCTGGTTGGAGAAGGGAGGTCCGGACTCCCATAGTCTCCATCTGAAATTTTGCTTTCGGCTTTAGGCCGAAGCTGCGCAGCGTGTCTGTGTTGCCTGTGTCTAATTGTTGTATTTTTGGGTTTAATATGTTCTTTGTTTTGTATATCTGTTTGTACTCGAGTCTAAATCTGGTACCATGGGGCAGTAAGTAACCATCTCTTTGACCCTAACTATGTGAAAATCCAAAAGGAAGGCTGACAATCTGCCCCTCCTTCACTTCTCTAGGATGTGCCTTGCTGAGGCTGTGCCGCTGAACTGCCCTGCTTGCTGTTGCAAGGGGGGGAGGGAGCAGGACTGGTGATCTCCTGCAGCACAGCCTGGAGCCAGGCCTAGGCAGGGCAACCAGCTCCAGCTCTGAGCAAACTTCTCAGCAGGACGCAGGGCAGGGCATGGCAGCAACCCTGGCCCGAGTTAGAGAAGGGGGCAGCTGTGGCCCCCCTGAAATCCCTGTGCTGAGAGTGACATCCTCCCTTGCTGACCTGAAGTCCACCAGCACCGCATGGGAGAACTGGGGGAGGAGGGCTGCCTTAGACAGTCCAAGGTGTTCCCTCCCCCTACAGCCAATGCAAAGGTCTTCCCAGCTGCTACTGGCAGTGTGAGGGCTAAAGAGGAGCCGATGTGGCATCCCCGAGGAACTGAGTTGAGGCTTCCAGATGGCCAACCAATCCTGCCCTCACAAGTTCCCTGGAGGGAATGCCTCCTGGGGCCTCTGGAATCCCATTCAGAGAAAAGCTGCTAGATTGCTGTGAGTACTGAGGTGGGGTGTGGGAAGCTTGTGCTATACAGCTAGGAGCTCACTGTGGACGGAGCTGAGGCTGAAGCCAGGTCCTGGGAGGATCCCCAGTGGGGTTCCCTGTGGAGAAGGCTTGTTTTCCTTGGAAAATAAGGTGCTAGAGACTGAATGGCAGCCCCCATCTGCAAATGCCATGTAAAACCTTGTGCCAAAGATCTGTGGCCCTTGCCCAGGGGAAGTAGCTGGTGCTAGCGCCAGGGTCATGGAACTAAGGCCTCCTGTGGAGACACATGCCAGCCAGTAGGGTCCAAGCTGGTGCTAATTCCTCCCCATAGGACCCAGTAAGCCTGGGAACCTGCAGTAGGCTATTTCTCTGGGGCCGGATACCTTATTGAAAAGCAAAGTTCCCCTAAAGAACCTGGACCTTTTCGTGTTGGCAGTAGGGCAAGAGATTGCAAGTAAATATCCCTGTGGCTGTTGGTAAATGGTGAATGTGGATTCAGGAGTGGCAGGTAGTGGAGTAAGCTGACATTAAAAGGGCCTACCAGCCCTGATAGCATCTCTCAAAACTACAGATTGTTGGTTTCTATATTTCTTACTATGCAGTGTGTCCAGAGGAAAGTAAATTTCCAGCTCTGTTTAGATGGATGCAGGACTACACTGTCTTCAAGAACTGTTGCTGTAAAAGCCCTGGCACAGGGCCAGGGCCATATGAACAGCCCAGCTGAGCTTCTAAGCCAGCCCATGTTTAGATCTGAATTTAACACTTGTCTGCTCACAATGCTTGTGATAAGGTGGGGACCCCGAGTTGCCCCACATGGCAAAGATCTGCTAAAGCCTCTCACCCCACCACAATGGCAAAGGGGGTGTTACTGAATGATGAGGTTGAGTTAAAATGGCCCTTTTGACTCTTTATAATGTTTATGGCTATTTTAAGAAAACATGGCGAAGATTCTCATTTATTATTAATAAAAATAGTGCATTTTGGGTTGTTTTCAGATTCTGTCTATGATAATATAAAGGATATCATTAAGTTTTAAGGTAATATTTTATCTAATTCCAAAAATCCACCATACTGATGTTCAAAGTAGCTGTAAGTGTAAGTTGTCAAATAATATTTTTAATCTTGGTCAGTTTTACAAAGATAAGATAAAACCTCAAAATTGTTTGATTTGCATTTCCCTGATGATTAAGGATATTATATTTAAGCAAATTTTAAATGTCATTTCAAGTTCATTTGTTGAGAGTTTACAGTTTTGGTCTGTGACGTAATTGTACTGAAATATTTGTTTTTATGAGGATTAAGCTTCTAAGTTCCTTTTATGGTTTTAAAATAATTGATAAAGATACCTTTCCTATTCTACAGGCTGATATTATGTTCTGTTAATTATAGCCTTTGTTATACAAAAAAGCTTCTCAGTTCTGGAGATTTCAATTACTGATTGTTTCCTTTAATGTCTACGCTACTGAGGCTATGTTCAAAATTCTATTTATATTGTTGCCTTTATGTTAAGGTCTTTAATTTGTTTGGATTTCAGTTTTGTGCATAGAGATAAATATGGATCTATTTTCATTCTTCTACATGATGATGTTTAATTAATTCTTTTTTTTTATTTTTTATTTTTTTTTTTTTAAAATGACACTTGACTTTTTATTTATCTATTTATTTATTTATTATGTATACAATATTTTGTCTGTGTGTACGCCTGCAGGCCAGAAGAGGGCACCAGACCCCATTACAGATGGTTGTGAGCCACCATGTGGTTGCTGGGAATTGAACTCAGGACCTTTGGAAGAGCAGGCAATGCTCTTAACCTCTGAGCCATCTCTCCAGCCCGTTTAATTAATTCTTAAAGGGAGAAACTGACAGTCATAATAGCTGGGCTCATGGCAAATCTCAGGGGGCGCTGCAAGGCACCCCACTAATTCGGCCAAGGTAAGAGAGGTTCTCCAGGGGCCAGTTAAAATCTGTGTTCCTTAAATGATTAATAAAAGTTTACAGGCATTTTACCCAACCTCTGAAGGTCAGCAGACAGCAGTAGCCATGGCCTACATAGGACAGGCAACATCAGATATAAGAAAAAAAAAAGTTACAGCAAGTAGATGGGTTACAAGATTATACCTAGTAAAATTTGGAGGAAAAAAAAAGTTAAACGAGGGACAGAGAAAGGGAAGCGAAAGAGAGAGAGGCGGGAAGCAAACGAAAGATAGGACTCAGACAGATAAGGAGCCTGGGCAACAGAAGATCAAAAACAAATGAAGAGGGACACTGGAACTGAGTAAAGAATACAAACTGGACACCTTACGAACTATAAATTCGGGAAAAAGACAAATAAATGACTCGTTCCTCCCTGGTCACTTCTGAATGTATGACCAAAGCCTTTTGTTGACCAAACAAGGGACTTTTGCTTTCGCTGCTGTTTTCAGTTCTGCAGGAGACGCAGGCTGCTTGTCTGCCTCTGCCTCTACCACGCCCTCCTCACCAGGATGACCACCTCTCCCTGCCTTCACCGCTGAAGAAATCCTCACCTCCTAGCAACTGCCTTGGTGCTGTGCTTGCTCTAAAGCCTGCATGAACCCTGACTGCTCACTCTACAGTCTTGCTCCCCTCACCCACGTCAGACTGCGATACAGTAGTCACCATGCTACCACAGGTGCCCTCCTGTGCCAGACTACTGCTCCTGTGCTGGGCTGACGTCGATGGACTATGGATCCTACCAGCATCTGCATAAAGGACAGGCGAATGGCAAAATGGCAGGCTAAGCTGTGCCAGGCAGAGCCGAAAATGAGGGCGAAGCTTGCCAGGGGCACAAGGCTGGCGGTCCGAGCTAAGCAGGTACACAAGACTGAAGGTAAGCGGAAGGCGGGGGCAACATTGGTGGACAGGAAACAAATGATCTGGGCCAGTAACCTCCCTTCAGGGATGGCAGCCTGACCAGAACGCTGAACTTGTGGCTTTGATACAAGCTCTACAGATGGCAGAGGGAACGTCTATACTAACAGCAGGTATGCTTCAAAGCAATATACAGACAAAAAGGACTGACATCTGCGGAAATTTTGAGCCTCCAGGAGGCCACACATTTGCCAAAGAAGACAGCCATCATACATTGACCAAGATTGAGACACCCAATGTAATGGCTAAGAAGATCATAAAAAAAAAAAAAATCATCCTAAGGTTTGGGATGCCCAAGATAATCATGTCCCATAATAGACCTGCCTTTGTTGCCCAGGTAAGTTAGGGTGTGGCCAAGACATTGGGGATCACTTGGAAATTAAGCTTACCAACCCCAAAGCTCAGGTCAGATAGATAGGATAAATAAGATTCTAAAAGAACAAATTGAGATAATTGGCCCTGGAGACCAGCAAAAATGACTGGACAGACCTCCCTCCCTCCTGTCCTGTTCTGGGTTCAAAACACCCCGGCAATCGCTGCCACTAGTTCTGTTGCCTGGCTAGTTAGCTGCTGCTCATGTATCTGCTGACAGTGGCTGACCCTGGTGATGAAATCCTGAGCTCAAGGCTTACACAGGGCAGGCACATCTGCTATAAGGTGGTCTTACATCACCTTTAAAGCTCTTCTTTGATGGAGGAAAGTCATTGGTTAAATAAAAAGAAACTGCTTGGCCCTCATTGGTTAGAAGATAGGTGGGAGGAGTAAACAGAACAGAACGCTGGGAGGAAGAGGAATTGAGCTCAGACTCCACAGCTCTCCTCTCGGGAGCAGACGCCTCTGAGAGACGCCATGCTCCCAGCTCCCAGGCAGACGCACGCGATGAAGCTCCGACCCAGGATGGACATAGGCTAGAATCTTCCCGGTAAGCGCACCTAGGGGCGCTACACAGATGATTAGAAATGGGCTAA
Organism: Microtus oregoni; assembly: GCF_018167655.1. Taxonomy (NCBI): domain Eukaryota; kingdom Metazoa; phylum Chordata; class Mammalia; order Rodentia; family Cricetidae; genus Microtus; species Microtus oregoni. The sequence goes on from NW_024543061.1 coordinate 12,302,382, forward strand.
ATTAATATGTGAGAATTAGCCTAGAAGAGGCTAGATAGAAATGGGCCAAGCAGTGATTAAATGAATACAGTTTGTGTGTTGTTATTTCGAGCATAAGCTAGCCAGGCAGCCAGGGTGCTGGGGACGCAGCCCCGCCACCCTTATTACTACACTTCTTTCCTAAAGTCAGAAACCCACAGGGCTCTGCTCACTTTTTAGTGTCTTTTGAAGCACAATATCAGACAGCAGAAGCAAAAGGCAATTCTGTTCTTTTCCTCCTCTGTGTGTCTGGGACCTATTGACAGGAATTATTTTGTACAGTTTGAGATTTTTCCAGATCAGACCATTTTGTGCAGATAACTGCAGAGAAAAGCAAACACACCTAAAGCTTCCTTACCTCTTGACAGGTTTTGTTTTCCTACAGGAAAATCCTACTTTAATCTGTGGGGTTATGAAATGATATGGCTTTCAAAAGATAAACAGATGTGGTTTAGTATATGATAAAATAGATGTCAATGGGATGTTAAAACTTTTTTTTTAATGCTGTACTTACAAATATAAAGCCTGGGTAAGGTCAGTCTCAAAAAGATATTTATGTCCTCATTAGCTGTCCTCTGGCTTTAGGGCTTTTTGTTTTGTTTTAAACATTTGTCATCCTGTATTGCATTTTCTCTCATTGTTTGTTAAAGTTCTCACAATGGACACAACCCTGTACATTTGGATAAAGCTGATGTTACAGGATGCAATGAAAACCCATAAATGCCATGTGGTGCCAGCTGGACCGAAACTGACCTCTCCAGCACATTCTCTGGAGTTGAGGATCAACACTCCCGGTGTCTACAGCAAAAGAGATTTGTCTTCATAATACTGAATTTGCCTCTTATGAGAAGGCATCTATGTGTTTCTTAGGGCTGAGTTAAGCTCTTTGTAGTCAATAGACTATTATTGCCACAGTGTTGGGTGCTATTCTCGGGTCTACAGTGGTTCACAATGTCTACCATGTAATTACTTTCAAGCCTCATTCAGATAATTTTGTTAAGAGCTATTCTGCACACCCTAGAGATGTTCTGCTATCTTCTCCCAATACTGCTCTGTAAAGTATAAGTTATTTTGTCCCATCAGTTGTACTAGTTTTCATATGGCTATTGTCTGAGCAAATCTTTCAGAGGTGGTGCTCCATAACAGGAGGGGCCTGGACCTGTTGCTTTTAAAGAAAGGGAGTCTTTGTGCTACACTCAGGGGAAAATGTTACTTTTATGCTGACCATACTGGATTGGTTAGAAGATCCATGACCAAGCTTAGAGAGAGGTTAAAGCAGAGACAAAAGCTGTTTGAATCACAGCAAGGATGGTTCGTAGGATGGTTTAATAAGTCTCCTTGGTTTACAACTCTATTGTCTTCTTTGATGGGTCCCTTGATTATCCTCCTTCTGATACTCCTGTTTGGGCCCTGCATCTTAAACTGCCTGGTCCAGTTTATAAAAGACAGGCTGTCAGTCATTCAGGCCCTAGTACTGACCCATCAGTATCACATGTTACCACAACAAGATACCAAGGTTCTGTAATTGCTTTGAGTAAAAGATTTAACTCAATAACAAAAAGAAAAAGGGGGAAATGAAAGACCCTACAGACCCCCTCCTCAAAACCCGCAGCTAGCATGCTCCCGGGGGAATGTCCTGTTTGCTTTAAAAAAAAAAATTCTCCGGATCAGCAGCCAGCCTGCTCTCGTAAGAACTTCCCATGTGCTTGAGAGAGCAGGATGTCTATGAGATAGGAAGACTGCAGGGCAGGATGTCAATAAGATAGGACATCAACAAAGCAGGTTGACTGCAAAACAGGATATCTGTGAGATAGGAACATTCATGCCCCCGCCTCATTCCGATCGACCGATAACCATGCTTTTGCTTCTGCAAACTTGCTTTTTGCTCTCCCCTATAAAAAGCTCGCCCTCCAGTTGGCAGGCGCACAAGTCCTCTGAAAGACTTTGCCGCCTGCAGGTACCTGTGTTTACTCAATAAACCTCTTGCTAAGTGCATCCTGTGGCCTGGTCTCGGAGTGTCCTGGTTCTGGGGTCTTCATCAGAGAGGAAAGGTCCTCTCTGAGGGTCTTTCAATCTTTTGTTATAACTAAAGAAAACTATAACTATCTAGTTTTCAACTCCATCAAGGACCCAAGAAGGGTGAAATGTTACCTAATGGCAGGGACATATTGCTGCCTGGACAATCACCCAAAGTTCTTCTGTAACATTGGGGCATCCACCTTTGGTCTACAGGCCTAGTATATCTGACAGACTTTCCTGTGAAGCAGAGAATTTTTTTTGAGACAGAGTTTCCCTGTCTTTGGATAATTTTAGAGCCTGTCCTCGAACTCACTCTGCAGACCAGACTAGCTTTGAACTCACAGAGATCTGCCTGCCTCTGACTCCCAAGTTCCAGGGTTAAAGGCATGCACTATTACCACCCAACATGAAGCAGAGAATTTTGAAGGACTGTCTTACCTTGTCTTGGCAAAGTTCTGCTTATTTGAATAATAACTGTCAGCAATTAAGGCCATCCCTGTGCTGCTGGTCTTGGATTCTATAAGAAATCAGGCTGAGAAAATCATGGGGAGCAAGCCAGTAAGCAACACCTATCTATAGCCTCTGCATCAGTTCCTGCCTCCAGGCTCCTGTCCTGTTTGAGTTCTTGTCCTCACTGCTTTTGATGATGAACTATTTTATGAAAGTGCAAGTAAAATAAATGCTTTCCTCCCCAAGTTGATTTTGGATAATGGTGCTTTATCACAGCAATATTAAATCTAAGACAGTTGGGGAAAGGAACAGAGTGGACAGAGAGTTTCTGGGGACAATCCTAGGCAAACAACCTAAGTTTACATAGAGACTTAGTAAATGAGTAAATGAGATTACTCAGAAGATTTAAAATGGTTTAATTTAAGAAAAGAATAGAATAAAATCCAGAATTCAGATATAAAACATTATTCCAAATAGACTGAATATTGGAATGTGGATGGTAAGAATGTTTATAACAGAAAATTAAGGATAGACTTTGAAGCATAATTAATAAAACTCAGAGAGAGAAATTGGGGTTCAACCTAAAGACCAGGAAAGCAAAGCAACCAGCCACTGCCTCTTCCCTTGACCTCAGTCTGAAATGGCCATCCTGCCACCAGGAATCTCAAAATGAGACTGTGACCTGAGAGTTGTCTCCTCCCACTTTATAATCCTCTCTAGGACTGGGATTAAAGGCATGCACCATCCAGTTTCTATGGCAACTAGTGTGGCTACTGAGATTAAAAATGTGTGTTACCACTGCCTGATCTGTAAGGCTGACTAGTAGGGCTGTTTCACTTTCTGGTCTTCAGGCAAGCTTTATTTATTAAAATATAAATAAAATGCCACTACATTGCCAGTATTTGGCTGCTTTTCTTTCCTGGTCTTTAGGTTGAACCCTAATTTCTCTCTCTGAGTTTTATTAATCATGCTTAATTTGGTGCCCAACTTCTGGGATACAAGTTTATGGAAAAGCTGTTTGTCTGAGACCTTTTACCCACAGGTACAGGCCAGAGCTGGACCAAAACCTAGCCACCTGGATTTGGGACAAAAATTAGCATGTCCAACTCCCATCTGCCCCCATTTAGCTTCCACATAAAGATGGAAAATACACAGAGAATGTGGATACTGTATGTTATTGTGTTGTCTTTGAGTTGTTTGACTGCTGAGGAAGGAGCAACAGCTGCTAAAAGAGTTTGATTATAATTGCTGCTAGATTAATCTAACCTATATATTTTGAAAATGCCTTGACTTTAAAATCTAAGTCAAAAGACGTGTTGCTTTGGAGAAGAGGTTTTTGCTTTTGTTTCTATAGGAAATGAGATTCTGTGGATTCATTCTTGGTTAATAAAAATAAGGTTTGACCAAGGAAGACCCCCTGAAAAATCTCTAATGGGAGTAGATGGCCCAGATGTTTGGTTGGAAGTGAGACCCCAACCCCCTGACACCCCTACATCCAAGGAGTATGGGATGTTTGTTCAGAAGCATCACCCCAGCCCCTGGCATCCATTTCAAGCCCCTCCTCTGGGAGTTGCCTTAGTCCGGACTCTGCCTTTGGGAAAGCCTGCCAAGCCATGACCATTCTCCAGGGAGGGTCAGGAAAGCCCACCAACTGGTGACCCCTCCCCAGGGAGGGTCAGGATCACTCCCATAGGCTATTTAAACTGCCCCCCCCCGAGAAAGAATATGTGGTCTCCAGGTTTCACATGGTCTCCCCTTTCCTCTCTTCCCTCGCCATGCTTTCCTGGGGCCATCCAGGAGCATTGCATTAAACATAGGCATCTTTTATTTGGTCTATTTTGGTCTGATTGGAATTATTTGTGTCAGTGGAGAGGCTAATCTAAGAAATATGTCTAACAATGACAGCATCAGGAAAAACAACTAAGATAACCCAAAAAACCCTCCAATAAATCTGCTTATATAAAAATTGAGAGCTTTGTGTTTGGCAAAGAGAATAAGGGACATAGTGACTGCTATAATCTGCTGGCCTGGTCTGTTACCTGGGTACCCTGTTTCTTTAAGAGTCAAGCCCTGCCCACTCCCACCCTCCTCCTCTTCAGCTTGTTCTTTCTCTTCCCATCCCTCGTCTGAAGAGGTAACTACTGCCTCTTTCTTTTTTCCTTCCCCATTTCCTTTCCCCTCCATAACCCACTAAATAAACTCTATACCCAAACTCTCTCTGCATGGCATATTTGTCTGTCTCTCACCCACCATGGTCTCCCACCCTCCAAGGGGACCTGCCGCTACCCCTCATGTGATGGCCACCCCTCGTAGGACTGGCCTCGGGTCACTCATATGTCTTTATAAATGATAACAGTGACAAATATCAGGTTGCACAAATGTATTTTCAAATATTTAAGTAGTAAGAAATCACCGTCTAAAGTACATAAGGAGCTCTGTAAATCAATATAAAAATACAGGAACTGTCAGGCAGTGACGGCTCACACCTTTAATCCCAGCATTTAGGAGGCAGAGACAGGAGGGTTTCTGAATTCAAGAACAGTCTGGTCAGAGTGAGTTCCAGGACAGTCAGGGCTACACAGAAAAACCCTGCCCCCCCCCCCCCAAAAAAAAGACTAAACAGGAAAGAAAGAAAGACAGGAACTGTAGTAGAAATGCATGTAATGGCCGCGAACAGGTGGGAAGACATGGTAGAGGGCACAAAGGTAGATAAAGTAATGACAGCCATAGAAATACAAACTAAAAGGATGACAGAAAACATCTTTTAATATTTTAAGTGTGTTTGTGTTATGAGAATACCACAGTATATAATAGAAAGAGTAGAAATCAAACAATATGTAGGAATTAGTTCTTGCCTTCCGCCATGTGGGTCCTGGTGTTTAAACCCAGGTGGTTAGGCTTAGCTGCTGAACCATCTTGTATCTACCCTGCCCCCACTCCAAGGGAGAGCATGAGGCAGTCTTGCACTACTACAAATTATGCAGTCGAGTTTCCTGCATTTGGGGAAATCACATCCAGAGTGCAAGGGATACACTTCGCCCTGGGAAAAACACTTTGTGATTATGGTGTATCCCCTGCCAGGAAAGTTTTGTATTTGCCTCTTCGTGAGATTTTCATATAACCCTGAAAATATGTATCGAGTCCTATTTATACAAGACAGCATTTTAGACACCTGAGATGAAGCATCGGACACAAAAAGATCTCCACCCTCAAGACACTTGTTTTCAAAAGATCAACAGTAGATATAATTGGCATGTCAACTGTACAGTATCCCAGGTCATAGCTATTCAGAAAAGAAAAGTCAAACAAAGGCAAGGGGATTCAGAAAGCTGTGCGGTGATACTTTATTTTATATTACATGGAGATGGAACTGTGGGCTTCCCTGAGAAGGCAGTTTACAGGAAGGAAGCTAAGAACATAGTTTCCAGAAAGAAGAACGAGCAAAGGCAATGGCCCTGTGGCAGAAGCATGCTAGGAAGGCAGCGAGATGGGCATCATGTGAAAACACGGGAAGTGTGCGGAAGGGGTGGAGCTGAAGAAGAGGGGTTATGGCTGGGCACAGATCATGTGGGAACTTGGGGCCATTTATCTGGCCTTAAGGTTTTTCTCTGAGTGAAAAGGGTTTGGAGTTTTGTCTGTTTTGGGGACAGGATCTCATGTAGCCAAGGCTGGCTTTAAGCTTGCCGTGTAGTTAAGGATAAACTTGAACGTTGAGTCTTCCTGCCTTCTGAGTGCTAGGATTACAGACATGGACTGGCATGCTCAGTACATTCAACATGCATGGTTTACGTGGTCCTGGGGCTTCATGCACGCCAGACAAGCACGCTGCTAACCAAGCTACCTCCCCAGTCCCAGAACCAGGAAAGAGGGTGTCTTCAGGTGAGGCAGCAGAGGCCATGATCCTGATGCCTGTGGTAACGAGCCTATTGTGGGAGTCTCTGAACCTTTTCCTGACTGCCCAGGCTCCGTAGCTGGAAAATGGAAATCACAGAGTTCTGCAGGGATTGGGGTGGGGGGACTGTAGCTGGTCTTCTAGGCAGTGGGAAGCTAGACAGAGGAGGGAAGAACAGTACAACAGCCAGGGACCCACTTCAAGTTTAATTATCTAGCAGCAGAAAGTATTATTCCATGGCCCGGTGTGGCAGTACAGTTAGGAGGTGGAGGACTTGACTTCCAGCCTAGGCGCTATAATGAGCCTGTCTCAGGGAAAAGAGTAGCACTGAGAACAGACCTGTAAAGTGGAGCCTTTCCTGCTAGCTGATTCCCACGCCACACTTGCCTGGCAGAGGCTGCAAGCCCTTGGTCTTGGACTCTTAGCAACCTTCTAGCCTCTGGGCTCTGTTGCTACCTGCCTCCCTGGAGCTAGTCTGATGAATGAATATCCCGTTCTGTTCAGGCCTAGATGAAATGAATTCTTCTGTCTCCAGCTGCACCACACCCTGGCACTGCCTCCCACTGCGTTCTGGCTTCTGGTCTAGACAAGACAGTTTTTGTGCTCATTTGCATAGCAGAGATTATTGATATCAATCAGATCCCCAGTGAACAAATGCTCAAACCTGTCTCAGCCCAGGTTCTCAGCTTCAGTCCCAGCCCAGCTTCAGTCTCTTTTCGTAGGCGGTGTTGTCCCTTTCTATGGAGGAGTTGCATCCAGCCAACGTCCCCATGAATACCACTGGTGACTTGAATCCCATGGAGACGACTCAGTTATCATCCACATCCTGAGCAGCAGGGGGAAATGAACCTATGTGCCCTCACTACACAAGTATGTGCACCTGAGCGCGCACACACACATATACACACAGCACATAGATAGACAAATGTAAACAATTTCTTCAGAAAGAACCTATTAACCTGGGCAGGAGAGATGGCTCAGTGATCAAGAGTACTTGCTGCTCTTCCAGAGAATTTGAGTTTGTTCCCAGCACCCACAATAGGTGGCTTACAACCACCTGTAACCCCAGGTCCTGGGTATCTGATGCCTTCTCTGACTTCTGTGGGCAACTGCACACATGTGGAACATATACACACATACATATAAAAATAAGTAAGACCTTTATATGTATATATACACAGGTACCTTTATATATATACATATGTGCATATACCTGCATATATACATGTTTACATATATATGCATTTTGTGGGTATATATATACCAAAATTTAACTCATACACTGCTCCCGGCAGTCCCATTTATCACTGATTTGCTTTGGAGAGTTTGCTTTTCTGAGATTTCATATAAGTAAAATCACACAGTAGACATGTTTTTGTTATGTGACAATTTTTTTCAGCCTCACATTTTTGGCTCATTTCACTGTATGCACCTACCTATAAGTCCCTTCCTTTTTATTAATGAGATTCCATTTTACAGATACAGGGAAATTTGCTATGAAAATACCTGCTTGAGTTATTTTTGGTTTTGATATATTATGAATTATATTATCCAAGGTTCTCTATTAAAAAGAACTGACAGAATGAATATTATATATTATGAATATATATATATATATGTACGTTTGTATGGGATTTATTAGATTAGCTTACAGGATGCAGTCTGGGTAGGTAGTTCAACTGTGGCAGACTGAAGTTCAATGGAAAGATTAGGAGTCCATTAGTTGTTCAGTCCATGAAACTGGATCTTTCTGTAGTCCCAATCTGATGGTGAAGGCCTGGAGGATTCCTGGAGAGCTGCTGGTCTTCAGTTCATGTTGGAATCGCAGAGAATTTGTGATGGAATGCCACAGCATCCAGACAGCAAGGGTGACTACAAGCTCCAAAATATAAGCTTTCTTTCTTCCATGTCCTTTCATCTAGGCTGCCACCAGGAGTGCTACCCTCATTTAGTAGAGGTCTTATGGCTTCAAATAATTTGGCCAAGAAAACCCTTCACAGGTGGGCCCATCAGCTTGGGTTTTAGTTGATTCCAGGTATAGTCAAGCTGACAACCAAGATTTGTCATGACATTGAATAAAACACTTAAGAACATTGGTGTACAAGTCTGTGAGTAGGTGCTTTCTTGTGTTTCTCTTATGATAATACATAAGAATAAACTACTGGGGGCTGGAGAGATGGCTCAGCGGTTAAGAGCATTGCCTGCTCTTCCAAAGGTCCTGAGTTCAATTCCCAGCAACCACATGGTGGCTCACAACCATCTGTAATGAGGTCTGGTGCCCTCTTCTGGCCTTCAGGCATACACGCAGAAAGAATATTGTATACACAATAAATAAATAAATATTTAAAAAAAGAATAAACTACTACCTTAAGCATATATACATGTTTAACTTCATAAATAATTGATAGTTCTCTATAGGAGACATTGAGAATTCTACCTTCTTCTTTTTGTGTGTGCGTGTTTTAGGAATGGGGGATAGGGTTTTTCTGTGTAGCCCTGGCTGTTGTGGAACTCACTCTGTAGACCAGGCTGACTTCAAACTCACAGAGACTGCTGGTCTTTGCCTCACAAGTATGAACCACCACTGCCTGATGACAATCCTACTCTATAAGTACAAGAATCTCACTTGCTTTACAACCTGACAAAATTTGGTGTTGTGAGTTTATTTTGGCTTTTTTTATTGAGTGATAAGTAGAATTTCATTGATTCTTAAGAATCTCTCTTTTCCTTTTTTTTCTTTTTGAGAAGCTGGCCTTGAACTTGTAACAATTCCCCTGTCTCAGCCACCCAAGTGCAAGGATTATAAGAATTTTGCTATTTTATTTTAGTTTTAATTTTTATTCATTTGGTGGTTTTGTTTTTTTTTTAAGACATGGTTTCTTTTGTTTTATTTTGTTTTGTTTTGGAACTGCCTTAGCTATCCTGGAACTCACTCTGTAGATCAGGATGGCTTCAAACTCACAGAGATCTGAGATCTTCCTACCACTGCCTTCTGGGTGTTGGGATTAAAAGTGTGTGCCCCAGTTCCCAGCACAGTATTAGAACTTCTAAAGACTTAAGAACGTTAAAGGTTAGACTGTGTTTTGTGTGATGAGATGCGGGGGACAAGAGGAGAGAGGCTATGGTTTAAAAGGCAGTGTGTGGCGGTGTTGGAGTCCTTGCAGAACGGCCCGGGAAGCCAGTGGTGAAGCTGTTACAGTGAAGCCTAAGTTGCAGTGCAGACTGTATGTGTTGGAGATGCTGGTACTATGAGACATCTGCCAAGAAGGGGCCTGTGCAGAATGGAGGCGGCCTAAGAGGAGAAGCTATGTGCGTTCAAGCAGCACAGCTGGAGGTGTGCAGCTGCCCAGGCCTTTGGAGTTCAGTTAATTACATTATAAACCCCAGATGAAAGGTGGTGGTGCACGCCTTTAATCCCAGCATTTGGGAGGCAGAGGCAGGCAGATCTCTGAGTTCAAGGCCAGCCTGGTCTACAGAGTGAATTCCAGGACAGTCTCTAAAGCGACACAGAGAAACTGTCTTGAAAAACAAGCAAGCAAACAGACAAAAAACCCAGACGATATACATGAAGTTGAGGGATCTGATATTTGCTCTGGTGGATTTAAACATTTTTTAAAATTTATTTTTTGTGTATGGATCTTTTGTCTATCTGTGTACCACATGTGTGCTGAGTGCCCAGAGAGGGCCGAAGAGGGCATCAGATGCCCTAAAACTGGAGTTAAAAACTGTTGTGCTGTCATGTGGGTACTGGGAACAAAAAACTGGTCTTCTAGAAGAACAGCAAGTGCTGTTAGCCACTGAGCCACAGAGTATTCCCTGCCCCTTTCATAGAGAGAGTTTCACTATATAGCCCTGGACCACCTAGAACTGTATAAACCAGGTTTACCTTGGACCCATAGAAATCCACCTACCTCTGCCTCCCAAGTCTTGGGATTAAAGGCATATACCACACCTAGTCTGAGAGTACCTTTGATACTAGAAATGATCATTTATGTCAAAAAATGGGTATCCTGTGGGCTGGAGATATGAAGAGTAGAGTGGCAATATATAGGCTCAGTCACCAATTGTTAAAAGTATTCCATGACTAATGAACACACGAAAGATAAATATTTCGCAGTTAAGACAGGCCTGAGAATTTTAGATTATTTGGGCATTAAATGCACCCTTAACTAAAAAAGAGGAAGAAAAAGAAACTTATTATTGTATGCGTGTCTAATGAAACTCACCCAGATGTCTACCTGCCTCCCCTGCTTCCCAAGGAGAGTCTGATTCTTTCCCAACCCTTCCCACCCAATGGTTTTGGGTTTTGGTTATTCGAGACAGGGTTTTTCTGTGTAACATCCTTGACTATCCTGGAGCTCACTTTGTAGACCAGGCTGGCCTCGAATTCACAGAAATCCAACTGCCTCTGTCTTCCAAGTGCTGGATTCTAAGCCACTATGCCTGGCAGTTTCATTTTTATAATGACAAATCGTTTTCAAATGTATTTCATTTTGTTGTTGTTGTTTAAGTACAAAGCTAACTCACAAACAGGTATTACCAAGACATCATGTCCTGTGTTTATTCCTGTGAGCTCATTATTCACATGCTGACCACTGGCCAAGCTGAGGGTGAGGGGATAGGATGTAGTATCTTAAGGCTGGGACCAAGGAAAAAATAGGTCACATGAGACCAATGTGGGCGGGAGCCCCCACGTCTTGGCTCCTAAGCTTCAGGGTAGCCGTGAGAAGGATTCTCCCCTCTCCACACACACAAGAAGAAGCTGCTGTGGCAAGTGAGGGGCCTGGGCCATCTGATCCAGACTTGCCCATTTTCCCCTTCTATTGGCCGACCCGGAACGAACAAGAATGGAGGGCATAAGGATCCGGCAAACCACAAGAACACACGGGGCTCAGGATACACCCCGTCCCATTGGTGGTGACTCTAGAAGCCAAGCAAGAAGGTGACAAGCCTAGTAACAGCACCCATCTCCTCTCCCTCCCAGAAAGGAAGTTGTAGCTTGGCCCGCTTGTCAGAGTTCCCTAGGGGCTTCCCCCTGACCCAGACACCCCAAGGCGCTCCTGAAACACCTGGGGGACAGAGATTCTGCAAGCCAGGTTGGGGCTCTCCCAGGTGCAAACCCGGTAATCGGGCGGGCCCGGGGGTAGGGGGCAGGCAGCAGCTGCGGATCGCAGGCAGGCCGGCAGGGTGCGAGCAGCTGGATCCCGGGGAAACTTGGCGGGCGCTGCGGGCCTCGCGGGGGTTGGGGGGGGGGTGTGACATCAAAGGCCCCGGCTCGCTAGAGCGCCGAGGGGGGAGGGGGCACGCAGACCCCGTGTTTCTGAATCTCCCTATGATTAAAAAAAAAAAAAAAAAAAAGGAAGAAGAAAGCTCTCCTGAGGACCTTGGTCGCCTTGTACCTTCCCGCAGCTTCTGCTGCTCTGGGGAGGCTGCGGGGAGTCTATGGCTACAGGCGCCGATGGCCCCAAGCGCACCTCGGCACCTGGCGACAATAGGTGTTCAAGAGGGCTAAACAAGGACCACGACCAGGTAGACTGATTATTTAGATGCAAATATCCGCAAAGACGTTGGTACCCAGGGCTTCCAGGATGAAGTGCTGAAATCTCATTCTCACTTGGAAAGTTATGGAACTTCTCTCTCCCCACCCCACCGTGGCTACCTCAAATGGTGTAGGCGGCTGCTTTCGGTGGACAGGGCAATGTGCTTCTGGGCATGTCCCTGCTTCCGCCTAGGGTAGCCTGAGAGGCTGGCCCTTGGAGAGGGAAAACAGTGGGGAGAGGGATGGATACCGGGTTGGAGTTGTAGCGGTTCCTGCGGTAAATAAGCAAGTGAGAAAAGTAAGGGGGGGGGGGGATGAAATAAAGTGCCTGGCCCGATGGCCCACATCTGTAACCCCAGCTCTTGAGAGGGTGAGTCAGGAAGATGGTGAACTCCAGGCCAGCTTGGGCTACAGCGTGAGACCCTATTCCAAAAAACTGAAAAAAGAAAAAGAAAAAAAAAAAGGAAAAGAAAGAGGGAGGGGAGGCAAGAGGAGAAGAAGATAGGAGAGGAGGGAGAGGAATAGGGGGGAGGAGGAGTAGGGAGGAGAAAGAGGAGAGGCCAAAAGGACTCTGGCAACTCAGGGCACTATCAATAGGAGCAAAGTCCATTGCCCTTTGCTGGGTAAGCACCAGGATGACTTCTCAAACTGCAAAGGGTTTAAAGCAAAACAATAGATCTCAGAGTGCTCCTCTGAGCCAGCCCCAGCTCCTTCCCTGAGAACTCCTTAGAAAGGCCACCTACAGAACCAGAAACTGGAGTGGGCCCAACCACAGGCAATTCTGCGGCCAGGCCGGCTTCAGTTTGAGAACTTCTAGTGTAAAGGAAGGGCCCAGGGGAGGGTGAACTGGATCCTTCCATTTTTCCCATCAGTGACAGGAAGGGTGGGACTAGGTCTGTGGGCACACTGTTGTGGGGGCCGGGCGAGGCAGCATCACAGTTGCAGGTTAGCCCCTGGGCCAGCCCTGCTTGCCTGGCCTGGATTTCCTTATCACGATCGTCTGACTCCAAGAGAGGCTGAAATCTTAGAAGTCTGCTGTGGCAGCAACTAGTTCAACATAAGCATCGCCTGCATTCTCAGGGCAGCCTGGATTTACCTTGTGTCCTCATTATTAGTTCCTAAGTTCCAAGATGTTTTTTCTTTATTTATTCTGGACTAGCGTGGGGTCCATGCGCACAGCATAATAGTCTGGCCTCCCAGGAAATACTGTTCGCAGAGAAAGCTGTGTTGAACCCCTCACAGCCACACACAAATATTATTGTTCTTTTTGCTCCTTCTCTGTTGCTTGCTCATCTTACTAATAAGGGAGCCCCATTGTTCTCGTTATAATTTAGACCTAAAAAATGCTGACCCACAGACACATTAAGCAACCTGCTCAAAGCCATCTTCCTAACCACAACTTCCTTGTCAAAGCCCACTCTAAAACACAGCTAGTGTTTATCAGGCTTCCCCTACACGGCAGGCATTGTTCTCAGGGCTGTACCTGCATTAACCCTTTGCAACCTGCCATCCATGCGGCGGCTTCGCTGATCAAAAAGTTCCCAAGGTCAGCCAGTGCGCTTTCGGTAAGTGGCAGAGCCTGGCACTTCACCCCACCCCTCCACTCGGTGGTAGGTCTCATCGTATTCCATTCAGATGGACAGAAAGGGTCCTGGGCTAATGTCTCCAAGCTGAGCTGGTCCTAGGCACAGGAAGCTGTGACTCAGCCAGGTCAGCATCGCCACCCCCTCCCCCTCCCCAACGTCCTCACTAATGTAGCCAGTCAAGCTTAAGGTGTCACGGAGTTTGACAGCTTTAACAAAGGAGGTGTCATCCGGAGAAGATGAAAGAGCAAAGCTGTTTATTTGAAGATTAGGGACTTAAGAAATGTGTGTCATTCTGCGGCAGCACTTCTGCGCCTTCTCCTCCATGTTCCCGACAGTGTTCTCAGGGCTTTAAAGGGAAGAATGCCCCATAATCCAGTTTAATGTTACAAGGCTTTCCAGGGAGCAAAGATGCCCCCTCCTCCTCCCAGCACTGTTGGGAAGTGCTCCCCATGGACAAAGCACACATCACAGGAGTCTGGAGACCTGGGTCTTGGGCCCACGCTGAGAAGAGAGATGATAATTCTACATTTCCAGATTCAATGTGTTTTCTCTTCCTGGGGTCCGGGAGAGACTTGTCACATCCTAAAGTGCTGGATACTTAATTCTCAGTGTGTGTGTTTTTCCAATCGAAATATTTTATTTTATACTTTCCCCCATGGGTTCTTTTCTAAACTTTGCTTTATTGTTATCATTCACTGTTCTTATTTATTATCCCATGTGAGAGAGGTGTGGGTGAGCACGCAGGTACCACTGCACGTTTAAGGAGATCGGAGAACAACTTTGCAGAGTCCATTTTCTCCTTCCACCTTTACATAATGGATTCTGGGGACTGAACTTAAGTTACCAGGCTCAATCGACAAGAACTAGCTTGCCCTCCCCAACCCCGTTTTAAGACTTATTTTATTTTGTCAGGCAGTGGTGGTGCATGCCTTTAATCCCAGCATTCAGGGCTACAGAGGGAGTTCCAGGACAGCCAGAGTGGTTACACAGAGAAACCCTGTCTCAAAAAATCAAAAGCAAGCAAACAAAAAAGGTTCATTATTATTTTAAATTATTTCTGTGTGTGCCTAGATGTGGGTATGTGCACATGAGTGCAGGTGTCTCCAGGGGCCAGAAGAGGGCATCAGATCCCCTGGAACTGGAGGTCCCTGCAGGTATAAGCCACCCAATGTGGGTGGTGGGAACTGAACTGGGGTCTTCTGCAAGAGCAGTACATACTGAGCTCTCCTTCCAGCTTTACTGGGTCCTCCTAAGTTTTCATAAATTGTATGTTGAGCATATTCTCCCCTTTCCACTCTTCCCTGCCCTTCATCCTCTTGTTATTATCCCTTTGTCTCGCTACACAGTTCTGCTTCTATTTGCATGCTATATAAAAAAATGTTTCTATGTATCTATGTGAAATCTAGGAATCACAAAAATGAGAAAACACAATATTCATCTTTCTGAATCTGCTGAATTTGGCTTAATTCACTTATAATTATTTCCAGTTGCATGCATTTTCTTATAAAAAACATGACTTCCTCATTCTTCTCTATTTCCCTCCACCCCAGAGACAGGGTTTCTCTGTGTAGCCCTGGCTGCCTTGAATTCCCTCTGTAGACCAGGCTGGCCTCCGACTCAGAGAGCCGCCTACCTCTGCCTCCCTAGTGGTAGGATTACAGGTGAGCACCGTCACTGCCTGGGTGACTTCATTCTTGTTTATGAAAAAAAGAAAAGAAAAAGAAAAAAAATCCATTGTTTATGTTAACATTTTCCTTTATCCACTGATCCTGGTTAGTTTTTATTGTTATTGTTGTTTTTGATGTTGTTAATTTGGCTCAAGCTTGGGTCATCTGAGAAGAGAGAACCTCTATTGAGAAAAGCCCTCCATAAGACTGGTCTGTGGGCAAGTCTTTGGGGTGTGTCTTGATTGATGATTGCTACGGGAAGGCCCAGCCAACATATTGTGGGTGTTGCCACTCCTGGGCAGGTGGTCTGGAGTGTATAAGGAAGCAGGATGGGGCAAGCTATGAGAAGCAAACCAGTAAGCAGCGTTCTTCCGCAGCTCCCACTTCCTGACTCCAGACTCCCTGCTCTGACTTTCTTTGATGATGGGTCGTGATGTGAAACTGAAATAAACCCTTCCTCTCCGAGTTGCTTTTGGTCCTGGTGTCTTCTAGCAATAGAAACAGAACTCAGGCAGCCTTCCTCTGTTGATGGACACCTGCATCGCTTCTGCCCCTGACTCAGTGTGAAGACAGCTGCTATGAACAAGTCTCTTGCTATGAGCAAGTCTCTGGTATGTTGACCTGAAATCCTCCTGGTTAACACCCACGAGAAGTCCAGCGATGTCACTGCCCACTGTCGGCCCGACATTGGTGGCAATGGTTGATCCCTAGCAGAACCCGGTGATACAAAGCTACTCAGAGCCTGGGTGGGTCAAGAGGAACAACTTGAGCCACCTATCAGAATTTGTGAGCCAGTTTTGCACCTTTCCATCCTGGGAATCTCACTGGCCCATAGAGGAAGGGAACACCAGGCCCTATTATTATATATAATAAAATTATTGCTAGTTCAAGAAGTCTGTCTTCCCCTAGAACAATGGTTCTCAACCTGTGAGTCTCAACAGCCTTTTCACAGGGGTTTTCTAACATGATCAGAAAACACAGAGCTTTACAATGTGATTCATAGCAGTAGCAAAATTACAGTTATGAAATAACAACGAAAATAATTTTTTTGGTTGGGGGTCACCATTCCATGGGGGACTGTATTAAAGGGTCTCAGCACTAGGAAGGTTGAAAAGCAAAGCCATAGAGCATGTTCTGATTAAAACCTCAGAGGAGCAGCGAACGAGCCAGGATCCTAACCACAGAGTGGATTCTCATTTATTCTCACGGCAGTGGTAGGAAGCTGACACTATCATTTTTCCTGTTTTACAGAGGAGCATTTACGGAACGTGCAAGGCTCAGCAGTGCCCAGTGCAAGCAAGAGCTGGCATTCGGATCGCCAGCTAGAGCACAGCACCGGATCTGACTGTGTATTCCGTACTTGTCTGAGTCACAGCAGCAGCCCCAGCTGAGGTGCCAGGCTCAGCATTCTGGCTCCAGAGCTGGTGCTCCTGTGTCACTTGCTGTGTCTTACTGACTTCCGAGTCGTAAGGACCGTTTCCTTGGAAGCCTGCAGCTTCTTTCTCCAGGACTCCCTCCGTGTCCTCATGTCCAGACACGTGATTGTTCAACCAAAGCATCAGGAATCTGAGAGTACAGTCGGCCTGTGATGGCAGCACTCAGGAAGAGGAGCAAGCAGATCTCAAAATGAAGGCCAGCCTGAGCTACACCCTGCTTCCAAAAAGTAGGGAGAAAACTCCCCAAACACAGTACAAACAAACTGATAATGGAGATGCATGGACATCATGTAAGGCTGTCTGCATTCCAGACACGTAGGTTCTACTGGTCCCAGAATTCCACCCTCATACAGAGGAAGCTTCGACAATGGACTCGAAAGTCAGGTTGAGGCCTGAGACTGCTTGGGGCTTATTTCATTTCACTCATTTATTTATTGAGACAGGATCTTATGTAGCCAAGGCTGTCCTCAAACTCTATTTAGGCCAGCCTTGAACTCCCGATTCTCCTGCCTGTACCTCCCAAGTGCTGCGATTACAGGTGTGGATCAGCACAGTCAGATGGAAGGGGCTTGTGTTTTGAAACAATTTCATGAGCTCACTTCAGATTTGTTGGATTCTTATCCTCAGGTGTGAGGCTTGGGACATCTACTTTTCATTTGTTTGGCTAGCTAGTTAACATGCATTTGGTTGTTTACTTTTGTTGTTGTTGGAGATAGGGTATATATATTCCTGACTGGCCTGTAGCTCACAATCCTCCTGCTCTGCCTTCCAAGTGCTGGGATTATAGATTTGTGCCATCACACATGGTTTTGTCTAAGTTTTAAATTAGCCTTCCAGAGCCACCTACCTGGTCATAGGCTCTTTTCCTTCCTCCTGTGGGCCCAATCTATAGCATATTCTAATGCCTACTACCTGCCTGCTAACTGAAATCCCTTCTAGTTCCTTATACCTTTGGTATTTCCTCTGTTCATCTCGTTCTCCCTGCTCCAGGGCTGATCCTCCCACATTCTGACTCTTGTACAGTTAACTGTCTAAAGTATCACTAGATTAATATTTTCACAGTGCATTCTTGTCTCGCCTCCCCCAGTAGATCCTTAGTAAGTTAGATTTGTGTATCTCAGAGAAAACACATTCAGTTGAAGAGAGGAGAAAGGGGATTCATGAAGGAAACACCTCAAAGGGGTGAGGACAAACAAGCAAACAATACCAAAATAAAATTTTAAATGTGAGCTAAGGAAGTCTCGTCTTTCAAACTTTTTGTTGGTTTTTCTTTCCTCCTGGTTCTAACTATGTAGCCTTGTCTGGCATGGAACCTAATTATATAGACCAGATTAGCCTTGAACTTCCAGCCATCATCCTGCTTCTGCCTCCCACGTGTAAGGATTACAAGTGTGTACCCCATACCTGGCTGTCAACTTTTCAATTGACTTAATGTCCTAGGGTCTCTACCAGCAAGCAGTCTGCGAACGGTTGCTGTTGTTGCCTAGGCTGCTGCTGAGGCTACTAGAGCCTTAAGATAGAAGAACTGGAAAGAGAGCACTGGGGTGGAGACAAAGTTTAGTGGTAGAGATCTTGCTTAGGCTACATGGGGGCCTGGATTGCACCCAGAGGTGTGGGTCATGGGAGGGTAGTGTGCGGGGGGGGGGGGGAGTAGAATAGCCCTAGGTCTAGAGAGCAGGATCTCTATGTCCTATATCACCCTAGGAACAACTTTTAATAAAAAGGGTTTCTGGAGGATGGGATGTAGCTCAGTTGGTAGAGTCTCAAGGAAATGAACGAGTTTGCTTTTCCTGTGTGTCCTCAAGTGCTATGCTTATTGTCTTAGAGTTTCTACTACTGTGATGAGACACCAGGACCAAAAAGTGAGTTGAGGAGGAAAAGGTTTATTTGGCTTATGCCTCCACAGTACTGTTCATCACTGAAGGAAGTCAGGACAGGAACTCAAACAGGGCAGGATCCTGGAGACAGGAGCTGAAACAGAGACCATGGAGGGGTGCTGCTTACTGGCTTACTCTTACTGGCTGCCTCAGCGAGCTTTCTGATAGATGCTAAGTCACCAGCCCAGGGATAGCACCACCCACTTTGGTCTGGGCCCTCCCCCATCAGTTACGAATTAAGGAAATGCCTTGCAGCTTTTCCCTTCAGATAACTCTAGCTTGTGTCAAATTGTCGTAGACTAGCCAAAGCAAGCTGGATGGTGGTGGTACAAGCCTTAAATCCCAGCACTTGGAAGACAAAGACAAGTGACTTTCTGAGTTCAAGGCCAGCCTGGTCTACATAGTGAGTTCCAGGACAGCCAGTGCTACACAGAGAAATCCTGTGTTGGAAGAAAAAAAAAAAAAAGCCTGGTCAACACTTTATCTTTTAATAGTTGAAGGACACTGGGAATTTAATTTTTTTTGAGACAATGCCTCATGTATCTCATGTTGGCCTCAAATTCACTATGTAGCAAGGGGTTGTCTCTACCTTGTTAATGCTGGGACTATAGGCATACACCACTATGTCTAGTATGGTGCTGGGGACTGTACTCAGGGCCTTGTGCATGCTGGCAAACACTAACTGAACTGCCAAGCTCTAGAATATACTGTTTCTTAACGGCTGAAATAAAATATGGTTATATCTATTTTGCTACATTATCAGGCGATATGATTATCTTAGTTGTATCAAATTAAACTGCCTTAGTGAAGGGCCTGGCTTTTGAGCATACTGTTAAAAGGGTCATTCAGTCATCTAGACAATTCTATCACAGACTTTAAAACAGAAAAGAAAAAGGTCCTACTGCCTCTTTAGAACTGAAATGGTGTCAACACTGGGCAGTGTTGGACACAGTTCCGTGTGGCATTTTGACAAACCATGGCAAAGCCAGAAGAGGGGGAAAGAGAGGGGTAGAGAAGTGGTGGGAGGGAGCAGTGGCAGAGAGGAGGAGGGACCCAGTCAGGCGCTGGAAGGGGGCTGGGCTATGCTCCATGTTTGCTTTGACAGGCAGTCCGGAGCCCACACAAAGGGAAGCAAGGTGGAGCAGATAATTATTTAGATAGCATCTGCTTAATCAGACCCAAACGGTACTCAATTACCAGAGAATTAGAAATTCTTAATTATTGGTGTGGAATTTCAAAAGGAGAGCCCAGGAAATATGCAAATGCTCCCAAGGGTGCCCAGGTGGGACCCAGGCGTGCCAGGTTGCTGCCATCCACTCACCTGGGGAGGTTTAGAAAGCAGTCAGGGACGATTATGGGTGTGTGGGGAGCAGCTGGAGACCCAAGAGACACAAGGGCAGGCTAAGCTGCGCCCGGAGCCATATCTGAGTAGCTGTGTTTTACCTGTGGCAAGGCAGACAGACAGATAGGTGTGTGTGTGTGTGTGTGTGTGTGTGTGTGTGTGTGTGTGTGTGTAATGAGGTAAATTAGTTAAAGCTTCTCCTGTAATTCATTTGCTTAGTATAAATCGTGGTGGGGGAGGGTTAGAAGAGGAAGAAGGGAAGGGAAGGGGAAATCACAATCTTTTGCTGAATAAATGAATGGAAGGGGAGACTTTTACTAATTTACCTCATCCTCCTCCCTTTCCATTTTATGAAACAGATAAGATAAGGTGGAGGTAGAAAAGGAGATACCAGTTACAATGTAGAAATTTGGTGTTATTTAGGTCCTGGTCAGACGTGGTGCAATTTTTCTTGGTAGTGGCTCCATGGGACAGAGAGGCTTACTTGAGGTTACATGCTCAAGGCCATACTGAGTTGAGCTGAGTGCCGTCCAGCAGGCTGGCTCTGCAATCCGGGTTATTCCTCTTCCTTTTCCTTCTCCTCCTCTTCTTCCTTTTAGATTGGTTTTATATTTTAGTGTGTGTGTGCATGTGTGCATGCGTGTACATGCTCACAGGTGGATATGTGTACATGATTCCAGGTACCTTTGGAGTTTAGAAGCGAGCTTTGGAACCTCTGGCTGGAGTTACAGTTCAGAGCTACCCAACACGGGGTTCTGGGATCTGAACTCAGGTCATTTGGAAGACCAGTCTGTACTCTTTGCTGCCTAGATGTCCCTGGATTTCTAACCACTGTGCAGCACCTCCTTCAGGTCAGTGTCTGTCTGTCCACTACAGCACTGTTGCTCCAGCAGGGCAGCGTGGAAGGAGATATAGCATTCCAGTGGGGCAGCTCAAATGTGCAGTACATGCCCATAGGGCCACCTGTGGTGGTGTCTGTCCCTGGCAGCTGGCTGTGGTATAGCTTTTCGGCTTGTCTGCCCCATCCCAGCCTCCCTTTGACTTGTCCTCTAGAGTCTGCTCTGTACCATTCTCTACTCTCTTAAAGGAGTAGGAGTCTACACATAACTTTAAAGAAGTGTGTGTGTGTGTGTGTGTGTGTGTGTGTGTGTGTGTGTGTAAGAGAGAGAGGGAGAGAGAGAGAACTTAACTGGGTCTTGCTATGTTAGCCCAGGTTGTCCTCAGACTCCTCATCCTCCTGCCTCTGCCTCCCCAGTGCTAGATTACAAGGGTGAGCCATCATGTGCAGCTCAGTGTAACTTCTTTAGAGAGTCATAGAATACAACACACCCATTTCGGGTGACATCTTCCTAGTGAGTCAAATTCCTCTTCATGACACCCTCCCTAATTTTCAGGGTGATTCCACACCAGGGCCATAATGGTCCCATCATAACTCAGAGATCCAAGCAATTTCTCTGTGGTCACTCCAAAACTATGCCAATGGGTTCCATCTTAAATGACCAAATGGAACCTTAAGTAACAACTGCAGACTCTTCTGAGATGTAATGTTAAGGACAGATTGCCAGAAACAAGTGCTTCCCATGGATTGGCCCTGAAGTGAGCAAGGGGCGGAGTAACAGGAGGTTCTGAAGTGTTTTTGCATTCCTTAGGCCGCTCTTCCCACCTGGCTTCAAGAATTATCAGTCATGGAGATAGAGACAGAGACCCACACTGGAGCACCAGACTGAGCTCCCAATGTCCCAGTGAGGAGCGGAAGGAGGGAGAAGATGAGCAAAGAAGTCAGGACCACAAGGGGTGCACCTACCCACGGAGACAGAGGGGCTGATCTATTGGGAGCTCAACAAGGCCAGCTGGACTATGACTGAAAAAGCATGGGATAAAACCGGACTCTCTGAATATGGCGGACAATGAGGGTTGCTGAGAAGCCAAGGACAATGGCACGGGGTTTTGATCCTACTTCATGTTCTGGCTTTGTGGGAGCCTAGCCAGTTTGGATGTTCACCTTCCTAGATATGGACAGAGGGGGGAGGACTTTGAACTTTCCACAGGGCAGGGAACCCTGACTGCTCTTCAGACTGGAGAGGGAGGGGGAGAGGAGTGGGGGGAGGGAGAGAGGAGTGGGAGGCTGGGAGGAGGCGGAAATTTTATTTTCAATAAAAAAATAAATAAAAAATTAAAAAAAAAGAATTACCAGTCAAAGGCTGGAGCAATGGCTCAGTGGTCAGGAGCTCTTGCTGTTCTTGCAGAGGACCCTGGTTTGGTTCCCAGCACCCACATGGTGCCCCACAGCTGCCTGGAACGGCAATTCCATGGGATCCAACACCTTCCTCTGTCTCACAGGCTCCTGTATGCATGAGCATAAACTCAGGCACGTACACAAACATGTAAAGCAGTTCTCGACTTTCGTAAAGTTGCAACCCTTTAAGCTAGTTCCTCATGCTGTGGTGACCCCCAAGCCAGAAAATGATTTTCATTGGTTCTTCATACCTGTAATCTTGCTATTGTTATGAATTGTAATGTAAATATATCTGTGTTTTATGATGGTCTCAGATAACCCCTGTGAGAAACACCGATGAAAAGTAAATAAATAAACATTAAAAAATAATTACTAGGCAGGCGGTAAAGGTACATGCCTTTAATCCCAGGGCTCAGGAGGCAGAGGCAGGCAGATCTCTAGTCTGGTCTACAGAGTGAGTTACAGGACAACCAGGGTTATGCAGAGAAAGCCTGTGTTGGGGAAAGAGAGAGAGAGAGAGTTGCCTGACAGGTAGCTCTATGTGGTTTGCACAGCCAGGAGACCAGAGAGTTTCTGCCGTCAGTCATTGTTGGACTTCGGGTCCGTCAGCTCTCTGTGAGCTTCTTTATCATGGCTTGCAAGACACGGGAACTAGAGATTTATTTTGTTTATGATTGAGTTTTTTGGTTTTTTGTTGTTTGATATAGGGCCTCAGTATGTAGCTCTGGCTGTCCTGGAACTCGCTACATACAACAAACAGGCTGGCCTCAAACTCACAGAGATCCGCCTGCTTCTGCCTCCTGAGTGCTAGGATTAAAGGTGTGTGCCATCATGGCTAGCGAAGATGTTTAACCTAGGACATAATTTAGGATCTCCTGCAGGGAATGTGGGCCTGGAGGACTACCTCCTTAGTGGCCTTTGAAGATCTTCTCCTCTCAGACCCTAAGTGACTCCCTTCTTACCCCAGTTGCCACCGTGAGGTAGCCACCCTGAGAATCACTTCTGCCTCTCTGTTGATATTTCAACACTTCTTTTCCCTCTTCACCCCGCCTTGTTCTGGGGGCCAAAGCCACAAGCAAGGTGAGCATGTCCAGACCTCGCTTCTCCCAGCAGCCAGGCTGGCTGTTCTCAGAGGAAAACCTATCCTGACCCAGACTTCTAGCCCGGTGCTTATCTTCAGACAGCTTTGTCCCCTTAGGCCCAACACGAGACTCAGTTTCAACACAGCCAGCAGATTGCAGTCTCGGTGGCCTGCCCCGGGTGTTGCCTCCAGCACCTTGCTCACCCCTCTGAGACTTGGCTCTTTGTCTCCAGGGACCTGCTTCCCTCCTCAGCTTCCCGGTCCCTGGCAGGGACTGTGGCAGCAGCATCTGTGAGGGATTGCACAAGCGTCCCCTGGCAGACCAGTGACAGCATCTATTTATTATTTTCCTGCTGATGCTGGTGCTGATGCACCAGCTTGTGGTGAGAAAGCCCTGGGAGCTACTGACTCTGGTACCCTCGGCACCCCAGAGAGCAGCAGACACACGGAAGGTCATGGGGGCTTCAGAGATCGTCCCAGAGTCTGCGGTTTATTTGAGTGCTTGCCTAGCATGCCCAAAGCCCTAAATTCAACTCCCCACCGGTGCATAAGCCAGGTATGGTGTTGCCCACCTGTAATCCTAGCAGTCAGGAGGTAGAGGCAAGAGAGTCAGAAGATGAAGGTCATCTTGGCTACACAGTTAATTCAAGGCCTTCCCGCTGTATTAGGGCGGGTGCGGGCTGTGGAATCTCCCATGCTGTATACATCAATTCCAACCCTCAGCATTCAGGTCCTCTTTGGGGGTTGGGGGAGGACTCTTCTCGTGTCTTCAGAAAGAAAATATTAATTGAGGGATGTGAGAGAGAATATCACAAGCAAGTCTCCTCACTGTCATGGGTTGAAGAACTATGTCAAAGTATCTAGACACGGTAGAGAGTTCACATCCTGCTAACCAACCCTCATGGACAGTCCCGTCTCTAGATACAGGTCTAGGAAAAGGGGGTGCCAGTTAAAATAAAGGGTCGCTTTTCATGCCTGCCATTATTTTAGGTGTTTGTAATCCTCCATCACTCTCCATGATGTCCCCACCTTGGAGGTGTTATTGCTCCCAACTGAGAAACACGACCTTAAGGAAAGCTAAAATAAACGTGACAGTAGCAAGCAAGCCAATGTAGCTGTACGAGCCTGGCATCCAATGCCTTATGCCTCTGTGAGTTTCGGGCTCAGTTCTTGCTGTTCATCTCTCTAAGCTGTTGCCTAGATCTTTGGTTTTGTTTTGAGAATTATTCATTTTATTTCACATGTATGAGTGTTTTGCCTGAATGTGCGTATGTGTAGCACATGGGTGTCTGGTGCCCATGGAGGTCAGAAGAGGGCATTGGATCCCCTGGAACTGGAGTTGAGGATGTTTGAGCCACCACGTGAGTGTTGGGACCTGAACTCTGGTCCTCTATGTGAACAGTACATGCTCTTGAGTGCTGAGTCATCTCTTCAGCCCCTTGCTTTGTTTTTGAGACAGACGCTCAGGTAACCCAAGCTAGCCTCTAACTCTGCTGTGGCCAAGGATGACCTTGACACCTGCATTTACAGGCTTGATCCACCAATTGTGTCTAGACTTTCTTCAAATCCAAGTCCTGCATCCACATCCCTGGTCCCCTTTTGATGTCCAACCCAGGCCCTACCGCTTGCCTGCAAGGGCTGCCTGCCCACCTCCCCTGCCCTCAGTCTGCCCACCTCCCCTGCCCTCGGTCTGCCCACCTCCCCTGCCCTCAGTCTGCCCACCTCCCCTGCCCTCAGTCTGCCCACCTCCCCTGCCCTCAGTCTGCCATATTGTCTGCTGTTTCATAACGTCTTATCGCTGCACCTTATCTCCCTGAAGAATCAACCCAACCAGGAATCCTCTCCTTTATTTCTTTTGGAGCCTGTCTGGCACTAATTCCTGGCACAGAGCTGATCACAAAGTTGGACTTAATAAATGCATGCCAGATGAAGGAAGATAATCTATTGTCAACAGATGAAAAGAAACGGGAGATAAGGCACAATTGTTTCAATCCCGCAGAGTCTGACTTGCTCACTGTAGTGGCCCCTGCTCCCTTCCATCCCTGCTCTCCCGCCTGGAGCCCATGAGCTCAGTTCTAATCATACCCCCTCTCTCCTCTGAGGGTCTGAGTGAGAATGTCCCCCATATGCTTAGATATTTCAGTACTTGGTCCCCAGCTGGTGGTGCTATTGGGTAGATTTAGGAGGTGTGTAACACACATTCCAATTGTTCTTCATAATATAAACCCAGAGGCAGATGTTGGAGGGGGAAAGCTGAGAGATCAGAGAAACAGTGTAGCCAGTCACTAGAAAAAACTTTTACCTCTACCGAATCCTCAGACTGAAGGGGTGATCCTGTCTCTATGAATCCTCACACTGGGTCTGTGCTCCTGCCCCACACTTGTATTCCTCTCTCCACCCGGTCATATCACTTCTATCTCCACCTCCCTAGTTCTGGGATTAAAGGCCTGCGATTCCAAATGCTGGGATTAAAGGTGTGAGCCACCACCGCCTGGCTTTGATTCTCTTTTAGACTGGCTGCATCTTGTGTAGCCTACGGTGGCCTTGAACTCACAGAGATTCTTCTGTCTCTGTCTCCTGAGTCCTGGGATTTAAGGTGTGTGCCACCACTGCCTGGACTCCATGGCTAACTAGCGGCTTAGCGCAGCACTCTGATCTTCAGGCAGGCTTTTTTTTTTTATTAGATTACAAACTATCGCTAGAGGGATGTGGTCTTGCTGGGTAAGTGCATCGCTGGGGTTGGCTTCCGGTTTCCAACTCACGTGACTCTCAGCTTGTGGTTTAAGATGTGAGCTCTCAGTTTGCTGCTCCAGCCACCACGCCTGCCTGCTGCCATGTTTCCCCTTCGTCATGGTGGTGGTGCCTCTGCACCCGTGAGCCAAAACAAACCCTTGCTTTTCTAAACTGCCTTGGCCATGTGTTCTATCACAACAACAGAAAGACTTAGTGTACCACCCGAGAGACTTCAAACCACTGTGAGTTTTCCCAAGCTCTTCTCCGTCTTTTGTTTCTCCCCCTGCTGGTGAGACTGGGTAACTACATGATGTCCTCGTCAGTCCGAGGCCTCCAACAAAGCCTTAGAAAGCAGTGTCCACTGGTAAAGCCATGGGTATTGTCAGAAATAAACTTTGATATATATGTCTTTAATCCCAGCATTCTGGAGACAGAGGCAGGCAGATCTCTTTGAGTTCAAGGCCAGCCCGATCTACAAGAGCTAGTTCCAGGATAGGCTCCATCCAAAAAAAACAAAACCTTTGATGTGCATATTAGTTTGCTGGGGCATTGATAACAGAACACCACAGATTGGGTGCCATAAACAATTTCCACTGCTCTGGAGGGTAGAAATTCAAGATCAAGGTGCGTGTGTGTGTGTGTGTGTGTGTGTGTGTGTGATGTTTTTGGAAGCCTCTCTCCCAGTCTTGCTATGTTGTTTCAGTGTCTCTGATATCCTGTTAGCCTATTAATGACACTAGTCAGACTAGGCATGCTGGCACATGCTTGCTATTCCCACATTTGGAAAGTAGGGGCAGGAAGATCAAGAGTTCAAAACCACCCTCAACTATAGTGATTTGGAGGCCAGCCTTGACTGCATGAGATTCTATCTCAGAGCAAAACAGAAAAAACAAAAACAGGAGACAAAAACAAACAAACAAACAAACAAACCAAAACAAAAAAACCCACCAACAAAAAACACCCCAGAAGTTGGGGAGATGTCTCCTTTGTAAAGAGTTCTGTCTACGATGCACAAATAAACATCTGGTCATGGTAATGTGTGTTTGTGATCCCAATGTTAGAGCACTAGAGAAAGGGGCATACCTGGGGTGCAAGGCCAGGTGACCTAATGCGTGAATTCTAAGCTAAGTGACAGAGCCTCAAAGAAGGTAACAACATCCCAGAGATGACACCAGAGGTCCTATTCTGACCTCAACATTCATGCATACGTGCGCGCGCGCACACACACACACACACACACACACACACACACGTTAAGGTAATTAGAGGTCACTCTCTAACATCCTTGCTTACCTCACTAAAGGCCCCCTCTGCAACACAGTCACATTTTCCGGGGTTAGAACTTCAACACAAGAATTTTGTCATTCTCCTCAAAATGTACTCCTTGAGATGAAGGAGTGTGTTTTATTGCAGGAGAGTCTAACATCACCAATACAATCTTATTCAAACACATTAACATAAGACAATACATACGTGTGTGTATGAATACAGTCACACATATATGTATTTGTATGTATATATGAATGAAGCAGCCAGCAAGATGACTCAGTGGGTAGACTCCAAAAATTATAAATTAAAAAAAATAGAAATACAAAGAATTTGTAGATTAGAAAGGAAGTACAGATGACAAAAGAGAAATCATCTTGATCTAGTTTAGACCCGAAGACAGCATCTCATTGACTTGTTCTCCAAGTGTCGCCCAGGTGCCATGCCTTAGAAATCAACCAAATTACTGGAGAGCTGGTTCAGCAGTTAAGAGTGCTCACTAATCTTCCAGAGGACCCAGGTTCAGTTCCCAGCACTCACAGGGTGGCTCACAATTATGATGACTCCAGTTTCAGGGGGGATCCGATGCCCACTTCTGGCCATCTTTGACACTGCATAAATGTGGTTCACAGACAAGCAAAACACCCAAACACAAATAATTTAAAAATTGGAAATTGTGCCAGGTAGTGGTGGCACACGATTTAATCCCAGCACTTGGGAGGCAGAGGTAGGTGGATCTCTGTGAGTTCGAGGCCAGCCTGGTCTATAAAGTGAGTTCCAGGATAGCCTGGGCTGTTACATAGAGAAACCCAGTCTCAAAACAAAACAAACAAACAATTAGAGCTTGCCTGAGATGGTTAAACATGCACCTGGACATCTTTTCTTTTCTAACACTCCCAGATAGCTGTGGAGCCCTGTTATATTTGGAAAACTCAGATTCTACCTACTTTAAATAAGGTGTCTCGGAACAGTGGCTCAGAGCCGGGCTGAATCAGGGAGATTCTTTAGACGTACAGACTCTCTGCCTTAGTCTTCTATTCTGTTTTTATTTGTTTGTTGTTTGTTTTTGTTGTTGTTGTTTTATTTTTTGAATAAGGGTCTCACTTTATTGGCCTGGAACTCAGTGTGTAGATCAGGCTGGGCTTGAACCCATACAGATCTGCCTGCCTCTGCATCCTGAGTGCTGAGATTAAAGGCGTGTATCATCAAGTTCAGCTTATCTATTCTAATTTTAAAATTGTATTTATTTAGTGTGTGTGTACGTGTGTGTGTATTTATAAATGTGTGTGTGTTAATAGGTTATAAAAAACTAGAAAGGGGATCATGAGAGAGGAGAAAGAGATCCTAAGTGGGAGAGAGAAATGAAACACATAGCATGAAGACAAGCCTGGCCTCTTTCCTCCCTCCCTCCCCCCTCCCTCCCTCCCTCCCTCCCTCCCTCCCTCCCTTTCTCTGGAGTGCCACTCAAGGCTGGACAAGCACTCTGCCACCAAGCGGCACCCCCAACCTACTCACTGTCACCTTTAAAGGCACAGTTAAAGAATTGTGTGCACTTCACTCTGGGGCAGGGGCCTCGAGGAGCTTGACTGCTTGAATCATGAGGCGTTATTGTCCAACTGGTGGTAATTTTCTCTAGCTGAAGACAGAGTACCTGAGAGGCACTCAATGGACTTTAGATTGCCACTTTATACACCCAGGCTTTCAGAGGCGCGAGAAGCAGAGGGAGCCTTTTGAGTGTATAAAGGAAATTAAGATGAAAACTATGGACTCCCCTGGTAAAGAGAAACCATCAGGAGTTAGCCCTGGTAGAACTCAGTTTCCTGAAAAGTGAACAAGTCCACCAATTAGGAATATGCCTGAGTTTGTAATGACATCAGGAAATTTCAACTCTTGAATTTGTTGGAAAAAGGGATTTTGTTGGTTGGTTTTAGATTCATAGCTCTACTTATAGACTTTCCAGAGGTCTCTTATGAAATGCCTTATTATAAACTTTACTTTAAATTCCAGGGATTTTGTTATAAAACCATGTTCCCCAGAAATTTGTGTGTGAGAAGGAGGGGGCAGCTATGCAGAAGAGCAGGCGCCTTCTCTTCTCTGGGGAAGCAATCGGTTTAACATGTAAATCAACAGAATAGGCGCAAAAACCAGGGAAGCCAACCGATTTCTTCTTTCCTGTAGCGGTCGGCAGCGAACAATCTAGAAGCTGCTGCAAACCTCCTGTGCATTATTGGCTTGGGATCTTGCACAGAACCACATCCAGGGCCACGGATTTACCCGAACAAATAGTCAGAGGCTTTCCAAAGCTGCAGTCTAAGTGCTGTTGACACTGTAAATAAGCGAGATACAAACAGCTCTCAGAAGAGCTACTGTCGCTTGCATCTGGGCTGCTGCGTGGGAACAGTCAAGTTGGGAGGCTTGGCAGGCAGGGAGTGCTAAGATCTGCCCTGCTGATAAGACTGGGAGATGCAACAGATAAGCGATCTGGAAATGAGCATTTTCTATGCTCTCTGCAAACAACACAGGCTACTGTACTCACCTGTTATTTCTCTAAAGGCTGGCCAGGTGGGCAGGGAAAGCAAGACTCAAACTGCATCCTCTAGGCTCACTCTGGCAGGAATGCCATCACTTCCTGTGCCGTTGGTCTGCCGTGCTCCAGATATGAGCACTCGGTGTTCTATACACATGCGACTATGTGGGTGTGTGCACCGGAATGTGGGAGCCAACGGTTGACTTTGCGCGTCTTCCTTGATCACTCTCCACCTCAGTGTTGAGATAGATTCTGTCACTGAACCTGGAGCTTGCTAATTGGCTAGACTGGTTGGCCAAGCGAGCCCCAGGATCTTCCTGTCTCCATGTCCCCAACACTGGGGTTACAGGTGAACAACACCGTAGAACCTGACTTCAAGTTCATAAGCACGTGCCAAAAGCACTTTGCCAGCTGAGGCATCCCCTATGTAAAGCTCTGAGCTCCTTGCTGTGAAAACACAAAGCTGTGTAGACAACTTTAGTCTTGGGTTGATCAACTAACAGGTAGGTGCTCGAGAAACAGGAGACTCAAGAGGTTCCAGGACCCCTTGACATAAGTATCACCTGTTCTCTACTGTCACTAGACTGACTGTCTAGTGTTCTGCTGGCTTCCCCTGAGTTCTGTATAGACACCCCTTCATCTAGATAGTTCTCGTTCCTTCCTTTCCTCTCAGCCGGCTCCAGACGCTCCTCCTTGACACCTCCAGTAAACACTTTAGTGGGAAGTGCTGTGTTCTTGCTCTGAGCTCACATCCTTCATCGGACAGCACTGTGATCTCAATCGTGGATGAGGTGCTCAGGATGACTTCAAAAGGCCCAGGGTGTCTCAAAAGATGTTAGGTTTTCCTCCAAGGAAACCTTTGTCAGACAACTTACAAACCCTTCCCTTAAGAAAGCACACTTTTAATAGTAGAAGTCAAGTCACATTCTCTGATGTTTCCTTTATGCTTTGGTAATTCGCGTCCCCTACGGATCCAGCACAGACCAGATTCCCACGTGGATAGCACTCTGACTGCAGAGTTGGCTAAGAGCTAGCAGCATATCCCAGACCTGCAGTTGAGAATAACAGGATTCTTGGCCTCCTGCCGTTTGGACACTTCTCAGGAACCACAATCTAGTTGATGACACCCTCCCCCCGCCACCGCCACCCCATTTCCATAAAAAGGTTCCATGTGAAAATCAGGGTGGAACAGGAGACAAAGGGAATGTGATCAGCCCGATCTACACTCTGAGGAACGGTGCCGTGCCGTGAACAAGTGTGTAATTAATTAATAATAAATACAAATGTATTTTCTTTCAAGCTTTTGTGTGTTGTTTTCAATTGGCTACCAAATTTTTAAGCCATAAATACTTATTAAGTCATTTGGGCCTAATTACATAATTACTTCATAAACGAAAGTGTTGCTATTCCTTTTGCCGAGGGGCACCATGGAAAAATGCGGGAGACATTCAGGGTTCAGTGAACACCGAGACTTGGGGAACTTCTGGTCCAGCCCTTCCGTCACACTGGCTGTGTGGATTAGCATTTATCTCCTTGTCTGTACGCACGCACGCACGCACGCACGCATGCACGCAGCAGAGCCAGTCAAGCTCTTGTGTTGGTTTATTTTGTTTGCCTTGGGCTGCACCTGAGAAGAAAAAGAGTTTTCTCTAGAAGACCCAAAGGAGCTTCAGAGAAGGAAAACCAGCAGGTGCTTCTGAGGGAAAGGGACAAGCTTCAACCAGAGAGGACAGAAACAGGGAGAGCCCAGGCAGAGTCATAAATAAGAAGAATTCTAATTTACTAGGTGGGCGGAGGCTTGCGTGGTTCTCATTCCTAGGCGTGACCCCACTCCTCTGCAGCTGAGGGTCTGCGCAGCAGACGCTTCCTCTTAGTTCATAACGAGGGCTCTATTTTTAGGTAAACTTGTTTTATTGCTATTAATACATGCTTTAAAGTTAGTACTAATGAGGGCATGAAAAGTTATTTCCATGTTTGTTTGTTTGTTGTGTTGTGATTTCAGTGCTTTATAGCTAGAGTTTTCTATGCCTAGAACATTCTACTTTATTATTCAAACAAAGCATCAGTTCATCCGGCGTTGATAGCTACATATGCAGATGAACTTGGGAGGGCTCTGCATCCGTGGATCTGCTCCTGGTAGGGACTGCGATGGCGTCTTCGATGCTAAATAGCTGTGGGTGTTTGACTGAACCAAGAGGGACCATCAGTGAAGAAAACCTTGGGGACTTGTGATGACGACCTAGGAGTTAAAGCAGCTTGAAGGTTGCAGACATAGATCAGTTGGTATTGTATAGCATGCGTGAAGCGTGGGCTCCATCTCCAGTACCTCATACATGGCATGTGTGGTGTGCTGTGGTAAATCTAACACTTGGGAAGTAGTGGCAAAGAGGATCAGAAGGTAAAGGTTATTCCTGGATGTATAATAAGTTCGAAGCTAACCTGGGATACATGAGACAGAGGTGGTTTAGATCACCTGAGTTAAAGTTTTTTTGCCAGCCCTTTAGTAGAATTTCTGGGTGGTAGCAGACTCTTCATAGCATTGGTGCAGACTGCATACGGCTTATGACAGGAATGTGCATAAAATAATCACTCATTTAAACACATTTAAGCCAGCCAGTGGTGGCACACGCCTTTCATCCCAGCACTTGGGAGGCAGAAACAGATGGATCTCTGTGAGTTTGAGGCCAGCCTTATCTACAGAGCTGGTTATAGGAGAGTTAGGGCTACACAGAGAAACCCTGTCCCAGAGGGAAAAATTAAGAAAATAGAATGTGTGCTTGCTGGAGACCGCGTGTTTCCTCAGTCTTTCTTCTCTTTCCTATTTTCTGGTTGCTAATGGCCATACTTGAATGCTGCCAGAGATGTACACTTCTGATTTCCATTTGCCAAGCCGTCCTCCAAACACCGGCTTTGCTCTTCTGTGTCTGGTACCTCTGATAGCCTAGATCTGGACTTCTCCCTGAGGGTTCTCAGTTGCCATAGCTACATGGGACAGCTGCCTCCACAATGATTTGTTGGGGACAGAGAGTGTTGCAGCTGTGATCATATCTTCAGGCAGAGCCTAAACACACCAACTCCAAAACCTAAGGAGGACGCTTTCTTAGGAACTTGGAAATTTACTTACTCAGTGTTGAGGGCTGCTGGGTACTCGAGAACTCGACCACTGAACTACCCGGTCCTTTTTCCTTTCCCAGATGGGGTCTCACAGAGTTGCTTAGGTTGGCCTTGAACTTTCGCTGTATCCCAGGGATGCTTTGAACTTTGTATCCGTCTGCTTTAGCCTCCTGAGAAGCTGTGATTATAAGCCTGAGTCACCAGCCAGGCCCAGCTAGAGCTTTGAAATTTAGAATCAGGCAGTGTGGCTCTGTGGCTAGCCCTGGCCTACCACCGTCGACAACACCTTTGTGACCTTAAGCAGGTTACATAACACATCTCACCTTGTTCCCTCATCAATCAAAATGGGAATAAAGGCTGCTTTGCAGTTCACCGCCACTGAAGAGTCAACACCGATATATGAAATTGCTTAGCAGTATTCCAGGTACGGTGAGGTGTCCTTCATTAGGGACCCAGCTATGCTCTGAATACACCATGTGTGACCATGAGCTAATGATTCCTGAGTGCCTCTTGGCCTCAGCTCTCTTCCCTGTGTTGGCAGCATTTAACTCCCTTCCTCACTATGGGGCTGAGATGAAAATGGAATGAAGCTTTGTAAACTAAAAATTCTGTATAAACAGAAGACTCTAATCTGTTATTAGTGGCTCTTCTTTGATTAGGGGCAGTGGAGACCATGATAAAGGAATCTCTCAGGGGAAAGTCGCTGAGTATAGGACATGTGAGGACCTGTGTGTCCAGCTGGAGCCCAGACATCTCTGGCCACTGTGACTTCATGTTTATAAGCTCTCTCCTAGGGACATCTCGGTTTCTCCCTGGACCAAGGAACGAGTCCAGAGCCTGGTTTTGCATCTCTCCATTTCCCCAATTAGGGAAACAGACAGACACCGTCAGTTCTTCTTCGGGTTCCAACAAGTCCTGGGCTGCCCTGGAGGGAGGAGGGGAAGAGAGGAGACGGAAACTCTCCCTGTAAAACTTGGCTTTGATTGAATAGCTTCCAGTTGCCTTGAAATCTAATCTCCTTTTGAACTTGAATTTGCCGCCGTCAGTCACATTCTCAGAAGGCTACGAGCTCCAGCCTCTTACAGAGGTGTAGAAACAGCACATCTGTCCAAGGACCCCACTCCTGTCAGCCCTCATGCTTCCTTTCTCCTGTTGATCACAACTGGAGTTTCTGGAGGGTTTGGCTTGAGGGTCTGTGGATATCCTATCGTCTGAACTTGGAGAAAGTTGTTCTTTTTCTCTTTGGAAAAGGACCATTTTTGGGGTCCATTCCACACACCCTTAACAAATTCTCAAATGCTTGACTTCTACATCAAACAGCAAAACGGAACCTTAGGTTAACAAGGCACAACCAGTCCAAGAAATAGCTGTTGAGTGTTGCCTGTGGGTTGTGGGCACCTGGTGGATTGTGGGCACCTGGTGGGTTGTGGGCACCTTGTGAGCAGTGGGTGAGAGGAGCACGCGCGCGCGCGCGCACACACACACACACACACACACACACACCTGCCTGGGATATGTACTCCAGTACTCATTCAGGCCGTCAGGATTGAAGTCTGGTAGAGTCTGGCCTGAAGTCAGGGTGAGGAAGCCTGGGTTTGGAGAGGTCTGAGGTGTGAGAGGCATGCATCATCAGGCGAACAACTTTATTCCTATGACCCCTTTTCTCGTCTGTAAATGTGCGTTGTCTTAGTGAGTTGGGGCTACTATGACAAATGACCGTGACACATACTTGTGTCTCCTCGTTCTGGAAGCCGGAAGTGTGAGATCAAGGTGGTAGCACAATGAGGCTCCGGTGAGAGCCCAGCTGAGTTGTAGACACCAGACTTGTTTCTCCCTGCAGCCTCAACATGGTGGAAAGAGGTAAGAGAACTCACTGGCTCTCTTTTATAAGGGCGCTGTTTCCACTCTGCAGGACTCCATCCCTTATGACTTAGTTACCTGTAGTGATATTTCATTTGTGTTTTAATAAATAAAGCTTGCCTGAAGATCAGAGGGAAAAGCTAAGCCACTAGAGGCCAGGCAGTGGTGCCACACGCCTTTAATCCCAGGATTTGGGAGACAGAGGCAGATGGATCTTTGTGAGTTCAGGCCACCCTGGGCTACACAAGATCCATTGGAGAGGGGCTGGAGAGATGGCTCAGAGGTTAAGAGCATTGCCCGCTCTTCCAAAGGTCCTGAATTCAATTCCCAGCAACCACATGGTGGCTCACAACCATCTGTAATGGGGTCTGGTGCCCTCTTCTGGCCATCAGGCATACACACAGACAGAATATTGTATACATAATAAATAAATAAATAAATAAATATTTTTAAAAAAAATCCATTGGAGAAACAGGTCCAGGTGGTGGTGGCTCACACCTGTAATCCCAGTACTAGGGAGTCACACACCTTTAATCCCACCACTAAGGGGGAATATAAGATAGGAGGAGACAGAAGCCCAGGGCTCAGCTGGAAGACGGCCAGCCTTGGTAGAGGTAAGACTTCTCTAGTGGCTTGGCTATTTTGTTCTTCTGATCTTTAGCTTGAATCCTAATATCTGTCTCTGGGTTTTATTATTCATGCTACAATCACCTATCAAAGTCTCAGCTCCTAATCATTACACCAGAAGTTTAACACATTATATCTGTGTTGTTTTGAAACAGGTCTCACTGTGTAGCCTGGGATGACCTCACATTCAAGTTCCTCCGGACTCAGCCTCCGAATGCTGGGGATACAGATGTATGCTCTCTTGCCCAGCTGGATATATGAAGTTGGGAGGGACACAAACATCCAGACTGTAGCCAACACGATACAACACAGTCGTCTGTTCTCATTATAAGGATAAAATAAAGAAAAAGAAATGATCTTTTATATTTTAATATTATGTACAAATTGGTTCAACTAGCTATATCAAACATTTTATTTGTTTATTAAGGAACATTTATTTGGAACATTTATGCCATGTGCTTAGAACGAAAAGACGAGTAAGAAAGAGACACTATTTTCTGGTAGAGCAGATCCAGCAGTAGTTGTAAAGCCATGAGCAATGACAGAAACACAGGAGCAGAGAGGAAGGTAAGGGCACTTCAAGCAAAGAATTGGATCCAACAATAGCACCTCCATGATCCTAAAAAATTAAACACTGATAAAGGAGTATTGAGAGAAGAGGTATTAGGGGATTAGGTCACTGAAAGCCCTGTCTACCATGATCATATTGTCAAAGTTTGTTCTTTCAGTGTTTGATGCTGAAAGCTTTGAGTGATGACATCATAGTGCCCCCCCCATTGTTGTTTAGTTAAAGGTGTTGTGTGAAGGACCGATGAACAGGAAGTGAGGAGGCTGCGAGGAAAGAAGATGACCAGTTTTCCTCAATAATTGCCAGTGATGGGTACGTGTAAGCCAACCCCTCTTCCCTTCCCAGGTTGCTTTTGATCATGGTGTTTTATCACAGCAATAGAAAGAAAGCAAACTAAGACAGCTATAGTGGACTGGAGAGATGGCTCAGTGGTTAAGAGCACTGGCTGTTCCTCTAGAGGTCCTGAGTTCAATTCCCAACAACCACATGGTGGCTCACAACCATCTATAATGAGCTCTGGTGCCCTCTTCTGGTCTGCAGAAATACATACAGGCAGAATACTGTATATACAATAAATCTTAAAAAAAAAAAAAGGCTGCGTTGTGGGGGTACACACCTTTAGCCCCAGCACTAGGAAGGAAGAAGAAGATGGATCTCTGTGAGTGTGAGGCCAGCCTGGTCTATAGAATGAGTTCCAGGACAGTTAGGGCTATTACACAGAGAAATCTTTTTTTTTAATAAATTATTATTTCTTTTTTTCTTTAAATATTTATTTATTATGTATACAATATTCTGTCTGCATGTATGCCTGAAAGCCAGAAGAGGGCACCAGACCTCATTACAGATGGTTGTGAGCCACCATGTGGTTGCTGGGAATTGAACTCAGGACCTTTGGAAGAGCAGGCGATGCTCTTAACCTCTGAGCCATCTCTCCAGCCCTACACAGAGAAATCTTATCTCAGAAAAAAAAAAAAGACAGCAGCCGGGCGGTGGTGGTACATGCCTTTAATCCCAGCACTCGGGAGGCAGAGGCAGGCGGATCTCTGTGAGTTCGAGGCCAGCCTGGACTACAAGAGCTAGTTCCAGGACAGGAACCAAAAGCTACGGAGAAATCCTGTCTCGAAAATAAAAAAAAAAAAAAAGAGAGACAGCTATAGTTTGAGAGATGATTGGACATAGTCTGAGCAGGATCAGGAGATGAGGGGTCTGGGATCTGAGGCCCTTGCCTGAGTTCCCGAGAGAAGGGTGCCATAGGAAACCAGAAAGAAGTGATTCGGAGGGAGAGATGACTAGTATGAGCTTTTGAAGTCCCTGGTAGAAGGCTATAGGAGCTCGTTACACATTGACAGACCGGGCTGGAGAGATGGCTCAGAGGTTAAGAGCATTGCCTGTTCTTCCAAAGATCCTGAGTTCAATTCCCAGCAACCACATGGTGGCTCACAACCATCTGTAATGAGGTCTGGTGCCCTCTTCTGGCCTGCAGTCATACACACAGACAGAATATTGTATACATAATAAATAAATAAATATTAAAAAAATAAAAAAAAACCACATTGACAGACCTTAGACTAAATTGATCCAACATACATAGATTTCAGATTTATTTTATGCATGTGTTTTCATTAATATGTGCGTGCATCTGTGCATTGTGTGTGTGTGTGGGGGGTCTGGGAGGTTAAAAGATATCATGAGGTTCTCTGACTCTGGAGTTACAGGTACTGTGTGCTGCCCGATGTGGGTGTAGGGAACTGGACTCCAGTTCTCTGCAGGAGCAGCAGGCATGCTTAACTGCTGAACATCTCTCCAGTTCTGACACACTGATTTTAGCTAGCAGTCCACCAAGAGTGACAAGTTCAGTTTTCAGTTGCCCTGAAACATGAGTGATTACACACAGCACCAACTTGACTGCTAGCTCTTTTGTTGTGTTTCATTTTTTGAGAAAACGTTTCTCTGTGTAGCCCTGGCTGTCCTTGGAACTCATTCTGTAAACCAGACTGGCTTTGAACCCAGAGATCCACCTGCCTCTGCTTCCTGAGTGCTGGGATTAAAGGTGTGTACCACCACACCTGGCAGGCTGCTAGCTCTTTAATTCACAAATCCTCCACATAAACAGAAGGTGTGCACCACAATCTATAGACAATCTTGGCATCAAACGAGACCTGCCAAGTAGGCCAAGACCAAAACGGGAGTATTATCCCAAGTCTTGGAAACAACTGTCTCTGGCCCTCTGTTCCCAGCTTCACTTTCCTCACCTGGAAGAGCTTCTGAGAAGAAATAACACAAGCCAAACCCTCAGTCACCACTTCCAATGTGGGAAGTGAAAGCTTCACTGGGCCAGGTTGGCAAAGCTTTTCCCATTTTGTGCAAACAATGTGATTTCTCATACACTGTACCCATGAGCTGCTCCTGAGGCCAAGCCACTGAAGAAAACAGGACTAAAGACAGATACCATTGTTTCTCTCTCTGCACCTAGCGTGTGTGCGGTGGCTCTTCTTTGACTGAGGCAAAGGGAGAAGAGAAATAGTGGAGAGGGATGAATGGTTAGGAACAACCCTGGCCCGGGAGCCTCTGCTTCTTCATCTGAAAAATGGTGTTGTCAAGCCACTCCATTGCTTGTTGCAAAACTCAGAAGAGATAATGTGTATGAAGGGTTTTTTGACTGTGGAAGACTGCTTGAAGTTGGGTGACAATGACAGGAACTGGACAAAGGACAAGGTAAAGGATGGCAGAGGTGACTTCCCACTTGCCTTGGCAACAGTCACAACACACACACATACACACACACACACACACACACACACACACAATGCCTCCTCTGCACATAAAGCATTGTTCTGTAATTACCAGCTTCTATCTGTTTTGTGTTTGAACAGGGGAGTTGAGCTTTGTAGGGTTATCTTATTCAGTTCTTCAGAGATTAGTAGTGCAAAGCCATCAGCAATTAGCACATTTGTGGGAATGAATTTATCAGGTAGAGAGGCCTTAGGTTAGAGGGAATGGGCCAAGATCTGCAGCCTGTTCTACAGAGGCAAAGCATCTGCAAGGCTGGGTGTGGCAGGAAGAGGAGAACTTTGGGATCCACCACATTTGCCTAGGAAATCACCATCGCTGATACTGGGCAGGTAAAGACTGACCTCTGTGGACCTGAATACTTTGGAACAGCAGGATATTAACTGTACCATGTCAGGGTGATTCTCTAAGTCTTCAGTTTCATTGCATGCATGTGACTTTTCCAGTTGGAAGTGCCACTAGAGTGCAGAGTCTGGGGAACTGTCTCTGGCCAATGGAGGCTTTGTGAGGTAGCATCGAGAGCCTTCGGTCCCAGCTGGGGTGTGGCAGTGCATCCTTTTTAATCCCAGTGCGGGTGGATCTCTGTGAGTTCAAGACCAACCTGGTCTACAAAGCCAGATACAGGTTAGCCAGGACTGCCTAGTGAGACCTGAGACCTTGTGTGTGTGTGTGTATGTGTGTGTGTGTATGTATGTGTGTGTGTATGCATTGATCAACTACTATTAAAAATACTAGACATCTCTAGAACTAGAATGCAGAAATAAACAAAACAAAGCCCCCCACTCCGCCTTTAAAATAGGTTTAAGTTTTATCTGGGATGTAGAGCCAGGGAAGTGAAATCCTGCGGTATATAGCTTAACTATGTATGGTACTAATGCGCTAAGCAAGGTGTTGTTAGGCCCTTTGTTACTGTGGAGACATCACAAAGTGAACTTATATATAAGAAGGCACAGGCTGATGAGCAGACACAGCAGTCAGGTGTATGAGGCTGCTTCTGGATAGCGGGCATTCTGTTTTGCAGTAAACATCTTCAAAAGCAGTTGTGCACTCTAAAATAATAATACAGATGGTATTGTAAACACACAAACAACCACGTTTATTGTTTTCATGCTTTGTGCTCTGTGTATAATTGGATGTACTACATTTTTATAGGGCAGTATGGGCAGGAGGTTCGTTGACTTCAGCATCCCCTCTCCCCTTGAGTAATGGGACGCTCTGTGGCGTTGCTGGGTAGCAGGAATTCTTCATTACAATCTTTTGGAACCACCCTCATAATGGCGGTGAGGACTTGCGTCCTGAGAAGGTCTATGAGAAAACAATTGAGGGAGTGAATAGGGAGTGAAGGTAGGGGAAGGTGACCCTGGGTTTTCTGGGAAGGACTTGCGGTAAGGTGCTGTTTACAAAGACGCCTGTGGGGTGGATTTTGTTGATGCTAGCAGCAAGATGGTAGCTGGCGACAGCTAAACACACCCATCCACTGTCTGTAGACATGCTGTTATGTGCTGTGTATACAATGTGGGAGTGTTTGTCAGCTTCTGATGTCCTGATAGGAGTGCACCCTTGGTTGTTTACCAGACAACTCGTTGCCTGGCAACGCCTCCCACTCCCACTCCAGCTCCGGTTGGTCACCACTGGGGTCTTGTGTAGTCAATTTCCTCCTTTTTCTCCTGGCCTTTCACTGACCCTGTGCTGGACTGAGAAAACGAGGGTTGTCAGGAACTAGGCAGAAGGAGAGAAAGAGGGAGAGAGAGTATCTTTGAGGTCTTTTCTCCTGCATTCCCTCACGGTACTTCACTGTCAAAGGGTCTCGATGGGCACATCCACACCCTCTTCTCATACCTTACCTTTGGGGGAACCCACCCTTTCCTTGTCTCAGGCTCTCTTCCCAGCTCCTGTATGATAGCTCTTAGGCAATGCACACAGTCTGGTTTGCTTTCCTCATAGTCATCATAATGCCTGTGACCTTTCTTCAAACACTAGGAGGGAAGACAGGAAAGGGGGGGGGGAGGAGCAAAAAGAGACAAAAGGAGATAAGGAGGAAGAGAACACGGAAGAGCTAGGGTTCTTTCTTTGTGACCCTGGAAACTCTCAAAGGATCAAATCGACACCTTCAGAAACTCAAACTTCAACACACTTTAAAGTCCCCTGCTGTCTGCTGTATAGCTGCACAGAATGACAGACAGTTTATCAGGAGACAGGTGGTAGGAAAGAGAGGGCAGGCCTGGAGCTGCTTGTGGGGTTGGGGTAGAGAGAGCGGGAGAAAGGTAGCCAGGGAGGACACAGACCTCCGCCAGCAGAAACCCTGAATCCTTTTGGTTCCAGCCTTCCTTGACACCCCCAATGCCACTTTGTGGGGAGCCAGGCAGTGAGGTAGGTGGTAAAACCTCAGAGAGGTCCACTGTCTACTCACATGGGCTAGATTGGGCTCCCAGGCTCCTTTCATTGAAGGACCCGCTATGTATAGAGAGAGGAGCAAGGGGAACTGCCAAACCAACTTCTGCTCTGAAGTCAAAGGAAACCTAGTATAAACACAGTGGGCTCTTTGAATTATCCACATGAAATACTTAACGTGTTTAGCCCGGAGCGGACTTAGTTTAACAAGGGAGTGTATCCATGGTGATTTCATTAGAAACGTTCATATTCAGCTACCACTGTATTGTATTAGCCAGTGGGCTCCAGGCAGCTGCTGAGAACTCTCCCAAAACTCCCCAGCGGGACCCCCCACCCTGCAAGTGTGTTCCTATATGCATGTACACACACACACACACACACACACACACACACACACACACATTATAGTAAGGAAATTAAGGAAATGTCTTTAGTACCTGGCTCCTGTCATGCAGCCAGCACATATTTGAGTCACAGAACCCACACCCAGGGAGCTCACACACCTAGCCCCTCTCATTGAGCTGTCTGGCTTCTGAGTATACCTTACAGACTTCCAAGGCACAGGTAAGAGGATCTCTGTGAGTTCAAGGCCAACCTGATCTACATAGTGAGTTCCAGGACAGCTAGAGCTACATACTGAGCAATAAGTAAAATAATAAAAAGGAAAATATTTCAAAAGATTTATTTTACTTTTAACTGTGATGGGTGTGTGTGTGTGTAGTGTGTGTACACAGGCGCATGCGCATGCACAAGTGCAAGCCAACTGTGCACGGAAGGAGTGGTGCCTGAGCAGGCAGAAAGCCTCAGAGACCCTGGAGCTGAGGTTTTATAGGAGGAATGCTGGGAAGGAACTTGGGTCCTCTAGAAGAGCCTGGCACCTTTGTGCTCCTAACTACTAGGTCATCTCTCCAGCTCCCAAGCAATGCTTTAACAGCTTCAAAAAAAGTTACTCTGACATATTTGCCACCCCATTTAGTGGTAAGCGTTAATGCCATACAAGAACTTTAGGTAAAAAAAATCCTGAAACACTTTATGTTTTCTTTTAAAGTTATAATTTGACTGGGCATGGTGGCTCTCACTTTTAAGTCCAGCACTTTGGAGGTGGAGGAAGGAGGACTGGGAGTTCAAGACCAACCGAGGTTACATAAAAATGTGTCTCAAAAACATCAAAAGAATTTTAACTTATGTTGTAGGAATATAACAATACTACTATAAATCAAGTTATAAGGAAGAATTTCCCTTCAATTTCATCTTTTCAATTTGTTCCTTCAAAAACTCCCTTGAAGACATAGTTCACTAGAAGTAAAATTAAAGCAAATTATTTGAGAGTTTCTTTCTCTGTCATTTATTTATTTATTCATTTATTTATTGAGATTGGGTTTCTCTGTGTCCTAGCTGTCCTGGAACTTATTTTGTAGACCAGGCTGCTCTCGAACTCACAGAGATCTGCCTGCCTCTGCCTCTAAGTGTTGAGATTAAAGGTGTGTGCCCCACCACGCAGCTATTTGAGAGTTTCTTAAGAGAACTTTTAAAATGAGTAAAAAGTTGTATTTTGAATTATTTACTTGTTCTTGTGTGTGGGCACACAACCACAACATGCATGCAGAGGTCAGAGGACAACTTCTGGGAGTCCATTTTATCCCTCCTCTCCATGAGTCCCTGTGCTCTAGCTTGCTGGGTGCTACATAGACTTTCCAAAACAAAAGGGTTTGCAGATAGGTGTCTTTCTGACCACAAAAAAAAAAAAAAAAAAAAAAAAAACAGACATGAAATCACCATGACAAAGTTAGGTACACTTTCTTAAACAGTTCCAACTTCATTGCCTCAGTCCCCCATGCTCAAGCTCCTAGTGTTCCTCTCCTATCTTGACCCGTCTCCCACTGTGTCAAACCCAGACAAGCTGCCACCTATTCTAACGTCTCTGCACACCTAAACCATGCTTTCTTTTTGTGTGTGCTCTTCCTCTCCATCATTTTTTCCTGCTCCATGGAGGACAATCTCCTAAAAACATAAATTCCCCTGTTCTTATTAAAACAGATCTCCCCTGCCCCACATTCCATTTTTTTTTGTTTTTGTTTTTTGATACAGGGTTTCTCTGTATAACCTACCTAACTGTCCTGGAACTTGCTCTGTAGATCAGGTTGGCCTCGAACTCAGAGATCCACATGCCTCTGCCTCCCGAGTGCTGGGATTAAAGGTGTGCACCACTGCCCGGTTCCTCCCATTCCTTGGCCTTAGTTTAGGCTTATTTCCAACTAGCTCTTATAATTTAAATTAACCATTTCTATTTATCTATGTTTTATCATGTACCGCCCATCCTGCTTCCTCTGTCTCCTTTGTCTCTCTGGACCACCTAGATTCTTCCTCCTACTTCCTCTCTCTGCCAAAAGTCCCGCCTATACCTCCTGCCTCGCTGTTTGATGTTCAGCTTTTTATTACAGTAATCACAGCAATATGTCTTCACACAGTGCACAGATATCCCACAACACACTAATTTTAAAAGGAGAGAAGGGACAGGGCAAGACTGCCCGTAATCTATTTAAATTTTGATAGGTTAAACCATCTATTAGAGTTCAACTGACCTAAGCTACTCTGAAAATACTGGCATGACGTATACAGAAGTGTGTGTCAATGACCTCCGGAGTGTTTCTCTACATTCAGATAGACAAACTTTTCTTATTTGTTTGCTTGTTTTGTTTGTTTTATTGGTAAATAATTAATTTATCTTTTGTTCTGTTGGGAGAGGATGTCATGTATCCAAGTTAACTTTGAACTTATATATAACTAAGACTGGCTTTGATCCTCCTGCCTCCACCACTGAAGGGCTGGGATTATAGACATCTGTCCCCTTGTCCAGCTTATTTCTTTTCTTTTTTTCTCTTTTCTTCTCTTTCTTTCTTTCTTTCTTTCTTTTTTCTTCCTTCCTTCCTTTCTTCCTTTCTTTTGCTTTATGTTGCTTTTTTCTTTGAGTCATGTGAGTCAGACCAGGAATTTACTAGTAGTTCAAGTTAGCCTTAAATACACGGCAATCTTTCTGCCTCCGCCTTTTGGGTGTAGATTGCAGGTGTGAGCTCTGCACCTGGTTGGCACCTGTTCATCTATATAGAAGGGAGTCTTGGGTTTGATTCCCAGCACCCACATGTCACAACTGTCTACAACTTGCATGCTCTCCTCTTAGTTCCTACCTTGCTTGTCCCCTAACAAATGTTTGTACTAGTATTTAAGTGTTTGACCCTTAACCACATGCTCACCTTTCTGGATAGAATTAAGGAAGAACCAGAACATCTTATAAAATATGGCTTTTAAGAAATGTCGCTCTGTAATAGAGTCCCATAGGTTTGAGTATGTTGTCCCTTTATAGAGGCCCTATCATACAACAAAAGTATATGCTCAACTATGTTCATGGCAGCATTGTTTGTAATAGCCA
Source organism: Microtus oregoni (assembly GCF_018167655.1). Lineage (NCBI taxonomy): Eukaryota > Metazoa > Chordata > Mammalia > Rodentia > Cricetidae > Microtus > Microtus oregoni. The sequence continues at coordinate 12,346,828 of NW_024543061.1, forward strand.
GAACCTGGAAACAACCTAGATGCCCTTCAACGGAAGAATGGATGAAGAAAGTATGGAATATATACATATTAGAGTATTACTCAGCAGTAAAAAACAAGGACTTCTTGAATTTTGCATACAAATGGATGGAAATAGAAAACACTATCCTGAGTGAGGTAAGCCAGACCCAAAAAGAGGAACATGGGATGTACTCACTCATATTTGGTTTCTAGCCATAAATAAAGGACATTAAGCTTATAATTCATGTTCCTAGAGAAGCTAAATAAGAAGGTGAATCCAAAGACAAACACATAGGCATCCTCAGGAATATTAACCTTCATCAGGCGATGAAAGGAGACAGAGACAGAGACCCACACGGGAGCACCGGACAGAAATCTCAAGGTCCAAATCAGGAGCAGAAGGAGACGGAGCACGAGCAAGGAACTCAGGACCACGAGGGGTGCACCCACACACTAAGACAATGGGGATGTTCTATTGGGATCTCACCAAGGCCAGCTGGCCTAGGTCTGAAAAAGCATGGGATAAATCCGGACTAGCTGAACATAGCGGACAATGAGGAATACTGAGAATTCAAGAACAATTGCAGTGGGTTTTTGATCCTACTGCACGTACTGGCTTTGTGGGAGCCTAGGCAGTTTGGATGCTCACCTTACGAGACCTGGATAGAGGTGGGCAGTCCTTGGGCTTCCCACAGGTCAGGGAACCCTGATTGCTCTTCGAGCAGATGAGGGAGGGGGAATTGATCGGGGGAGGGGGAGGGAAATGGGAAGCGGTTGTGGGGACGAGGCAGAAATCCTTAATAAATAAATAAATTTAAAAAAAAAAAAAAGAAATGTCGCAAATGGATGTAGAAATATCTGTAAAGAAGAAAACATTTTTAAAATTTTTGTTACTATACTGTATTTTCATTTAGTAAACTTTACTGTAAAAAAAACTTGCAAATAAAAATATCACACACTGTGGGCGGTGGTGGCGCACGCCTTTAATCCCAGCACTCGGGAGGCAGAGGCAGGCGGATCTCTGTGAGTTTGAGGTCAGCTTGGTCTACAGAGGGAGTTCCAGGACAGCCAGAGTCGAACAATGAAAACCGGTCATGAAAAGCCAGGAAAAAAGATCACATACCATATATCACTTTAGATTGGAAAATTTAACCTCTATAATGTATGAGCCCAGGAAATTTTTCTTGTGGATTTGTGTGCACACACACACATACATATGACAAAGTACATGTATGTGTGATGGTCAGAGGATAAGTATGGGTGTCATTCCTCAGACATTCAAGCTGTTTTGAGATGGTCACTCACAGGTCTGATACTGACAATTACACTAAACTAGGCAATCAGGGATCCCTTCCTCCCTGGCAATCATGCTAAACTAGGCAATCAGGGATCCCTTCCTCCCTGGCAATCATGCTAAACTAGGTAATCAGGGATCCCTTCCTCCCTGGCACAGGAATTATAAGAATGTGCCACTATCTCTGGCTTTTTTACATTGTTTGCTTTGTTTTGTTTGCGACAAGCTCTCACTGTGCAGCCCTGGCTGGCCTGAACTCGCTGTGTACACCATATCAGGGTTTTTCATGTAAATTCTAAGGTTGAAACTCAGGTTGTCAAAATTGCAAGGTAAGCACCTGACCTAGTGAGTCATCTCCTCAACACATGATTTTTCTTCTATTGCCATATTGTAAAGTGAAAGTCATGTCTCATAACTACAGTGTGCCCAGAACCTGCAGGAATAAGGATCCCGAAGGCAGAGATGTGAGTTAGGACCAGGGATGAGAAATAAAGAAGACAAAAGCAATAGCTGGGTCCAGGAAGTCATGCATAAGCTATTACTTATGCCAAGCAAGTTTATTAAGAAGTACCATATCAAACATAGTGCTTACAGGAAGGAAAATGGCCATGGTCAGCAGAGAGCTAAGTCAATGTTGGTAAAGAGAACACATAACTCAGAAACAGTTACCCTAGTTCGGAATGACAACCATAGTCCTGGGGGAAGAATTGGCTCCCCAGAAACCATAACCTTGACTCCTTGGTGTCACTGGCTTTAGCCCTAGACTGGCCTTGCCAAGTCCACTCGTGGAAAAAGGACACGGAACTAAAGTTCCCTTTGTCCGTTCATCAGGGACTCAGAAAGTCTGGGGTGGGTTTGGGTCCCCACAATGCTTGCGTGTTCTCTTGCTACTCTGTTAATTTTTCTGTGTGTTCTCTATAAGGTCTAAATATTTTCAGCTGTCTAAACCTGGAGATAAGACAAAAAATTCAGTTCAAGAGGGTGTGGTAGAGGAAGGCCCTACTGTACGCAAGCCCTGTGCATAGATGCCCTTTGTAGAAATGTCATTCTAATGAACAGAAGGCACCGATGTTTAGAGTCAGCCAGACTGTAGGACAGTGGTTCTCAACCTTCCTACTGCTGTGACCCTTCAATACAGTTCCTCAGGCTGTGGTACCCCCTCCCCCCAAAAAACATAAAACTATATTCATTGCTACTTCGTAACTGTAATCTTGTCATTGTTATGGATTGTAATGTTAATGTTAATATCTGATGTGCAGGGTATCTGATATGTGACCCCTGAGGAGGCGTCATTTGACCCCCACAAAGGGTCTCTACCACGTTGAGCCCTGCTGCTGTAGTACATGCCGTCTTCACTTGCTGAATGGGAACAATAAGAAATTGTCCCCACATTGGTGAGTTAACGGATATGAGCACTAAGACTGTGCTAGCTCCTCCCCTCCCTTCCCTGGGTCCCTCCCATGTCAACTAGATCAATCTAAACTTATTTAGGAGTTGGGTGATGGCACATGAGACTGAGAATAAGGGACTGGAGAGATGCCTCAGCAGTTAAAACCTCCTGCTGCTCTTGGAGAGGACCCAGATTTTGTCCCCAGCATCCACGCTCATGGCTGCCTATAGTTCCAGTTCCAGCTCATCAGAAAGCCCTCTTTCAAAACAACAACAACAACAACAACAACAACAACCAGATATCCATGTGGTACCCATACATACATGCAGACAAAAATACTCATACAAATAAAATAAAACAAATCTTTAAAAAATTAAAACAAAGAGATTGAGATCCACTGTGGCAAAATAGTAAGATTCTGTCTCAGTCCTCCACCCAAAACCCACAAAAATCAGACTTACTTAGAGTACAATTGTTTGGCATCAACAATAAATTTTTCTTTTATTTATTAACCACTCCCCCATCCCCAGTAAGAGCAAAATCCTAAGGCAGAGCCAGTAACAAAAAGCCTTCAAAGTCAAACCTCCCAGACTGGAGATAATTTTTTCTTTTTAAGCTGTCTCAGACTGTTCAAGTTAGATTCAATCCCTTGAAGCAGCAATTAATCTCACATTAATACACGAAGCTGTCTTTCTGAAGAAATAGGGCTGGAGCCCAACATGAGCTCACGGCTGCTTTTGGCTCTTAAATCTTGGCCAAGGACGGGAAAGTGGAGCTTGCCAAGGAATGTTGGGGGAAATTATCATCAGCCATGTCTGTTTGCCAGAGTGGCTTGGGGGTGCAGGGCAGATGGGGGGATGCTGGAAGAAAGGCAGGAGCCTGGGAGGTGAGAGGCCTCAAGGGAGGAACTGAAGGACAGGGGCTTCATTATGGGCTGAGGCCATAACAGGGGCTAGGGTACCTCACGCAGGAATTACTTATGGGACAGACTCAGAATACCGGAGCCCCAAAAGGCGTCAAGCTCAGGTGACTCCAGAGGACAGAGGACAGTCATGTGCACATACAGAGGTCAGGCTGGGAGGGAAGAACCTCAGTATCTGTGGTCAGCTTCCTAGAGGTCACCTTCAGAGGAAGCAAGTTTGGGACAAAATAAAATATTGAGCCCATTTTGTCTAAGTGCTAAAGCAGCGGCTAACTACTTGGCGGAGCCAAGTGCCCCTCTAGAGTTGGTTTCCTTTGGGATCTGGAGTCTGTGAGAATCAAAACCAACTGTTTACAATAAAAAAAAACAATGCAAGCAAACAACTATGGCAAAAGATATTTACTATGTTTATTAAATGAAATAGTAATGCTTCTAAGAACTAGACATCAGTTTATGGAAATGACTCAGCTTCCCTGGTTCCCTTCCTGAGGAAGGGATGTGTAATTGAACACTTGGGACGAAGCAGGGTCCCCCTTGAAAATACACCTCCCGGTCATCTCACTAGCTGGTCTCCCAGAAAGAAGATCCCTCCCTTGCCTCACTTACTGGCCTCAGTTTGGGAGACACCAAACCTCCAAGAATAGCTCCCACCCTGGCATTTCTGCATGAGCTGGCATCCCCCAGGGTGAGCTTCCTCCGGAGTACTCTCTCCCGGGGAGAGGGCTGGCGGCAGGGAGATGGCTGGTGGGTTTTGCTGGAAGAGAGGTGCCAATTATAGCCTTTATTAGGCTTGCGCCTGCCACCTCTCTACCTTGAGACTACTGGAGACCACACACACACACACGCTCTACTTTCCTGTTCTGGGACAGGAGACCTGTGTGGTCCTGCCGACTCACTTATAATAAATCTGCGAGCTTAATAAAAGGCATCACTTCTATCTTTTGATCTCTCTTGAGTTACTCATTAGCTCTAGGTAACACACTGCTTGACTGACAGGTCCTTCCCAGGGAAAACCCAGGTTTGGGGATTCTTCAAACAAAAAAGTAATGTGGAGAGTGTGTGTGTGTGTGTGTGTGTGTGTGTGTGTGTGTGCTGTGTGTGTGTGCGCACACGTGCATATGATTGTGTGTCTGTGTTGCGGTAAACCTTGGTTTCTGGGTAAGAAGTGAGAGGAGGATCTTGGGAATTTCAGGAGGGGTCTACGGCATGGTCTCCAGAGCACCTGCTGTAGAAGGTTCTAGAATCATCAAGGCTTTTTCAGGATTTCTTTTCTCTGTGAAGTTTCCATTTCCTCTCTGCCTGCTCCAAGTCTTAGCTCCAATTCAATTTGTATTTGTTTTCAATACACTGAGGCCATGTTCTTGTGTGACCTCTTGTCTGCACATACATCCGCTGGAGCATTCTTTCCTACTTTATGACACATCCCAAATCAGCCACCATTTGTGGGTGGTCGCTGTGCCCACACTGGGTCAGCTCAAGGCTAGACACTGGTTTCTATGTGTCTTTATATCAGCTATGAGGTAGGGACAGCTGAGGTACTTGAGGCTCAGAGGATGTAGGCATCTTGTCTCAGGACACACAGCTAACAGACAAGAGCCAGGTATCCTCCGGCCCCGTGGTTGTCTGAATATCCAGGATCTTCTCAAACCTCTCATGGCCCCTCCTAGCCATGTTGGACTTATCAAAGGTTTGTAATTGTATAAGGTCTGCTGGGCCATGCCCTTGGCTTTCTCCAGGACCCAAGCCTGACATGGCAGTGAAGTTTCCAGTGTTCCCTGGGACTCACACCATGCCTGCTCCCTGCCAGTGACTTCACCCTGAGCCGTAGGCTGCTCTGGGAAACCACAGCCACGTAGGGAGCTAAGGAGAGGACGCCAGACTCAATATCAACTCACTGTGTGTTGGCGTTCCAGCTGAGAAAACAAAATTACCAGCCGTGTTTGCTTCTTCTTACCAGACAAACACAGCTCTCTTTATATGCCACCTTCATGGGAAACCACAAGTGCAAGGGCCATGGGACCGCAAGCAGCTGGGGTGGCATTGCCCAGTGGTTAGGGGTGTAGCCTCGAGCCACCTGAGGTAAGGTCAGGTGCTAGCTAAGCACCTGTTTGGCCTTGAGCAGGTCACAGAGCATCTTTTCTGTCTCCTCACCGTAAAGAGTGACAACCACAGGGGCCAACTATTTCATGTACACCTTGAGTGAGAAGGCCCACACTGTTCAGCATAGACTGAAGGAAAGTCTGTCCTCTGTGTGTGTGTCTTCCTCTCCCCCACTCTCCTAAAAGTTATGTATTTTTCCCTTTTATTTTGTTTATTGTTTTGTTTTGAGACAGGGTTTCTCTGTGAAAGGAGCTCTCCCTGTCCTGGAACTCACTTTATAGACCAGGCTGGACTTGAACTCACAGAGACCTGCCTGCCTCTGCCTCCCAAGTGCTAGGATTAAAGGCATGCGCCATCACTTATGTATTTTTCTTATGTGTTAGGATATATGCCCTCCACCCCCTGTTGAATTATTATTATTATTTTGGTTTTTCGAGACAGGATTTCTCTGTAGCTTTGGAGCATGTTCTAGAACTAGCTCTTATAAACCAGGCTAGCCTCAAACTCACACAGATCCGCCTGCCTCTGCCTCCCAAGTGCTGGGATTAAAGGTGTGCACCACCACTGCCTGGCTCCCCCTGTTGACTTTTTAATCTGCAGCCTCCTGTGACTATAGCATTATTTGCATAGGGTCTTTATAGATGTCATCAAGTTAAACCGAGGTAATGTGGGTGGGTCTAACCCAAAATGACCAATGCCCTTAGAGAAAGAGGCAGTCGAGGCTGGGAGCTGGCTCAGCAGAAGTGTCTGCTGTGCAAGTGTGAGGACCTAAGTTTAGATCCCAGCATTCACACAAAAAGTTAGACAGTAGCTCACATCTGTAACCCCAATGCTAGGAAGGTAGGGACTGGAGGATCCTGGGGCTCGCGTGCCAGCCAGTCTTCTGACCTGGTGACTTCCAGGTTTAATGAGAGACCCTGACTCACAAAATGGACAGAGGAAGGTACCTGACTTCAACCTCTGGCCTCTATGGAAATTCCCACAATACACATACGCGTGTGCACACACTCACATGTGCGAGGGATGGGGAGAAGATAAAGTCTGGACACAGAGTCATAGAAAGGAGATCCTGGTAGATGTTCGTCCTCTGGTGCCCAGGTGGTCATGTGACGATGGAGGGAGAGACTTGGAGTCGACACGCTGTGGAAACCTGAGAACTGCTGGCCCACCAGATGTTGGACAAAAGGGCTGATGAGATGGCTCAACTGGTTGAGGCACTTGTTGCCAGTCCTGACAGAAAATCAGAAAACACATCGGCACCCAGGTGAAGAGACTGAAGCCTACAGAGGGGAGTGCCTGCCCCCCAAACCCAGTGAACCTCAGTTACTTCATCTACAAACAAAAGATAATTATCCCTGCCCTGTCTGCTTCCCAGAGCTGCGCTCGGGGTGTCAATAAAATCACTGAGGTAGACAGTTATTACAGGCATGCCAACACACACCACTGTTAGCTTCTTTCCTGGGATTCTGGTTGATTCGGAGGAGGAAGCCAGGTCTACAATGAGCTTGTAGAAGCAGATGAGCCCAGAGATGGCCGATTGGTTTGGGCAAATGTGCAGGAGCTGCCATCTGAGACAGACTGGACAGCACATAGACATGTCTCTCAGAGAGATGGCAGTGCAACCACAGCTGAGTTCTGCCCCTGGAACTGCTGTCCGGCTCACTGTTGATTCTCACACAAGTCCCTTACCCTCTCCGAGCTCATTCTTGCTCATGTATAAAATAGATAAAGTGCGACTCCAGCTAGGTCTCGAGTCTTGTATCCTAGCTGCCATTTTACACTGCCCCAAATACATTTATTTTATTTTACTTGCTTGTGTATTTTGCCTGCATGTATGTGTGTGTACCATGCGCATGCCTGCACCCTCAGAGGCAAGAAGAGAGCACTGGATCCCTTGCAATTGGTATTACAGATGGCTGTGAGCCAACACATGGGTGCTAGGAATCAAACCTGGGTCGCCAGGAAGGGCAGCCAGTGCTCTTAACCACTAAGCCATCTCTCTAGCCCAAAAAATTCACACACAAAAAAAACCATTGACTTTGTTTTGTGTTGGCCAGCTACTCCTGGGGTTGGGCTTGGCCTGTAGTATCCGTGCGACTACAGTGAGACCCCGTATCTTTTGCCCATCGCTTTGTGACTAGGGCTGGGATCCAATGTCTACTTTCTCCTCAGTGCTGAACTCCATCTGCCTTGAACCTGGGGGTCTTTGCATACTGCCACAATCTCAGTGATTTCATATGTGTATTCATTCTGGGTTTTTGTTTGTTTGTTTTTGCTTTCTTGAGAAGGGTTTTTCCATGTAACCATCCTGACTGTCATGGAACTCACTTTGTAGACCGGGCTGGCCTCAAACTCACAGAGATCCATCTGCCTCTGCCTCCCAAGTGCTGAGATTAAAGGCACACACCACCACCACCCAGCGCATCTGTCCTGTTTTGTCTGGAAGTCACTGTTCCCTTGGATTCATCCATCATCTCTGGCTCTTACAATCTTTCTCTTGCCTCTTCTGTAGAGATCTCTGAGCTTTGAGGGGTTGAAGGGAGGAGTTTGGCAAAGACCCCATTTAGAGCTGAGTGTTCCAAAGTCTCCCACTCTCTGCACATTGTCTATTTGTGGGCCTCTGTTAATGCCCATCCACTTCAAGAAGCTTCTCCGGTGAGGCTGTCAGGCACTGATCTGTGGGCACAGCAGTATGTAAACAGGAATTCTTTATTCTATATTCCTTTATCAGAACAGTAGTAGTAGGTTTTTTTAAGGCCCATGATCTATCTAGTTTCATGTTCACCTCTTGGAGTGGGCCTAAAATAAGTGAAAAAAAAAAGTGGTTGGTTACTCCCATGGTATCTGTTTCATTATTGTACCAGTATGACGTTTGTCTATCACTATTGTAGGTCTCAGGGTTTGTAGCTAGGTGATATGATGATGGCTTTTCTCCTCAGGAAACAGAGTACCTTTTAGGACCATGAACAGTAGTCATGAGGACTGATGCTTCTAGGTAGACACCAGCTTGACTTTTCCATGTTCAATGATACAAATATCCTCACCAATCAGCCCTACCATCAGGCTGTGGGGAGCAACCAATAGCCTTGTCAATAACCTGTGATGTTTGGATAACTCAACAAGATGCTACCCTTTCCTGGCATTGGAGGTTTTATTTGGATGTCTAGTTGGGGCTTTGTCTTTTATTATATTTTATCATATTGGCTTTGTCATTATTATGGTCAAGCAACACATTTTTGTTAATACTGGAATTCACCATGTGTCTTCATAAACGTACCATTTGATACTTCAACAACTTGATAAATTACTGTTATTTTGATTACTCTCAGAGAACCAACGGGTTCACATTCTACAAAGGCAGGACTTTGAGGTTACACGATGCAAATATCAAGAATGCCCTCAGTGGCCTCAGCTATTCTGAACTGGCTTGCTATCCAAGCAGATCAGGCTATGCAGGAATGAGCAGGAACGTACGCAAGGGTTCTTTGGTGAGAGTACGATACACTCCTTTACGGCCGTGAGCAACTGACTTTTCAAATCTCCAGGGAAGATTCTTACATTCAAGTATGTGAGCATGTGTGTACGTGAAAACGGGAAGAGCAAAGAGGAAATATACATCCTTGAAAACCTCTAGGGCTCTCCTCCTGCCGAGTAAGCTTGGGATTCAGCCTACACCTGCAAGATTTAGATGTCTTTTGTCCCTGTGCATCTCACCATGCCTGGCTAATCCATCCAGAGCTTCCTGCTGCCTCCTCACAGGACGCAGTTCAGACCAGAATGTTAATGGAGATTCCAGCCAGAAGAGGATACGTGGGCAAGGAAACACACTGCCTGGTGAAGGAGCTGGGCACACTGATGGATGGCTTCCACAGAAGACCAAGGAGCTGGGCACACGGATGGATGGCTTTCGCGGAAGACCTTGAGTGTAAGAACAAAGAGAAGGGCAGTGGGCCCAGAGGTGTTAAGGACTAGCCTGTATCCTGAGCTGTCCCCAGTCCTGTGTGTGCACATATGTGCATTCATGTGTCCATGAGTGTGTGTGTGTGTGTGTGTGTGTGTGTGTGTGTGTGTGCATGTGTAGACGCCAGAGGACAACTGGCCGCTGGGCTTTGTAGCAGGCACTTATCCCCCAGATCTACCTTGGTGGCTCAACAACATTATTTTCCTCTGTAACTGCAGATATTTTATTCTCCCCTCTGCTTGCTGAAGTCTGCCTACCACAAGTAAGGCAACCACCCAGACTAGTCTGAACCAGACAGTCAGTTGGCTTTTGTGCTGACCGCCCATTCAATTTTCCATCTGTCACATCAAAAATGTCCCTATTTGAGGGGAAGGGAATGGCTCAGTCAGTAAAGTGATTGCTTTGCATGCTGAAGGGCCTGAGTTCAGTCCCCAGAACTCTTGTAAAAACCCAAAGCCAAGCACAGTGTGCTCACACTTGTAATCCCAGCATGGAGGAGATGGATACCTGGTGAATCCCTGAGGCTTACTAGTCAGCAAGCCTTGCCTAATTGGTGAGCTCCAGGCCAGTAAGAAACCCCATCTCAAAAAACAAAGCAAAAATTGTCGGGCAGTGATGGCCACGCCTTTAATCCAGCACTCAGGAGGAACAGGGCAGTCGGATCTCTGAGTTCGAGGTCAGCCTTGTCTACAGAGTGAGTTCCAGGACAGCCAGGACTGTTACATAGAGAAACCCTGTCTCGAAAAATCAAAAACCAAAACAAACAAAAAACAAAACAAAAAACTGGCAGTGGTGGCACACACCTTTAATTCCAGCATTAGGGAGGCAGAAGCAGGCAGATCTCTGTGAGTTCAAAGCCATCCTGGTCTACAGAGCAAGTTCTACCCAGAGAAACTTGGTCTCGAACTCCCTACTACCCAAGAACAAAACCAAAACCAAGACAAAATAAAATAAAAACCAGAGGATGGCGCTGAGGAATAACACCTAGGGTTGTCTCATGGCCTCAGCACACACATGCTCACACTTGAACACGCATCTGCTTACACACACCCCATATATGCATAAGCATGCACACAAAAAATGTCTCTCTCCTTGGGTATTGACTATAGAACATTCTTCCAGAAAAAATCATCAAGGAAGGCAAAGTGATGAGGTCAAGCAAATTAAGAATTTGCTACTTGACTCAACAGGAAAAAGAGTGGACTAGGAAGCTGAGGACTAGGAAGTCATCTCGGCTGGATGACTTCCTGCCTACCTTGGGCTCACTGATGTCATCTGAAAAATATGTTCAAAGGATGATCACTTGTGGGTCCCCTCAGAGAGCTGTAGAACCGAGGTGTGTCGGGGTGAGTCTAGCCCATTGCTCAGTGCAATGGTAGCTGGAGCAGCTCTTTGGGTGGATGACTTCGGCAGATCTGAAAGAGGACAAAATTCAGTCACTTGGTGGCAGTCTAAGAAACTGCAGCTAAAAACCGGAGAAAGTGGTAGCAGAAGGTGGATTAGCTAGAGCAAAGGGCTGAATTGTTGGAGGAAGGAAGGGATTGGAGTGAGCCCTCTCCCTGGAGAACTGGGGCCAGAGCGGTCTTTCCAGTCCAGTCACTTAGCACAGCGTCTTGGTCTCCTGAGCCCTCCTGATGCTCATCCACCCACCCAGGCCTGTTGGTCATGCATCTCTGCTTCTAACCTAGAGGTCTTACCTACCCAAGCCACAGTAGGTCCAAATACAGAGCCCACCTGCCCTTGCCCAGATTGTCACTTCCTCATGACAAGCTCTGGTTCTTCCTGCCCTGAAAATGCAGCTACCTTTTCAACACAAAAAACTGTTCACTTTTCTTTTCTTTTTCTTTTTTTACTTTTAAAATCTTTTAAAAAATTTTTTTGCATTTCTTTTTTTATTACTTTATAAATAATACCAACCAAAGTTTCCACTTCCTCCCTTCCTCACACTTCCCTCCTGCTCCCCCACATACCCTCCCCTCCCTTCTCCTCCAGTCCTGAGAGAGGGCACGGTACCCTGCCCTGTGGGAAGTCCAAGGCCCTCCCCCCCTACATCCAGGCTTAGAAAGGTGTGCATCCAAATAGAATAGGATCCCCCAAAGCCAGTATATTCAGTAGAGACAAATCCCAGTGCCATTATCATTGGCTTCTCAGTCTGCCCAATTGTCAGCCACATTCAGAGTCCAGTTTGATCGCATGCTTGTTCAGTCCTGGTCCAGCTGGATTTGGTGAGCTCCCATTAGCTCAGGCACACTGTCTCAGTGGGTGGACCAACCCCTCGCGGTATAGACTTCCTTGCTCATCTTCTCCCTCCTTCTGCTCTTCAACTGGACCTTGGGAGCTCAGTCCAGTGCTCCGATGCTGGTCTCTGTCTCTATCTCCATCCATTGCCGGATGAAGGTTCTATGGTGATAGTCAAGATAGTCAGTCTGACTATGGGACAAGGCCAGCTCAGGCACCCTCTCCTCCACTGCTCAGGGTCCTAGCTCCCCGTGGACTCCTGGGAGCCCCTTCCAGAGCCAAGCCTCTTTCAAACTTTTCCTCAGCTCCACCTATTCTAGGCAGTGTGAATTACTTCATCACCATTGTTTAATCTGAGTTTAACTTTCTTTGCAATGTAGCCAGCCATACTTCCTAAGAGATTGTTTCTAGATCTGCCTCCCTGTAGCTACTGAAAGCTCAGAGAAGAGGGCATGGTGGCCTTCCATCTTTGTATCCTCAGTGCCTCTGTCAGGACTGCCTCTCTAAGTCTCTATCTGTACAGAAGATGCTCCATCACGCTAGACACCACTTAAAGGTACCCAGCAAATATTCCCACCCGTCTATGCTCTGTAGTATGTTATAGAGACTCAGAAACCTGAGAACTACGTTTCTTGGACTTGTTGGCCAGAAAGGATATGGTGACTTTCTGACAACAAATAAACTTCCAAAAAAATTTCAAGAAACGATACTGTCAACCTCTTTCTAGTTCCAAGGTCATTCTTGGTTACACAGTGAACTCAAGGCCAGCTTGGGCTCCATAAATCTCTGCCATAAACACATAAGCAAACGAGAAAGGAAACTTTCTTTTAGTGAGAGCTCAGAATGAAATTCCAGAGGGACCCAATGCCATACTGTCACTGGGTTTGAACTGCTCCCCGCAGGCGGCAAGATAGGTTAGTTGGCAGCTGTTTCGGTGGCCACTGCACCTGCTTGCGCACTGTCCTGAACCACTCCGAGGGTTGTTGTGACTGCCATCTCCACAGGAGGTGTCCTCTTGCACAGCTTTTGCTGACTTTCTCCCTTAACAGGGCTCTTTATTTTGTGGTTGTATTTCTACCCCATCTATTTTTAATAAGAGTCTATAATTTTCAGTTTTTCCAAGAAAATATAACTATTTTGTCTTTTTCTTCTTTATTTTCTTTTATATCTGAGACAGAGTAGCCCAGGCTGGCCCTGATCTTTCTCCCAACACTCAGGCTTTCACATGGCACCATCTTGTGCTCCCGCATCACCTGTGCATTCCACAGAGTAGCCCAGGCTGGCCCTGATCTTCCTCCCAACACTCACACCTTCACATGGCGCCATCTTGTGCTCCCACATCATCTGTGCATTCCACAGAGTAGCCCAGGCTGGCCCTGATCTTCCTCCCAACACTCACACCTTCACATGGTGCCATCTTGTGCTCCCACATCATCTGTGCATTCCACAGAGTAGCCCAGGCTGGCCCTGATCTTCCTCCCAACACTCACACCTTCACATGGTGCCATCTTGTGCTCCCACATCACCTGTGCATTCCACTGCTCTGCACTCCCCTGAAGTGCTGATGGGAGAAGAGTCACACGTCTGTCTCCCACTGATGGGGACTGACACCCACTGAGTACACAGCGAGGTTCTGCCTATGAGAGCAAGAAACATGGCTTCCTTTCTTTTCACATTCATTCATTTAGATACTACACTGGTTTTGAGCACGTTACCCCTTGTCTTAGCTTGGATTTTCATTTCTGTGAAGAGACGCCATGACTATGGCAACTCTTATAAAGAAAATATTTAATTGGGGTGGCTAGGTTACAGTTTCAGAGGGTCAGTCCATTCTCATCACAGCAGGGAGCCTGGCAGCACACAGGCAGATGTGGTGCTGGAGCTGAGAGTGTTACATCTTACAGGCAACAGGAAGTCAACTGACAGTCACCCTGAGGGAAGCTTGAGCAGAAGACACCTTAAAGCCTGCCCCCACAGTGACACACTTCCTTCAACAAGGCTACACCTCCTAATAGTGCCACTCCCTTTGGGAGCCATTTTCCTTCAAACCACCTCATCCATCAAGCATTGTGTTTGGTACAAAGGATCGATCAGTGAATTGGGCAAGCAGCATTTCAACTTTCAACAAGCCTGTTTCAAGAAGTGAGAGAGAGCAAAACCTTTAAACACACCAAGAAATAAGCAAGGAGCTGAGGAGTTGGCTCGAAGATTAAAATGCTTGCTGTAAAAACATGAGGGCTGGCATTCATTCCCAGAACCCATGAAAATGCCAGAAGGGCATGGGGCCATCCTGTAATCCCCACCTCGGAAGCCAGAGCAATGGATTCCCCAGTGAAAGCTGGCTAGTAAGGCTAATCATAGGGACAAGCTCTGGGGTTGATTGAGAGACCTTGTTTAAAGAATAAGGTGGAAGAGTGATTGAGGGAGGGTAATTCTTAACATCAGCCTCACATTCACACATACACACGCACACACACATGCACACACACACGCACGCATGGGAGAGTCTATTGCTTCTAGGACCATGGCAAACAAAACCACACAATATTTAATCTGGCTCAGGAGAAACTGATGTAACCAGAGACAATAACCAGCTGTGTGAGGCTTCTGCCAGGAAAACCCCACTGCTCTACAGCAAACTGTTCTGTTAGCAGGACTGGCTCTAAAATAATGATATGGAGTCGAGCACTGTAGCTCCACGAGGTAGCTCCGCAGCTGTCTGTCATCACTATTGACTGCAGCACGCTCGGCATAATTGCATGTGTTGTTCTGGCAGCAAGATGCTGGTGTTCACAGCGGCACCAGCCCAGATGTGTGAGTAATGCCTCGCTCTGCAGTGCCGTGGAGGTGATGATGTCATTAGAGGGTAGGATTTGTTTCCAGTTCCATCATAATCTTACAGAACCACCCTCATATGTGCAGATGACACCAACTGCAGTGTTGGCGTGCACAATCGCATACACTGTGTGGATCTGGGATGGTGCTTGTGGCACTTGCCCTGTCGTTACCAACTTCTCTGATTTATCTGAAATAGTTGTGGAACCCCCCTCCCAACACACACACACACACACACACACACACACACACACACACACACAAATATTCTGGAGCAGGTACTCCAAATACTACTGCCATTAATAGCGAAAGTTCTAGAAGTGGCAAAAACATATTGCTGGCTAGTAAAGTATCATGAAGTTAGAGGTCAGAAGCCCTATAGGCAAACTTCTCCAACATCCTGATGTGGTATTTAATTATTCTTGTTTATAAAACAAAGCAATAAACAAAATAAAACAAACCAAAACAAAAGAAAAACAGAGACGAGCCTATTTCCTTCCAGGTAATCCCTGGTGAAAGGCAGATGAGCTGGTCTTTAAACCTAGGTCAAAGGCAATGTCTCCATGATGCTAAGTCAGTGAACAGTGCATGCTGGGGGATCTGGTACTGATGTGAATGGCTTCCTCCCACTTTTATCCACAGTGGCCCACAACCCATGTGCTGCTTCCCATAATTCAGGGCTTTACAAGTCAACAGGTTCCCCAAGAGGAAGACTTCCACAGGACACAAAACAAAGAAGATCCCACAGAATAGAAGTTGAGATTCACCTGGTCAAATTGGCGTTTCAGTTGAGCTAACCGATAGGGCAAAGAGGTCACAGTGCTGTGATGGAATCCTTCTCTCACAGAAAAACAGGGTCTGGATTAGACACTGGCGTCAAGAAGTGTGAGACTTCTCTGGGTCACCTTTTGAGATTCCTATACCCCGTGGAAAAATTCAATAAAAACCACAACAACCCAATTCAGGAGCAACTGCTATAGCCTGGGCCCCTCAAGGAGAAAGTCCCCCTCTCCAAAAATGGAATAGCCCATAGAGGAAGATAGTTTAAAACCTCAGCTACCATCACAAGACCAGGTGCAAAAACAAACATGATATTTGTATTACGCATGTTTGTTTATATATTAACTAATTTTCACCCGTCTTCTATTCCCTTGCCATCCAAAGTGAGATGTGTTAACAGTGGTTAGCCTTGTGTGTTGGTATTTATAGTATTTATGGTACAGGATACTGAGGAGCTCTGAATTGGCTAGAAGAAGAAAGACTGCCCTCCTGAGGAGGGAAAGAGACTGTATCCTCTGGGGGAGAGAACTCAGTATGCTAACAGCTCTGTATGAAATAGCTGTGTTGTGAATTCAGTCCTGTGCTCCAATGTGGGTCTCTGTCTCTGTCTCCTTTCATCGCTTGCTGAAGGTTAATATTCAGGAGGATGCCTATATGTTTTTCTTTGGGTTCTCCTTATTTAGCTTCTCTAGGATCACTAATTATAGGCTCAATGTCCTTGGTTTATGGCTAGAAACCAAATATGAGTGAGTACATCCCATGTTCCTCTTTTTGGGTCTGGCTTACCTCACTCAGGATAGTGTTTTCTATTTCCATCCATTTGTATGCAAAATTCAAGAAGTCCTTGTTTCTTACTGCTGAGTAATACTCTAATATGTATATATTCCATACTTTCTTCATCCATTCTTCCATTGAAGGGCATCTAGGTTGTTTCCAGGTTCTGGCTATGACAAACAATGCTGCAAATCAGGAGCAGAAGGAGAGAGAGCACGAGCAAGGAACTCAGGACCGCGAGGGGTACACCCACACACTGAGACAATGGGGATGTTCTACTGGGAACTCACCAAGACCAGCTGGCCTGGGTCTGGAAAAGCCTGGGATAAAACTGGACTCTCTGAACATAACGGACAATGAGGACTACTGAGAACTCAAGAACAATGGCAATGGGTTTTTGATCCTACTGCGCGTACTGGCTTTGTGGGAGCCTAGGCAGTTTGGATGCTCAACTTACTAGACCTGGATGGAGGTGGGGGGTTCCTTGGACTTCCCACAGGACAGGGAACCCTGATTGCTTTTCGGACTGAGGGGGGGGGACTTAATTAGGGGAGGGGGAGGGAAATGGGAGGCGGTGGCTGGGAAGAGACAGAAATCTTTAATAAATAAATAAATTTAAAAAAATAAAAATTAAAAAAAAGAAAGAAATAGCTGTGTTGTATATCAGGTTGTGTATCACAGTATCACAGTTGTGGGTCACGTTGTGTGTGGTTGTTGTGCATCAGACGAACATTTGACACTGTTACTGCCTCTGTTTGCTAGGTGTGTGGTGTGATGTTTTTCTCTTTTGGTTTTTTTGAAGGGCCCACCACCCAGCTCCCAAATAAATTGTTCACAGAGGCTTATTCTTGGTTATGAATACCCAACCTTAGCTTGGCTTGCTTCTTGCCAGCTTTTCTTAACTTAAATTATCCCGGCTACCTTTTGCCTCTGGGTTTTTATCTTTCTCTGTTTCTGAATACCTTTCTTACCTTCTTACTCCATGACCAGGTTGGTGACTAGCTCCTGATGTCCTCTTCTCCTTGTTCCCTAGCTCTTCTTTCTTCTCCCAGAGTTTCTCCTTCTATTTATACTCTCTGCCTGCTGCCCTCGCCTATGCTTGCTACTGCCTCGCTATTGGTCATTCAGCTTTTTATTAGGACGATCAGATATTTTAGACAGGCACAGTAACACAACTTCACAGAGTTAAACAACTGCAGTGCAAACAAAAGCCACACACCTGAAAATAAAATTCTCCAACAGAGTATCCCAAGGTTTCAAATTGACAAGGACACATCCCAGAGGCTTTGTAATGTGCCAGCAATTCCCTTTCCTGTAGGGTTTTGCTTAGAGTGACTCACAGGACAGAATTTTCACACCCTACGGGAAGCGGAGAGGAAGAACCAACTGTTGTGTGTGAGCTGTGGGGGCCCTGGGCACTGTCCCTCCCATGCTCTGTCACTCATCAGCCAGCAGACCTGGAGCTGCTCACACTCTCCCCCACTTCTCCATCTCCAGGGAAGAGCATGGTCAGTCTCACTGTGGAATGTTTGCTGCTTCTGTAGGACATCCTCACTGTGGCCACAGAAGGCAATGAGGCTGATGTTGGACTGAAAACTTGTACCACGGTCCCAATTTCCAATATAATGCACACAGGGATTTTGCTATGGTTTGAATCTGAAGTGCTCCCTGTTAAATTGGGAGTGTAGACCTCAGCCCCTGGCATCCATCCCAGCCCCCAGGCCTGAGAGTTGTATTGGTCTGGACTCCAAATCCCAGTATGCCAGGTCCTGACCCCTCCCACAGGGTATTAAGTGAGCTCCCAAAAGAGGAGCATGTGGTCCCCCCTCCCCCCCGTGGTGGTCTCATTGCCACCCGGTTCCCCCTCCAGGCCATCTGAGAGTGGATATTTCTTAATTTGGCTTGTGATTTGGCTTGATTGGGATTTTTGTGTTGGCAGAGAGCTCGCATTAGGAAAAATTCCTAACACTCCCTACCTTGAAAGAGGCAAAGATCAATGAGGTTTTAAGGCTAGGTCCTCATTGCCTAGGAGTGTGATGGAGGTGGGTCTTGTATTTATCTGTTGCTTTCATTGGTTAATTAATAAAGAAAACTGCTTGGCCCTGATAGGACAGAAAATTAGGTAGGCAGAGTAGACAGAACAGAATGCTGGGAGAAAGAAACCTAGTCAGTCAGTTGCCATGATTCTCCCACCGGACACAGACACAGGTTAAGATCTTTCCTGGTAAGCCAGCTCGTGGGCTACACAGAATATTAGAAATGGGTTAGATCAATATGTAAGAGCTAGCCAAATAAGAGGCTGGAACTAATGGGCCAAGCAGTGTTTAAAAGAATACAGTTTCCGTGTAATTGTTTTGCGTAAAGCTAGCCGGGTGGCTGGACGCAGCCCGCTGCTCCTCACAACAGGAGTGGTGTCTTGAAAAGGCCATGTGAAGACACAGTGGGAAGTCATTCAAAGGGAGAGACCTTAGAGAAAATCAGACTGGCCAACACATTGATCTTGGGCTTCTGGCTCCAAAACTATGAGAAGTCAAGTTGTGTTGTTAAAGTCTATGATGCTTTGTTATGGTGGCCAGAGAATCCTAACACAGGGCTTGACGTGAGTTCCAGCATGCAGAGCCCAGACTGTGTGAGCACCCTCTCTCTGGTTCTCCTCCACTCTGCCTCAAACTCCAGCGGTGAGAGGACAAACTTGTTAGAGCCCGTTGACCTGCTCTGTCCAGGACATCAGGTCAGATCTGGCAGCAGACCCCACGAATCTGCTTCCCTGATGGAGCTTGGTGGATGAGAATAGGCTTGATGACTTTGCGGATTAAAACTTTGAGCTGTGTCTATGTGTTGGCCATATTGCCAACGTATCCTGAATGCCCCTCTTCCATCCTAGGAAGGAGGAGGTCAGCCTGCCACTAAGACCTGTTTCAGCCCCTTCCAGGAGAGAGGGTATGCAGGTAGAATGGAGAGAGTGGATGGGACAGCCATGTGCCACCAAGCAGATTCTTACATGACCTCCCTCAGCAACACACTTAGCTGTATCTTATTTCTCTGAACCTCTCTCCTAATGCCTGTTCTTAAAACTATGCTAAAATCTCTTCTCAATAAATTCCAGCCATGCTTCATACTGTGTTGTCCTAAAATTCATCTGTTCCAAAATCATAAATCTTGGATTCACCCGAGTGGGGTCTATGAAAAGAATTCTTCAGGAAGGAGGCAGGGAGGAATTGAGTCTGCAAATGGTAGAGGGACCACCACAAATGAACCCATCAGTTGTAACATGCCAAGGATGTTAAAAGTGAGTTTCTTACCTAGCAAGTGCAAACATCTGGGTTAAATCTCCCAGAATCCTCTACCTCTCTCTACATGCCCGGTTTTGCTTCTGCAGCCCTTCTGAGAGGCTGTAGGAAGTACCCACTCCCTAATCACTTCCCAGGAAGCCAACCTCCTACCCAGAGGGTTCTAGCTTCAGCAAGAGGCAGACACACTGTTAGTGGATGTGTGTGGTCTCTACTTTCATGTTGTTTTTGACTAAATCTCAATTGTTTGATTTTACCAGTGAAGACTCAGGAGCCAGATGCTGGAGTAAAAACCTGCTCGCTCAGAGAGGCAGAGAAAGCACCCAGCTGACTTTCCTCTTTAGCCAATGTCCCAGAAGCCTCCTCTTTCTACACTGTCTCAAACAAGACTCCTCAAACTGGATGTCACTCCCTTCTACTTCCTGTGTGTCTCCGTTTGTCCTCCTGACTCCCTCTTACTTCCTATGTTTTTTCCTATGTTCACTTTCTGTCAACTGGTTGCTTGCTCTGCCTTTTGACCTAAGATTGACTTTAGTTAATCCTGTTTACAATATTCAAGCAGAAAGGTCTTGGATTAAAGGTGTGTGCTAGGGCTGACCCACACCACAACTAGAAACAGGGTTTTCCAGTAAATAATGCAGTCTTGGGGTTCACAGTGTAATCAAATATCCTGCAGTGCCTTTGTACGGGCTGTTCATACTCCATCACAAGATGAAACTCTTATTAAATAACTGCAAAGTGCATTTGGTCACATCTGTGTTTTCATTTGCTCCGTGGTGCTTCTCTGACAGCACCGTGTTAAGGTCCACATTTTCTTGAAGAAGACAGAATGCAGTGGATTTGGTATTCAAACTGCTGTCCCTTAATGATAGTAGCAGTGTCTAAGAGTCTCTAAAAGGGGGGGGGGGGTCTATGGCACTATTATTGTTGAATAAAGGCCATTACAGGATTCTCCCAAGGGATCTCTGCTGGGGAATGTAGGTCTTGATGACCTGGGTTTCAGTAGTGGGAAGCTAAGCACCTCCCCAGCCATGTGCCCAGTAAGTCAACTACCCTCCCAGTAAATTAACCACCCTCTGGAGTAAGGCTCACTCTTGGAGACTGTAAGCATAAATGAAGGTAGCAACCTTGGTTGCTTTATGTGGAGAGAAAGCTCTGGTGCTCTGATTTGGTAAATGCAATGAATATCATTTTATTACTTCATAATGAAAAGGGGTTTATGAGTTGAGGATGTGCTCAGTCCTGGAGCCTGTCCTTAGCACTGGACTAACTAATTAACTAAGGTTACTTCATAGGACTAGAGCTCATCAAGAGTGGGGCAAATAATAGCATGGCTGCAGGTGGTGAAAAGCTTGGGCATGACCCTTGCCCACAGGTGCCAGCCAGAGCCTCTAGCTCACCCTGGGCTGAGAATGGTTAACTCTCAGAGCAAACATGGGGTGATCTGAAGACTCCACGTGACAGGTATCTCTGAGGGAATTTCATCATTTTTTCAGAGGCTCCCTTCTGCCTAGCCATGTACTTCCAGGCACTGAAGTGCCTGTCTCTGGGTCAAGTCTCACAGGCTGGATGACACAAACTGCTAGAAATCCCTCTGCAGAAAAGTCAGGGTCAGCCTCCTGGACCTTGCACCTTTGGTCTTGCTCTAGTCACATGCTAAGCCCAGGCCAATAAATAACCCTTTAGGTATTTGCACGCAAGCACTGGAGTTCGGCCAGAGAAATCTCACGTTTGTTGTGAGCCCATGGCTCTGGCACCCATCACTGCCCTCCCCCAACTATGCTGGCAGGGTCTAAAAATTAAAGTTAATTAAATCATGGAGGGAATTTCATAATCACAACCATACTTAAATACCTAAGCTGCAATACCAACACCGATTCCTAACCTGAATAATATTTCACATTCTTCAACACGTTTTCCTGTTGTTTAGTCCATGTATTCTCCCGACACTCAGAGAGGCAGCCCATGAGGGACCATTATCCTCATGGTGCAGATGAGGAAACAGGCTGGCACAGACAAATTGTCCAGAGTCACCTGCGAGAGGCCGGCTGAGCTCATTAACTCGGGGACTCCTGAGTTCGCATTATCAGAACCAACACCATGCTTTTCCTTTAAAAGGAAAAATGTTTCTAGGCCAGGGACCGTAGCTCAGTTGTTAGAGTGTTTGCCTAGCATACACGAATCCCTGGGTTCTATTCCCAGCACTGCATAGTTCTTCAATCCCGTAACCCCAGCACTCAGCAAAGGCAGGGGGATCAGAAGTTCAAGGTTATCCTCAACGAAGTAAATTGGATGCCAGTTTGTGCTACACAAGGCACCATCTTACGCAAACCAATCCATTTGTAAGACTGTATGCTGTGGGAACATTTATAAAACAATGCGCAGGTTTGTGTATAGGGCAATTATCACACCATTGCTTGTGCCTAAATGCCTTGTCCATGGTTGCTTATATCTGACAGTCCATCAAAGGAGAACTGGTTAAAATGATGGCTCAACCATTAATAGGATTCTGCAGAGCTTTGAAAACAGGGTAGGTGTTTCCCTGTGAACTGACTGGAGAAATGTGCGTGCTGTCTGGCTTTTCCAGGCAGTGGTAGAAGGATCCACTCCCTGGCTCCTGTGGTGGCTGGCAGCATCCAGGTCCTGGCAGGCTGTCAGACAAAGGGTTTTCATTTTTGGCTGGCTGTCCTCTCAAGCTGCGTTCAGTCTCTTGCCACCTGGGCCTCTCCCTAGGCCAGCTTGCAACACAGTGGCTGGCTTTGTCAATGCTGCAATAAAGAAAATCAATTATCAAAATAGAAAGTGCAATCCTATATAAAATTATCACTAGAGTCTATGGGTTAGAAATCACAGTTTTCTCTACTCAAGGATGGGGATGAATATTAGGGATCATGGAGGCCATCTTGAATTTGTCCCTGTGGGACTCAGTTAGTTTTTCCCACAAAAGACTAGAACATAAACAATGGGGTCTTACAGATCTGGCGGCGTTTGTTGGGATTACTCAGTTCTGCTTTTGTGATGCAAAAGCAACTGTGAACAGCTTGTTAAAAAAAAAAAAGAGCAAGTAAGTAAGGTCCTGTGTGCACCATGACCGTGGTGTCCTCCTGGAGGACAGAGAACAGCTTTGGAGCTGGGTTCTCTTCTACCAGGTGGGCATGTGTCTTTATCCACTGAGCCATCTCACTGGCCCTTGATTGTTTTGTTTCTTTTTTAAGCTAACCATTTAAAGTTGTGGAATATTATTTTAAGATGTGTTACATTTGTTCATGCTGTGGAGCATTTGTTTTAGTGATGCAAAGATGTGTTGCACTCTTTTATGTTGCATTTGTTTAACTCTGTGAAGCTGTGCTACTTCGCCTGTCTAAAACACCTCATGGTCTAATAAAGAGCTGAAAGGCCAATAGTAAGGCAGGAGAAAGGATAGGCGGGGCTGCCAGGGAGAGAGACTAAATGGAAGAGGGAGAAGGAGCAAGGTAGACCTAGGCGTTGGACATCAGGGACTAGCCACCCAGCTGCACAGCAAGCCACAGAGGTAGAAGGAGAGAAAGGTATACAGGACAATGATAAAAGCCCAGAGGCAAAAGATAGATGGGATAATTTAAGAAAAGCTGGCTAGAATTAAGCCAAGCTAAGGCAAGGCATTTATTAGTAATAATAAGCCTCCGTGTGTCATTTATTTGGGTGTTGGGTGGTGGGCCCTCTAAGAGCTAAGGACTCCCCAAAAGCCAAAAGAGTAAAACAAACAACAACAATTTAAAACCGCAGAAACCATTTGTAGCTGGCAGTCATATAGAAACAGTGAGCCATATTTGCTTAACAGCCAGAGTTTGCCAACCCCCACTCAGTTTCAACTCTCTGCATAGTGAGCACTCTTAGTAGTAGTTATAGTGAAATCAGGGGACTTGCGGAGCTCCGCTCTCAGGGATTGTCTTCTACTGTGATTGCTCAGTTGGCCAACACCATGTTTACATTAAAGGTTTCCTTTGCGCTTGAGGAGCCTCGTTTCTCTCCTCATTTCAACATGGTATGTGGAACATGGAGAAAGATATGTTCTTAACTAACTCATCCTCGGAAAGAAAGTGCCTTCTGGGAGGCTGGGCAGATGGTTCAGTCAGTAAAGTGCCTACCATGCAAGCACAGGGACCTGAGTTCAATCCCAGAACTCACCTTGAAAAAGAAAAAGGCAGGTAGAGTGTACCATGCCTATAATTGTGACACTGGGATCAGAGACAGGAAGGCCAGCTGAATCAATGAGTCCCAGGTCACAAGAGATCCTGTCTCAAAAACAAGGTGAGGCCAGAAAGATGGTTTACTGACTAAAGGCACTTGCCTGCAAGCCTATAACCGGAGTTCTATCCCAGGGACCCACATGGAAGATGGAGAGAATCAATTCCCACAAGTTACCAACATGCCTGGCCATAAATATTGTTTAAAGTGCCCATAAATGATTATTTCTATTTTATAAAAATCTTTCTTTTCTTTTGTTTTAGATATGTGTGTGTATGCCTCTGGGTGTGGTGTTGTATGTGTGGTATATACACAGGTGTGTGTGTGTGTGTGTGTGTGTGTGCACATGAAGAGGTCAAAGGAAGATACCCAATGTTTCTCTGCTTTATTCCATTGAGACCGGGTCTCTCACCAAACCTGCAGCTTGCCATTTTTTGGCTAGGCTGGTGGCCAGTGAGCTCCATGAATCATCACAGCTCCCTGTATCTCAGAAATGGGTTATAGATACATGTGACCATACCCTGCTTTTTCCCTGGGTGTTGGAGATCCAAACTCAGGTCTGCAGGTGTTCACAGTGATACAGAGGCATTGTGTGTGGTGGTACATAGATTCTGGGCACTCACAGTCATCAAAAGCTGACCCCACACAGTGACCTTATCCATTGCCTCATGCTAAGGGGACTTAATGACACCAACTCTTCTGGGAGTTTTCAAAGCAGAACAGGCTCCATTAAAAATTCTAGAAGAGTGTGAAATTGTGGGAAAGAGTAACACGTAGGAAAGGTGAAACTCCCATGAATGGAGAGGCTTCCAAGAGAGTGGAAACACTGTTGAATTTCCCTTGTCTAGAGTTTTATAGGGCCAAGGCAGAAACAGGACGCAGGCTGAGGTTATCTCTGTTGAGATGGCTAATTCTCTGCTTATCATAGTCTAAGCTATTGGAGGGCCCACACACTCTGTCCTATTCCCTCCACCCAACCAGATGTGACTGTGTGCTTTTCACACAAGGTTTGCTGAGATAGGGGGTGGTAGAAGGCCCTCTGGGCTCATTTCTGATTCTGGTTTGTTAGTGGTTGATCTTGACTAGCTGTTGGTGATTAGTTACTAACTAGTGTTGTTACCTTCACCCTTGCAAGTGTCCCATGTGCTATTAATTACATTAAGCTCTTTTTGTTTGTACAGCTACCGAATATCCATGGGATGATGGTCTGGGGTCTCTTTCCCAAACTGAAGACAGGCTTGTTAGAAAGTATCCTTAGTCCATTATAGTTAGCTACATCAGAAACAGTTCATTAAAAGCAGGAATATGAACAATCAGTAGTGCCTCGCATGCCCTTCCCTAAGGGGAAAAGTTCTCATGGAAGCTGGCCAGTCAGCCTGCTCTCACTGGCCTTGCTTCTTAGATCCTGTTTGTCTCTTTTCAGGTCTGCTTGGCTGCCTCACACCCAGCTGGCTACCAGAGTCTTCGTTTGTCATCCTTAGTGCTCCTGGCTTCAGTGTTCTGATCTTACATTCTCCTTTTACCTTGCGACCTATTCCCATTGTAGTGCACACAGGAAACGTAGCTTTACCATGGGGGTCTTTCCCCTTACTGCCCACTCAGAGCTAACTTAACTCCTGCCTTAACTCACGCTCCTTTTTTTCTTTTCTATTCTTTTGAGCAAGGTCTCATGTAGTCCAGGCAGGTCTCAAATTCACTACACATCAGAGGATGACTGAACGTCTGATCCTCCTGCCTCTACCTCTTAAAGGCCAAGATTACAGGTGTGCGCTATTAGAGACTGAATCAGATCTTTGTGCATAGAGGAAACACTCTACCAGCCCTGAATGTTTTTTTATTCTAGAAAGAATAGTTGCAGCCCAAGTGTCCCACAATGAGTGAACGACTAGATCAACTGTGCTGCCTCCACTAGGTCAGTCCTCCTGAACGGTGAAAAGGTGCAGCACGCAGGGGCATGCCATCGCAAGGAAATGCAGACCAGTGGGAAAAACACCCAAACGCTTACACATTAGTCCATTTGTGTACCAGTCTTGTTGCCAAGGGCCGTGGATGGCGCTTTGCTCTAGACCTTGGCTGCAGCACAGCCACACGTGTGGTTAAATTGTGTGCCTCTATGTCCACAAATGAGTGCTTGTGACACATGAAAGCCTAATGCACCCTGTAGATGGTGTCTAAGTCCATGTCTGGCTTTGACAGCGTACTGCAGGGAAGCAAGATGGTAATCGTGGGGAGGCTGAGTGAAGGGAAACCGAAACTTCATTGTACATCTGCCCAATTTGCTGAAAGTTATACACATTTTTCCTAAATAAACAGTCTAAATATTCTGCACATCCCCCAACACAAATGTTTTGTTTTTGTTATTTATGTGTCTGCACATGCATGTTTATGTATGGTGTGTGATAAATGCACATGCGTGTGTGTGTGTACACATGCCTTTGAGCAACTGAAGTCCAGAGGAGAATCCCAGGTATCCTGTTCTATCAGTTTCTATTTTAGTCTAGTTTTTGGTGAATTTTTTTTTTTTTGATCTTCTCTGGTTTTGCATTGCTGGGAACCAAACCTAGAGCCTTGTTCATGCTAGGCAAGCACTTTACGAATTGAGAAATAGCCCCTCTTTGTATTCTTCTGGGACAAGATCTCTAACTGAACCTGGAACTGGGCTGGCAGCCAGTAAGGGATCCTCCCCAGTAAGGGATCCTCCCCAGTAAGGGATCCTCCTGTTCTGTCCTCACCCCCCCCCCCCCCCCATGGCTAGGGTTACAGACCTGTGTGTGGCCATACCAAGGTTTTCTACATTTGCACTAGGATCTGAGCTCATCTCCACGTTTGCACAAGCAAGCACTTTTACCCACTAAGTGCCTCCCCATTCTCTTTATTTTGTTTTTTGTTTCATTATTTTTCTGTAACAGGAGCCCAAATAGACTAAGATAATGGTTTTTAATTTTTGGGCCCCTTTCTTTTCTTTTTCTTTTTTAGTCTAAAGTCTGGGGCCTACAATAAAATGTTAAGTCAAAAGCCTAAGGTTAGACATCACTGCCTTATACCAACAACCAAAGTGCCAGAGTTTTGGACGTGAATTTTTTTCCAAAATTATTTCTAATATTTCAAGTATTTTTTTAAAGATTTATTTAGTTATTATGCAATCAACATTCTGTCTCCATGTATGCTCGCATGCCAGAAGAGAGTGCCAGATCTCATTACAGATGGTTGTGAGCCACCATGTGGTTGCTGGGAATTGAACTCAGGACCTCTGGGAGAGAAGCCAGTGCTCTTAACCTCTGAGCCATCTCTCCAGCCCCTATTTCAAGTATTTTTATAGGCAGTATTGTTATTACCACTGTGGGGTAAAGCATGTATGTTCATTTTAAAGTTTGTTTCAAAAACAGTTGGGCTAGGTATGAGAGCACATTCTTATAATCCCAGCTCTAGGAGGCTGGTCAAGGAGGGTTTTAAGATTGAGACCAAGGGGATGTGGTTCAGAGTTAAGAGTCCTTGCTGTTCTGGCAGAGGACCTGGGTTCAGTTCCCAGCACCCACATCAGACTGCTCACAAACACGTGCAACTCCAGGGCATTCAACACCTTCTACCTGCCTCCAAGGACATCTGCACTTGGTGCCTATGGTGCAATACACACATATATAAAACAAACAAATATTTTTAAAAACTGAAAGAGACCAGCCTAGGCTACATAGCAAAATTCAGCCTCAAAAAACCAGAACAATAAAAGCAAACAAACAAACAAAAATCCTTCAAGTAATACGGCTTGCTTCCAATATCAATGAGCCACTCCTTAGTCTTATTTTGGAACCGATCTTTCTTCCTGACTAGTTGTTGGCATGGACAGGGCTTTATAGATTCCGCAGGTCGCCACAGGCATCGTTTTACGGGAGACTGTTAGTACCGAGGCGGGGCTCCGCTTGACACGTGTTGAGCTTGGTAGAGCATGAATGGTTTCCTGCTTCCAAATTCCTCACCTTCTTCTTTGGCACCCGTGCCGCATGCTTGGAGTAGTTCTTCAGAAATCCTAAATTAAGTTAAATGTACTTCCACGTTCAGATCCGAGTCCCTTACACATTCTCCCGGTGCTGCGGGACTCAGCCAACCCTAAGACTAATTAGCACCGCTTTGAAAAAACTCAAGGTGGGCTAAAAGAGAAAAGAGGCTCTGTTGGTTGTTGCTCCTTTGCGGATGTTTTTCCTGCGAAACCACATCAAAGCAGGGAAGCCCACCATGGACTTGGCTGGAAACCAAAAGCTCCCTGGCCAATCTGGGCAGCAGCAAGCCCCATCAGGCAGGAAACTGTGTTATCTTCTGGGCCCAGATTTCCCGTGAAACACCGGTGGAGGTAAGCATCCTACCAGCCACACAGCTCTTCCTGAGTCTCCCACCCCCACCCCGGGCTGCTCAGTGGGGTCCACTCCAGGACTCACTTTCGGAAGAGGCCTTGCTCCCGAGAAAGAGGAGGCCCAGACTATAGTCCTCAGTAGGAGCAGGACATGGTCAAGGTGACTTCAGGAGATTAACCCACTATATCTGGTCCAGGAAATATTAAACTGTGTTGCCATCTTTGCCATCTTGCCAAAAGGTGTCTGTCCTGGTTTACCAAAACCAGCTTGAGAAGGAAAGGGTTTACTTCATCCTAAGATTCATCCTGAAGATAAGTCGGGGCAAGACCTGAAGGTGGGCTTTCTTACACCTCCCAAGACCACCCTGAAGAGGAGTGGTATCTCCCTCAGTAGGCAGCCCCTGCCCCAAACAATCATTATGGGATTGTTTATCATTCCAATCTGATGGAATCAATTTCTCAGTAGAGGTTCTCTCTTTTCCCAGATGACCCTGGCTTGTGTCCAGCTGACCAAAAGAAAGAAAGAAAAAGCTGTAACCACCACAATGCTGTCAAACCTGCTTTATTTATAAAGACACTAGTAGGGTCACCCCACCCACTCGAGCTCAGCAGGACAGCAGAGGAGATAAAGCGCTGAAGTCACCGTGGCCCTTTCTCCCCTCAGGTCTCAGCTTCTTAGGGGATTCCAGCACTGGGTACTCACAGAGGAATATCTGAGTTCTCTTGGTCCAGGATTCTAAATTAGGTTTAAAGGAAGCATAAGAGACAGGAAGAGAGTGGGGAAGGTGGGGTTGCAGTGCAATGGGGAGCCCTTCAACAAGAGGGACCAGGAACACCCAGCTACACCTGTTGACGCTAGATGGGATTGTGATCGTGGCCATCACACCCAGAGTCCCTTGGAGGTAAGGCTCATGGCCTGTTTTCTTTACGGCCTGATGTGCAGTAGGCAACGACTCACAGCGTGAGTGAACTGATGAATAGTTGGGTGATGGATGATGGCTTGTTCTGATGGTAGTGGAGCCTTCTCAGTGATTTCTGAACTATGGAGATGGCACAATTTTATATTTTGTAGAAACACTACCTTGGCTGCCTCAAGTAAGCCTCTGTAGCAAGACACATCTGGGTTTCTTCTGGGTCTTTTAACTCTCAAGGGTAAGGTGAGACCCAATCCTTCCCCAGACCCCATCAGACCCCAATCCTGTAAATACAGAACCCACTCATTACGGAGTAGGGGTCTTGTTTCTCACACCACCACCCCCAGTTTTATGTGGCGCTGAGGATCAAACCTCAGCCTTTGTGCTAGGCAATCACTGCACCAGTTGAGCTACGTACCCAGCCCCCTTTCTGGATGTAAACTTTAAAACTTACTTTTGTGTATTCATACTGCACGCTAGAGCTGGTGTGTGGAAGTCATAGGACAATTTCAGGAGTCCGTTCTCATCTTTCACTGGTTAGATCCCAATACCATGGGACAAACTGGACAAAGACTGAAGAAATTTCTGTAGAGACTGGTTAGTTCTCTGGGCTAGCATGGACCAAGTCATGGAGTCCCTACCACAACTCCATGCAGACCCCCTGATCCCACCATGGAGAGGGCCATGCACCGTTTGCAGGGACTCCAGCCAAGCGTGGCTGGGCAGGCCTTGCTCTTCTCCCCCAGTTCTTTTACCTTTTTATAAACCGTTAGATGACATTTCTAAAGCCAGCCCTCGAGGCCTATTCCCTTATTTGGCCACTTTTTCTTCTGACGCTGACTACCAAGGTCCAGCTATCAAAGTACTGAAATCAAAAAAAAAAAAAAGTGCTTAAGTCCAGCAATCAAAAGCCCCATTTGGCTCACCTAATTAACAAGTCCAATTAAAATTAAACACCTCATCCTTACACAGGGTTTCCCTTTACCTTTATAAATCTCCATTTCCCTATGGGCCATGTCTGTCTGCTCTCTATCCAGAGGCAGTCCTCTGTCCCACTCCTGGACAAATACTCCTGCCCCCTCTCCTTCATCCTTGGTCTCCTGTATTTGCCTCTTATTCCCTGCCCTCTGTCCCTCTGAGGCAAAGAAGTCTTCTTTGTGCTGAGAACTTGTCCTGGACCGAGACAGGCCTTTCACTGTTCATGTGCTGAGCACCCAGCTAGGGGTGGTGAAAGCCCCTCTCTGTCCATCTCTCACTCTGGCGCTGTTACAGGCTGGTGTCTGCAGCTGTCAATCATTCGGCTAGTGTTGCATCTGGTGACCTCTCAGGGGTCTCAAGTCCACAGAATTACACCAAGCTTTCTTCTTTCTCACACTTCCACTTTGGCTTGTAGCTTTACTAGGTGGCAGCATCTTAACTCTATCACAGCCACCAAGATGTAGCCACCCGTCTTTCTCGGTTACCTTGTATTCAGCTCCTCATCCCTCTGAAGGGTTGTCTGAGACCATCTCTTAAGCAGAAGCTTCCTGTTTGAAGTCATTGTTACTTACAATTTAATCTGTTACAATTAGCTGCATTCCAAGTAAGACTGGAAGAAAGGACAGTAATGCCTTTCACATGTCCTGCAGGAGCGCTCTCTCTCTCTCTCTCTCTCTCTCTCTCTCTCTCTCTCTCTCTGTGTGTGTGTGTGGTGCGCATGGTGGGAGGGGGCAGGGTTAGTGATTCAGCCACCACTGTAGAGCCCTGTCCCTCCTGTTCTTTGTCTAGCCTGCATATACAACACGAGCCCTCTTATTCATCTTCCTTAGTGTTCCAGACCTTGTTGTATTAACCGGAACCTCCTTTAAACCCCAGCCTGTTTTAACTGTGTGAGCAACTTGTAGCTTTTATGATGGGCTCTTTCCCCTTACTACTTAGAGTGAGCCCCCCCTCACCACAGCCATAGGTCACAGTAGCCATAGCTGTGCCCAATCAGGAGACAGGCCTTCTTAAAGGAGAAGCAGAGTTGAGGCACAGCCTTTGACTGACAAGCACAAGACTTGATTCAGATTTCTGGCTCTGGATGATGCCAGAGTGTAGTGGAGAGGCTACCCCCACCTTCGCTTTACCAGCTGTCCCTCATGATCTCATCGGCTCTTTGCGGCAGTTTTTTTTTAATTAATTAATTTATTTATTTAAGATTTCTGCCTCCTCCCCGCCACTGCCTCCCATTTCCCTCCCCCTCCCCCAGCCAACTCCCCCTCCCTCATCAGCCCAAAGAGCAATCAGGGTTCCCTGCCCTGTGGGAAGTCCAAGGACCAACCACCTCCTTCCAGGACTAGTTAGGTAAGCATCCAAACTGCCTAGTTTTATCTAAGATGAGAGGTTAAAAATCATAACTCAGAAACTAGAAACAGGAACCCCAGAATTGATGGAGGAAGGTCATGGGCTAATTAATAAAGAAACTGCTTGGCCCTGATAGGTTAGAACATAGATGGGTGGAGTAAACAGAACAGAATACTGGGAGAAAGAGGAAGTGAGGTAAGACGCCTCAGACAGATGCCATGCTCCCCTCTCCTGGGCAGATGCGATGAAGCTCTGAGCCAAGATGGACATAGGCTAGAATCTTCCCGGTAAGCGCACCTCGGTGCTACACACATTAATAGAAATGGGCCAGGCAGTGTTTAAATGAATATAGTTTGTGTGTTGTTATTTCGGGGCATAAGCTAGCCAGGTGGCCGGGAGCTGGGTGGAAGGAATGCAGCCTGCAGCTCCTACAACACAGAATCTGACATGTCAAGTTAGTTTTGGTTTTAAGGTCCACTAAGTTGTGCGACTTTGGCACTTGGCACACAGTAAAGTCTGTCCATGGAGGCTGCTAGTGCTGTCACTAGCTCTTGAGAAACAGGGACAGGAGAAAAGCCATGGGGACAGGTTCACTCCGGAACTGCCTCTGCCTGCTGAGCTGGCCAAATGCAGGGAAGGAATTAAATTTAACTCACAGGGCCCCTGGGGGCAGAAGAAGCAATGGAAGCTTGAAGGTGACATGTTTGGCCTCATCTGAGACTTTCTAATAATAATCTGAAGGCATGCCAGGGTTGCTCAGCAGAGAATAAATCACCCATAAAGGAGGTGTTTAAGCCAAGGCTGGAGAAATGTGTGGCGAGCTGTTAGAGGCGGGGTCAGACAGATTTAAATGCAAACAACAAAATCTCCACTTCACATGCAATACTCTGTCAACCCCCAGTCAGTGTTGAGATGCCTCAAAGGCATGCTATGCGCAAGCTCAGAACACCAGCAAAATGGGGAAAGTGAAAGAGTACACCGTAATAATTGCCTGGAGGGGGAAGAGAGTACACCATGAACAAATGCCTGCAACAGTTTTCAGTCCTAAACCTGAAAAGTCATTTAAGAGAATATAAGTGGTCAAGGACTCAAGCACAAAGTCAAGAATCACAGTCGGAAGACAAAAATGATGACGAGTTTTATCACACGCTGATATGAGGGCACAGTGCTCTCCCCAAGCGAAGAAGGGGTGGGGACTTTATTAGGGAGGCCTATACATATTTATACGTGGGAGGCACTTTAAAGTGGCTATGCTCCTGCTCATGTTCAATTTAAGAAACATCCTTTTAGGCCAGGCAGTGGTGGCGCACGCCTTTAATCCCAACACTCGGGGGGAGGCAGAGGCAGGCGGATCTCTGTGAGTTTGAGGCCAGCCTGGTCTACAAGAGCTAGTTCCAGGACAGGAACCAAAATAAATAAATAAAGAAAGAAACTATGGAGAAACCCTGTCTCGAAAAACCAAAAATAAAGAAACATCCTTTTGAACAGTTTCACTTAGGGTCGTGTTGTGGTTTGAGCTAGAATGACTCTAGCAGGCTCATGTGTTTGAATGTTTGATTCGCAGAATCAAACTGATTAGAAAGAATTAGGAGGATGTGGCTTGTGATGGCTAAAGTGTAGTGGCATTTCATTTGTAGTTTAATAAATACAACTTTCCTGAGGATTGAAAAGTAAAATAGCCACACTGGCCAGCCTTACAGACTAGGCAGCAATAACACACACCTTTAATCCCAGCAGCCACACTAGCTTGCCAGAGAAACTAGGCGGTAGTAGTGCACACCGTTAATCCCAGAACTAGAGAGGAATATAAAACGGGAGGAGACAGCTCTCAGGCTCAGTCTCATCCCAAGGTTTCCTGGAGCGAGGATCACCATTTTCAGACTGAGGTCGAGGTAAGAGCCAGTGCCTGGCTGCTTTGCTTTACTGGTCTTCAGATCGAATCCCAGTATCTGTCTCTGAGTTTTTATTAATCGTGCTTCACTAAAGAAACACCATTTTATGCTAGACATCCATCTTGGTACCCAGTAGCTGTTTGTCTCTGATCCCAGTCCATGGAAGATGAGTTCCCAGGAACCTGACTTAGTGACCCCCACCCAGAAATGTACACCAGTGACTATCTACTTGTTATGAAACGACTAACAGCTTTTTTTGGCTTCTGTAACTTGCTTATGCAGATACCCAAAGACTGTTTTGAGTTGCCTTAACCACTTAGTGTGGCGGAAGAGACCAATTTTTTCTTGATTGCATAGAAGATCTTCTTGTGCTTTTTGCCTTGAAAAGACCTTCCCCATACCCCCACCCCTTTCCCAAAATGCCTGTGATTTGGCTTTAAGACTGTCATGCTGCTAGCAGCCAATCAATAAACCTTTTAAAACTCTCTCCTATTCATTGGGGCTATCCTGTAGAGAGAGGGAGGAGATAGACGTCCAGTGGGAATGGGAACTGGCTGGCTACTTTCAGCTTCCTCCATCAGTTCTCAATAATCCCCAGCCACAGTGGGCTAGGTCAGAGAAAGCAAAGTCAGACTCTTGAAAACGACAAAACAAAAGCTGCAGCTGACGCTCCCTTCGCCTTAGGCCCTTCCCCAGCACTCTCAACCTGTGCTCCCCACAGTGGAAACAGTCCTCCACCTTATTTATGAACTTATGAAAAGAGTGTCTTTTAGGAAGAGTTAACATAGATTGCCCGGACTCCCCACACTTCCATGGCTAACAGCATGCAAAGGAGCTCTGTGCAGGAAGCAGACCATAGGCAAGCCTCAGGATGTAGGCTTTGGAGGCCCTTCATTTGGCTTGACTCAAGAAAGATTTTTACTTTTTTGAGAAAGCAGAAATGAGACCCAGGAGTCCTTCCCTACCCTCATTGACTTCAAAGCCCCAGGAAGCCACAGAGCTCTACCTGAAGAGCTCCAGAGCTGATTCCATGAGGGTGAGATATTTTCCACCTTTACGCATTGGTACAAATCACGTCCAAGTTTTGATGTTATTTCAGTTTAATTTGCTTAGCAATTTTAGTGTTTTGATTTTTCTTCCATATCTGTTGTATGCTTTACTCTCATGATGCCCTGGGAGTTGGGAGGGGCTTGGTGTGTGAGGTCCTTCTGTCTATGTGTTGCTTTTATTGGTTAATGAATAAATCTGTTTCAGCCAGTGGCTTAGCAGAATTGGGCAAAGTGGGAGTTCCAAACAGATAGAGGAGGAGAGAGTAGGCAGAGTCAGAGAGAAGCCATGTGACCACTGCCAGGACAGACACCTCCACTGGAGCCTGCTGAAACTTTGCCAGTAGGCCACAGCCTTGTGGTAATGCACAGATTAATGGAGATGAGTTAGTTTAGGATATAAGAGCTATCTAGAAATATGCTTAAGCTATTGGCCAAATAGTACTGCTAATAATATAGTTTCTGAGTGGTTATTTTAGATCTGGGCAGCTGGAAACAAACAAGCAGCCTCTCCCAACAAATTGGCGTGCCAATGTGTGCCAGCTAAATCCACATAAAACTCGAGAACGTTTGGAAAGGAATTCTAGACACAAAAGAACAGAGTTAAGCATAGATTGATGCTGTGGCTCCTTTAAGAGAGGTTTTCCTGATTCAGTGGTAGTGGAAAAAAACACACAGTTTCAAAACCTGGGCTGTGCTGCCAGCACAAACAACTCTGACTATTTCAGGAGGTCTGGCTACAGAGCATTTAAATGGGGTTTGTGAGCAGCGTGTTACAACTTGCTTAATGATATGACATAGACCTGCTGTAGATCTTGAGCTGAGGTGGTGAGCATGGCTCACAGAGGCAGTGAACAGACCTCTGCCCTGTTGGACTGGGCAGAACCAAAAGGGAAAGCAACCTTAACCCTCGCCGTGTCTGCTTAGCATCAAAAAAAAAAAAAAAAAAAGCATTTCTGGTCATAAAATAATCACAGATACACAATAAAGAAAGATTCAGATTTTAAAAAAGGCCTCTAAATGGGTTACAGTGTTGGATAAATGTATGTAGGCTTGGGAGAGAGCAGAAAAAGAGTATAGAGTTATATAAAAAAAAGTAAATCACTAAAAAAAAAAAACAAAGTCTTTAAAGAGACAGAGTACAGACAGTCATCGATTAAAGGAGTAAAGAAAAAAGTGACTGACAAACTGCCAATATAAGTGAAACTGTCTTTGAAATTTCCTGCTTCATGGAAAAGTCTGCTGGATACTATGGGCCAGTAGGCTGAAGATGGATGCTTCAACAGTACAGAACTTTGGGTGACTGTCCAGGCAGCAGGATGTCTCTGTCAATTCTAGAGTTTTGAAAGTTGCCTACAATGCACTTCCTGTTAACTTAGCTAATATTATATCATTCTGCAGTCTCTGATGGAGTTGAAGAATAGATAGTTATAATTATAGTTTTCCTTAGTTATAATAAAAGATAAAGTAGATATAAATATTGTAAGTGTAATTTTTGCTTGATACCTGTTTTGTTGTATGTAATTTTTACTATGTTAAAGTCAAAACCTTCCTTTTTCTTTTTAAACAGAAAAGAGGAAATGGTGTGGGAAGTCCTCCTGTCTATGTGTTGCTTTTATTGGCTAATGAATAAATCTATTTCGGCCAGTGGCTTGGCAGAATAGGACAAGGAGGGAGTTCCAAGCATCATATAGAGGAGGAGAGAGTAGGCAGAGTCAGAGAGAAGCCATGTAGCCACTGCCTACTGCCAGGACAGATGCCTCTGCTGGAGCCTGCTGAAACTTTGCCGGCAGGCCACAACCTTGTGGTAATGCACAGATTAATGGAGATGGGTTAGTTTAGGATATATGAGCTATCTAGAAATATGCTTAAGCTATTGGCCAAACAGTATTGCAAATAATATAGCTTCTGAGTGATTATTTTAGGTCTGAGCATATGGGAATGAACAAGCAGCCTCCTACTACAGGGGCTGTTGAAGAATGAACCCTTTATTCCTAAGTGATAGACAAGGAAATATTATATATACAATTTATAAAAATTTCTATGAAGATCAAAGTTTACTTATTTTATAGTTTGCATATTCAGTTCCCAAATCAGGTGTCCCATTGTTTTGGACTTCAGTGAGGGTAGGAGGTGGCCATGTCCATAACACATTAGGAAAAGAGATCAAAGGATCACACCATGATCCAGAAAGCAAAGTGGAGAGGGTAGAGGGTCACACAAGCTTTTTTTCCCTTTTCTTTTTTTTTTAAAATATGACAAGTGCACAAAGCAATATGACAGGCCTAGTGAGATGGCTTCTCAGGTAATGGTACCCCCTGCCAGGCCTGAACACCTGAACTCTATTCTGGGGACCCACATGGTGGAAGAAGAAAACCAAATCCTACAAGTTATCTTCTGACCATGCATGTGCCCCCACAAGTAAATAAATGTATAAGTAAGTAAGTAAATAAATAAATATAAATTTATATTAAAAAAAACTCATGATCCCAGTGAGGGTAACATGCCACCAAGAAACCAGCAAAGCCACCCTATACAAACCATTAGTTTACATTTACTCTTCTATTGGATCAGTTTTTCTCTAGCAAGATTAATTAGATATAGGAGATATAGTGGGAAAATGTGTCACACAGGCTTCACCTGTGTGGCAGGTCACCAAAATGTGTTCAGATGTTACTTTCCCAACACACTAGCCAAGCAATTTTCTTACAGATACACTAGCTGTCTTATGATTCAGTTCAGTCCAATTCTGACAGTATCTACTTAGAGGTCAAATCAGATCAACTGCCCAGTCTCATGACTACTCCCACCTTGGGGTGCTAATCACAAGACCTGGATTCTTTTATTCATGTTTCTGACAGGAAGTGTTGGGGCTCCACACCTTTTTCCTCCTCACATTCAATTAATTTGCTAGAAGGTGACTCACATATTTCAGAGAAACACTTTCTTCAGTAGCTTGCTGTTTGGTTTTGTTTTATAAAAGATACATGCTGCTTTAGTCAGGGTTCTATTGCTATGAACAGACACCATGACTATGGCTTGGGGCTGGCTTACACTTTCAGAGGTTTAGTCCATTACCCTCATGGCAGGGAGCATGGAGGCAGGTAGACAGACATGGTGCTGGAGAGGTTTCTGAGAGTTCTGTATCTGGATCCAAAGGCAGCAGGAAGAGAGAACCATTAAATTTGGTTTGCCTGGCTTGGGTTTTTGCAAACCAAAGCCTATCTCCAGTGACACATTTCCTCCAACAAGGCCACACCTATTCCAACAAGACCACACCTACTCCAAGAGGGCTGCACATCCTAATTCTTTCAAATAGTGCCACTTCCTATGAGACAATGGGGCCATTTTCATACAACCACTACACATGTAAACAGCCAAATGCAAGAGGTATGTAATACAAGGTATCACGGGAGAGAAATTTCCATGTCCTTCCTGGCATGCCACCATCTAAGCACACCCATATCTTCAGCTAGCAAGAGTTCTCTAAGTCCTGATCTTTTGAGTTTTCATGTAAGTACGTGCATCTTGGATGGCCCTTGAAGGCCCATGTGTTGAAGGTTTGCTCTGTAATACTTTGGCAGAAGCAATAAGCCTTCTGAATGTGGTTCTTAATATAGAAAGGCACCTTTCTAAAGAAGCCTATGGGGACACACACTTGAAGGATTTATTGGGACTTTGGCCCCTATTCTTCTTCCACTATTGTTTCCTGGTCACCATGAGATAAGCAGCTTGTTCATGACATGTTCCCTCCATGATATACTGCCCCACCCAAGGCCCAAGAAAAATGGAGCCAAGTGCCTGTGGATTGAAACTATCAGTCAAAAATGAACCAATCTTCCCTGTTAGTTGATGTGTTCATGTAGTCACTAAAGAAACAGTTGAGTAAATACATATATGAGATTGATGTGTACTATGCAATGAGGCACCTCAGTAATGTGGGATGCCCTTCTGTATATGTGTTACTTTTATTGGTAAATGAATAAAGCTGCTTTGGCCTATGGCAGGGCAGAATATATCCAGACTGGAAGGGATATAGAGAGAGTAGGCAGAGTCAGGGAGATGCCATGTAGCTGCTGAAGGAGGCAGGTACTATGTAGCTGTCCAAGAAGTAAATGGTAACAAACCACAAACCTTGTGGAAACTATAAAATAATAGAAATGGGTTAACTTAATATGTAAGAAATACACCTAAGCTTATTGACCAAATGGTGTTGTAATTAATATAGTTTCTATGTGATTAATTCAGGTCTGGGTGGCTGAGAAATGTACAAGCAGTCTTCAGTTACAGATGGCACCAATGTGGGCCAACTTCATCCACACAAAACCTGAGAGAGTTTGGAAAGGAATTCTAGACACAAAAGAATAGAGTGAAGGACAGCTTCTTGGTAGCAGCGTTGTTTTTTTTTTTTTTTTTCAGATAAGTTATTTTTTGCTGGCAGTGAGCAGAGGTGTAACTCCTCAAAGAGAAGACTTCCTGACTCAGCATTAGCAGCAAAAAACATGCAACTTCTTTTTTTTTTTTTTCTTTTTTGGTTTTTCGAGACAGGGTTTCTCTGTGGTTTTGGAGCCTGTCCTGGAACTAGCTCTTGTAGACCAGGCTGGTCTCGAACTCACAGAGATCCGCCTGCCTCTGCCTCCCGAGTGCTGGGATTAAAGGCGTGCGCCACCACTGCCCGGCATGCAACTTCTTTAAAAAAAAAAAAAAAAACACCAGCAGCTTCCTGGTCTTTCAGGTGGTCCTGCACTTAAATGGTGTTTGTGAGCAAAGTACTACAAATTCGTTAATGACAACATAGACCCACTGTATCCCTGGAGCTGGGGCAGTGAGCGTGGCTGGCAGAAGCAGTGAACAGACCTCCACCATATTAAAAGGCCAAGAGAGGCAGCTCCAGCATCCAGGGCTGCTAGGACCAAGTGCTTACTATTTTAAAAGCACTCCTGGTCATAAAATGATTACAAATGCACAATAAGACAGATTCAGACAAAAAAGACCTCTGAATTGGTCACAGTGTTGGAAATGGGCTTATGGGCTTTTGAGAGAGAAGGAAGAGTACAGAAAGTCATAAATTAAAGGAGTAAATCTAATTAAATATTAAAAATAAAATAGAGTAAAAATAAATAAGCCATGTAAAGATAGAATATACACAGAGAATCTAGATTATATATATTATTATGTTTTCTTTGAATTTTTTGACTGTGGATGAACTAAGTACTCAGAGACATTTCATTGTATGGACTGCTAAACTAAATCAACATATATACTGTAAAGGTATCTTGACTTCAAAATTTGAGTCCAAGGATGTTACTTTGGAAAGGTTCTGATTTTGTTTCCACAGAAGATGAGAACCTGTGAATTCCTTCCAGTCTAATGCAGTTTGATGGAGTAAGACCCCCAAAAGGTCTCTGAAATCCTAAAAATACTTTGCCCAACAAACAGCAGGAAGCGGTTTGGAGAGAACAAAGCACAAATTCCCAAAATGAATTTATAAATGTTTATTTTCATTTAAAGGGGGTTGATTAT
Organism: Microtus oregoni; assembly: GCF_018167655.1. Taxonomy (NCBI): domain Eukaryota; kingdom Metazoa; phylum Chordata; class Mammalia; order Rodentia; family Cricetidae; genus Microtus; species Microtus oregoni. Next base: position 12,386,683 of record NW_024543061.1, read on the forward strand.
AAGTGATTAATGGTCACAGACAACTTATAAAAAAATAAGGGGGCTATGATACATAGAGATGAATATTTTACATTGATATGGACTTTGGTCTATTGATAAAAATTTAAGGTCAGTTTGCTACACTATGTATATGTATTTCTGCTCTTTTTTAAGGTATTGTGTTTGTGTAGCTCATTTAAAAATGTAATGTATAATTAAGAAATAAAGATTAATAGTCATCTATAATAATCAAAATTTTAATCATGTTAGTTAGGTTTTCTAGATATATAGAGACATATTTCCATTAGATAGATAATCTTCAACACTTCAAAGAACTACTGAATATGGCATTTAAAAGGTTTTAAGAACTTAGACTTTTCTCAATAATGAGAGGAGACATGCCTGTTTCTAGTAGCACCAATTACTTCAGAGAGGATGATGGGCATTGAAGAAACTTATTATGGAATTTGCCTTTAATATGACAAGACTAGCCATTTGGGCAAGAAACTGCTCTTGTCTAGACTGCTTTATGGTACACTGTATGAACTGAACATGCAGGACCCATAGAAAACTGCTGAACATTCCAAAAGACAGGATGATCCTTCAGAGTTCCTGCTTCACAGAAGAAACTGCCAGACATTCTGCAGGACACAATAGAAGCAACTGATGGACTTTGCCAGTACCAGGTAGAACAGCCTTTCAAATTTCCTGCTTCATGGAAAAGTCTGCCAGATATGATGAGCCTATCAGCTGAAGATGGATGCCCCAATATTACAGAAGCACTTTGGGTGACTGTCCAGGCAGCAATTCTAGAACTTTGGAAGTTGCTTACAATGTACTTCTTGTTTACTTAGGTGATATTATATCCTTCTCAAGTCTTTGAAGAGTTGAAGACAGATATTCATAGTTTTCCTTATTTATGATAAATGATTTAAAACTTTAGACTCACAAAGATAGGATGATAGAGTATTTTCCTTAATTTACCAAATATAAATGGATAAATATTGAAACTTTAATTCTTGCTTTCTGACTGTTTTGTATCTGTAATTTTAATTAATTATATTTAATTAAACAGAAAAGGGGAGATGATGTGGGATATCCTTCTGTATATGTGTTGTTTTTATTGGTTAATAAATAAAGCTGATTTGGCCTATGGCAGGGCAGAATATAGCCAGGCTGGAAGGAGTATATAGAGAGAGTAGACAGAGTCAAGGGGATACCGTGAAGCTGCCGAAGGAGGTAGATGCCATGTAGTGTCTAAGAAGTAAGAGGTAACAAACCACAAGCCTCATGGTAAGATATAAAAGAATAGAAATGGGTAAATTAATATGCAAGAGCTAGCTAGAAATACACCTAAGCTTATTGGCCAAACAGTGTTGTAATTAATATAGTTTCTATGTGATTATTTGGGTCTGGGTGTCCTGGAAATGAACAAGCAGTCTCCAGTTACACCTCAGTATTATCAATTATATCATAAGCCATTGGTGGTCAACCCAACATTCAGCCCCCCTCATTCTCTCAGACTCGAGAGGAAGGGAGGACTGAAAAATCATCTCGGGAATGATGAGTCCTCATTCTGAAGCCACAGGGCAGCCCTGGAGCTCGGGGATGATGGCTCAGTCAATAAAGCGTGTGTCACACAAGCATGAGGACCTGAGTGTGATCACCAGAGCACATGAAAATCACTGGGCATTGTGGCACATGCTTGCAATCCCAGTGCTGGACAGCTGAGCCTACCTGGTAAGTCTCCAGGAAGTGAGAGCCGTTATGGAAAACTAAGATGAATGCTACTTGAGAGGAATACCTGAGCGGTTCTCTGGCCTGCACATGCACATATGTGTGCACCACTCCCCACACAAACTTGCCAAAGGGAATGGTATAGGAAAGAAGCAGAAATAACTTAGGAGCCAGGGGCTGGGGAGGAGAACCTTGACTCGCTGCCGTCCAGGTCTGAGGGGGCCGCTGCAGTGACGAACACACAGCAGCTATGAACACCTGCCAAGACTGAGCCCGCCAACATTCATTTCTCCATGAGTAGAAGAGACGCTCATGAGGCCTCTTCCTTCCTGGGCTGCTGTTTTAACTGCTAAGGGGGCGGTGCCAGTTTTTAAAAAATGATGTAGTTGCTGGTGGACAAGTTAGAAAGGACAAAGGGTTGAGAAGGAAAGGAAGGGGGAAACAGAGAGCAATGAGGTAAATACAATCACAGTTTTAAACATGTGTATGAAACTATCTGAGGTAAATAAAATCACAATATTATATATGTATATCTCAAAATATACATATATGTATATATCAAAGTGTCAAAAATTTAAAAAGACATCTTCTTACTCCAGATCTGGAAGGTTTAGGAGTTTGTATGCTGGATATCAAGGACAGAGACCCACCATATCCCCATGTGGCATAGGTGTCCTCTGGGAGACACCCTCACTGCTGCCTTCCAAGGCCAACCTCAGAGGCCGTAGGGCAGCCGCAGCCCATGTTAGTCTCACAGTCGACAGATCCGTACTGGAAGGTCAGATTCTTTTGTCTCTGCAGCCCCAGATCACACACAGCACTTTCCTCCTCATAAAGAGACCCTCGTGTGACCTGGGAAAGCTTCTGAAAGAGTGGTCAGCCTGCCTTCTGCTACCCCAACCCCCAAACCCCAGTCTCTAATTTTTGACAGAGGCCTGTCCCCCTCCTCACACTTGTGACTACACAGATCTGACAGGACCTACAGAGTCTCCAAGATCTTAGTGACACATCCGAGTCAAGCTTCAGACCAACAGGTGTACAATTCTTTTGTAGTACATCTCTCCAGAGATGGATTTGATGCCATGTGATCGATGCTATTGGCTGAACCTGATGTAGGGCCTGGTTTTGTTCTGGGCCTTGCTTACCGCCAGCAGCCTTCCCTATCATCGGGTGGATGACCTATAACCCCATTCCAAAGCTTAAAAATAACCAAGAGCAACATTTCCTAATCCTTACGAGGTTTTGGGTTTTTGTCTGTTCTCTTGGAAACAGATTCTTTCCTAGCCAAACTGGTTTCAAACTCCTTATGTAGCTGAACATGATCATGAACTCCTGATCCTCCTGCTGACACCTCCCAAGCACTGGGATTACAGGTGTGAGCTGCCATGCCTGGTTTATGCTGTGCTGGGGGTCAAACCCCAGGCTTCCTGCACACTAGGTAAGCACTTCTACCAACTGAGCTACGTCTCCATTCGCAAGGTATGAGTTTTAAGGTAAAGTTATTAGATATTGTGTCCCCAAACCAGTAGACCAGTGGTTGTCAACCTTCCTAATGCTGTGGCCCTTTAACAGAGTTCCTCACGTTGTGGTGATTCCAACCATAAAATTATTTCATTGCTACTTCATAGCTACAATTTTGCTACCGTTATGAATCGTAATGTAAATGTCTGATATGTGACCCCCGTGACCCCCAGGTTGAGAACCACTGCAGTCTACCCTTAAAATTTTCATCAGTGTGTCAGGTTCTTGGTTCTTTTATGTTTTTCCTCCTGGTCTCTAGATGATATGTTTTTTTTATTTTTAGATTCATTTAATTTTGTTTTAAAGTATGCATATAAGAGTATGTGCATGTGAATGTATGTGCCCGAAGAGGCAAGAGGCATCAGATTCCCCCTGGAGCTAGAGTTACAGGCAGTTGGGAGCCACTTGACAGCTATTGGGTCCTCTGCAAGAGAAGTAGGTGTTCTTAGCTGCTGAGCCACCACTCGAGCCTGTTTTGATTTTTAACCAAGGTATCCAAAATGTTTTCTACATTTCTGCATATCAGGTCAAATCATAATTACTTTACCAATTTATCATGAGGACTAAGTGTAAGTCCCTAGAGGTATAGGAGTAGCCAGATCCTACCCCTGAGGACCTCCAATCACCAGCCTCTGCACACAAAACACTCTAAGGGCCCAAGCTCTGCCCTACAGAGTGAAATGCCCAAGTTCAGTTCTGGGGCTTGAAATCCCATCAATCCCTGAGCTCTCCCCAAGCTCAGGACTTGAAATCCCACCAATCTAAACCCTGGAAAGTTCCACCCCAAAGAAACCCCATATAAAGCCTAGCGCTGTCTCAATTCCTTGCTGTTTCTCTCCTGGGCAGAGGCAGGCACCCTCTTGTGTCTTTCCCAATACATCTCTTATGTGAAGTTTGTTGTGTGGTGTGACTTTGTGATATTACTTGGCTCCTGACAGCCAGGATACTTTCCCCCTCCGAGTTGTAAAGTTTACACTAAGATGGTTCTATAGTGTGATAATAAATAATCCCCCCCAGTCTCTCATAGATATATTAGACAAATTTCTGATCTTAAATTATCTTACTAGAAATTTTGGTGGGTATAGATCAAGAGTCAACTTGTTGGAGCTGAGTTGTTTCCTTCCATCCTTCATGTATTCCTGGGGACTGAACTCACACACAGAGAGCTTGCCTAGTGCCTATGAAGCCCTGGGCTCAGGCCACAGAACCACAGGAACAAGGAATGGTGGTGAACGCCTGTTAAGCCCAGACTCGGTAAGTGCAGGCAGAAGGATCAGAAGTTTAGGGTTATCTTCAGCTGCATATTGAGCTTGATGCTGGCCTGAGTGTTGTGTGACAAAGCTTTCCCTGGGGAGATGCAACCCGTATCTACTCACTCCAGATAGGAGCCCCACAACATACCAAAGAATGAATGCCACCCAAGTTCAAGGTGGTGAACCAACAGGAGTATGGGTGAGGAGTAGAAATGACCCAAAGATAGCTGCATTCAAAAGGCCCACCCCAGCATGGGTGACAAAGCTGAGAACAAGGAGCACACTGCCCAGCAGGCAGGAAGCTCAACAGGTTGGAGTGTCCTTTCTGACTCTGGTCTAAGCCTCTTGTAGGCAGCGGGGCTGGTTTCTGTTCTCCCAGGCTTCTCATCTGGTCTCAGACTCATCTTTCCAGCTCAGCTGGTCTGAGAGTCTTCTTGGCAGCTTTGCTTCATCTGAGAGGGACTCTCAGCTTTGATTGCTTTCTCTGGTAGAAAGGGGCCTAGTGAATCTAGTCAGTTTCAGGGCTTCCTAAAGATATTTTGAGCTCTTTGCCTTCCTACTTAAGCACCTTTCCTACAGAGTAAATGCTTCAATATTTGAGGAAACTGTTACACAACATTGGGATACATAAAATTCTGTCTCAAAAGAAAATAAAAAGTGGGAAGAAGGGGATAGCAATGTAGGTTGTGGTAGAAGGCTTACCTAGAAAGCTCAAAGTCTTTGTCTCTGTCTCTTTTCGGTACCAATAAATATATTCAAGAGAGAGAGAGGGAGAGAGAGAGAGAGAGAGAGAGAGAGAGAGAGAGAGAGAGAGAGAGGTGGGAAGAACTGCCTGCGATGAAACAAGTGGCTATGGCCACACTAAAGCTCTCCCAAGTGCTGTGGACCAGCTGTTGCTCTTCCTCTGTTTCAGCGTATTGGAGACTTAAATAAAACACAAAAACAGTCTTGATGTTGAACCTGACAACAAAGATTAAACCTTCCTCCTATTAGGCAAAGAGATAGATTTAAAATAATGTTGAAATAATTACTTCAAAGAACTGGGGGGGATGGCTTAGTCAAAAAAGTTCTCACCCCACGAAGATGAGGGCTGGAGTTCAAGCTCCAGCACCCACGTCAAGAAGCCAGGTGCTGGCAGAGGTGCCTGTGATACCAGAGCAGAGAAAGTGGAGAAAGGGGGCTTTCTGGAACCGACGGCCAGCCGAGCTTGCAGAACTGGTGGATGCTAGGTCAAAGTCTATCTCAGAAAACAGTGTGGGCAGGGTTTCAACCCTAGACAATGAACTACTGGCAACGGGGTAATGCTGAGAACAGAAGAAACTGTCTTTCCCAGGGAAGAGCTCCCTAACACATAAACAGTTGGCTGGCCATGACATCATATACATACAGGTGACATTATAAACTGAGCAGATTGTATTTCTATTTATAGATACATAGATATGTGACAACAATTGAGGAAAAAGAGGCCATGAATTTGAAGGAGAGCAAGAAGGGCGCATGGGAGGGCTTAGAACAGGAAAGGGAAGAGGAAATATGATATGATCATCATTTCAAAGAATAAAATTATTATGAAAAATACATTATCAGTATGTATGGAATTCTCAAATGATTAAAAATGTTCATAACATGAAAAAAATAAGGTGGAGGGGTTGGGGAGATGACTCAGGGGTTAAGAGTTCTGACTTCTCATACAGAGGAGCCAAGTTTAATTCCCAGAACCTACATGGCTGCTTAGAACCATCTGTAACTCTAGTTCTAAGTGGTCCAACACCTTTTTTGGCCTCCTCGGGCACCAGGCACATGTGTTCATAGATATACACACAGGGAAATTGCTCATACACATAAAGTTAAAATTAAAAACTGTAGTATAGAGAATTACTGAAGAAGAGACCCAATGTTGACCTCCACATGCAGGAACACACACATATGTATACATATACAAAAAATAAATAAAACTTTAATTAAAACGATTATTAAATTATTTATTAGTATTTAATTAAAATGATTATTATTGCAGGAAGTATATGTAGAAGTCAGAAGACTAAGTTAATCTTTTGTCAAAATTACTTCAAGATGGGCCCATGGCCATAATCCCAACACTAGGAGGCGAAAGCTCTTGGGTCTGAGGCCAGTTTGGGGTACACAGCAAGAATAGATGACTTTTGTTACGATTTGAACGTAGAGTGGCTCTCACAGGCTAGTGCTTGGAACACGGATCCCCAAGTACTGGGCTTGTTTTAAGAGGTTCTGGACATTTTAGGAGGCAGAGCCTAGTTAGGGTAAGTGGGTCACTGGGGATGGTCCTTGGCCATATCATTCTCTGGTCCCTTCTAGTCTTGGTTTCCCACATTCTTGGTGAACACTATAAATTGCTCTTGTACGTGCCCCTGCCCCCATATGGATTGCCATTTCTGAAACTGCAAGACAAAATAAATAGTAAGATAAAATCCATCCTTCTTTCTGATGTTATTTTATGTATTGGACCACAGCACCAAAGCAGGTCATTGATACAGTTTCCCTCACACCAGCAGGCAGGACAGGCCCTTTATCTCATTTTCTTTTCTTTTCTTTTCTTTTTTTCTTTTTTTTAAAGATTTATTTGTTTATTATGTATACAGCATTCTGTCTGTCTGTATGCCTGTTGGCCAGAAGAGGGCACCAGATCTCATTACAGATGGCTGTGAGCCACCATGTGGTTGCTGTGAACCAAACTCAGGACCTCAGGAAGAGCAGTCAGTGATCTGAGCCATCTCTCCAGCCCTTTATGTCATTTTCTTAGCAGGTGGAGGTGGGTTCAAGGGAGTGGAAAACATGTGAGTTCAAAAGCAGCCTGGGGAACTCAAATCAAAAAGTAAAAAGAGGGCTGGGGGTTTAAGGAAAGTGCTATAGTATGTGGTGGCTTGAAAATGGTCCCCAGAGGCCCATAGGCTGTGATACTATTAGCAGGTGTGGCCTTGTTGAAGTAGGTGTGGAGGAAGTGTGTCACTGGGGGGTGTAGAGGCTTTGATGTTTCAGAAGCTCAAGCCAGGCCTCACTGTCCCTTCCTGCTGCCTATGGATCCAGATGTAGAACTCTCAGCTCCCTCTCCTGCACCATGTCTGCCTGCATGCCATCATGCTTCCCATCATGACGATAACCCTCTGAACTGGAAGCCAGCCCCAATTAAATGCTTTCCTTTGTTAGAGTTGCCATGGTCATAGTGTATATTTACAGCAATAAAACCCCAACTAAGACACGGCATTTACCTCGCTTGAAGCCCTAGGGTCAATTCCCAGTACTACACAAAGCCCCTCAGACTGAGGCCACCGTAGGCCTTCCACTGTTGGGAATTCTGCCATAGACTTCTCCCTCATCCCTGTTTGAACTCACCGAGCAAAGTCAGCTCACCAGGGTCCCTTGCCTGGGGCCAGCAAAGGTCCCTGGCCAGGTCATCTTCTTCCCACTCCTTTCCATGGTGCTGATTACATTCAGTTGCCTTTTCCCATGCTCACTCCACACACACGCAGGAGTCTTCCTCAGAGCACCTCCCCCAGGCCGCTCTTCACCAACACTGAACCTCTACTCAGACCTCTGTGTCATTTCCCTCCATGTGGTGAAAGAAGAGGCTCCCAGAAGAGAGAAGGAAAAGTCGAGAGGGCTGAGAATAATAAAACTGTGAATGCATGCACGAGTGCGTGCGTGCGTGTGTGTGTGCACGCATGCATATGTGCGCGTGTGTGTGTGCGCATGTCTGTTTATGCATGTGTGTATGTGTATGCGTGAGTGTGTGTATGTCTGTGTGTGTGTCTATGTGTGTCTGTGTGTGTATGTCTGGGAGTGTTTGTGTGTCTGTGTGTGCATGTGCATGTATGTGTGTGCGTGTGTGTGTCTGTGTGTGTGTAAGTACATGTACTTGATAGCACACCCACTGTAGTGGCATTTCATTTGTATTTTAATAAATAAAGCTTGCCTGAAGATCAGAAAAGTACAACAGCCACACTGGCCAGCCTTACAGACCAGGCAGCAAAGACACACACCTTTAATCCCAGTAGTCACAATGACACACACCTTAATCTCAGTGGCCACATTAGCTTGCCATAGAAACCAGGTGGTAGCAGTGCACCTTAATGCCAGAACTAGAGAAGATTATAAAATGGGAGGCATCAGCTCTCAGCCACAGTCTCATTCTGGGGACTCCTGAAGGCAGGATCACTGCTTTCAGACTGAGGTCGAGATAAGAGCCAGTGGCTGACTGCTTTGATTTTCTGGTCTTCAGGTTGAGCCCCAATATCTGTCTCTGATATTTTATGAATCGTGCTTTACACACGGAGGTCAGAGGCCAAATAGGATTTCCTGTCACCACGTGGGTTCTGAGACTAGAACTCAAGTCTTCGGGTTTGGTAGCAAGCACCTTGCCCACTGAGCCAGCTCACTGCCCCATGCATCTGTTGGGCTGTTATCTTTTTTTAAAAAAAAATTTACATTTCTTTATTTATTCTACGTGTATGTATTTCCAGCACTTTCAAACTTAAAAAATTCATTGCAAAAGACAAGTAATAGGCAGGGGAGATAAAGCTATTTTTCAAAAGGAAGTGGGTTTCCAGGGCCAGAGAGCTCAACTATGTTCCTAACCTGCATGCTCTCCCACCCCTTCAATCAAGAGTGCCACCCCACCCCCACCCCAGCAGCCAGATCCCAGGGTAGCTGCAGGCAGAGGAAGTGAGGCCAGGGAGCTCTAAGGGAGCTCAAAGCCGGATTTCTGGCCAAACAGATCCTTCCATTCTTTTCTTCCAGCCCCAAATCCCACGCTTACTCACTTCACAGCCCCTACTTTTAACCTGCCAAATGCCGCTAAATCTGCAAATTAAACCTCTGATTGCAGAATTCCTTTTGATGTTTTGAAAAAAAGTGGGGATTTTTAAAACGTAATTATTCATACACTAAGATTTTAATTGTACTGCTTTCTCTCTCTCTTGCCTAGTTTTTTTCAGGCAGGGTGATTCCCCTCTGCTGGGCTTGCCCGGGCAGTGCTGGCCCTGGCTACAGGAAGGAGCCTGCTGGAGTCTGCTGCTACAGATCTAGGTGCTCCATCCTGGGAGGAGCAAGGGTCTGGGCAGCAGCTGGTGGCCTGCAGCTCTCCCAGCAACAAGTGACTGAGAACAAGGTCATGGAGGGAGCCTGTTAGCAGTGGTCTTTGATCTGAAACTCTGGGCCAGCCAGATGTGACAGAACAGCTGGAAATACAGATCAGCTGCCCACTCTGTCCCCCTGCCCTCTCCAAGGCACACTAGGACTGGGCCTTTTGGCATCAAGGCTGTGGTAAAATAAACATAATATAAAATCTGGGGCCAGGGATATGACTTGGTTGATGGAGTACGTCTTAGACAGTGTTCTATTGCTGTGAAGAGACACCATGATCACAGCAACTCTTAGGAAGGAAAGTATTTAATTGGGGACTTAGTCCATTATCATGGAGGAGAGCCTGGCTACAGACATGGTGCTGGAGAAGTAGTTCAGAGCTACATCCTGATCTGCAGGCAGAGGCGGGGGAGAGGGAGAGAGAGAGGGAGGGAGGGAGGGAGGGAGGGAAGGAGGGAAGGAGGGAGAGACTGGGCCTAGCATGGACTTTTGAACCCAAAGCCCACCCCAGTGGCACTCTTCCTCCAATAAGGCCTCAACTCCCAATCCTTCTAATCCTATCCTAGAGTTCCATTCCCTGGTGACTGAGCATTCCAACATTAACTAAGCCATTCTTTCTCAAATCACCATAGAGTACTTGCCTAGATATTGGAGGCCCTGGGTTCCATCCCAGACCTGAATGAAACAGGGCAAGATGGAAGATGTCTGTAACCCTTGTAGAACTGATTGTTATAAATGAATAAATAAATAAGTGGTACTTTCTATGTCATTGTTTGAGACAGGGTCTTTCACTGTATAGTTCTGTTGGCCTGGCTCTCTACATGTAACCCAGACTGGCCTCAAACTCATCCTCCTCCAGACTCTATTACTCATGTGCCACCACACCCAGATAAAATATATTTTCCTATTGACGTGGTTATGTAGTTCAGGGTCTAGTCAACTCCCTACATAGCTGAGAATGACCTTGAACTCTCTTTCTTTCTCTTTTTTTTTTTCTTTTTGCTTTTCGAGACAGAGTTTCTCTGTATAGCTCTAGTTGTCCTGAAACTTCTCTGTAGACCAGGCTGGCCTTGAACTCACAGAGCTCTACCTGCCTCTGCCTTCTGAGTGTTGGGATTAAAGGCATGCATCACCATCACCTGGCCTACCTTGAACTTTTGGTCCTCCTGCCTCACATCCAGAGTGTAGGGACATAGCCCATGCCACTGTGCCTGACTTCTGTGGTGCTGTAGTTTGAACCAGGCAGGGAAACAGAGAGAATGGGGCCTCCCCACCACTTCACAGACAAGTGCACTGCAATGCCGAGAAGGGATGGGCTGTGCCCAGGGAGACAGAGATAGATCAGGAGCAGGAAGGGGGCTCCCTGACCTTCAGAACATGGCCGCCATAGGTCCCATCTCTATCCTCAGAACAGGCCTCCAATTCTAGAGCTTTTTGCTAGTCCCAGACTGATGACAGCCCAGACCCATGAGCCACAGAACAGCAAGCTTTGTTCTTTATTTCTTCCTAAAAAGATCTGTTTACTTATTTTTGTATTGATTTTTATTGAGCTCTACATTTTCCTCTGCTCCCCTCCCTGCTTCAACCCTCCCCCAAGGTCCCCATGCTCCCACTTTACTCAGGAGATCTTGTCTTTTTATACTTTGTACTCCCATGTAGGTTAGATCTATGTGAGTCTCTCTTAGTGTCCTCATTGTTGTCTAAATTCTCTGGGATTGTGGTTTGTAGGCTGGTTTTTGTTGCTTTATATTTAAAAACCACCTATGAGTGAGTACATGTAATAATTGTCTTTCTGTGTCTGGATTACCTCATTCAAAATAATGTTTTCTAGCTCCATCCATTTTCCTGTAAAATTCAAGATGTTATTTTTTTATGCTGTGTAGTACTCCATTGTGTAAATGTACCACATTTTCCTTATCTATCCTTCGGTCAAGGGGCATTTAGGTTGTTTCCAGGTTCTGGCTATGACATCTGTTTATTTATTTTATGCATGCCTGAGTGTATACATGTGCACCATGTGTGCAGGTACCCAAGGAGGCCAGACGAGGGCACTGGGTCCTCTGGAACTGGAATTACAGGTGGTTGTGAGCCACCTAATGTAGGTGCTGGGAACTGATTCTGGGTCCTCTGTAAGAATATAACTTACTCTTAACTTATTACTTTAACTGCTGCCATCTCTCCAGCCCAGAAAACTTTATTTATTTTGGAAAAAAAATCCAGGGTTTTGTTTTAACTTTTATTATTATTATTACATCTATTTGCACCGTGGAGGGATGTGGGTGTATATGTGTGTAGTTACAGGTGATCATACGGGAGCAATAACACCCATGAGGAAGTCAGAGGACAACTTTGTAGAACTGAATTCCTCCTTCTCCTTCTACCTTGTGGATCTTGGGGTGCGAACTCAGGTCATTAGTCTCGGCACTGAGCAACTTCACCTCCTAAACCATCTTCCTGACCTCTAAAAATAGGGCTTTAGAGAAACAAGTTCGAGAGATCTACCGTGCGGCACGAGGACCATGACTGAGAACTTGAAAGCTGCCGAGCAACCACTTAAACCCGGAAGGGTTTCCAATGGGGAAAAGCAGCAGGGACAGAGAGCAGATTCCTGGCACTAGGATGGCTCCCAGAAGGCCGCAGTTCTTCCTAGAGATGAAGGACCTGAGCAGCGTTCGCTTGTTTCCTGGGAAACCTGTGAAGTCGGATCTGCTCCAAGGGGGCCCCTGGAAGTCAAATTCTACAGTAAGTGTGCAAGTTTTCATTCCTCCCCACTAGCCGAGGCCCACATAAGGCTCCGTCCCAATATGTTCACTCACCACGTGTCCTCAATTGCTTCCTATTGCTATAACCAACACCATGACCAAAAGCAACCCGGGGAGGAAAGGGTTCATTTCATTTTACAGTTCATCACGAAGGGAAGCTGAAGCAGGACCAGAAGCAGAGGCCAGGGAGGAACATCAATTACTAGCTTGCTTATAGCAATCAGGACCCGCTGCCAAGGGGTGACCCCTCCCACATCAATGATTAATCAAGAAAATGCCCCACAGACCTTCCCAGAGGCCAATCTGATAGGGGCAATTCCTCAGTTGTGGTTCTGTCTTCCAAGCTGACTCTTCCTTGTGTCATCCCGTGTCTTTCCCATTTTGCACTATCCAACCTCCAAGTTACTTGGGAGAATCTTTCTAGAGTTCAGAGCATGCTTTCCAGTCTCTTCAGCCATCACTTAATCCCTTGCTCCACCCACCTAGGCTCACAGGGCTAACCCTAAGCTTAGAATGATGTCAGGGTGTTTTCTGATATGACCCTGCCCCCCTCTTTTAGACCTCTATCTGTTCGTCTGTCTCTCTGTCTCTTTCGCGTGCGCGTGTGTACATGTGTGCGTGTGCGTGCATGTGTGTGTGTGTGCAGTACTCACAGAGCACGTGTGGGGTCAGAGGACCCCTTGCAGGAGTTGGTTCTTTCCCCGCATCATGTGGGTTCTGGGGATTGAACTCAGGTTGTCTGGGTCGGCAGCGGCAAGCATCTTTGCGCACTTAACTCTCTCATCAACACTCCCTCCTGACCTCCCTCTCCAAATGCAACTAAATGGGGCTTAAATACAACAAGACTTGTCATCTGCTTGGACAAGAATTCTAGTGATGGGCCCCGCAGGAGTGCTGGGCTCAGGGGACAAGGTATTTACATCTGTTCCATGTCTCTCCATCTCTTGCCCCTATGTTATGAGACAGAGCCAATCAGGGTGAGCTTCCTCTGGCCAGAGCCAGGTGACAGAGCTCTCTGGAACTGCCATAGAAATGGAAGGCCATGCAGTTCCGACAGCTGCACTTAAGGAATGTGGGGTTTAGGCTCTTGAGCTTTCTCCACCCGGGGCAGGGGCTGGGCACCTCGGCATTCCCTCATCTCCCCAGACTGGAAGATGGTGAGCAGACACCTCCTGGGAAGTCCCCACACCGACGTGACTGTCCCCTCAAACAACCCATGCCAGGCTCCTTCGCCAGGGCCAAGTCTGTTCTGACTGACCCAGGGTGTTGCCAGGAGAGATGGCTGTGCAAAGTTGGACTTCTCAGTTGCCCTGCCCTGATCATCTATGTACCATGGCCAAGGCAGAGGGACTGGCCAAGCCTCAGTTTGCTAACCTATAAGAACAGGGATTGAGAGAGAGATTTCTCAAAAGGTAATCCAGGACTTGATGACCTACCCAGTTTAGAAAGCTCCAGGCCAACAAAAGGCTGTACACACACACATATGAACCAGAGATTGTCCTCTGGCCTACCCACACACACACAATTCTCCAGCATCAGGGTGTTTTATGTGTGATTCTAACTTAACACTATTTTTTCAAATAATCTGAATGACTTAAAATTCAGTTATTGTATAATTTCAGCCCCTGCATTTGTATCCGAATCCACAATCCCCAGTCATAAACAACATCACAGTAAGGGGAGGCAGCTGGGATTAGCTGGCTCTGAGGAAAGGGTATATGACTTCCCAGCTGCGGTGACCAGGGTGTCTGTGCACTTCAAACGGGAAAAGCTTGGAAGAGCAAAGTTACCGCAGCAGCACAAATGGGAGAGAAACAAGTCAGCAAGCAGCAGCAGCGATCATGTCCAGGAAGACGGGACTGGAGTCGGCTTTCACCCGAGTCTTGGTGCCAGCGCGTGCGCATGCGTACCACACAGAAACAAGGTTAGTTTGATCTCCTTGAGTCTGTGTGTACATTTGCTCACCGTTAATCTGCATGTTTGCCTCTGTTTTTCCTAGTTGAAGCAGTATATGTGTTTGCCAGTATAAGGAGTTCCTAGGAAGCTTTACATTCATACATATTTAAAAAACAAAGCTAAAAACCATTTAAGGCGATATTGAGGGGCCGAGGAGGTGGCTCCGTGGGAAGAGCTCTTACTACTCAGGTACAAGGAATCCCCAGCATCCACATGAGAAGTTCCACGTGGCTGTGCTGGAACATCTGAAAACCCAAATCTATGGAGGGGGAGGGGATGAGGATGACTGTGGCTGCTGCCTGCCTGCCTAGTCCCAGGCTCACTGAGAGACGCTGCCTCAAGGGAATAAAGCGGGATGTGACAGGGCAGGACACTGACTCCTCCTCTGGCCTTTGCCCATCAAACACACACACACACACACACACACACACACACACACACACAAAGGTATATATGAACTTTTTAAAAGCAGGAAGGCATCAATAGTAATTTAAGATGTAATAAATTTAAAATTTCTTTTAAAAATCCTCATTGGAATCCAGGACGTGTTGACCAACCAATTTAGCTACTCAAAGAGCTCCAGGGCAATGAACGACGCTAAAAGGAAAAGCAGGAAAAGGGCAGCACCCCAGGAACAACACCTGAGGTCGTGCTCTGGGCCAAGCCTGAGGTGCGGCTCAGTAGTAGAGCACCTGCCTAGCGTGTGCAAAGTTCTAAGTTTAGTCCCCCAACCTTCAGGGCTCCGACTTCTCAGAAAACCAAGTCAGACAGGAAGGAGGCTTGCCTGTGTTAGGAGGAGCACGGTTTGAAACGGCCAGGCTCACCTTCAGAGGGAGAACTTGGGGTGTATTGTGCTGCCCTCTGCTGGCTGTGGGAATTATTGTATGACTTTGAAGCGCCTGTTTTCTCTGAGGGAGGCAGTAACAGATCACCTTAGCTTGCAGGACCATTATATGGAGCTGGTTGGGCCTCACCCCATCTAAACACTCATTTCTAAACCGAGTCAGTTTTACAAGTAAACACGATCCCTGATTAGGGGAGAGCCTTGGATCAGAGACAGTAGCAAGACAGGAGATGAGGCTGACCCCAATAGGAGATGAGGGGAGAGGTGACCCCAAGATAGGAGGGGAGAGGTGACCCCAAGACAGGAGATGAGGGGACAGGTGACCCTCCATAGGTGTCCCTAGCAGCCAGGCCAAGAAGGGACTCCTGCAGTTTCACCTTGATCCGAAGGACCCAAGTCCCGCCTTAAATCTCAACTCTGTACCTGTCACAGGGCCCTGTCCTTGCCTAACTAGCGTCCAGCATCCATTCAGGAGGAAGGTGACGTACTTCTTCACTGCAAACGGGCTTCTCCTGTCTGTAACAGTTTCTGCAGGTGCCTGCTGGAGTTTGCACTTGTAACAAAGTCACTGCAATGACCAAGTCATTGGGGAGGAGAAGAAAACAGACTTGTATGAGGACGGTCTCCTTGGTACGGTATCCTGTAAGATTCAGCTTGGTCTTCAGCACACATGCCTAGTCTCCGGCACAGCTGTCTCTCTTTGCCCTGCAACTCCTCCTACCAGAATGGCTCCAGTCACACATTCTCAGAGAAGGCCATGCTTGGAGCCAGGTCCTTGTCTTATGGTATATTCTATGGCAGCCTTTGAAAATGCATAGGGAGTGGAGAGCAGGCCCATGAACCAATTGCTGCTGCATCTGGCAGTGGTTGAGTACGGAGAACCAAGGGTGGCTGCCTGGGCATCTTCACTGGAGAACCATTACTGACAGCCTAAGGCAGCTCCTGGACCTTGGCTGATACAGCTTTTATGCTGCTACATAAGTTGGGGATAGAATGTAGTTCTGTTGGCAGAGTCAGCAGAATGCTTTCCTAGTGTGCACAGAGCCCATTTGAACCCCAGCACCGCACAAACCAGACTGCAATCCTTAAAAGATAGTGGCAAAAAAATTAGGAGCTCAAGATCATCCTTGGCCACATTATCAAGTTCAAGGTCATCCTGAGCTACGTGAGATCCTCTCTCTCTCCCTCCCTCCCCTCCTTGCCCCCCCCCCCTCTCTCTCTCTCTCTCACACACACACACACACACACACACACACACACACACACCTCCAGTTAAATCTTTTCCTGCTTCCCCTGGGTACTCAGTGCTGCCTGGTATATGATTAAAAAGTCATCTTCCTGTCCCTGAGCATCGGCTGAGCCCTGGAAGAACACAGGCTGCAGAAGGACTGATGGGTCAGTCCAAAAGACAGGTCTGGGAGGAAGGAAGATGCTTCTTGGGGTAGGAGCAGCAAGCTCTAGGCACAGGATCTGGCTCTGTCGTCTTTCCAGCAGGCAAGTGACCCACCCCATCCTCCCTGGGTTGCTCACCCCATTTATTTTCGGTGGGAAAATTCAACAAAGGTTCCCAAGGCCTCACTTATCTCTTCCTTAAACCAATAGCTAGCCTTTCAGGTGGGACCCACCAGGTGGACCTCCCTCCCTGCCCCTGAAAAATCTCACAGAACCGCTGTCACCCCCTTCTCATGGCAACACCCATTTCATCGAGCACACACTCACTCCCAGCCATCTCCGCCATGGGGAGACCGACCAGCTCCGCATGGAGCCCAAGTCATGAGAAAGACTCCTGCACTATGGCTCCTTCCCAGGGCAGATCCACTGACAGCAAGGAGAGAAAGAGCCACTGGGCCTGACTTGGGCCCTTAAAACCTCAAAGCCCACCCCCCAGTGACATGCTTCCTCCAACATGGCCACACCTCCTAATACTTTTAAATAGTGTCACTACCTGGTGACCAAGTATTCAAATTGATGAGCCTATGGGGCCATTCTCATTCAACCACCATACATTCCCTGGACCCATGGGGTGGAAGGTGAAAACCAATCCCCACAAGTTGTCCTTCGAGCTCCCCATGTGGCTTGCACTCCCTCACGTGCACAGATACACACACAATAAATAAATAAACACAATGTCACAAAATGAGGTCCCTAATATCCCTGCAATGACCAGAGAAATCATGCCTGGAAGGTACTTTTGTAAAGGACACAGCTCATCATTACAAACTAGCAGGGTTTGGTGTGCTAGCAATCCCACTACTGACTAATCTGTGTGAGTCAGCCCAAACTACCTGAGCAGGGTTGGCGAATAGGCACATCAGCTGGGTCAGGTCACCTTCTAACCTTGGCTCTAGGTGTACTAGTATTGGGCTAGAGCAGAGCCTCGGGAGACTTTATCTTCAGGGACAACCTCTCAGCAAGACTAATTGACAAAGCAAGAAGTCAAATGAGAAGGTAATTTAAAAGTACCGGGCTGAGTTGGGCTATGGTGGCACATACCTTTAATCCCAGCACTCAGGAGGCAGTGGCAGGCAGATCTCTGTGAGTTTGAGGCCAGCCTGGTCTACAAGAACTAGTGTCTGCAAATATTCTGATCAGCAAGCAGAAGGGGAAACTGAGGCCCGCACAGATGAAATGGTTGCTTCAGACTCACAGCTGAGGAAGTTTTCAGCCTGCTCCTAACTTCACTTGAAACAGGCTCCCTGGTGCGGGAGAATTGTCTGTATTCTGTCAATCATGTTTTAAATAAATGCTGACTGGCCATGCAGGAAGTATAGGTGGGACAACAAGACAGGAAGTAAAGGTGGGGCAATGAGAACAGGAGAATGCTGGGAAGGAGGAAGCCCATTCCTCCCCAGTCCTGCCCAGACCACCAAAGAAGCAGGATGTGACCTACCCTGCTGAATAAGGTACTGAGCCATGTGGCTAATATAGATAAGAATAATGGGTTAATATAAGTTACAAGAGCTAATAAGAAGCCTGAGCTTATGGACCAATCAGTTTATAATTAATATAGACCTCTGCATAATTTTTCTTTGGGGACTTACTGGCTGTGGGAACTGGGCAGGACATAAACCCCAACAAGCGGCCCTCATGCTACAGGCATCCACACAAGAGCTTTGCTTGCTGAGCCATCTTACTGGCACCCCCCCCCCCCCCATGGTGCTCTTACTCTGCAAAAGTATTTGAAAACTATTGAACAATCATTCAGTAGCCCAAGCTGGACTGTGTTGAGAACTGGACTGGTCCAAAGCTTTTTCAGAGGCTTTAATGAAAGAACAGAAGCAACCTAGTTTCGTGTCCTTGCTTGGGAGTGAACTTGGCAAGGCCAGTCGGGGGCTGAGACCTGGGTCTCAAGGAGTTCATTTCAGTTCCTGGAAACTTGGCTTTCCCCCTGGAAAGACTTGGAGTTATCAGTTCTGAGACTGCTGTGTGTCAATGCTCATGAGATACAGTGTATTCTTCTTGTTCAACATTGCTAGATTAGTCTCTGGCTGATTTTGCCCATTGCTGACTCTGTCTCATTCTTCCCTGGAAATAGTATGTAAGTATTCAAGCTTGCTTGGCTTAAGACAAGGCTTGTGCAAGACGTCCTGATCACAAACTTTATTATCTTCTTTATCTTCTGTCTTTACCTTCTGATGAGGGCAGAGCAACTGCAAGGGTAGGGCACAGCATCCTCTGGTGCCAAGAAGTTTCCTCTACTCACCACCATCCCTGTCTTTCTAGAGGGAAGTCCACCCTCCAAGGCGTGAGTACTGCCACTGCCACGGTGGACTTGGGTATGTCTGAAGTTTCTCCTCCTGCCCATGAGATCTGAATCCAGTAACATAAGTAACCAAAAAGCTGGACCACTTGGTTGGTACACTGATTCCACGTGGCTTTCTGTCCCACACAGCCTTCAATTCTGTGACAGCTCCTATCCTCACCACCAACCCAGTTTTCCCTGCCCCCGCCTGCTCTGCTGAGCCAATCTGGTGCAGCAGGTGGAGACGGCACGTGCCTCAGTATCCCCTCTCAGGCCAGTGAGACTGCCCCAACCCTTCAGCTCTGCTCTGTCCGACAACCACTCACAGCCCCATCCAACTAACAGAGCTTCTGTTCCAGGGATCTCCCAATGTTTCAGCAGGTTGAAAGCAAGTGGTGAGGAGGGCCAAGGCTCTGAATTTGGTTTGGTGGCTGAATAAAAGGAGAGCCAGAGACCATAAGAGCCAGGTTAATATATAGGTGAGTAGCCTTGCATCAGAGGTCTGGATCCTGACCTCTTTGAGCTGAAGCTGACTGCTGCAAGCTGCAATATTATACAGTAATTGCTCAGCCATCTTTTCACAAGTGACTTATCAGAACCAAGGGATCTGGTAAAGGCTAAACCCAAAAGCAAGGCTGTTTTTGCATTATTGCTTTGTGAACGAGTGGTTGTCCTTTGCTGTGGATTCTTCGCTGTAGCAAACTCCCTTTCTGTTACATATTTGGGGATTAATTCCCACAGTTCAGAACTGTGTTTCCCACTGCCAGGCCTTGTTCCTCTCTCCTAGGTAAGCACAGAGATCTGCCTTCCTGCAATTATCTTTATCAGTAGGCCCGGTTTTAGGGTCCAGGCAAAGAGCATCCCATCTAAGATATCCACAGACCTCCAAGGACATAGAATTACTCCCTGCCCAAGCTGCTGCTCTGGTTTTACCCCACAACACCCACGATCAGAACGGCTGATGACAGCACAGCCCAGAACGGATCATTTAGAGGACTGGGTCTCTTCGTCGCTTAGAGCAGTAAGTCTAACTCAGACCTAGGTCCATAGAAATTACAGTGTCCAGTGCACGTACTCTCTGATCAAGAGCCATCAGCTTCCCCTAGGTTGCCTAGTTACCTCACAACCTCTGTGCACGCTGGGAGAAAAGAAGTGGCATGCTGAGTTAAACAATCCATGCCCTATTCATAATTCTACAGAAAATAAACTCCTTAGCTCTTTACTAACCACCTAAAGATGAAGGGTAGCACACTAACCTTCCCCTCTAGAATTCCCTGATGACTCAATTCCTTTCTTAACTAACTTCTAACTTCCTCCATTAAGGAGTTCACTGGACATGGACTAGCTACTCATACTGCTCTCTCTCCGTGTGTGTGTGTGTGTGTGTGTGTGTGTGTGTGTGTGTGAAAATTCTTATCTGATTTTCTATGGGGCAAAAGAATACTGGCCCTGGAACCTGCTAGGGCTGGGGAATTGCTGGTTTTAAGGGTATATATGACTGGGAGCACTAGTAACGGGTAGAACTAAGGACAAGGAGGAACGATGTAGAATTAAGGAACAATGAGGAACTAAGAACAATGTAGAACAAGGAGAACAAGTAGCGGGTGGAACCGTGAGAAACGGATTGAAGAGAGAAGAATAAAGAAACATGGACAGACGGTTGAATCCTGTTGTGAGTAGATTTCTTTCCCCTCAAATCTTTACCCTTAGATTTTTAGCCCCCTTTTAGCTATTCATGGTATCTTTAATTGAACCCTGAAAGGGAGTCTTAAAGGCAAAGACTTTTTTTTTTGTAATTATGATCAATAGGGTGGTATTTATTTAAAGGGGAAAAAACTTATAGATCACTGTCCCAGACAACAGCCCTCTGCGCAATCAGGAAGGAGTCTAGTCGCCGGAAGCAGAGCAGGAAGCAAAGAGAGACTTTTTTTTAAATATTTATTTATTTATTATGCATACAATATTCTGTCTGTGTGTATGTCTGCAGGCCAGAAGAGGGCACCAGACCTCATTACAGATGGTTGTGAGCCACCATGTGGTTGCCGGGAATTGAACTCAGGACCTTTGGAAGAGCAGGCAATGCTCTTAACTACTGAGCCATCTCTCCAGCCCAAGGCAAAGACCTTTTAAGGCTCCCTAAAGCTGACCCTAATCCAAGGCCCATCAGGTGCAGTTCCAGAAACTTGCATATGAAGAATGATCCTGCTGAGCCTTTCCAGATCTGCCACCCTCCACTCCAGCCGCCACTCTTTCCAGATCCGCCACCCTCCATCCCAGCTGCCACTCTTCCCTCACAGAATAAAGCCAAGGGAGCAGATTCCCAGGAAACACCTGCTGCAGCTTTCCCCAGAAGCCAGGACATGAGCTGTTCAAGGGCAAAGCTCCCTGGGACAGGAACATATTCTTAAAAGCACAAACTTGCCATATAGATCTGGCTGCCCTAGAACTTTCCATGTAGACCAGGCTGATTTAGAACTCACAGAGACCTGTCTGTCTCTTCCTAAATGCTGGAATTAAAGGCATGTGCTGCCACATTCAGCTGGGACAAGGAACTTTTTAAAAATATTTATTTTCATTATTCTATATTATAGGTAGGCATGTGTGTCTGTATGTGTATACTGCCCACAGAGGCTAGAGGTGTCAGAACCCCTACAGCTAGAGTCATACATGGTTGTGAGCCACCTGACTTGGGTACTTGGAACTAATCTTGGGTCCTCTGGAAGACCCAAGAGCAAGAGTTCTTAATTACTGTGCCATCTTGTCCCAGCCGGTCCCAGGACGAGAGTCTTCAAGCCAGCCGCAGCCTGGCTATTGTGAGGGGTTCACAGCACAACCTTCCCACCGCTGGGACAGGCCCTCAATTGTGTTCCGCAGCATCTGCATCCAGTCATCCCCTCTCCGCATCGGGATGCAGCGCGTCTCCTTGTGCTCCAAGGCTAGGATCTCTGCAGGAGTCTGCGGAGTCAGTCCAGCAGCCTTGACTGCTTCTGGGAATTTAGCTGCAGAGGCAGAGGCCAGGCAGCACCGGGAGATGGTACTGAAGATGGGACAGGACAGGAGAGAACAGGTAGAATGATGGGGAAGGAGAAGATGGAGGAAGGAGGACCAGGGGAATGGTTAGGGGCGGGGGACAAGACAGAGACATGATTAGTACCTTGAACTTACCTGGATAAGCCTGCAAAGTTTCCTGATGAAGACCCAGCTCAGGCATCACCTCCCCTCATGACCTTGGATATAGTTCACACCTCTTCTAAGTGCAGTTGTAGTTTGGGGCACAGAACCCAATGCTCACCAATATCACTATCCTTAGTTTTGCCAAGCCCTGCTTAGAGAAGAGCTATGTCCCAGTGCCCCAGATCTCACTGCTGGTACCTGGACTGCCTATTGTTAGTCTGCTGGTAATGGTAGTTCACCGCTGTGGCTGAGTGGGGGCACAGCAGGTACTGGTTCTCCTTCCAGCAGCGGCCCATGGTCTGGGTGATGGCTTCATCAGACACCGACCCAGATGTCACTGCCTGGGAAAGCTGAAAGGTCAGAAGACAGGGGTGAATGTCAGGACTGGTGAATCACAGAAGGACTAAAAACCTCACTGTATCCACAGCCAGCACCAGGACTCAGACCAAACCCTGCTGTATCCACAGCCAGCACCAGGACTCAGACCAAACCCTGCTGTATCCACAGCCACACCGGCACCAGGACTCAGATGAATGCTACAGACTCAATACTGACCCGCCTCAGAGTAGAATCAGTTTCCGAGTTTTGAGCCAATTACAATTCGTTTGGTTTTTTTTTTTTTGAGACTGGGTTTCTCTGTAGCTTTGGAGACTGTCCTGGAACTAACTCTTGTAGACCATGCTGGCCCTGAACTGACAGATTTGCCTGCCTCTGCCTCCCAAATGCTGGGATTAAAGGACTGAGCAACCATCACCAGGCTCAATTATAGTTTTGAGCTTCTTAGCAGAAGGATTTGTAGAAGTTCTGGGTACACTTCAATGTTTTTAGATCATAAATCAAACTAGCACATAGTCTTGTTCTACAGCCGAATACAACGCAAGTCACGGGTGTTCAAATTGCCCATGGTGTGAGAGCTACCCGGTCAGTTCCCACCCTGCTTAGGAGCCCTTCCCTAGAAATCCTCCTAGTACTTACAGGCAGAGGAAAGGTTCCTTCTCAGCCTCCCTGAGCATTCAGAATGCCAGATAATTTCCTGAAGATGCTCTGTATTCTTACAACATAGCAAACACTATATGCGTACTCAGTGTCATCAGAGACCAAGTGGTCCATAGATTGTTTATATAGATATTTCCTGATTAGGGTCAGAAATGGCAACCAATATTTTTTTCCTCCTCATCCTCCTCCTCATCTTCTTCCTTTTTCTACTTCTGAGGATTGAATGCAGGACCTAATGCATACTAAGTATGTGCTCTACCACTTACATACATCACTTAGTGTGACAGCTGCATTTTCTCTTCATATTCCCAGCACCTAACCTAGTTCTTGAACCATAGCAGACAGATTGGATGGATGGATGGATGGGTGGGTGGGTGGATGGGTGGATGGATGGGTGGATGGATGGATGGATGGATGGGTGGGTGGATGTATGGGTGGATGGATGGATGGATGGATGGATGGGTGGGTGGATGGATGGATGGATAAATGCCCTTCCAGCAAATACAGTGTCCTCTGAGTACAGCCAGGGAGAAAATGAAGAAACAGAGGATATGATGATCAGTGTTAATGGAGGATCTCACTTACATAAGGAGAAGGAATATTGATTCCATGGCACAAACCATGGGCCAAACAAACTAATGTTTGGCTAAGCCAAAAGCAGCATAGGGCTGGAGAGATGGCTTAGTTATCTCTTGCAGAGAACCCAAATTTGGTTCTCAGCACCCACATGGTGGCTCACAACCATCCTGTTCCAGGGGATCTGATGCCCTCTTCTGGCCTCCACAGGCACTACATGCATAAGGTACACATACAATACACACAGGTAAACATTCATAAACATTAAATAAAAATAATGGAAAGTTTTTAAAGCAGTATAGATTCTAAAAGAGGGAAGTCCCACTTTAGTCTTCAAGGGCACAACTCAGGCCAGAAAACTATACCCAGTTTTGAGAAGAACCCTTCAGGAGGGACACTAACAAGAACAACTATGTCATGTAAAGGACTAAGTTAAAGGGAACTGGGAAGATCAAGTTGGCGAATGAGGATTCTCTTAAAGTAGAGGGCACTGAAGTAAAATCAGACTGTGCAATCTAGATGGAGCACATCCTAGAGCTTTGTGATGATGAGAGCTGCAGCGAGGTAGCTGTCCCAGTCACCTGGGGTGGGGGGTGCAGAGCCAGCAGGGCCACCCAGTGGGAATGAGGTACAGAAGTTTAAGGCATCACAGGCTGCATTCAAATAAAAGCAATGCTTTCTAACTAGTTCCCTAAAATAAATAAAACGTATTTATTAACTAAACAGAGTCTCTCCTCCTGCAGCAGAGAGACAGAGACAAAGTGATGAAGGAGAATCATCTGTCTATGTGTTACTTTCATTGGTTAATAAAGAAACTGCCTTGGCCCTTTGATAGGATAGAAAATTAGGTAGGCGGGGAAGACAGAACAGAATGCTGGGAGGAAGAAGGCAGTGAGGCAGACGCAATGAACCTCCGGCCCAAGATGGATGTAGGTTAGAATCTTCTCAGTAAGCCACCACCTCGTGGTGCCACACACATTAATAGAAATGGGTTAATCAAGATGTGAGAGTTAGCCAGTAAGAGGCTAGAGCTAATGGGCCAGGCAGTGTTTAAATGAATACAATTTGTGGGTTGTTATTATGGGTGTAAAGCTAGCCATGCAGGAGCCAGGCGGGACAAAAAGCAGGCCTGCCCGAAGCGCCTCACTACAACAAAGGAGAGAGACAAGGGCCAGAAAGAGCTATAGTCTCTGTCCATACCTGAAGGGCAGAATGACTTTGTCCTTGTTGTACAGGTATTGCTATTATTGCAAATTAACAACACTAATAAATAAAAATGGAACTAGTAACTGCATGGAGTTATGTATTCCCAGCAGTCTGGAAAGTGCCTCCCTTGTATCTAATCACCCAAGCTCACAGCAATCTTAGGAGACAGGCTTTCTTATTATCCCTGCTCTCCAGATGAGGAAACTGAGGGGCCACATTTATAAAGCTGGCTTAGTGTTCACAACTCTCCTCATCCAATCAGTGCCAGCTGTGAAGTTCCTGGATCCCCCTCCCTTGTGCAGACTTCCAACCCCAAATCTACCCAGTGGCTGCATCCTTCCCTTTCTCCGTGGGATGTCATAGGAGGAACAGCGTCTCCGTGCTTACAGATAAGCACTCGGGGAACCTAGGAGGTTTAGCACACAGGGTTTCTCTTTTGAGGGAAGAAATGTAATAACCACTATCTGTCCACCTAGAAGGCTGGATGTGGATGTGTTTACTAGCCTGGTGACCTTTGCTCTGTGCACCGGATTATCCCCCAGGCCCTTATCAGTAAATCTATAGAATCAATCTTTACAGACCTTACAAAGAGTTGCGATGTAGTAGTGCCTGATCTGTATTTAGCTTATTTGGTTCTCCAAGGAGATCTATGTATACTTTATTGTGTACACAGGACTGAATTAATCATCAAAAGAAAAGAATAATGTTCACCACATTGTGCTGTGCTTACGCATGCCTGAAATAAACCACTAGAGGCCAGACACCAGACATTTGAATCAACACTGTCTACCGAGTCTTGTTGAACTCAGCTGCCATCTTGCTTTGGTCAGATTGTTACTCTGCTGGCTATGGAAGTTGCAGAGACCCACCCCCACCGCATATGGCCAGTGACCAACCTTGCTATGTAGCTCCTTGGGTAGGTGCACACTTTGGGTTCTTTCAAACTGCACCATGAGGGCTCTTGTTGCCTGGCTGTCAAAGCCAGAGAGCAGCCAGAAGATTCTCTCCATGTTGTACGGCACCTGAGTGGAGAGACAGCGTCCCAGCACCCTCGTTTCAACCCTATCCAAGTCCCGCCCACCCCCACCCCCCAGCAGCTGCTCTTCTCCCCACAGGCCCACCTGAATGTCCATGGCGGATGCCAGGGTTGGCTTGACAACCTCACCCAGAGAGAAGTCTCCCTTCTGGACAGTCCTGTGGATGATGTCATTGCTGTTTACTGCCACAACCAGGCGGATAGGCAGGCCCATCTTCTGAGCAATGCACCCAGCTTGGGACAAGACAGGAAGACAAAAGGATTTTAGGACAAAAGTAAAGAATTTTTACTTTAAACCAAGCTTAATAAAAGCAGACAAACTCTTGTGCTGTTTGAAGATGAGAACAGAGAGAGACGGGAAGAGCCACAGGAGCAGAGAGAGAGATAAGGAGGAGGGCAACTGTGCCCTGCCCACTGCGGAAGAGGAGACAAATCCTACCAAACTGCAGAGCCCAGGTCTTTGCCTTCCACCTTGCTTTAGGGAGGGTAGCTAACTGTTCACTGCTGACACGCCAGGCTAGTGACACAGCTTCTGGGGCTTCTGTCTCTGTCATCTTGCTGTGGGAGCACAGAGATTACAGATATGTGCTACCACGTCCAGTTTTATGTCTAAAGATCCAAACTCAGACTTGTGTGGCAAACACTTCACCTACTGATTCCTGATGTGGGAGTGATTTCTTTCTAATCTGTTGCTTTCATTGGTTAATTAATAAAGAAACTGCCTAGGCCCATTTGATAGGCCAACCCTTAGATAGGTGGAGTAAACAGAACAGAATGCTGGGAGAAAGAAGCTGAATCAGGTGGTCGCCATGATTCTCCCATTCCAGACAGACGCAGGTTAAGATCTTCCCTGGTAAGCCACCTCGTGGGCTACACAGATTATTAGAAATGGGTTAGATCAATATGTAAGAGCTAGCCAATAAGAGGCTGGAACTAATGGGCCAGGCAGTGTTTAAAAGAATACAGTTTAGCAGGGCGGTGGTGGCGCACGCCTTTAATCCCAGCACTCGGGAGGCAGAGGCAGGTGGATCTCTGTGAGTTTGAGACCAGCCTGGTCTATAAGAGCTAGTTCCAGGACAGGCTCCAAAACCACAGAGAAACCCTGTCTCGAAAAAACCAAAAAAAAAAAAAAAAAAAAGAATACAGTTTCTGTGTAATTATTTCGGGTAAAGCTAGCCAGGTGGCGGGACACAGCCTGCCGCTCCTATTTCAACAAATTCCATCTCCAGGCCCTTACTTTTTGGAGGGCAGTGGGAATATTCATCACTATCACCCTAAATTGTGTAAAGCCCATTCATACTCTTGTGTCACTTGATCCTCACGGAAACTTTACAGTGCCCTTCAATGATGAGGGAAAAAGGATGCTCAGGAGCGCCCAAAGACTTGATCAAATGGGTCCTTAGGAAAAATGCCATATGGGAATGTCCTCTCTGGGTATTGCCCATGCTTTAGTTTGTGCCAAGTGCTATGAAGGGCACAGCTATAGGTGGCATCACTAGCTTGAAGCGAAGCACGCTGGGTAGTGGGGAAGCCAGCCGTCCTTGCCAGCTGCCGGCCCACTATCATCTCTGTCTTCCTTTAAGAAGCCAAGGAGTCTCCTAACCACCATGATGCTTTTGTTATTTCACCTAATTTACCCTGATGCCTAGAGAAGCAATGCAATAGACAGAGCTAACACCACCGACTTCTCAAGAGAAGGCAAGGATGTGGACTCCAGTCTACCTGGGCTGTCAGCCTAGCTCCACTACCAACCAGCTGTGTAAATGGGAAGCTAACGTCTGTGTCCAGTTCCTCATTCTAAAACGGTAAGAATAATGCAGATGGAAGTTGAGTGCAGACTCAACTGACCAGGAATCAAAACTATCCAAAGTAGGCTGTGGTGATACATCCTATAATCCCAACATTTGGGAAGCTGAGGCAGGAGGATGGAGACTTCCCAGGCCAGCCCGGGCTATACTGAGTTCAAAGGCAGCCTGAGTTACATAGTGAGAACCTATCTCAAGAAAAAATAATTGCACCTGTATTAAACATGTTCAGACTCTGTCTTGCAAATACTCCTTACAGCGCAATGGCCATTTAGGGTAAATTAGATGAAATAACAAAAGCATCATGGTGGTTAGATAGCGCCTGCATACTGTATGCCATTTTACATCATCCAGAGGTGGTTTAAAGTACTCAGCTGCACATATGTGCATGTAGGTCATATGCAAACACCATGCCATTTTACAGAAGGGATTTTGGTACCCGCAGGGTCCTAGAACCTACTGTCCACGCACATCAGGAGACAGCCATGGTTTCTAGTCCCATGAAAAGCAGTTAGTACAGCAGCACCTGTTGCACAGTTAATGCTTGAGAATGTTCCTTAGTGTTCGGTGCCAGGCAGCTGGACAGCACTGTCTCTGGACAAAGTTCACACGCGCCCAACAGCCATGCTCGCTCCTCACAGGTGGCTCTGAGCACGTGATCAGCCAGCCTTTCACAGCTGAGTAACTCTCTAATGCTCAGCTAGTAAAGGGCAGAGCCAAGGCCAGACCTCCTGATGCCATGGCCCCAGGGTAATGAGAACACACTGTGCTATGGCCCAAAGCAGGTGTGCCTCAACATGCAGTGGGCAGAGTAAGAAGTGAAGTGCAAATTTGGGGAAAGGACACCGAGCTGTTTGTGGCTGAGCCGTGACTTGTCTACTATCTACTGTGTAAGTAAGCACAGGTTAGGCTGCTGAAATTCCCCAGGTTGAATCCTCAATCTCCTCCCACTGCAGTACCCTAGACTGTTCTGTTCCCATCCTCTGGAGCTGGAAGAAACCTAGGGCATCCCATGTGGTTTTCTGTCCTCTTTAGAATAAAAACACAACCTTCTTTTGCTCCACATTTGTAGGCAAAAGACAGCTTGAAAGGCTAGGTGCTTTCTAGAAAGTCTGTTTGCATCCCTGGGTCTCCTTACCTGCAAGGTTACCCCCAGCTCCTGTTGGCACAACCACCTCCACAGGGGGTAGGGGGTGCGTGTCCAAGGAGGGCGCACACTGGAAATAAGCAAAGAAGTGGTGTGCCATCTGCACCAGGACCCGAGACCAGTTGATGGAGTTCAAGCTCATCAGGTTGTGCCTCTGGACAAAAGGCACATCAGCAAACACGGCCTTGATGGGTTCATCGAGTTCATCACTGTTTCCTTCCACTGCCAGGGAGAGAGAAGAAGGCAGCTCTCAGGAGCAGCAGGAGGCCTGGGCAGTCACACTGGGCTCCACCAAGGCCTTCCCGGGCTGGGCCCATCCTCTCCCTTCTGACCCAGACTTTGCTTCCTTCACTTTCACTTGGCTTGGCCTGGCTTCCCAGGCTCTGTATAAGCTCCTCGGGGATAGAATCCAGGCCACTTTTTCTAGTGACTCTGAGCATTTGTCCTCACTTGAGAGAAGAGAAAATGTGGCCAGAACTATTTCCAATGGTCTTGCATTCTATAAAATAAGATATTCTAAAATCAGCCTTCTGGGATATTGGGAAAAGAATTCCCCTTGTATTCCAAGCCTTTACTATTCCATGAAGAGTATGTCCTTCACTCTTCTGGAAAGGAGGAGGGGGTTTACTCAACAGAAAGATGTGAACCCTACTGGGGCTGGGGGGAAATGGTTACGTCTCTCCTGTGGGTGAAGTGTGGGTGGCCTGATCCCTGCTGCTATGTGCTAGGTAAGCTTGCTTGGGCAGAACTTCCCTGAAGCTGTGCACATTGGTTTAATTTATGGGGTGAATTATTGGGCAAATTTTCCACCAGTCTAACATATCAATACCCCAATCAAGCTGCCTCAGTAATTGCACCAGGGTCAACCCTTACCTGATATCTGTATCTAATTCTCCACTTGGATCCATATCTCAAGGTGGGGTGTATATATGTGTACATGTAAGGGTTACTGGGGACAGTACCAGGACAGCCACTTGGGCTGTAAACCCTTCTCTCAACATCACTGTAGAGCAGCAATGAAGATGGGGACTTCTGTAAGTCCACACGTACACACCAAGCAGCCCAGTCCAGTAGTGGTGGCCCATTGCTTTGCTAAAGCCGAGCCAATTTGATCCCATGGGGTCAGGAGTCGGATCCAAGATGGACATGTGAGATGTTCAGGTCACTGAGACTCAGAAGGACATTTACTGGGGAGCTAGAGAAACCACCCCTGCTTTTAAGGAAGATCCAGAGGAAAAGGGAGACTTGGTTACCTCAAGTCTCCATTCTGTGACCTCAAGAGGAAGGAACCTAGGATTGGGGAGGGCAGAGCAGAGACTGGGAAGTACTGGGTTCCTGATGGTAATGCTGAGTCTGAGAATCAACCAAGTGAGAGCCTACTTCACCCCTGGGCATTGCAGTTACAGAAGCTGGGAACTGTTCTTCCAGACAGACTGAGTTGGATTTTCTGTTACTTCCAGTTTAAAAAAATATATACTATAATCCATGAACATCTACTGTCTACTAAGTACTTGGTGCTTAGGAATCACACAATGCACATGGAAATTATCACCTTTGTAAACCCAGGGTTGGGTAACAGACTTGCTGTGTGTCTTTGTTACTCTTCTATTGCTGTTACAAGATACTATGACCAATGCAACTTGTAGAAGAAAGACATTTGGGGTCTTACAGTTTTAGAGGGCTAGAGTCCATTACCACTATGGCTATAGCACTGGGGGCAGGCATGGCACTGGAGCGGTAGCTGAGAGCTTACATCCTTGTCCATAAGCACGAGGCAGAGAGAGAGAGAGAGAGAGAGAGAGAGAGAGAGAGAGAGAGAGAGACTGCTAATTGGGAATGGCTGTGGGCTTTGCCCACTCCAGTGACAACTCTATCAAGGTCACACCTAATCCTCCCAAGCAATTTTACCAACCAAGGACCAAGCGCTCAAATATACAGGGGCCATTCTCATTCAAACCACCACATTCCACTCCCTGGCCCCCATGGGCTTGTGGCCATATCATAAAGCAAAAGGCATTTAGTGAAACTTCAAAAGTCCCCACAATCTATCAGTCTCAAGACTGTTGAAAAATCCAAAGCCCAACTCTCTTCTGAGACTCAGGCACTCTCTTCATTGTAAGACTCTGTAAACTAAAAAAAAAAAAAAAAAAAAAAAAATATGTATTTCCAAAATACTATATACCACATAAGCATGACAGACTGAGTTTGATCTCAGGTGTGCATTCAAAGGCAGAAGAAAAGAAATGACTCCACAAAGCTGTCTTCTGACCTTCATGTGGCCCCTGTGTTGTGTACATCCAGTCATGATGACAATGAATTAGTAAAGTTTAAACTGGGTGTCCATGAATCCATCCCCACTCCTTGAGTTCACAAAGGGAAAACACGTCTTTCTCGTTACCCCTGAATCTACACACATCCTCTTAACAGCCAAGCCAGACGCCTCAAAGAAGGAGAGAACATGGGCAGCATTGCTTATGAACGAGCTTGATGTCTTTAAAGCCTGCAGAACTATCTCCTCGACACACAGAACAGAAATACCTGAGCTCTGATAATCATGGCATGCTCCGCTTATTATCAACCACACAGCTGCCACTATTTCACAGGTGGGCAATGCTCTCCACTTCCCACGTGAAGATTTCATCTGTGGCAGTTCTCTGCTTTCATGCTAGGAAAAGGCAGTCCTAGACCTATGACTAGCAAACTTGGCATGTGGAAAACAACAGGGGCCCTCAGGAGCCCAAACATTCTTCATCAAAGTCTCACAATGACCATAGGAAAAATTCAGCCAGGTATGGGCAATCACCAAGGCCAGTGTGCAGGAGTTTGCCAACAATGGATTAGCCAAACCATGGACTTTACACTGGAACGCACATGTGCTTGCCAAAGAAAAGAGCAGAGGGCCTTTTCCTCTGCGCTGCTGCAGCTAGACAGAGCACTCGTGCTTCTCTCATGGGAGGACTTCTTCCCAGGGTCTGGGCTCCTTGTCAACATTGCTATATTAACGTCAGATCATCCTCTATGGGGTTTGTCTTAGTTACTACTCTATTGCTGTGAAGAGACACCATGGCCAAGGCAATTACAAAAGGAAGTCTTTAATTGGGGACTTGTTTATATTTCAGAGGATTAGTTCTAGATCATCATGGCAGGAAACAGCAGCAAGCAAGCAGGCATGGGGTTGGAGCAATGACTGAGTTTACATTTGATTCACTGGCAGAAGTGAGAGAGAGAGAGAGAGAGAGAGAGAGAGAGAGAGAGAGAGAGAGATTGGGCACCCACCTGACCTAAACTTTTGAAACCTCAAAACCTATCCCCAGTGACGCACCTCCAACAAAGGGAACCCTCCTCCAACAGAACTACAGCTCCTAATCCTTCCCAAACAGCTCTACTAACTGGGGACCAAGCATTCAAACATATGAGCTTATGGGGGCCATTTTCACTGAGAACACCACAGGACTATACCAGGACCCAGGCAAGCTGTAGAAGGAATTCTATTTTTATTTATTTTTTTTAAATTTATTTTATCTTATGTGCTTGGGTGTTTTGCCTGCATGTATGTCTGTGTACCATATGCATACAGTGCCCACGCAGGTTCTAGGGGGCATCAGATCCCACTGGAACTGCTGTTATAGATAGTGGTGAGCTGCATGTGGGTGCTGGGACTTGAACCCTGTCCTCTAGAAGAGTAGCCAGTGCTCTTAACCCCTCAGCCATCTCTGTCATTAATGTCATTATTGATTGATTGATTATTACAACATTTCCTGTGTATCAAGTGTATCAAGTTCCAGGCTGCATGCATGGTCAGAGTGTGTAAAACCCCAACCAAGACCTCTAAAGCTACCATTCCCATGAAAGTTAAGCTCTTCATCATATGACCAACTATAGCAGAACTGGTAGCAGGTAGCACCGAGCAGCTTCATATTTTAATATTTGGCTCTGTTTACATGCATGACCTAGGAGTCTGTCCCCTAAGGAAGGGTATGAACTGCCAAAATGCACTGACATGGTCTCTCAACTATGAAATATGTTTGTGCCCACAACACTTTAGTGCCCAAAACTAAGCAAGTGCTTGGCTTAAGTTATGGTTCTACATGGCTGCCTACATGTAGACCTGCACAGAGGCAGCCCTGACAGATACCTGAACCAGCAGCAACCGTTCAACACAGTGCAAGTTTAAAGCCATGTGCCAGCTAGTGTGGAAAACTGTGAAGCCCAGAACCTTCCCAAAGCTAAGCCAAGGCACCTCCATACACAGCTAATCCCACCTATGAAAACAGCCAGTAAAGCCAGGACCGCTCAACCCCTGCACCTACCTCCAAACACATGGACATTCTCCATCAGCACTGTTGTCATCTGGAGCTCCTGAATCTTTGTGCAAAGGCCTTTGGGCAATAGAACAATGATGTCCATATTCTTGCATCCCTGAACACTCTCAATGGAAGCACTTCCCGTGTCCCCAGAAGTTCCTAGAAAGGAGACCGACCCCTCCCTTTAGAACAAGGGGAATGGATAAAGAATGAAATTGACCTTTAAATATTGGTGCCCAATGCAGCAACAAATGGTTTTCAAATACTTGAAAGACAGGTGCTTAGTACTTAGCCCAGGGTCCTTAAATATGCTAATAAAATTCAGGACATTAACAAGTATTCTGTATACCTAAAATTAT
Organism: Microtus oregoni; assembly: GCF_018167655.1. Taxonomy (NCBI): domain Eukaryota; kingdom Metazoa; phylum Chordata; class Mammalia; order Rodentia; family Cricetidae; genus Microtus; species Microtus oregoni. Next base: position 12,420,198 of record NW_024543061.1, read on the forward strand.
TATGAGAAGTATCCACATCCTTTAGCAGACTGACAAAGGGAACTATGATACCTAATCTTGTCGACTTGATGGTGTTTAGAATCACCATGGAAACATACATGTGGTCGTGTCTATAAGGGCATTTCCAGAAAGGTTAGACTGAAAAGGGAAGGCCAACCCTGAACGTAGGCAGAACCACTCTATGAGCTATGGTCCTGGACAAAATAAAGCCAAGAAAGAAAGATGAGCACCAGCATCCATACTACTTGCTGCTAGACTGCTGAGACAATGTAACAGATGCCTCAAGCCCCTGCCACCACGCCTTCCCTGCCATGTGAACCACACTCTCAAACCCAACTGTGAGCAGCAAACCTTCCTCCCTTAAGTGGCTTCTGTCAGGTATGTTGTCACAGCAATGAGAAAATTAACCAATGCAGAATCTGTGGCATAAAAATAGGCTAGAAACCCTCTAAAAGCTGGCTCTCAACCTTCCGAAGGTTGAGACCCTTTAATACAGTTCCTCATATTGTGGTGACCCTCAACCATAAAATTATTTTCATTGCTACTTTATAACTATAATTTTGCTACTGTTATGAATCACAATGTAAATATCTGTGTTTTCTGAGGGTCCTAGGGAACCCCTGTGAAAGGGTCGTCATCCAACCCCAAAAGGAACATGGCCACACAGGCTGAGAACTGCTGATCCACAAGAACTGATAGCATAAGCCTTAAGAGGCTCAATCCTGTGCATGGGCATACTTCAGCTGGGGTGCTAAAGGACCCTGCCCCTCCCCACACCCACCTACAACAATGGTGACATGCTTCTTCCTCTTCTGCAGGAAGTACTGCAGGAACTGAGCTGTGCAGGATAGGGACAGGTCCTTAAAGGCATATGTGGCCCCATGCCACAGCTCCAATATGTTCAGCCCATTCTTCAGCCTGCACAGATGGACCACATCTTTGTGGCGGAATCGGTTGAAAGCTTGGTCAATCAGATCTGTGAGAGTAGAGATTGGACAGCAGGTGAAGGCATTATCTCTTCAAGTTATCTTTCTGCCTCTATAAATTTTTTAACTCTCATTGCCAGCTAAAAAGTCCAGAAAATCTGATCTTAAATGACATTTTTAGGAACAATTGTAAAGGTCTAGAAAAATCTGGGGGACATGTATTAAGCTGCCCATATATTCCTCAAATACCCCAGAGACTAGAACTGGCTCTAGAAAACATCTAGTTTTCATTTTGCATACTTTTTAATTTAATCTTTGCTGTGGAAGCACATTCTGCTCCTTCAGCCAATAGCCTTTAAGATACCAGCCCACTTAGGCGTGGTCTCATACTGTAAAAGCAGCAGTAACTGTGTGCCTGCTCCCTTGCTTCCAGCTCCCTCTTCCGGCTGATAGACTCTGTTCCTGTTCGTGCTGTTCATGCAGAGGACTGTTGTCTAGGACAGTGATCTGTAAGTTTAACCCTTTTATTATTCATAATTCTGAACTGGTGTGGGATTGTTTTGTGAGTTACACCATCAAATCTTTTTATTGTATTTTTATTTATCTTATATGAATGGGTAAAAACCTGCATGTATGTACCATGTGTGTGCAGTGCCTGAAGAGGCCAGAAGAGGGAGTCAGATTCCCTGGAGCTAGAGTCACAGATGGTTATGAGCCAGCATGTGGATCATGGGAACTGAATCCAGGTTCTCTGGAAGAGCAGCCAGTGCCTTTAACTATTGAGCCGTCTTCCCAGCTTATTTGAGTCTTTATAAGCATGTACTTTAATAGAAGATCAAATCGTAGATCAAATAAGCAGTTTCAGCCTCCTAATTTTCTTCCCTAAAGATAGAAGTGTTGTTAGCTTGTTCTCTGCACTAAATCTCATGTCTGTGGTGCCAGGACTTGGGCATAGCTGATATACAAACTTAGTCACAGTCTAGAACATCTGTTGTGGACCACACCTGAGATCTTATTAAAATGTGGACTCTAGGTGAACGTGTCTGAGCTGACTTTGAAATGTCTAACCCTGCCCAGGGGACATCATCACTGTTGGTTATGTGCAGTCCTTCCTCCTCCCAAACTACAAGACCTACCATGACTTTTGTCAACTTGACACAAGCCTAGACACATCTGGGAAAAGAGAATATCAACTGTGGTATTGCCTCTGTCAGACCGGCTGGTAGGAAAGTCTGAGGGGATTTTCTTGTTTCATGACTGATGTGGGAGGTGCTCAGCTCTCTGGAGGTGGTGTCACCCCTGCGCAGGTGGTTCAGGCGTGTATAAGAAGGAAGGATAAACAAGCCATGGAGAACAAGCAGTATTTTTCCACGTCTTCTACTTCAGTTCCTGCCCTTGACTTCCCTCAGTAATAGGGCATGACCAGAGAGTTGTATGTTGAAAGAAACCTTTTCCTCCCCAAATTGCTTTGGTCATGATGTTTTACCACATCAACAGAAATGCTGACTAAAATATTACCCCATGGATTTTCATCTTGTCAAGTGTCACCTGAGAACCAACAGCTGTAGTCAGACATAGGCACTTAATAGAAAGGCAGGATCCTTACACCCAACCCTGTGATTTCTGAATGGCTTCTGTGGACTCATTTGTTTGAATGCTTGGTCCACACAAGGTGGAACTGTTTGGGAAGGATTAGTTCACTGGGGTGAACTGGGTGGACTTTGAGGTTCCAAAAGCCCATATCATCCTCAGTTAGCTCTCTCTGCCTCATGCTTGTAGATCAAGATGAGCTACTGAGCTACTGCTTCGGCACCATGCCTGCAGCCATGCTCCCTACCATGATGATCATGAACTCTAACCATCCCAAGCTGTAAGTCCCAAATAAACTCTTTTTTCTCTAAGTTGCCTTGATGGTGACTCATCACAGCATAGCAAAATAACTAAGACATATCCAAATCTACTGAATTAGAGTCTGCTTTTAAAATAGAGCTCCTTGAGGGAAATTAATTGCACATTCCAGCTTGAGACAACCTGTTCCAGGTCACTCAACAAGACAAAATAGTCATCTAGGCGTCTGGATGAACGAGAGAGACATTCATCAACACTCACCGTTTAGGTCATCTCTTGGAATGAGCTCTAGGCCAATGAAGAGGGCACACAGCTCCTTCACCAGGCTGCGATAGGAAAGCGTGCTCCAGCGACGCAGGGTCTCTCTGTCCAGCTGTGGGAGCTCCTCTGGCACATAGAGGCCCCCATCTGGTGCATAGCCAGAGAAGAGGGCTCCCTCAAAGTTGACCCGTGGGGCCATTCCCCGGGTGCTGGTGTACCACATGATCCTGGAAGCCTGCAGAGGAAGAGTCCCAGAGGTGGCTGGTATTCAAGCTCCTGGCACCCCACAGGATGAACCTGAGTATACACAGCCCTCTGGCCTAATGTATGAGCCATCACTCACTGGGATATGCATCGCAGACATAGCTTTGGCAGCCTTAATCTGAATCTCATCTCAGTTTTGTCAAGTCTTGTGTAAATTATGATCCTTCTGATCAAAACAGGCAACTCCACTGAGCCCACTACCTCCAGGTGTAAGTACTGAAGCATGCTGGGAAAAAGAGAACCACAACCCTTACCAGTGACCAAGGAAACCTTGGAATGGAGAAAGATCATAGCAATAGCAGGTAGCTGCCATTTTCGACAGGCTTCTTAGTAGGGAAAAGACCAGAATATCTGATTGGCAAAGCTGGTGTGGATGTGGGGAAAGGGTGACAGTTATTCACTGCTGGTGGAAGTGCAAGCCTTTGCCACCACTATAGAAGCTGGTATGGCAATTCCTCAAAAAGCTAGAAATGAATCTACCATATGAGTGTCCCAAAGGAGGCTCGATCCATTACAAAGATACTGGCTCATCCGTGATCATTGCTACTCTATTTACAACCTACATGAATGGGTAATTGGGAGTCAGTTTTCGTCAGGGATGCAGGTTCTGAGAGGCTACCCATGCTCCAGTAGATGCTCCCAGACCTACGTACTAAATGGACCTGTGGGGCTTTTGTTTGTTTTTGTTTTTTAAAGGAGGGAGAGCACGTGAAATTGGAAGGGAAAAGTGGTGGGGAGGAACCAGAGGGGGAAGGAATGGGACAGATATTTGATCAAAACATGTTATAAGCATGTATGAATACTAAACAAAATACATGTTTTTTTTTAAAATTGCAAGTCCCATGTCCCAGGAGACCCTCAATCCTAGGCAAATTAGGAAAGTTAGGCATTATTACCAATAACCTGTGGCCTACCTCAGAGCCTAATTCTAGAAGGCTGCAGCATAGCTTGAATACTGCCTTTGAAACTCTCTAGCCATGGCTAATTGGCTCTGGCTCCTGGCATGGATTCAGGGCCTTCTGTTCCTTAGAATGGGACAGAGATCACAACAGAATTTAGGGGTTCCCATGTTAAAGCCCCACAGTAACTAGGGTGATCAGTTTGACTACACATAACTCCCAATACCACTTCAGCATGTCCACCCACCTGTCACGAGAAGGGGAGATCTGGTATTGACCTGGAAGAATTCCGTTTTTCTCTTCCTGACCCTGGAGATGGACCCCCTGGTTTTCTGCCATTTCTCTGCCACTGAGCTCCACCTCTAGCCCCGAAGTTGTGGTTTTCTGCTTCAGGTCTCTGACACCTGTGGGTCCACCGTGAGTTCTACATCAGCTGCCATGTGCCACTCTCGCTGCCTACGAATGCATGTGCATTCAGGTGTGCTAATTATCTACTAGGCAAGTCCGACCTTCAGACATTGCAACACGACTTGGCTATCTACAAAGTTCAAGCCTCAGAATGGTGCCATCAGATTAGAAGGGTAAGGGAATAAATAAAATCATGTAAGATTTTAAAATAACCGCACAATTCCGTTTTGGGGCTTATTCATCACTATCTGCCATCCTGTGCATTAGGCATGCCTGAAATATTACTACCTAGAACTGGGATGGATACTGTCATGCTGGGTCAATGTGTGTAAACAGAAATGACTTTAGGAATCTGGGGTATACAATCACCCCACACAGGAGCCCATGACAAAGAACAAAAGCAGCAGGGCAGGCACAGCATCTCAGAAGGCAGAAGCAGGGTCAGGAGGTTAGAGGCTCAGCAGTGCCTGCAGTTATCACAGGGAATTCCAAAACGCTGTGGACAGTGTTTGCGCTTATGCAAAATGGCCTGAAATCCTCGCTGCATAACTTTACCGGACCAGACTAAAGGAAACGCCACGAGTGAGCTACTGAATCCCCAGCCAAAATGATGCAGGTGCTGGGACAGGGCAGAAGCAGGTTGGGGTACAAGGAACTGCTAAAAGGACCATTTCCCCAAAGCCCCGTTCTCAGTGGAATGGACCATATGGTACCTGGCGCAGAGGGGGGCTCGGGATTCTGCAACCCAAGAAAGACTGAACAAGGAACAGAGGAAGGAAAGAGCCTGGCTTGAACTCAGCTCGTGCCAGAGAGTTCTGTGTGAGCAATAAGAAGCTGGCCTGGTTAAGCATAGGGGCCCAAGCTCCTTACAGTTCTGACCTATGACTTCAAGGGACAGAGTTCCCAGTCTATAACTACAGGAAACACACCTGAAGGTTTTTGTTGTTGTTTTGTTTTTTTTAGCAAAGCTCAAAAAGGAATCAGTTACACTTTCATTCGACTGTTATGTGAGGACTCTGGATTCAAACGTCTGCAGTACATTATCGTGATAATTACTTTCTGGGACTTCTCTGGATTTTAATTCCAGAATGGAGACGGCAATAAACACGATAAGTAATAATAACAGGGATATCTGCCTTTGCGCCGGGATTCTGGATTCTGCGTCTGGAAAGTCTTGGAGACTCGGCCCCAGCAGCAGTCGGGTTGGAGTATAAGGCAGGCTCGATGGGGTGGGGGATGGGAGGCGGCGCTAGACCCGCTGGCGAGCTCGCAGAGGCCTAAGGCTCCATCCTCCCCCCCGCCTCCCCCCCCGCCTCTGAACACAGCGCACTGCCCAGAGTTTCAGGGTTCTCCCCGCACAGCAGAACCCCAACTGCAGGTGTAAAACGCGAATTCTCCACCCGCACTGATTGCTGCCATCCCAATGCCCCAACTGGCGTTAAGACGCTGGCCGGGAAACCAAAATGAGCCGCTGGGGCGGGACAGCAGCCAGGACTCGGACAAGTCACCGCGGAGAAAGCGGGGGACGCAGCGGGGCCGCGACGACGTTACCGTGGGGAAGCGGAGCTGCCTGGCTACTCGAGTTCAGTAAGCGACAAGCACGGATTTGCAGTCCCGTAGCCCGAAGTCCTGAGTGAGTTTAATTCCAAAGGTGGGGAGGAGCTCCACCCAAGGGGGCGTGGAGGGTGGTGGAGGAGGGGCGTGGGGGGCGTGGCAGCGTCGAAGAGGCACGTGAGGGGGCGTAGAGGAGGGGCGTGGCGGAAGGATGGAGAAGGGGGCTGGAAGAGAGGGGAGAGCTTTCCTGCTCATTGAGCCTCTCAGGCCTTGGATTTTCTTTTATTCACGATCCTCGCTGCCACTCAATAGAATAAAAGCTGGTAAAGTTATGTTTTGTTTTATTTTTATTAAATATCTATCTGTTTTTGAGACAGGGTCTCTCTATATAGCTCTGACCCCCTAGAACTTTCTACGCCCCCCCCCCCCACTACCCACCGAATGCTGGGATTAAAAACTTAGTTTTGTTTTTAAATGAGAAAACAGAGGACAATATGGGAAGAAGGAAGGCCCTTCTGTCCTTTGACTTTCATGGATCTGGCCTGTGCTAAAATCCACCAGATGGGTGCATCGACTTAGCTCAAAAAAAAAATCTTACTAGGATAATACTTTTTCTATCAAACATAAATCTACTCTAGGGCAAAATCCGACTCAGTTTCTCCCTCTCCTCTCCTTGTCTCTACCTCCCCGGCCTCTTCTTCATGGAACTCAATTACCTTGAAGTTCTGATCTTTGATGTTGTTCCTCCTCCTGAGGCCTCTGTTTCCTCGGGTTATCTGCTGCCTAAGCTTTCAGAACACAAACCATCCCCTTGTCACCCACCCAGCTGCCGCTGACTAGACTGGGTCAGTCTCCTCAATAGGAGACTTGTCTGTGCTCACGGTATGGGATAGGTCTTCCAAACACAAGATGGCGCCAGAGGCTTGCCATGGAGTTGACACAGGCGTCCAAGGGGCCAGCACACCGTGGGGTAAAAGTCAGTTAGGGACCGTCTCCAAAGTGTTTCTGTGCATCCCATGAGATGCACCTAACCATTCAGAGGCCAAAGAAACTGGTGCTCACGAAATGCCACGACAGTCAGCAGTGTTTGTCACAGTGTTCCCAAAGACGTCTTCATGAGCATCCAAGGACAGCAGCACCGTCCACGGGGCTGGCTCTTCCACAGTGCCTGGCTCTATCAGACCTATAGGACAGCACCATCCTGGGGCCAGAGGGCAGCCAGAATATTGTGTGAAGCTTACTTTGATCCCTCACCAGGGAGAGGACCTAAGGCTGGAGGATCAGCTGAATTGCTCTTTAGGAGCTGCTTCCTGGGGTGTTCAGCACAGGAACTACCATATAAGAGCTTCTTCCATCTTCTTAACAGGATTTTATTTTAAAATATATGTAGATTTTAAAACTATACGGCAATTAGTTCTATAAATAATCAGACCAGAGCTACAGATGTGAGTTACCTGTTCAAAGCATGGACTGTTCTTCCGGAGCTCAGTTTCCAGCACGCACATGGCAGCTCATAACCATCTGGAATTCTAGATGAGGAGGGGTGAGGGAAGACCTGACTCCCTCTTTTGACCTCCGCTGATACCAGGCATGCAAGTGGTACACAGGCGTACATGCAGACAAAACACTCATACACAAAAAATAATACAAAATAAAAATAAACAGACCAAGGCAATTTTATAGGCAATCTTGCCCCAAACAGATTGGGTAAAATTCACTTCTCACGCTGTCAAAGTTGATTTCAGTTCGGAGGCCATGCATGTAATTAAAACATACGCTAATTGCATTAAGATGACAAAAGAGAGCTGAAAGAAACCACAGGATTAAGATAATTAATTAATCAGTGTATTTTGCATGCATCCACAGTGTTCATGGCAAATCTGTGCAGAATGCAGGGTACAAGGAGGCTGGACATCCAAGTGGATGCAGTGGGGACAAGAAGCAGCTGTGATCAGCCAGAGCTTTGACTAGGGCTTCTCTGCCTCTCCTTCCTTGGACTCTCGTTTCAGTTTGTAATCAACCATGGTGGCCTTGACTGTCCTCCTTGAGGACATCTTGAGGACAGATCCTTGGGGGCATCTGTGAATTTGAAAGTCAAGGCTAACTCCTCCACACAAAGAGTGGCTGGAAGCCACTGCAGGAATGCAGCCTAAAGCTTTAAGCACATGTGGCCTCAACCTTATCCTGCTAGTCCACTCGAATCTGTAACTTAATAACATCATGAGGTGCCCCATCCACCAGTCAAGTTCCAACCCCAAGTTTCTGTGATTCTCATAAGGATCCATACCTTCTTCTGATAGAGCCAGGCTAGAACTGACTGCTCCTGGGAGGGCAGCACAGACTCCACCAGCCTCAGAAGGTCTCCTCCAAGCTGGCGGCCAACTCACTATGTCCTCCTCAGGGAGGATGACCCTGAATTTTTGGTTCTTCTCCCCCACCTCCCACGTGTTAATGAGTTTCTTTTTGGGGGAAAACCTTCTGGAGTTAGATAGTGATAATGGTTGCACAGAGTTGTAAATTTATGAAAGACTATGAAGTTATGCGTGCTAAGGAAGTGAAGCTTATGCTATATAAATTGTAATTAAAGTTGAGCTATACAACAGTTGTATTGCTGGGGCAGTCTGTGGGGCCACTGGCACTGGGACTGTGATTTATCCCTACTGCTTTAATTGGCTTGTTGGAGCCCATTCTCTCTAGAGGGAGACCTTGCTTAGCCTAGATATAGCAGGGAGGGCCCTGGTCCCGCCTCAAGTGATGTGACAGACTTTGTAGACTCCCCATGAGAAGCCTTACCCTCTCTGAGGAGTAGATGGGGGGGTTGGAGTGGGGAGAAGGGTGGAGCAGGAGGAAGGAGGGGGAGGGAACTGGGATTAGTATATAAAATGAAAAATACTGTTTTTTAAAGAAAATAAAATTTAAAAAGTTGTAATATACATACACACACACACACATTTGTTTCTCAGATAGGAAAAGTGTCCAGGGCCCCAAGTGATAGACTGAGTCCCAGGGAGAATGTTGTTACTGTAACCAGAATCCAGGATTTACTGTTATCTACTATTTTCAGATGATTCTCAAAACTACCCTTTATTCAGAGAGCTGGCGGTCTGAGAAGACAGTGGGTTAATTAAACTGGATGATTATTTAGTGTTAACATCTTCAGAATCTGCCTTTGACTTCATTTCTAGTTGACAGACTACATGGGGCCGTGGTTCTCAACCTGTGGGCCTCCACCCTCACAGGGTTTGCATATTAGATATTTACATTACGATTCATAACAGTAGCAAATTTACAGTCGTCATGGAGTAGCAATTAAATAATTTTATGATTGGGGGTCACTGATGATTCCTTACGATAGAGGACTGTAGTATAGGGTCAGCCTTAGGAAGGTTGGGAACCACTGACATAGAAAGGGTAGGGAGACAAAGGCAGTGGATCTTTCCTTCAGGTTGGGGGTCAGCTGAGACTAGTGATGTCTGAATCTTTCTCCCTATCGTCCCTTCACTCCTGGCTCCTTCTGTGGATGTGTGGGCCGAGACACTTCTCAAAGTGCAGAGCCAATTAATTCTGCTGGTATCAACCCTGTACCCTTCCGGGCATGTGGGCTGGCAGGAGAAAACAAACCATCAACAGTGTGCACAGTACTACGCCAGTGTGATAACAAGCACATGCCGATTCCTTTTAAAAGAGAAGTGTGTCTCTTTAATGCAGCATATGGTAATGGCCCCAGTCCTTCCCTTTGTCCCTTAACACTGTCACTGAGAGAACAAAATGTCGAAGAAGGATTTTGACTGCATCATGGTCTAATTCACCAACAGCCATTTCTAAATCCCTGGAGATAAACAAAACCTCTTCCCCTGCTATTTTTTAACCTCTTCATTTAAAAAATATTTTATTTTAGATTATATGTCTGTGTGTGTCTTTGTGGAGGTATGTTCACATGAGTGCAGGTGCCCATGGAAGCCAGAAGAAGGTGTTAGATTCCCCTGTAGCTGCAAGTACAGATGGTTGTGAGCCAGTGAGTGTAGGTGTTAGGAAGTGAAGTCTCCTGGGAGAGCAGCCAGTGCTCTTAACCACTGAGTCATCTCTCAGCCCCAGAACATTTTCTTTCTTTCTTTTTTTGGTTTTTTGAGAAAGGGTTTCTTTGTAATTTTGGAGCCTGTCCTGGAACTAGCTCTTGTAGACCAGGCTGGCCTCGAAACCACAGAGATCCGCCTGCCTCTGCCTCCCGAGTGCTGGGATTAAAGGCGTGCGCCACCACTGCCCGACTCCCAGAACATTTCGTATACATATTAAGTCTGTGCTCTTCCCTACTACCCCAAATAATTTCCATCAATGTTGAATTTAATTAGGATAGCATTTTTACAAGTCAGGAGATGCCTTTAATATTTTGATACCTGGTTTTACTCAATAACTTTGAGATGGCAACAGAGTATATTTGAGAATGACACAACTAGTTTTGTTCTTATTTCTGTCTCCTTGTTTTTCCATTACCATCTGAAGAGGCTGTGTGTCTGTGTGTGTGTGTGCGCGCGCGCACGCATCAGTGTTTGCTTGCCTGTGTGTCTGTGCACCATGTGCATGCGCGGTGTCCATGGAGGCCATAGAGGATTTCAGATCCTGCTGGTGACCACAAGCATTGTACAGTGAGAGACGAGCTGGCAAAATCACTAGGCTACACCCAATTTGCAAAGCTTTGGAAACCTGCATTTTGAATAGCCTCTGTCATTCTGTAAACCTTGTGAAACCATAGTGTCCCTCTCTTTTCATAGTGGGATTCATCCCATAATATCGCAGCAGTGTATTAATTGTTGGGTATAGCTGTCAGATGCACTGTTATACTGGATGACTTTTCCTTTGGCCATATAATCTTGATATGTAGAATATATATACAGGGTGCCTTGAATTCTGGAAAAGGCCCTGGAGAAGGAAAATGCTTCTCACTTAGGCATCAGTGGGAACAAAGCCGCCACTTGGGAAGCTGGAAAAAGCCAGGCTCCTGATCCTACACTACCTGCACTACTGGAGTTTCCTTTTGGTCCAGCCACCTTAGATGTTATCTCTAGGGCTAGGAGATTCCATTCCCTTTCTTTTAGCTAGCAAGACTCCTGACTTGGTCTAACTGACCACACAAATGTAGTCAGCACCCAACCCCTCTTTTTCTTATTCTTAGAATTCTGCACTGATACAAAGCCCCATACTAAACCTCCAAGTATCTACAGGGGAGTTTCACAGCCACGCCCCCTCTGAGGCAGTAATAAGACAACCAGCGCCTACTTTACCCATCCTGTTAGCCCTAAGAGATGCACACGTGATATTACTGTTATTTACCAGAGAGTTGTTAACTATGTCTGTGTGGGTCTATAAACTGGAAACCTTGTGGGATGGGAAGAACAGTGAGGAACATCAAAAAGGGCACATCAAGAGCACGTTAGAGAGAGCATTATAAGAAGACTTATGTCAGATATCTTTAGCCAGTTTTCGCCTGCTATAGTGGCCCTTCCAAATCCTGAGAGGCTTATGGGGGTTAACTCCCCAACATAAACCTCAATAAGATCCCCTGGAACTGGAGTTATGGATATTTATGAGCCAACACGTGCATGCTCGGAAACAGACCTGGGTTCTCTGCAAGCACAACCAAGGTCTTAACTGCTAAGGTGGTACTCTTTAACCCAATGTGTGTTGTGTGTTTAGAGACGTTTGCTCGGTCACATCTCTTTTTCCTGGTCCACTTTGTATGCATGAGAGTGAGTCAGATTCAAAGAGATTCAAAGGTGTGTTTGTTCATACGAACAGGAAAACTGTTCTTGCCCGGTCTTCCCCACTGATGCAGAATTAAGTCACTACTCAAATTAGGTGCTTTATGTGCTGCCTTTTTTTTCTTGTATCCTGAGATCATTCATGAAGCAAATCCTTCGGGGAGGGGGCAGGCCAGGCTAATTTCCCTGGAGTGTTAGAAACGTCTTGGCCTTGAAGGAGAGGCTCTCTCCAGTTTCTAAGGACTTGCAAGTCAGACCTTCCCTCTGTTCAGAAACCTTGAATTGTATAGAACCTTGGGATCTGCTGGGGAAATGGCGCTTACCATGTGAGCATGAGGATGTGAGTTCCAGTCCACCCCGAGAGCCCAAGATGGATGCCTGAGGTATTGGGGCTTCCTTGAACTAGACCTATTCTCACCTGCTTAAACAAATGTGTGCAACCATAGCACTTTCTACCTCTAGAAGGAAACACTAAACTCATCAACACATAGAAAGGGGGGGGGCAGGAGGGCCAGAAATTCAGGGTCATCTTCTCTGCGGATATGGTGAGTTGGTGGTCAGCTTGGGTGAGACCTGAGGCTGGTGGGGGCTCTTTGGAGTCTGTGCCTCCCTCCTAGAGCTGTTCTCTCTTCCAAAATTTCAAACAAAATCCTAACTACCTCATTTTTTTGTGTTGTCATTGCTGTGGTTGTTATTCTTATTTGTGTATGTGTGTGCACGTGTACAGCTTGTACAGGTCAGGAGACCACACTTGGAAGTCCACTCTTCTTCTCCTATGTGACCACAGCGACCCAACATCAGGCAAGTGCGCTTACTGTCAGAATCGTATTGCTGGCCCCAACCACTCAATTTCTGTTCCTAGGAAACTGACAGACACCTCCTCACTGCCTCTTCATCCTGTCCATCCCAAATCCCCGTATCCTCTCTATTGGACCGGCTCCAGCACTCGGTGATCAAAGGCTTAGCGATAACACCCACTGCTGTTAGAGTTTGTTTCTGAGCCCACGTGGCCCCGAGTCCTTTCTCCAGTCTCAGTTTGAAACACTACATCCTCACCTGCTGTGGTGAAGGAGCAGCCCCAACCTTTTTCCTTTTCAGAATAAGCCATGCTTTTTCTTTTTGGGACAAGGTTCCACGAACTGAGGCTGGCCTTCACCCAGTACACAGTCAAGGGCTTGGACTCCGATTCTCCTCCTTGCACCTCCCAAGTTCTGGAATTAAAAGTGTTTGCCATTACACCTGGCTTATGCAGTGCCATGAAGCGTACCTAGGCTGCTTGTCTTTCCTAGGAGACAATAGGTGTTCCGTTGCTACACACCCTAGAAGTCCTTACTTTGTCACCCTATGTTATGTGACACTAAGACTAGAAGACATGAGCAAACTTTGTTTTAGTTTTTATTGCATTTATTTATTTGCGTGGTTGTGTACACGTGTGCCCACATGTGTGCCTAGCACACAGGTGCAGCTCAGAGGACAACGCTTAGAAGTTGTCTTCCTTCTACCAAATGGGTTCTGGGGATCAAACATCAGATCAACACCCCAGGCATCTTCTACCTTCTCTTCCTCCATCACTTTATGCTGGTCACAGTGGCCTCCCTTACTTGACCACTTTCTTCCTGTTGGCGGCCGCTCTACCTTCAGGTATTGGGAAGGGCTGAGGGGGTAGGGGCAGCTCTGCAACAAGATTGCATCACGGAGCAATCCCGCCAGCCCCTAACTACCCTGTGCACTGGAAACTGATAAATAGAATGAGAGGCCAGAGGAAGCGAGAAACGCGAGAAACGCGTGAGTAGGACAAACAGTCATACCTGACTGCTGCTCCTGCATATTGGTATTGACTGTGCCCACATGGATGAAGGCAGTTACATTAACTCCCACTAGGTGGCAGTATTTGGTCAGGTGTTTATGTTATACATGGGACAGGTGTTTACGGTCAGCTCATTTTGGTTTCTATGTGTGTTGGGGAATGGGGTGCGATCCTTAGACGATGGAGATAGATTTTTTTTTACATTAAAAGGAAAATCTAATTAATCTTCCAAAAGGGCTTAAGAATCGAGGAAATCCTAGTTTTCCAAGAAGCGGAAAGAGAATTGGCAACAGTGGAATTTTCCCATGAGCGCTCTCTTCTTCCTGGCCTCTCTCCTAGTCAGGTCCCAGGTGTACACTCATGTCGGTCACAAGGCACCTCGCGTTTTTCTTGCTCTCCAAGTGCAGCGTCCTTTATCGCTTTTTCTCACGGCTCTACTGTTTGCTGTTAAGCAGCTATTGTAAAGGAGCAACAGTCTGAAGCGTTTGGACTTTCCACATTGGACTGACGTAACAAGCCGAGCTTGGGGTCTCCTCCCCAGGGCTAGGGCACCCACTCCGTGCATCTCCTTCTGATGAGACTAACACAACCATTTCCCATGGAGCAGAAATTTCCCTCACTTCATCCTCGGGAAAACCCTGTTATAGGAGACCAGCGGAGCTGCCTGGGATGCGCAGCAGGAGACTGTAATATTCCTATAGTAGTGGGGGGAAGAGTATGCAACTAAAATACATTACATACGTGCATAAAATGATTCAAGAATTTAAACTACTTTAAAAGGAAATGAAACAGATATGCGCCAAAGCAAAGACCGCGAGTGAAGAAGATGTGATGGAAAGGGGGTTAAAGCCGCGGGTGGCAGTGGACTTAGGGCTGATGTCTGCGCTGCCCACTTGTCACCAACCAGATAAGTGACACGAAGAGCTCTGTCCACAGGCTTGCAAGACTTCTGGACTTGACTAATCCAAACCCAGGCGTTTGTCTAGAATGGATGTGACCCAGGGGTGGGGGTGTTAAAACAGAGTCCTTGCCAGGGCTGTTAGTGTCCTGTGCCCCTCTGCTTTGGAGGTCAGTGAGGGTGCTGGTTTCACAAAAGAAGCCCTAGAGACTAAAATAGCCGGAGGAAATGGGGTGCATTTGAGGAAGAAGTAATCTGGTTCAGAAGATGAGGGGCTATGGAATTCATGTAAACTTATGAAGCTGACCCCCAAACATACCTGAGATTCATTCCTTAAAGAAGACACCAAAAAGAAAATGGTTTCCAGAGCATATTAGGAATCCCACTGGCGGTGGCATCCCAAATACCCAGGTTATTTAAAATAGGAAAGGACAGTAAGATGAAGAAAGGACCAACTGTCTCCGCTCCAAAATAGCACAGTTGTTTATGCCAAGTGACCAGACGGGCAACCTACAAAACTGCAAGCATTCATTTATTTGCTTATTTATTTATTCAGGATCTAGCTTGGTGGCTTAGGCTGGCCAGATTTACTCGGTGGGTCCCTCTGGCCTCAGACCCGATGCATCCATCCTGCCTCCGTCTCCCAAATGCCGAGATTACAGTTATGTGCTACCATGCCCTGTGAGCATTTGCTGGCTGTGCAGCCCTTCACAGAGGGCTCTTTCTTTTGTAATTCAGTAAGTGAAGTTGTCCACTGAAGATTGGTCCATTGCTGCCCAACGAGGTTGAAACAGAAAAAAAAAGAAGAAACTGTTTAAGAAGCTGAATTATGAAATGATTTTCAGTGAATCAAAAAGCCACGGGAAAAATTATAAATCTGCATAATCTCAAAAAAATCAGTGGCAATTTTGTAAGGTAAAGTTTTTTTCACCAGAAATGGAGAAATCATTTGCTGCCTAGGGTGAGGCGTTGGAGCTGGACATGGTGGTGTCTGCCTTGCAGATGCCTGCCCTATGTCCCTTAGCACCTTTTTAAGTGAACACAAATGAGGAAGTATGGGCAATTTAAGCAACATCAAGAGATGGAAAAACCATAGAATGAAAAAAGAATGAGCAGGGTTGAGAATAGATGCTGGGGTATGGGAAAGGAGCTGGGGTAGCAGATGACCAGACTGGTAGAGAGGAAACAAGCACCTCCCACACCCACAAGTGAGGTTGCAAAGGCTTCCAGAAGATCCTAGGTATCCCGTGGGCTCAGAGCAGAGGGTCCTGGTACCCGTGGACTCAGAGCAGAGGGCCCTAGGTATCCCATGGACTCAGAGCGGCTGTTGGCGGCACACAGAACTGGAACCATGAGCCGGCTCTCTAATGCTGCCCTCTTACTGCCCTGATGTGACGGATCCGGTGAGACATATCGAGTCCATCTAAGGTGCGTCCTTGACAACGGGGGTGACAGGTGCACTCAGGACATCACCTGAAAAACCTCAAATACATCTCAGGACCCCGATTTCCATGATAACAAATAAGCTGCTAATGACTTCTCGTCAGGCATGGCAGAGTGTGGGAGTTTGAATGTAACTGGCCCCCATAATCTCATAGGGAGTCACAGTATTAGGAGGTGTGGCTTTGTTAGAGTGTGTATGGCCTTGTTGGAGGAAGTGTGTCACTGTGGGGGTGGGCTTAGAGGTTTCCTATACTCAGAATACCACCTAGTGTCTCAGTTGACTTCCTGTTGCCTGCAAGATGTAAGACTCTCGCTATTTCTCCAGTACCACATCTGCCTGCCTGCCACCATGCTCCCCACCAC
Organism: Microtus oregoni; assembly: GCF_018167655.1. Taxonomy (NCBI): domain Eukaryota; kingdom Metazoa; phylum Chordata; class Mammalia; order Rodentia; family Cricetidae; genus Microtus; species Microtus oregoni. Next base: position 12,436,625 of record NW_024543061.1, read on the forward strand.
AGTGACAATGGACTGAATCACTGAAACTGTAAGTGAGCCACCCCAATTAAATGCTGTGTTCATGGTGTCTTTTCACAGCAATAGAAACCCTAGCTAAAACATGGAGCATGTACGCCATCCCAGAACTCAGGAGGTTGAGGGAGGAGAATCCCAAATCTGGAAAGAACTCTGGCTGTTCAGTGAGTACCAGACAAGGCAGGACTGCAGGGCAAGATTCTGTCTCAAAAATGAAATTAATTCACACATACCACACACACACACACCTACACACATATGGTGTGGGATATTTGTTCGCACCGACACTCCAGGACTTTACAACTTGAATCAGAGGGTGTAACCAGTAACTGGCTGACTGGAATTAGCCATAGATATGTTGGAGAACCAAGAAAGTCAGATAGAGAGGTACAGGAAGAGATGAGAAGGGACTTGGAGAGATTGTGTGGGCTTTTTCATCTGGGAAACGAGGAGAGTAGGGCAAATGATCATTCCTCTGCTCTTCTTTGGATTTATCAGGTTTTTGTCTCAACTTCTGACTCCCAAGTTTTTATTAATACTAGAACAATTAAGGTAAACGAATCACAGGCACACACACGCGCTCACGCACACACACCTATACTCATACACACCTATAGCTGCCTGGGGACCAGCCTTCAGCAGTGCAGAACTCAGGAATCTACAGTGTTGGTGTGTACTAGACTTTTCTATCAGAGGGGGTTAAGGAAAAAGACAACCATACTCTTGATGGTTTCCTTTATTCTCTATTCTTCTGTATTCTTTCCATGTTCTTTCATTGTCGGTTGAAGAAAAAAGGCACTCCAAGGTGAAATTTTAAGGCCCATGTCTAGTTTCTTCTGATGAACTGAACTGGACCCCAAACAGCCATACAAAGGTGTATTCACTGATTGCTACATAAAGTATTTCTGCATACCAACGTTCCTAATCTTAACTTACATGTCTTACTGGAGTATCACATGCCTCCATGACTCTAGACCTTTATTATGCATTGTGTGTAATACACAATACTACAAGAGCCTCAGGTGTGCCTTGTAGGGCCCATATTATACAGGCCCATATTTCCATAATGTATGGTGGCCAGAATTTCAGGGTACAATTTGCGCCTGCCACTCAGAAGGTGGTCACCTAGCCTTTCCAGACAAACTGCCACCATCCTAAACAAAGGGTCAGGACATACTAATGTCACTCCGCTGCTTCTTTGTAATTTGGGAGATCGCCTGGGAAAGAGGTGTCAATTCAGTCTATGTGTCCGAGTAGCCATAGTTGCAGGCATGACCTAAGACCTGTGACCCAGGAAACAGAATGCTAATGAACTTCCCCCTCAGTTTACCTTTTGATATAAAAGCTGTTTGGACAATAAACGCTTCAGATATTGCTGTGTGAATTGTGCCTCAATTATTCCCACACCTCCACACTGGTCTGAGATATAATTTATGTTGGGGCTGGACCTCAACAGTGCCTGAGGTGTCTTGTGACCAAGGCCATAGAATGGCTGCAATGCTCCTTCAGCAAAACAATCATCGTTTTCTACAAGGAGTCTTCAAAGTCAAGACACTGCCAAAAAACAGCTGTTCATTTTAATATGTACCCCATACAGTGATGCTGCTGAATTCCTACAGAGCACACATAAAATAAACATATTGTTCATCTCCCTTACATACTCAAACACGAAGTCACTCCAATAATCCGTATACATTTATATCTAAGTAACTTGTTGCAGATGAACAGAACATGAGCAAGTAGATAGTATTTTTTCATAACCAACTCTTTTGTTGGCAGGCTGCATGTTATGGTTACAAAGAAAGAATCGGTCTTTTACTATTTATCTTGAAAGTTAATCTTATAAGAAATCTTAAAGGAATCACAAACTCAACTTTTATACATAAAAACAATCAGCTATACTTAGATCTTTAGGATGTATACCCATTCATTAATATTTTTTTTATCTCAGGAGATTGAGAGCAGGGATAGGAACAATTAATCATCACCTTTGATCATCAATCAACCCTGGCAAGAAAATATGTCAGTTAGTAACACTTGGTCTGCTTTTTTTTTTTAAATTTTTACCTCAGCTATGTGTTGTAGGAGGCTGCTTGTTTGTTCCTGGCTGCCCAGACCCAAAATAACCACACAGAAACTGTATTAATTAAATCACTGTTTGGCCTATTAGCTCTGGCTTCTTATTGGCTAACTCTTACATCCTAAACTAGCTCATCTCCATTAATCTGTGTATCACCACATGGCTGTGGCTCACCGGGTAAAGTTCCATCTCCAGTGTCTGTCTCCAGTGGGGCTACATGGCTTCTCTCTGACTCTGCCTTCTTTCTCTCTATATATCTCTTTCAGCCTGGCTATATTATGTTAAGCCATTGGTCAGAAGCAGCTTCTTTATTCATTACCCAATAAAAGCAACACATGTATAGAAGGACGTTCCATACCAGCTATAAGTCCTTGTGAACTTTAAATTGCTTTTTGGGGTTTTTCATGTTAAAGCTGTGATCAAAACATCTGATCTAACCTGAAGTTATTTTAAAGTTTTGTTTCAGCTAATCGTACACACTGAAACCTGTGACTACATCTTTCAGCATTAAGATTAAAGGAATTTGAGCCAGCCTGGCTCCTGGGACTCAACTGTTTTTCTTAATAATTAACTTGAGCTATAGTCTATGCAGCTCCATAGATGAAACTCATAATCCCTGGCTATGTAGCATTTCCTTGTGTTTATTTTTATTCATCAAAGATATTCAAAAATATTAAAAAATATTTAAACTAACATTATTATCAATTAGACAGTACAGCTTAGGAAGTAATCATCTTCATAATAATCCACAGATAAAAATGCCCAGTAGAGTGGGATATTTCCATAAGATAAACACTCTGCATTACAGGCAGTGGGATCTCCACACATCCATTCACACCATGCCAGATACCAGAGAAAGGTAGCAGCAACAAATATGCAAAGGCAAAGCAGAAGCAAGACATTCCTGGGTCTGTGGTCTCGGGGTCTTGCCTAACCAGTTTCCTCCTGGTGGGCTAAAACCTTGAACTTCAATTGCCACCTGCTGCTCCTCTAATATGAGTACCAGCACACAAACCTACACACATGCACACACACACACACACACACACACACACACACACACACACACACGTGATGTAGGAAGGTGATCTGTCTATGTGTTACTTTCATTGGTCAATAAAGAAACTGCCTTGGCCTTTTGATAGGTGGGTGGAGTAGACAGAACAGAATTCTGGGAGGAAGAAAGCAGAGTCAGGCAGATGCCATGAAGCTCCGGCCCGAGATGGACGTGGGTTAGAATCTTCCTGGTTAAGCCACGACCCTGTGGTGATACACAGATTACTAGATATGGGTTAATCAAGATGTGAGAGTTAGCCAGTAAGAAGCTAGAGCTAATGGACCAGGCAGTGTTTAAATGAATACAATTTGTGTGTTGTTATTTCAGGTGTAAAGCTAGCCAGCTGGGGCGAAAAGTAGGCCTGCTTGTTCCTATCACTACACACATGCCTCTCCATTCCCTAGGCTTTCTCTTCATTAGGGCAATGGCTTTCCTTTGCTTGCTAAGGCTTTTCAATTCCATGAAGTGTCATTTGCTCTTCTACCCTGAGCGACAGAGGGATGCTCAGAATGTTATAGCCTCTGCCTATAAGTGAAGCTTTTTTTACACAATGTTTTCCTCTAGCAGCTTCCCAGTTTGGAGTCTTACAGGAAGATCTTTGATCCTTTCTGAGATGAAAGTAAGTTTGGGTCGCTCGATCTGTTTGGTTGATCTTACACTTCGACATTAAGGCTGTACATTCTGAGGCCTACTTTTCCTCCATCTTCACCTTCTGCATGGCAACAACCCTGCAGGCAAAGGAGCTGCTTGTAGCCTTTAGAAGCCATGTGATTGGTCTTCATGAACCCCCTCGGAACTATAGAGAGCACACAGGATTGACTCAGCATTGTAGCTCTGTAAATTTCCCCAGGATGACAGCTTACTAAAAACCCTGGATAGTAAAAAGGGTGAGCAAAGCGCTGGCTGGAATCAATTTAATGCTTAATAAATATTTGTAGTATGGGTAGAAAAACAAATATATTCTTATGTAACTGGGAAGATTATGGTGAAGGAGACTGAGCCATGCACCCCAGGACTACATATGGAGAAACCCATGATATATACATGTAACTGCAAACCTTGACTTGGCCGATTATCACCGTGCCTGTTTCTTAAGTGTATTAAGGAAAGTGCAGACGAGGGTAAAGAATGGAGGCTGTGCTGGCTAGTGGCATGTCAGCTTGACACAAGCTAGGGTCATTTTAGAACAGGGTACCTTAATTGAGAAAATGTCAAGCTAGGTGCATTTTCTTGATTGATGATTGGCGTGGGAGAGCCTATCTCACTGTGGGTGATGCCTCCCCTGGGATGGTGCTGCTGGGTTCTATAAGAAATAAGGCAGACAGGAGCAGAAGGAGAGAGAGCACGAGCAAGGAACTCAGGACCATGAGGGGTGCACCCACACACTGAGACAATGGGGATGTTCTACTGGGAACTCACCAAGACCAGCTGGCCTGGGTCTGGAAAAGCCTGGGATAAAACCGGACTCTCTGAACATAACGGACAATGAGGACTACTGAGAACTCAAGAACAATGGCACTGGGTTTCTGATCCTACTGCACGTACTGGCTTTGTGGGAGCCTAGGCAGTTTGGATGCTCAACTTACTAGACCTGGATGGAGGTGGGGGGTTCCTTGGACTTCCCACAGGACAGGGAACCCTGATTGCTTTTCGGGCTGAGGGGGGGGGACTTAATTAGGGGAGGGGGAGGGAAATGGGAGGCAGTGGCTGGGAAGAGACAGAAATCTTTAATAAGTAAATAAATTTAAAAAAAAAAGAAAAGAAATAAGGCAGAACAAGCCATTGGGAGCAAGCCAGTAAGCAGCACTCGTCCATGGCCTCTGCTTTAGTTCCTGCCTCCAGGTTCCTGCCCTGCATGAGTACCTGCCCTGACTTCCTTCGATTATGAACTGGGATATAGACGTGTAAACCAAAATAAATCCTTTCCTCCCCAGGTTGCGTTTGGCAATGGTGTTTCAACACAGTATCAGAGAATCCAACTAAGGAAAGTGGACTGAAGTCCTTAAGGGCCTCCTTAAGAGTCACTGAAGACATCAGATCACAAAGTGATATTCCGTATGTGGCAGCTTGAGTCTGGGAATAGAAGACATAATGAGAGGCAGTCTTGATATGCTCACTTGAGTGGCAGAGGAGTCTCCTAAGCCAGGATGCTGAGGACTGATGGAAACCTGCCTGGAGAAGACAGTGGTCAACTAGCCAGACAAGTGGGTGCTTTCCAAGAGGGCTGAAGGAGGGGAAGGAAGTTCTCTGGAGAGATTGCAGGTGTTCATGACATTTCTCCATCAGCCATTCCCAATCTCTTTAGCAGACTGATCCGGGAATGGCTTGGGCCATGCTGTCTGATGAAGTACAGAAGCTTGCTGATGGTTCCCTGTTTGTTTTCATTTTCCCTTCTAAGGTGGATTCAGATCCTCTTCTATGACTGTGTGACACCGCTCAGTAGATCCTGGTAAGTATCCATTGGGGTCAGAGGAAAGGGGTGTGTGCGCTGCAAATAGCAGGGAGATGTGCCTCACTTCCACATGGAGGCTGAGCTGGTGTCAAAACGCACTTACTTGCTACCTTACAGTCTCAATTCTGGGGGCCCTGGATTTAGAGCCCCGGGAATAAAGGAGCCTGGCCCTCCTCTGGGGCTTCCTGGACTTAGTCTGGGCCAAAGGTAGTTGATTAGAAAGGTCAGGGGCACCTCTGCTGCCCAAGGTGATAGGGAACCTCATCCATCCATCCATCCATCCATCCATCCATCCTTCAGCAAATACTCATGTCAATCTAACCAATGAGCAGGGAGGAATGGAGAAAGGAAGGGAGAGAAAGAAAGGGGAGGGGGGAGAGGGAGAGACTGGGATTCTCTAATGCACAATTCACTAAAAGTGAATGTATGTGCAGACAGGAAGAAAGGGCAAGACTTTACAGGCAGAACAGGAGAGATTTAAGCAAGCTGTTCAGATGCAGGGTTCAATGGTCTTGAAGCTCTGTAGAGGCTGCCATCAGCACTCCAGAGCAGCTGCAACTGCACGCGGGCTCTGTGCAGACTTGCTGTCTGCATTGCTGCGTTCTTCAAGAATGTCAGTGATTAGCATCTCACAGCACCGCGGTCACAATGTGTGTGAAGCCTGAGAGCACTCTCTTTTGGACCTTCAGAAATTTTGTGAGAGGGTGCTATCAGATAGGCAGGTGTGAGCTCCATCCCTCCTAGCTTTGTTGAGTCTAACAAGAAAGACTGTGTTGGACTAACTGGCCTTCATATTGATAACCATTTGTTTAACTTGCTTTCCCTGGGTAGATATGAACAAAAGTCTATTTGATCCACTGACACCAACAACAGACCAAAGCAAGGCTTTCACTGAAGTACCACTTTTGAGCCAATGGTTGGCAGGTTCCTTACAGATGCCTGGATGAACCCCACAGAGTTGCATCGCCACAAACTCTCACCCCATCCTGGATAGTGACCTCATGGAAGATACATCATGGAGTTCTTTTTTAAATTCACCTTCTACTTCCTGTACACTCTAGCATGTCGCTTAGGGGTGGCTGGCAGAAGGAAATAATGGCTACCTCCCCAGCATGCTTCTGGGAGAACGGCCTCAGCTCCATTGCATTCGTTAGAAACAGAAGCTCGTCTTTGGTCATTTTCTGCTTGGACGTACAAAGATTCACAGATACCAAGCCCCCTCCTCCTTTAGAGACACTCTCGTGTAGTCTGGGCTATCCTTTAACTCACTATGAGGCAAAGAATGACCTTAGCCTTCGGATCCTCCTAACTCCACCTGTTGTGTTACAGGCCTGGGCTACCACACCCTTTTATGACTAATAGGGAAAGAATTTTGGGATCTGTGCGTGCTAGGCAAGCACTCAACCAACTGACCCATGCCCTTTGTTCCCACAGCTACGTCTTCCCAAGACTGTTGACCCTGTTAGCAAAGGGCAGAGCAGGGAAGGCACAGAGTGGCCGTCTGTGCTGGGGTCAGGTCCCTCATTCCCACACGTGCTGCTAATTCTGTTACCATTGCTCTGAAGGATGCCCTCTCCCACAGCGAGTGCACTGAAAGAGAAGAGCCCTGAGTGGGCACAGGTGTGCACAGGTGTGCAGAAAAGGACTTCTAAACTATTTTTCTATAAACTCCAGAGACCACAGTCTGTGTTGGGGTCTTAGGGCACACCCTGCCGTAGACTGCTGTAGCTGTTAGTCTGAAGCTTCTCACGCTATCTTCTGGAACATCAATGCCCACCCTCGACACAAGCCCTCATATGCGTGTGTCTAACCAGAACCTTCCAGATTAGTGGTTCTTGACCTGGGGCCAAACGCTGTAGTCCTTTCTTGACCTCTCCCACTGGCCTCAGAGCCCAGCTGCATTTGTAGAGACACTTGCGACTAGCGGCCTGCCAGGCTTCTAGCTGCCTGGCCCTGATGGTTCACTGGTCACAGGGTATTTGCGCTGACTTAACTCTCCACGTCATTTATTGCCCCCTAGCCGGGAAAGCCCTGACTGCCTTATCTTTTTCTTTGCTGGAGGTTTTAGTTCCACTTCTGTTGTTGTAATCAAATACTGAAACTGAAAGCAATGTGGGTGGGAAGGGGCTTATTTCAGCTCAGAGTACCAGGTTCAAGTCCTCCACGGTGGGGAAGTCACATCGGCACGACCTTGAAGTAGCTATTCAGCTCTATAGTCAAGAGCAGAGAGAAATGAATGCGTCTCCACTCGCACAATTCAGAATCTAAGGAATGGTGGTGCTCACTTTTAGGTTGGGACTTCCCACCTCAGTTAACATCCCTCATTGACACGCCCATAGGCCATCCTAACTTAGAAGAGCCCTCACTGAGACTCTCACACCGGGTCAAACTGTTCCAGGGTAGAGACCCAAAGACCATACTCTCAACCACAGAATGAATTCGGAGTCTGTATTAAGCTGCAAGCAACTGCCTGGAAAGAAACATTTCTCACAGAGCAGTCCTGAATGCATTTTATGGGGAGTTTTTAAAGGCAAAGAACAGAAAAGCTACATCCTGGTTGGCAGCTTTAGGAGGAAATAAAGCAAGCAAGCAGTTGAAACTACACACTTAGATGGGGCATTTGAACCCTGAATTTCTAGAATGGGGTTAGCAAACAGTGGCTTAAGAACAATGCCTAAAATATCAACCAGGGAGACAGACTGTGATGAACCACAACTATAAGAGCACGGTCTAGAGATGGAAGTGTCCCCTAACATGGACGATTTTATACCAGACACTGCTTACTTTGACGCCTCTTTTAATCACCAGGATAACACTCTGATTTGATCACTGTTATTTTCCCATTTTATAATAGAGGTAACAGAAGCCAAAAAAAGGGGAAATAGCTGTGACCAAGGTCACAAGGTAGGGAGTGTTTGCATTTGGGGTGGAAGCAGACGCTGGATCCCAGGGACCCCATTTTAACTTCTTACACCTCCCCAGGTAGAGAAGGCTGTGGAAGAATCAGTGGCTATGAAGGCTGAGCCCGGGACCCAAGCAGTCCCAAGTAGTAGGTGGTGATGTGTTCAAGAAAGAGGGACCCCTATGAGCAGAGGGTGCAATGTGACTGGGAGGGTGACAGGAGGGAAAAGAATTGGAAGAGCAACCACAGGGAAAGGAGGATCTCTGGGGCCATCCCAGGACTCAGCCTCTTCTGCAGGCTAACCACTTACTGCTTTCAGCATCTCGGCTATGAAAAGACTCTGGATCCTGCTATCAACCTGGTGCTTTCCATGAATCCTCATTCATGTAAAAGCACAGATGTGTTCTGAAGTCTGCAATGCCCTATGGGGAAGGGAGAAGATTCAGTAGTATCTTTCTGAGAGCCTTGCCCCAGAGGACACAGGATGCCTGGGTGAACTCAGGCCCTGTTTCATACATGCTGTCCTGGCCCAACTACTAATACCTCCGTCGTTACTTCAGGGATAATTTGATTCTGAAGATAAGCTTTCTGGCCCTCTGCTATGGAGGCCATAATCTTCTTATTCCAAGATCCAAGCCACTGAAGTAGGAGGGGATGGGGAGGAGAGCGAGTGAGAAGCAGAGAGTTGTGGAGGCGGGGGTGGTCTGGCCAGAGGATGGTCCTTACATAAAGTGGCTTGGTGGCTGGGGATGCAGCTCAGTTATAGAGTATAAACTCTAGCACCACATAAACCGGGCAGAGTGACACCGGCCGGAACTCCCAGCACTGGGAGGTACAGATGGGAGGATTAGAATTTTAAGGTCAATGTCAGCTATCTAGTGAGCTTGGGGCCTGCATGAGAACCTGTGTTTTTAAAAAATTACTTGGGAAGATATCGACAGGCCTTGCCGCTGACCTTCTCTGTCAGAAGCCAACGGCCTTGCTTACCCATAGATTTGCAATGAGTGTGTGAGGCCCCTGGGTTGCCTGCTTTTCCAACTGTTTCTTTTATGTGCTGTGACCTTGCAGAGACAGAAATTTTGCAGGGGCCATCCACTAAGAATAAACCAGCCATCCTCTAAGCATCTGCCAGCTATCCAAAACCCGTCCTCTAAGCATGAACCAGCAACCAAAAGCCTGTCAGTGGGACGAAGGTATGTGGCATCTCTTGCAGGTACTCACTGCTTCCAGAACAGTTGCTAGAGCCAGGTGCCACGGCTCACTGTCTCAGCGCTGTACTTCACAGTTCTCTAACAATCCCCACCATGTCTCAGCTCTGGAAGAAGATGCTCTCACTGTCTCACAGCTGATCAGCCACCATCTAAGCCTGACCTCTACTGAGTGGAGGATGTGGGGGAAATGGGACACAAGGCAAGATCTTCAGTCACAGCGTCTCCCAGGCACTGTGCTCCTTGCTCTCAGAGTCCTCCAAGGAGAGCCTGGAACTGGGGCAAATCGGTACCAGGGAAAACCTTTAGCTAAGTCAGAGTAACTTCACCTCCTCAGGGCAGTGAGGTGTGTGGCCCTAGCCAGCAGTGTCAGCTAGCTGTGGGCTGTGGGAGCAGTGGACAGATGATAGCAGAGATCCGGGGCTGTGGGTCCTCTCACCTGCTCCTCCCTCTGAAGCCTGCGCAGCCCAGGGTAGCCAGTGGACGGTGCGTCTGCTCTGTCTGTTCCTGCCGTTCCTGGCAGCCTTGTGCCTCAGGCTCAGCAGGAGTCTCTGCCTCTTCTGACTGCTGCTTATTTCCACCTCTCCATATACAGCATTCCTCATGAAAATGAGGAATGGAACAGGCATCTCGTGATCTGCCCATGAGAGAGGTGAGTTGTCATGTGTTTTTTCTATATAGGGCTTTCCCAATGGCCCATTGTGGAAGCAGATGTTTACCTTGGCCAATGTCTCTGCCATTGCTTGGGTGACTTCTTTAATTATTCTTTCGCTCATTCGCTTACCCATTCATTCGTTTTGAGCCTGCATCTTGCCAGGTATCCCCCAAGTGGCCTTAAACTCAGCATCTTTCTGCTTCTGCCTCCTAAGGGCTGAGATTACAGGTCTGTATCACTGTGCCCAGGCCAGAGAGCTGGGATTTTCCTGGATCTTAGCATTGTTTGGGGGCCACTTAAGTATTCTCTGCGCATTTCTAGATCACATCCCACGAGTTTGAATGCTAGCAAAAGAAGCCCTGACATTTTCTTCCATCCATAATTTCACCCCACGTCCACTGAATGCCAGAACATTGTGGGTTAGGAGATTATTGGTTCAGAATATGGAGACAAGACATGTTGTTATCCGATGTCATGTATGGCAATCAAATTCATAGCAGGGCCTTCCTTCCCACCTGGACCCCTCTTTACAGGACAGTAAAGATTTACACTCAGTACATCTGCAGCCATCTTCTTCTGACCGAACCAGGGCCGAATGTCAGGGTGATTTTCTGACAGAAGAGCAGTGTCTTGAGGAAGGGTCACCCTTTTCTAATTCACCTGCTGTCTCCCTTCCGTTCAGAGTCAACCTCTTCTCCTTGCCCACTCCCTGCCACTTTCCCCATCCCAACAGCAGCCAAACAAGATGGGCTGAGAAATATTCGGTGTGCTGAGGTACGGGTCAGGATGCACAGAACACAGCTTGTCTTTTCCTGTCTCCGCTGCGATAGGGCCACAAACCTCCCTAAAGGACAGAAGCCCATTCAATTCAGCGATGTCCCCAGACTTCACTCTGCAGATCTGCTGTCCAGGAGACCTCAGTGGCTTCTGCAGCAGTGCCTGCCATCAGTGCCAAACCTATACAAAAGCGACGCTCTTCGGTTGTTGTTCCTATTTGATGATGTCAGAGCGACTAATAGCCACAGCCTTTTCTTCCACCTCAGCACTAAGCAAGTGACAGAGGCGGCCACCTTCTACAGCTAAGGTGCCTACAAATGCCTCTCTACCCACCTAACATTGATGTGGAGTCCCACGACTGTCAAGTTCATTGCAGCTACCAATCTCTGGGGATCCAATATTAAACAGTCAGGCTCCATGCCAGCTGTCAGCCGTATCCTGCCCCCAGTTTGCAGGATTATGCAGTCTTCCTCCCATAGCTGTATCTCCCAGCTCTTCTTTGGCCCAGAATGTGCCTTAGGGAGTCACAGAAGGCAGAACCCTGTCTGTGGAGGCTGTCATGACTTGCCCAAATGGACCCCCCTCACTTGGGAGAGGAGGACGTCAACTATGGAACAATTATTCAGTCCCAACTCTCATCCCTCACTTACACAGCAGTGCAGGGCAGCAGAGAGGAGTCATCTTGCATTAGGTCTTAGCCTATTACCTGATCCAACACATCACCCAAATCCTTCCGGAAGAGAGGTAGACAATGAATTTCATAATCAGGTCATCCAAAATCATCCAGCTGATACAGGGTAGAACCAGAGGGCTGGAGAGATGGCTCCGCGGTTAAGAGCACATGAGCTATTAGTGATGAAGATAATGATTCATGACTGCCAGGGCAGCCCTCTACATGAGAAAGGGAGATGACAAAGATCTAGTATGGTATTTTAGAAAGAAAATCAAAGAAATTGAGGATTTGGGGGAGGGTTGTTTTGTGTGCTAACACATTTGGGGCCACTTAGGGAAACAACTTTATTTGTTCTTTATTCAACATCAGGTAACCATTTCATGATTTCTTTTCTCACTTTCAGGACATGTCTTCAAAAGAATCAGCAGAAGACTTTAAATAAATAACTCTTCACTCCGTATTTAACTGTTCAAAATTAATAAAGAGAGCTTTATGTTGAAACATTTCTTCTTGATGTCTTCCCATCAATGATGCTGGTTTTAAGCGTGTGTGTGTGTGTGTGTGTGTGTGTGTGTGTGTGTGTGTGTGTAGGTTCCCTAGAGGTCAGATGTTAGCAGATCCCCTGACTGGAATTTCAGACAGCTGTGAGCTGCCCAATCTGGGTGCTCAGGGTTCAGACTCTGGTACTCTGGAAAAGCAGCAGCGTCTGTAACCACTGAACCATCTATCAAGCTTATGAGAAGGCTTAGTGGTGGATGCCAGATAAAAGAGAAGTGAATCAGATGGGAGTTCCCTCCATGTTACAGGCAGAGCAGAAATCAGAAAAGGGAAGGAGTTGTCTGAATGCTAATTTGTTCCAGGAAGCGAGGGGCTTATAAGGGTTGATTTGAATTGCATCTCTCTGAAAGTCTCCCCTGAAGTCCTGACTCCTCACTCACACCCCACTAACTTAGAAACAAGATTACTACAGATACAAATGCCTAAAATGAGGTCACAATGAAGTGGGGTGCTGTTGGATAGTGCTCTTGTACACTGTAAAGATTTGTCACTCACATTGGTTACTAAGACACTGAATGGCCAGTAGCCATGAAGGAAGAGTAGGCAGGGTGATCAGACTAGGAGAATTCTGGTAAGAGGAAAGGCAGAGACACAGTCACAAGCAAGATGCAGAGGAAGCAAAATGAGAATGCCACACTGAGAAAAATTACCAAGCCACATGCCTAAACATAGATAAGAATTATGGGTTAAATTGTAAGAGCTAGTTACAATAAGCCTGAACAACGGGTCAAAGAGTTTATAATTAATATAAACCTCTACATGTTTACTTGAGACTGAACAGCTGCTGGATCAGGTGGGACAGAAACTTCTGTGTACAGTGGAGAGGGTGTGCCTTAAGCGAGATAATAAAAACTCAGAGACAAAAATTGGGGTTCATCCTGAAGACCAGAAAAGCAAAGCAGTCAGCCACTGACTCTTACCTTGACCTCAGTCTGAAATGATGTTTCTGCCTCTAGGAATCTCAGAATGAGACTGAACCTGAGAGCTGTTTCCTCCCATTTTATAATTCTCTCTATGGCTGAGATTAAAGGCATGCACCACTGTGATTAAAGGTGTGTGTTCCCACTGCCTGGTCTGTAAGGCTGTTTTACTCTCTGATCTTCAGGCAAGTTTTATTTATTAAAATAAAAATGAAATGCCACTACAGGTGTCTTAATTCAGAATGACTGTTGTCATTCTCTAATGGGGAAATTTGGAAACAGAGACATACCCAGCTAGTATGCAAGTGATGACTGAAGTCACCCAACTCAGTTGCTGGAGGCCAGGAGAGCAACCTGGAACAGGTACCTCCCTCAGAGGGCCCTGGGCCCTGCTCACACTGCATTGCATGCTTCTAGCCTCCAGAACTGTGGGTGCATTGAGGTCTATTGCTTAAGGATGTAGTGTGGAACAATGGCAGCTACAACAAACGAACCCAGCTCTCAGACACCATAGCTGCCAAAATGTGCCATTTCTGCCTGCACAGTGTCTTTCAGTACTGAAAGTGGAGCGGGCCCAGAGTAATGCGATAAAGGACTGCCCTCTTCACATTAGAAGAGACAATGTCACTGGTGCCTTGCATTATTTCACACACACTGTGTAGCACATGTTTGCCCCAACTCTCAACAAAATTTCATCCTTCATGGAGTGGTCTTCTCCCCACCCCCAGTATTCGATTCTCCTTTCACAGTGCAAAAACAACCACAGACATGTCAAAATGGATGACTGAGTTTTAAGAAAGTTTATTTATGGACACTGAAATTTGAATTTATGTATTTCACATGCCATAACATATTGTTTATTTTGATATTTCCTTTTAAAACAGAGGCTCAACTACATAACCAAGACTAACCCTGAACTTCTTGTTGATGTGGGATTCTCCTCTGTATGCTGTGATTACCATTGGTTAATAAAGGAACTGCTTTGGGCCTATTGCAGAGCTATAGGGGAACAGAGCTAGGCAGGGAAAACTTAATTGAATGCTGGGAAAAAGAGGAAAAAGAAGGGAAGAGTCAGAGAGAAGCCATGTAGCCCTGCTGGAGCCAGGCAGAACTTAAGCAGGTAAGCCACAGTCACGTAGCAATACACAGATTAATAGAAATGGGTTAAATTAATATGTAAGAGTCAGTCAATAAGTTAGAGCTAATGAGTCAAGTAGCGATTTAATTAATACAGTTTCTGTGGTGTTGTTTCAGTTCTGGGTGACTGGGATGAACAAACAGCCTCCTTCAACATCTTGTCTGTCTGATACTACACTCTGAGTCTGCTGAACATTACACAGGTTCTACTACTGCAGAAACAAGGGGCAAGGTGATTCAGACCTTACAAGGGCAGTCTCAGCTTTGGCAGCCTCTCCACGTTTATTTAGTTTGTGCTAACCATTCTAATCAGTACGCTCAGCGTCTGCTTCCCCCGACAGTTTTACACACCCCTTCCTCCCTGTTTGATAGCTGCAAGTATCCTCTCCATCTGCCTCCGTAAGTATCCTCTCCATCTGCCTCCGTAAGTATCCTCTCCATCTGCCTCCGTAAGTATCCTCTCCATCTGCCTCCGTACGTATCCTCTCCATCTGCCTCCATTTGACCTGCACCAGTCCTTGGAGATGATTTCTCTCCTGCCTTAGAAATGGGTTTCTTCTTGGGTTTACTCTCATTCCTGGAGCTGGAATGGAGTTTTGGGGGACAGAGAGATCCATTATTTGTGGGTCTTCAGAAGACAGGTAGAAATAGTGTCTGTATTTTTGTAAGAACTTGAAGCTTACAGAAAATAAAGATAGTATACCAGTCACAAATTCCAGACTACTGAAGAGCTAAATAACAAAATAAGAAATATTAGAAATAGATCTGACGTCCAGGCATGATCCTGTCTGCTTTCAGAGGCTCAGTTCAAGGTCATCCTCAGCTACACAGGAAGTTAAAGGCTAGCCTAAGTTACACGAGACCCTGTCACAAAAGAAAACAATGAAACGAAGAAAGAAAAAAAAAATAGACGGATCTCTGTGAGTTCGAGACCAGCCTGGTCTACAGAGCTAGTTCCAGGACAGGCTCCAAAGCCACAGAGAAACCCTGTCTCGAAAAACCAAAAGAAAAAAAAAGAAATATGTAAAATAGTTAATCATTTCAAATATAGAAAACTTTTTATATAAAACACAAAGATCATAAGAACACATTTAGTGGATTGGACTTTGTAAAAATTTTAAATTTGTAGATGAAAAAAGAAAGTAAATATAATTTCCGCACAAAAGAACACTGCAGGAGAACCAATATGGCTTGTGTAATGAAAGCTACAAGAATATAAAACTCACCCAATATCAATAATGAAAAAAAAAATCCAAGTCGGAGCTGGAGAGATGGCTCAGAGGTTAAGATGGCTGTTCATCCAGAGGTTGTGAATTCAATTCCCAGCAACCGCAAGGTGGCTCACAACCATCTGTAATGAGATCAGGTGCCCTCTTCTGGCCTGCAGGCAGAACACTGTAAATCTATTTAAGCTAAAAAAAAAAAAAAAAAATCCAACTCATTGAAAAGATAGATCAAGAACCTAAACAAACAACTCACAATATGTGCATATTTTCACTGAAAGCTTAAGGAGAAGAAGTGTTCAAATACAAAGGAGCTCACCAGAGTAACAGTGACTATGCCCAAGGCTGTAAAGATGTGACAAAAGGCTCCAGCTTTGGTGGTGGACGTACATAAACTAGTGAAGTCCACGAAGGACACCACTAGACAACATCCCTTAACATGTGTGAAGTCCCTAGCACCTAGCAACACCACTGGGTATCTCCTGAAGGAGCACTATTTATGTGTACAGAAAGCTTAAAGGGTGTGGCCAGCATAGCCTGGGCATGGTACCTCTGTAATGCCAGCTCTTGGCAGGCAGAGGCAGGAGGATGGCCTACCCTGTCTTAATAAGCAAACAGGGCTTGGCGATGCAGCTCAGAGGCAGTATCTCTGGTTAGCGGACTCTAGGGTTGGGTGTATCCAGGTTCCCGGTCCTCTCATCCACCTAGTTAAAGTAAGTCTCACAGACTTTATTCAGAGCTAAGGGATAATATAGGCTATAGAGAGGTACATCATCAAGATTAATTGTGGTCCACGTGAGTATTCGAGGGTCCCAGGCTACAGCCTATCTCACTGTACTGGGTTTAAAAGATGGAGGATTGGCTACTAAGGGCCATAGTTTGAGTCCTTCTCTATTTTGATTGATAGATTAAGTCATACATTCCTTTTTTTAATGCCCGTGACCCTTCCCACAATGTATTTAATTTTTCTCATATATATGACCAATTATATATACATAAGTACAAGATAGTTATCACAGAATTTCCCCCAAAATTCAATTTGCCTTTCTGTGCCTATACCTGAAACCAGTTCAGGCTGGGTCCACCCTTTCACCATTCCTATGAAGATATACTGAGAATGTACTTGAATAAAAGATATCTAAATTTAACCCTTAGGATTAGAGAAATTTACATTATTGTTAATGTGAGGTATAGTCTGATGCAGATGTCCTGAGGGAGTCCTGAGGTTGTGAGGTACATTTTTCATGGGGCACAAAAGTAAAGGAAGTAGGCTTCCATGGGCATCCTTCCAAAAACAGGGTTTGTGCATACCCCCAGCTATGTGGAGTCCTGGTTGCTAGGTTACTCCCTGTGCTTGTCAGCCTCAGGAGAGAACTTGCCTGACATGCACAGAGAAAGAAAATAATAACATAAAAGTGGAGACATATTTTTTCAGTTAAAAGAGGAAGAACCAGGCGATGATGGAATATGCTTTTAATCCCAGGACTTGGGAGGCAGAGGCAGGCAGAACTCTGTGAGTTCAAGAGCAGCCTTGTCTGCAAAGTGAGTTTCAGGACAGCTAGGGCTGCACAGAGAAACCTGTAAACAGAGACTATGAATTAGTTTCCCTACCGCCCAGACCCAAATAATCATACAGAATCTATATTAATTACAACACTGTTTGTCCAATGGCTCAAGCATATTCCTAGCTAGCTCTTATATCTTAAATTAACCCATTTCTCTTAATCTATGTATCACCACACAAAGTTGAGGCCTACCGGTAAGGTTCCAGCATCTTTCTCCTTTGGCAGCTACATGGTGTCTCCCTGACTCTGCTTTCTTTCTCCCCCACATTCAGTTTTATTTTCCCTGCCTAGCTCTGTTCTACCCTTCCATAGGCCAAAGCAGCTTGTGTGTTCATGTATGTGAGTATGGGCACATGAACACACACTTATACATACGCAACAATAATTTTGACTTGGGAGGCAGAGGCAAGTGGATCTTTGTCAGTTTGAAGATAGCCTGGTCTACATCTAGAGTGCTAAGCTAGTTAGAGATACATAGAGAGACCCTGTCTCCTAATCGTCTTCATTGTTTTAAAGATTGGATAAGCTATAGTGCAGACATACTCTTTGAAATAGCAGTCTATAGATTAATGAGGTAAAACTAAATGTACTGGCATGGAAATGTTTCTAAGATAATATACATTATTGGAAAAGCAAGTGTCAAAACTACATACATCTATGCACACACAAGTGTATATTTTCTGGGTTTTGTGTCCTATTGCTGTGATTAAACACCCAACAGTGGCCAGGACTGACCAGCTCAGCTACTATCTAGGCCCACAACCGGGCCTTGGAGTGGCCGACTCTAGCATCTACCCCATCCAGTGTGGGAATCCACAGAAGTGGTCAGTTCCACCTTGACCAAAGGTCGGAGTATTCAAGCCTATTCCTGCTCCTTCAAGGATATGACAGGGGGTTTGACCCAGGGAATAGCTGCCCACAGGATACTTGGTCTAAGGTGTGGTTGTTGCCTAAATAACAGAATACTTAACTGGGGATATAGCTGCTTGATGCTTCAGGTATTGAAGCATGTAATCGCTCTGTTTGTCCTTTGTATCATGTTAAAGCAGTCTTTTGTCCCCCTCCCCCCCACCCGCCTCCTTTTGGATTGAGGTATATAAGCATATGGTGAATAAACACTGTCGAATTCAGGATTCACTGGATTGCCCTCCCCTTTCTATTCTGCATCTCTGTTCTTTTCTTTTTGTATCTCTGTTCCTCCTGCCTATTATTACTAATCCTCACACTCCTACCCTGAAACGTGCAAAGCCCATTGAGGCTGGATCCCAACAGATGTCACCCCAACGTGGGACCCTAACAATCTAGGACCTGCAAGAGCTCCTTAAGGGACTTGTCTTGCGGAAAGATACCTGGACGATCTCCATGACTCAGGCAGCCTCAGGATATCCCAGAGGAGTTTCGGTGAGGATCCAGTGAGGATGGTGGACCAGAAACCAGAGGCCTTGAACCAGACCAGTGACTCATTGCAACGAACATTTGCTAGAAACGACGATTGGACCAAAGGGTGTACTATGTGACACACTGCTCCCAATGCCACTAGGACAAATGAAGGGGTGCTGGAGACGCAGGAAAGATGGAGGAACAAAGAGGTTTTTGTTTTGCTTTGTTTTTGTTTGTTTGCTTGTTTTGCTTTTTAAAATTTTTTACTTTGGAGAAGGTGCTGCGGGGCTGAGGAGAAGATATGCGGGGACCGGTAAGTGAGCAGAATTAGGATGCATGATGTCAAATTTCCAAAGAACCAATCAAGAAATCATGTCAAATTAAAAGTGAATAAAAGAAGAATTGGCAAAGATGGAGTTCTCTGCACTGTGTCCTCCGATCCCTCTTAACCTGATTCCAAGTGCACAGTCATCAAGCTGTACTTAAAATTTTCTTAATTTTTAAAATCATTTTTTGCCCGTTCTCCTGGTTTGCATTGTTAAATAGACTTTAAGCAGTGACTGCCCAAAGTGTTTATAAAATGTTGGAATATGTTAGAATCACTTGATAGGTTGGACTCTCCCCAACACACACAATCTACTGATATAAAAATATAATTGGGGTCTCATTTCCAAGTGTGCTCAGCTCCTTTCCGTCCTTCTTGAGGGAGTAATGTGCTCATTTTTGATTATCAGGCCATTTCTTCATTCCTTCCCCAGGGAAACCTACAGCAAGGTACCAGTGTGACCGTCTGGAATGGCCCTCATGGCTATGGCTGGGAGATGCCTTGGTAGAGGTTAGCAAAGAAACCAAAAGAGATGGACAAGCAAGGACTTCAGGTGAAAACAACAGATGAGATGTGGAAGGCAGACTGCAGGCTGGTGTCTTGCCGACCAGTTACAGCCAAGGCAGGCTTGGGAGGTGAGGAAGACTGTGGCTTAGGAAGTCTCAATTCTGAATGTGGCTAACCCAAAGCAAGGTGTTAATCTTGCTCTGGTTCTGGATACAGCATTGGGGAAGATAAAAGAAAAAGTGGAGTCGTTTGCCAGAGCCGTTAGTGCGCCCCTTGCTTCAGAAATCAGTAAAGTTGCTGGACTGACAGTGCATCAGAGACTAAAACAGCAGAAGAGTTGTCGCTCAGAAGGTAGAGTTCTTGTCTAGCAAACACAAATGGTGTGCACTGGGGCACACCTATGATGCACACCCTAGGGAGTCAGAAGTTCAAGATCACCCTTGGCTACACAGAAGAGTTCGAAGCAGCTTGGGACACACGAAACCCTGACTTAGCTCCTAGTATAAACATAAAAAAATATGATGTCGCATATGCTCTTTTCTATAGCTTGGTACAGGAGAATTTACCTTCTTGTTCTGTATTCTGAAATAAATAAATAAAGGTGGTTATATGTCATACCACTAGATGGCAGCACTTGGCCAGCAATGCTTTGCAACAGGTGTTTTACAGACAGCCTGGGAATTGCTTTTGATAATTTGGACTGGAGAAGATAGAATTCATATAGAATTGTGTAGCTGTTCCAAAAATAGTTCCTGAGATGAAACAAAAAGTATTTCAAAGCCTACTAGAAATTTTGTTAGTTGTGATATCCCCAAACACCTGCAGACCTGAGTTTAGATCCCCAGCATCCCATAAAAGCTGAACATAGCAGCCTATTCCTGTAACCTTAGTGATGGAGGGGCAGACTGAGGATGGTCCCGGGAGCTCACAGCCAGACCGTCTATCCAAAACTGGGAGTTTCAGATTCAATGAGAGAGACGCTGTCTCAAAAGAAGTAAGGTGGAGAGCAATGGAGGAAGACACTTGTCTCCAGCCTCTGGCCTACACACATACACACACACACGCACGCACACACACACTTACTCACACACACGTACACACACATGCACACAACACAGACCCACACACACACATATGCGCACGCACACACACACATAGACACACACACAGACACATACGTGCACACACACACAGACATAGGCATGCACATATCTGTGCACAGACATGCATAAACACAAATTAAAGATAAATAAATATTGAACTGTAAAAGTATTTTCAGTGGAATGGGAAGCACTAGAGAAATCATGAAAGTGCATGATTCTGAGGAGGGAAGCCCCGCCAGTGGTTGTTTTGTAAAGCGAGTCTCTCAGCAGCAGCACAAGAAGTATTTGCTGCATGCCGCACAGAAGGGCAAGGAGGAGACGCTAAATATGGCAGTCTCTACCTGCAGATGCTTGCATGCAAGGAAGCAGAGGAGAAAACAGAGCTGAGTCTCTGGATCTCTCTCTCTCTCTCTCTCTCTCTCTCTCTCTTCTAAGCTGGAAAGATGATACAGGATGAAGAAAGGATGCACAGGGGATGGAAGCAAATGCCTGGGCAAAGGAGAATGGCACAGAGACATGCCCGGCTGACCTCACGGCGGAGAGAATGTACAGAGCCTTCCCCCATTCTCAGCATCCTATAGCAATGTTTCTAGTTTCCTAGGTTCATGTGTGTAGTAATGAGCTTCGGGCAGGCCTGCTTTTCATACCGCCTGGCTCCCTGCACAGCTAGCTTTACACCCGAAATAAGAACACACAAATTTTATTCATTTAAACACTGCCTGGCCCATTAGTTTCAGCCTCTTATTGGCTAATTCTCACATCTTGCTTTAACCCATATTTAGTAATCTGTGTAGCACCATGAGGTGGTGGCTTACCAGGAAAGATTCAGCATGTCTGACCTGGCAGCTGGTTTCATTGGGTCTGATTCACTTCCCTTCTTCCCAGCATTCTGTTCTGTTTACTCCACCCACCTATGTTCTGACCTATCAGGCCAAGCAGTTTCTTTATTAACCAATGAAATCAACACAAAACAGAAGACCCTCCCACATCACATGTGCACTTAGAGGAGCCCTGGAAGGGACAGGACCAGAGACCATGAGCCATCTCTAATGCCAGCCCTTCCAGCCCCCAATCCTGTGATCAGAGGCTTCTACACGTGGCAGGTGAGGTGAGACACATCAGGTCCACCTCTGGAGCACCGCTGGCAAATATGCCAGGTGTGCCTAGGCCAGATATGTCTTGGGATCCTAATTTCCATGCTAATAAATTAGCTGATGATAGCAACTAGACAGACATTATGGTTCATTAGGGAGGCTGAGGCAGGAGGACCACCCGTTTGAGGATACTCAAGGCTTATTGGATTCAGGTGGAAGAAAAGGTTGAGAACGTGATGGAAGACTTAGAGAAGTCCAGTCTGAAAGTTTTCGTACAATTCAGTTGTTCCTGGAACCTTCAGAGTCTTGCGGACTCAGTGATGGTCTCTTACAGAAAGTACTTTCAAGGGATGTGTCCTTACCAGAACATGTCCTGAATCTAGGCAGCAGTTTTAGGATCCCAAGTGGGGTGCTAGGTTCTGGGAAGGTGGTAGAGGTTTTGAAGGAGCTCTGAGTTTAATTGGGAAGGCAGGAAACAGAGAGAACTCATCCAAGTGAAATTCCAGTCCCACTGAGCAGGAGACGACCTGGGGTGATGTGGGCACAGAGAGGAGGGGGCCAAGGGGGACATTCACATGGGAGTAAAGAGTCTATTAGAAAAATGACCACTGCCACGGACAGACAGAGAGAGGCAGCAGCATGACAGAGGTGTTCAGGCCCCAGCCCCAGGGCAGACACAGGGCAGAAGTGGGGTTTCTTTGTACACCTTCCTGGGGATGGGGTGGTTTCACAGGGTAAGGGAAAGGAACGAGGAATGGGATGTATGGCCACCAATGCCCCCTTGGATAGAACTCACTTTTCAGAGGAGATTTCCTGGCACCAGGAAGTCTGTTTGCTAGGGACTCACGGTGACCCAGAAGGTGCCTGTGGTTGGAAAAGTATCAGGGCTGAGCAGCAGCTGGATGGTGACACTGTTGTCTTCAACATGTGACCTGTTCAATGTAAAGGCAGGCGAGACATCATGAAGGCCTGCAGAGGCAGTGGTCCCCAGGCCTAATCTGGAAGGATAAATTAGGGTTCACCATGTGGCCAAAGGGAAATTCAGTAGGGTTTGCAAAAGGAATGCAAAACAGAGAGATATGGAGGCCACGGAGATGTGATGTGGAGGTTCAGGGCATGGTGGAGGGAGGCTGGAAAAGCAAACGTGGGTGAGGATGTGGCAGAGCTGAGGACCACTCTGTTTCGTGCAGAAGGCCTCCTGCTCTGAGTCAAGTGGAGCAGATCCGCAGGTACCGCCATCCTGGCCTCCGCCTGTTGCCTATGCCCTTAGCTTACTGGTCTCTGTGGTCTCCAGGGAAGTGATGGCAAAGATCTAGAGGAATAAGGAGAGCTGGGCAGGCTGGGGAGAGGACCACTTTAGCAGCCTGATGTACCCTCCCTTGCAGGTTTTCAATTTCATGAATCATTATCTTCCAAAGGATTCAAGTAGTAAAATAAACATAACAGCCAGGAGTGTAGATGATCATGGTACCCTATAAACAGCACCAGAACAGACAGAGCCTCAGAGCAGGAGGGAAGCCAGTTATGATGTGCTGTGTAGCCCAGCTCCTGGGTAAGGTTTTTTTCAGCCTGGGAACCACACACACACACAGCCGTTTCCTCCACGCTGGAGCAGTGATGAACTGTGGCCAGGAGCTCTGGGCTGGGTTGTGTGTCTGCCCTGTGTCTGCCCAGTGGCTCTGTGACCATTGGCCATCTGGCTAGGAGCCTCAGATCATTAATTAATCTCCCCGCGATTAGAGGAGCAGAGGAGCAATGATTAGGTCTGGACTAGCCTGAAATCAGCACTTAACCAGAAGCCTCTAGTGACCCTAGGGCCGAGCCGCCACTTCCGTCGGTCCGCTCAGGTTTGACAAAGACCTTCAGACCTGCAGGCTGTCCTGCCCCTTCCCAGAAAACCTGTGCCCTCCCATAAGACTTAGGTTATCTTGGAGAAGGCCATGGATATTTACAGCACAGATGTACATGGCGTGCAAACAGATCTCTACAAAGGTGAGGAAAGTTGAAATTAAGAATAAAACAAAGGACCGCATCGCTAACTGTTGCTTCTCCTGTGGCTCTGCGGATTATAATGCAAGAAAGAAAATGACAGCTAGGAAGACAGGGAAGGAAGTGATAAAACTGTCAGAGATGATTTAAAGATAATATGAAGAGGGGCAAAAGGATAGGAAACACTGTCGCTACCATACCAAAGTCACTGCCGCCACCATCACCACTGTGCCTTGACCACCATCACCACTGTGCCTTGACCACCATCACCACTGTGCCTTGACCACCACCACCATCACCACTGTGCCTTGACCACCATCACCACTGTGCCTTGACCACCACCACCATCACCACTGTGCCTTGACCACCACCACCATCACCACTGTGCCGTGACCACCGCCATCACCACTGTGCCTTGACCACCACCACCATCACCACTGTGCCGTGACCACTGCCATCACCACTGTGCCTTGACCACCACCACCATCACCACTGTGCCTTGACCACCATCACCACTGTGCCTTGACCACCACCACCACTGTGCCTTGACCACCACCACCATCACCACTGTGTCGTCACCGCCACCACCATCACCACTGTGCCGTGACCACCACCATCACCACTGTGCCGTGACCACCGCCATCACCACTGTGCCGTGACCACCACCGCCATCACCACTGTGCCGTGACCACCGCCATCACCACTGTGCCGTGACCACCGCCATCACCACTGTGCCGTGACCACCACCACCATCACCACTGTGTCGTCACCGCCACCACCATCACCACTGTGCCATGACCGCCACCATCACCACTGTGTTATTGCTGTTATCCATTATTGCAACCACTGCTACTATTACTACTGTTCTAGACAAGATAGCCTCCTGCCCCCCGAATAAGACCAAAGAGCTAACAAAATATTTGAGTCAGCAATTTCCAAGCCACTAGACATCATATCACACAGGACACTGGCCTCTGAGAGCTTCAGAACGAGTGATGTGAGCTTTAGACTTAGCTCAGCTCGTTGTCTCAAGGGAGCTCCTAGGCCATGGCACAGCTGAAGGAGTCGTGTCCAGACTATGATGAATTCAAAGTTGAAACAAAATGAAGAGTCCAGGAAGACTTGAGTCAGAGTGTGTGGGCATGTCCTGGGAAACTGAATGGTAGAAGCCTCCAGAAGGTGCCCTTCGAATACTCAGAAGACCAGCCAAAGAAACCAGAGAGTAATAGTTCATGGTGAGCACACAAGATCAGGGACAGTGTCTCTCTAACAGGACGGAGCACAGCATGGGTGGGAAGAGCAGTAGCCATGGCCAGTACCCTGAGAAGTGCTGTCTCCGGTACACTGTCATCACTGGTGAGTAGTTAGTACCCATGGCCAGTACCCTGAGAAGTGCTGTCTCGGGTACACTGTCATCACTGGTGAGTAGTTAGTACCCATGGCTAGTACCCTGAGAAGTGCTGTCTGCAGTACACTGTCATCACTGGTGAATAGTTAGCCCTAGTCAAACCACTTCCCCAGTCTGCCTGTCAAGTTAAAAGCAAGATACAAAGAAGTCCGAGTGTTTCATAGTAACTGCACTGTATCCACAATAAAAGCCAAGAATATTTATGGGAATAAAAAATACACCCACTGCTCAATATTGCTACTTATATGCATCCAGTCAGAGATTACCAGAAAAATGCACATAATAAGGATAATAATAAGGAAATGCAACTGATTCTACCTTCCCACAACTGCCATAGAAAAGACAAAGATATTGACACATTGCTCATATCCCGTGCCCACCATGTTACACAGAGGTAACAAAATTCTGAGAGACAAGTGAAATTGTATTGAACTTCCAGAGATGAAAACTACAATACCTCGATGCCTGAGCCCAACCCCGCCCCCCCCCCAAAAAAAAAATGGAAGGGAGCTGCAGAGATGCCTTGGGAGTTAAGAGCACACATGGCTCTTCCAGAGGGCCCAACTTCAGCTCCTAGAACCCACATGGGGTGTTTCACGACTGCCTGTGACTCCAGTTTCACAGCCACTGACGCCCCCACTTGGCCTCTGTGGGCACACGTACACATATGCATACACACAAAAATATTTTATTGATCTGTATGGGACTAAAAGACTGGATATTGCAAAAACAAAAACAAGCAACCAAAGGAAAAACAGTGAACCCAAAGAGGCAAATAAATACAAACCCAGACACAGAGAAGATTCTAATTAGAAAATACAGCATGGGGGAGCTGAACTTTGAGCTGGGCAAGGCAGGAGTAGAACAGTTTGGAAAACAATAGGCTAGCGATTTTGCATGTACTTATTTATGTCTCGCTTATTTGTGTACTTACATATTCATGCATGCGCACATGAATGGCAGTTAAAGGAGAACCGCAGGAGTCACCTTTCCCCTTCTGTTATGTGGGTTCCAGGTATTGAACTCAGGGCATCAGGCTCGGCAGCAAGCACTTTCACTCAATGAGCCATCTCAACAGGCTCTCCAAATTTTGTTAAAACTGTTGACAGGCAGAGGCTCAACCAATCCCAAACACAAGTAAGAGGAAGAAAATTGTACCACAGTCCACCATCAACCAAATGGTCCAAAGCGAATGATAAAGAGAAAAAGATGTAAAGATGTTGAAGCCCGTGTGGGTCCAACACAGGTTCCCTAACTAATCAGACGCAGCTTACATGGTCAACGTGGAAGGGCAAGATCCCTCGCTTATTTTTTAAGTAGTTTATATATCCTCACATAAATTGAGCGGGAAAACACATTAGGCTGTCTCCTAGGCAACCAGGTGAGTGGGCTCTAGTCATGTCCACATCTACCTGTATGCTAGCAGTCATGTAGGCCATGGATTAGCATCTCTATAAGACATCCTCCAAATTACAAAGGAAGGAAGCACCAAACCTCCTAACTCTTAAGTCATCAGCTTTAGCCAACATCTCTTTTTAGATGATCTACATTTATAACAAAAAAATTAAAAACAGCACATCCTGGCTATTGTTAAACAGAGACAGCTTGTCTACAGAGTTTGTGACACCTCAGACCAGGCTTATGGCTCTTGTGCCCTACAAAAATATGGGCCTACATAAAGAAACCAGGAAAATTCCCGTTGCATGGAAAGAACAGCAGTAGAGACACCATCAGACTTCCCGTGGGAAACAGCACAAGCGTAAGGAGCGTTGTGCTTTAAAGAGATGAGAGATAAACAGACCTGACAACCTAGAATTCGACAGTCGCAAAAAGATCTCCCAAGAATGAAGGGAAAGACAAATTGTATCAGGCAAACAAAAGATGAATAAACTCATATATTGCAGTTCCAAGCTACAAGAAGTAAAAAGTTTGTTAGTGTATTTTTATCCTGAGTATGTTCCTTTAACAAAAAAAGGGTGTGTATTTGTGTGCCTGCTATCCCTATGTGTATCATGTGCCTGCAGCTACTCTGAGAGGCCAGAAGAGGGCGTTGAATGCCTTCCAACAACAGTTACAGGTTGTGAGCTGCCGGACATGGGTGCTGGGAACTGAACTAAGTCCTCTGCAAGAGCTACGCTTGCTCTTAACTATTGAGCCACCTTTCCAGCTCCATATATATTTAAACATACATGAAAGAGAGAGAGCGTGAAAGAGAGAGAGAGAGCGTGCTTTGCTCATGTTCATCTCCCAGCCCCTCTCTTGGGTTCCCATCTTGCCTCTTTCTTTTTCTCAAAAAGCTCTCTTTGTACTCTCCCTTAAAAATATCTGTGTTCCGTCTATGAGAGAAGACAGGGGCCTTGGTCTTCTTCAGTCTAGCTTACTTTACTTAACGTGATGATCTTCGTCCATCTACTTTTCTGCAGATTCCAGTCCCATTGTTTTTTACAGCTAGCACAGCTCCACTGTGTATATGTATCTTCTTTACTTTCCTTTTTAAGGGGGCCAGGAAGCTGAATTCACTATGTAGCCCTGCATGGTACTGAACTTTCGATCCTCCTGCCTCCACCTCCCAGGTTCCTGCCTATTTTCTTTATCCATTCATCTGTTGCTGGACATTTAGGTTCAGTTCATATCTTTTGAAACAATACTTTGTTTATTTATTTATTTATTGTGTGTGTGTGTGTGTTTGTGTGTGTGTGTGTGTGCATATGAGAGCAGTGCTTGTAGAGGCCAGAAGAGGGTGTCACTGACGATTGTAAGCCACCACACATGGGTGCAGGGAACTAAATTCAGGTCCCCTGAAATACCAGGAAATGCTCTTAGTGGCTGAGCCATCTCCCCAGCACCAAGCATATACCCAGGAATAGATACCTGAGTGATAATGGTGGCTCTATTTTTCTGAGGAGTCTCCATACTAATTTCCATAGTGGCTGCAAAATTTCTATTCCCATTAGCAGCGCAGGTTCCTTTTCTCCTGACCCCGACTAGCATGTGCCTAGCTTTCTTTGCCCTGTTCTTACTAAGGTAAGATCTCAATAAAGTTTGAGTTTGCATTTTCCAGAGAGTGATCATTTTTCCATAAATTGTCACTATTGGTGTTTTGAAAAACTCCTTTATCAGTCATTTGTGTTTTTACTTTTTTAAAAAATAACCTTTAAGTAAGTTGCCCGCTTATTGACTGAGCTGTTTGTTCTTTGGGTTTTGTGTTGTCGTCGTTGTTGTTGTTGTTGTCATTGTCGTTGTTGTTGTGCTAGCTCTTTGTTTCAGCTAACAGCTCCTGTCAGTCTTCCCCGTTCTGGGGACTGTCTTCACTGGGCAGTGCTTTCTTTTGCTGTCTTGGAGCTTTTAGATTTTCTGTCGTCCCATTTGCCAATTCTCACTATTGCTGTCTGGGCCACTGAGTGTTAGGCTTGAAAAGTTCTTGAGTGTTTCCTCTCATTTTCCTGCAATTTCAATGTTTCGGGCCATACATTCAGATCTCTGACCCATTTTGAAAGGCGTGTTGAACAAGGAGAGAGGCTGGCTTCTTCTATGTGAGGATGTCTGGATTTCCCAACACCACTTGTTGACGAGGCCAATGTGTCCAGCTTTCACGTAGGCACTAGAGATTTACCTCAGGTCCTCAGGCTTGGGCGGCACAAGCTGTACCTTCCGAGCCAACGCTCCAGTTCCCTTGTTTCTTTCTCTAGACTTGCCGCTCTGGCTAAGAACCCCAGCACTGAATCGGATAGGAATGCAGACAGCGAACACCCTTGTCTCACTCTTTTTGTGTTTTGTAAAACATCAAATCTATATTCACACCCACATATAACATAACTTAAAGCTAAAATATGTCAGAAATAAGGCAGTCAACAATTAAAATAAATCAAACTAGAATGAAATAAACACATTAACAAAAATCCAACGATTTGTTATTCTGTCACATGTACTGTTGCCTCAAAGGGAAAGATACAGGAAGGCACTAGTGTTTGGTCAAGACATCACCTCAGCTCCCTAACACCCCTTTATACAAAAAAGTCGGGATTGTTTGCCTGAGGGCTTCATCCCAGCTCCTGGCATAAGCTTCCTCCCCTGGGAGTTGCCTCCACCTCCAAGCAAGCCCACCAGCCCCTCCCCAGGGAAGGTCAAGACCACTTCCACAGGCTACTTAAACTGCCCCCCAGAGAATGAACACGTGGTCTCTGGGTTTCAAGTGATCTTCCCCTCTCCATGATTTCCCAGGACCACCTGGGAGTAAGGCCATCTATTAAACATGGGCATTTTTAATTTGGTTTGATTTGATCTGATTGGGATTATTAGCACCGGCAGAGAGGCTCATCTAAGAGAAAATACCTAACAAGTAGTATCCAGAATTAATACCGCTGACAAAAACTCCCTGTGAAATACAAATACCGTTTAAACACAAACAAACAAAACCTGGCATTATCATGCATTTGGAAAATGTAGGTAGAGAAATCTGAACGCTCCCCAAATTTCAGTCTTACACATGTTAACTGGTTTTCTAATAGATTTGGTGATATTTTTCTTAAATGCAGGTTTAATTCTTTTGCCCCCTGTTATACCCCCCATACACACCTCAATATTTACATCATTGTCTCCTCAAGCTTCCTGTGCACTCCCTGGATTTAGGCCAAGATGGAGTTGGTCCTCTTGCAAATTTATCACTCTTCAAAATAGTCTATAAAAGTGCAGAATCTGAGGGGGGTGGTGGCGGCGCAGGCCTTTAATCCCAGCACTCAGGAGGCTGAGACAGGCAGATCTCTGAGTTCAAGGTCAGCCTGTTCTACAGAATGAGTCCCAAAACAGCCAAAGATACACAGAGAAACACTGTCTTGAAAAGAAACCAAAAAGAAAAAAAGTAGAGGATCTAATAAAACAGTCTGGATTACATACATATGGCTCAGTTGTGGGTGGGAACAGGGCCTAGTGTACATGCTCCTGATACAAAGCACTTCCTTCAAGAGCAGACACATCTCACTGTTCAGCCCAGGAGGTAAGACATCTCCCAAGGTCCTTGTCTCATTCTCAAGAGGACATTCTTTCAGTTTTCCCTTTACTCTGTTATGTTGATGATTCAGAGTTGGGGTCTATAGCCTTTGATATGCAGTCTTATATCCCTGTATCTTTCAGGGTGGGATCCTAGGGGCTGCTGTGCTTCATTGAAGACCTTTTAAGAATCTCTTGAGATTATCATGCAATCTTCTTCCCTGATTCTTACATACTACTTAAGAGGATGTAAGTAAGTCATGAAATTACATTGACTGAATTGCCTGTGTTTAAGCACCATGGTATTGCTGGGATGAAATTAATTTTATCAGTGTGTGTTAGCTTTTCAAAAAGTTGTTGAATCCAGTTTGCAAATATTTTACTAGGGACTTTTTCATCTATATCCATCAAAGAAGGTATCTATAGATTTCTGTTTTGCTATGTCCTTGAAAGTTTTCATATCAGGGTAATATCAGCTTTATGGGATGAGCTTAGAAGCAGTCCTTCCATTTCTAATGTGTGGAATGGTTTGAGGGGCAAAGGGTAGTCAGTCAGTCCTTTAATAAGAAAAATGACAGCAGGTGGAAGGCCAGGGAGGGCCAGCAGAGGAAATGGCTATTATGTGATAAGATTTTAATTATTATTTAAATCTCTTTAAAAGATAATTAGCCATTTAAACATTAATCACAGTGCAGCGTGTACCTAAGGGTAAAATGTGACCACCAGTCCATCAAGGTCTACACGTAGGAAATAGAAGTATACAGCTTCAAAGCTTTCCTGCTGCATCTCAGGTCCACTATGATTCAAAGGGAGTGTTGATAAGTTAAGGTATGTACTCTAAACTCAACGCAATCACAAGAACAATAAAGACTCATAATTGATACACAAGCAAAGCAGATAAAAAGGAAATAAAGTATATCATCAATCCAAGAGGAAAAGGGACACATGAGGGGAGAAAGGGGGGAAGGATGGAAAATAAAGGAGGAAATAACAAATAACTAGAAAGACAGAACATAGAAAAACAATGTGTCAATGAACCCTTTAAAATAAATGATCTAGAACTGGCAAAATGGCTCAGTGAGCAGAGCTGTTTGCCACCAACATTGATGGCCTGAGTTTGACCTCAGAGCCACATAGTGGAAGGAAAGAACCAGTTCCTACAAGTTGTCCTCTGACTTCCATGAATAAGCCATGGAATAATTTTACACACACACACTAAACATGCTATGGACTCTTGATGGTCCAGATTGAGCCAAGGAAGGGAGTGATGGAATCTGCTCTCCCTGAGGTCCCTTCCTTGGCTCAATCTGGACCATCAAGAGTTCAGAGACAATCAGGGAAGGGGTGCTTGTGCAGGACAGGGGTTTCCAAGGCAACACAGAAACGATCTCATGCACCCTTCCATTCATTCATCCATTCTTCAATAAAAACTTATGCCAATTGAAATAATAATCACAGAGAGGCTCTAAAAACCAATGAGACTTACTTGGGAACAGCGGAGTACCGCAATGGACCACTCTGTCGTAGTGAATGATGTGCATATGAGAGAGAGAGAGGCAAGGCAAGATTTTACTTTACATCTTAAGTCTGTTCTTACTATTAGTGTGTAGATGTGATGTGTGTGGGAGTGTGGGCACACATGTGCCACGCACCTGTGTGAAGGGCAGAAGACAATGTACAGAGGCTGGTTCTCCTTCACTGTGTTCTTGAGGTAGAGTCTCTCTTGTTCCTTCTCTCGTTACATTGCATACTCCGGGCTAGCTGGCCCAGAAGCTTCCAGACACTTTTTCTGTCCTGTTTCCCATCTCAGAACAGGAGTTCTGGGACTGCAGACATGCACCACTATGTGCAGCTTCACTTTACACACAAGTTCTAGGGATTGAACTCAGGTCTCTGGGCTTGCATAGTCAGTGCTTTTGCCTACCAGTCTGGAAAGGAGGAGTTTTAAGGGGGGAAAGGAGAGATTTGTGCAAGATATTTGGATATAGAGGCTTATGAAAGATGTTTAGATATAGGGTTTACTGTTCTTGAAGATCCAACAGAAAATGGTATCAGTTCATTTATGGGCAAGTGTTCTCACCAGAGAATATTATCTGAATTGTTGCAGTCTTAAAAAAAAAAAATCAGAAAGGGGTTGACCAGATGGCTCAGAAGGTAAAGGGCTTGTTGCACAAACCTCACAACCTGAGTTAAATTCCTAAAATCTGCATAAACGGGGAAGGAAGAACCAACTCTACAGAGTCATCCTCTGACCTTTACATACAGGCTGTGACACTTCTGCGCTCCCATGTCATACTGCAATAGTAAACATACTAAAAAAAAAGTAATGTCAAAAATGAACATTGTTAGAGCCAAGCAGTGGTGGTGCACGCCTTTAATCACAGCACTCAGGAGGCAGAGGCAGGTGGATCTCTGTGAGTTTGAGGACAACCTAGTCTAGAGAGAGTACCAGGACATACTCCAAAGCTACACAGAGAAATCCTGTTTCAATAAACCATAAATAAATAAATAAGCTTTGTTTCAAGCTTTGAGTGCAAACATGGAAGATGGTCACAGCCTTCAATGTGCAGAGTGCGAAGATTCTCTTCTGAACCTTTAGAAGTTTTGAGAGAAAGCTCTGTCTGAGAGAGTCAGACATGAGCCCTGCCCCCACATGACTTCATTGGGTTGAACAAGAAAGACCTCAAAGTCACCAGGCTTAATGTTTATAACTCAACAGTGTGCTAACTGAATTTACTTTTCCTTGGGAGATGGGAATAAATTTCTCTTTGCCCCAGATAGGGCAACAATAACAGACCAAAGTAAAAATCCTGGTGAAATCCAGCATGGTGAACCAGTGAGTTTATTGGGATCACTTACAGAGCATGGGTGATCCAAACAATTGCTTCACCACGAAGTCCCACCCCCTCACTGCTAATGACTTCATGGAGCCTGCACCAGGGAGCTTCACTTTTGGTCACCTTCTACTTCCGGTTATTTTAGGGTCTCCCAGTGTACTTGTGCCCGGTGAGAAGCGGAAGAGGGTAATGACTGCAGTTCCTGGAAAGGGTTCAGTCCTCTCACACAGTGTTGTGATCCTGTCACCATTACCACAGACCTAACAATCTCTGTATAGTTCTATTTCCTTGGCCTGACCAGCAGGCCTCAGCAGTCTCTACTCTACAATGGGTCATGTTATGCCTAGAGGGAAAAACCGTAGTACAATAACGCAGATACCCAAACTCTCCAGTGATGTCACAAGGGTGTGCTGGCTGGTTTTATGTCAACGTGACACAAGCTAAAGTCATCAGAGAGGAGGGAGTCTCAATTGAGAAAATGCCTCCACAACATCAGACTGTAGTCCACAGGGAATTTTTTAAATTAGTTATTGATGGGGGAATGGCTCAGCCCATTGTGGGTGGTGTTGTCCCTAGGCTGGTGGTCTCGGGTTCTATGAGAAAGCAGGCTGGGGAAGCCTTGAAGAACAAGCCAGTGAGCAGCACCTCTCCATGGCCGCTGTGTCGGTCCCTGCCTCCAGGTTCCTGCCTCCAGGTCCCTGCCCTGTGTGAGCTCCTGTGCTGACTTCCTTCAGTGATGAACTACAGTGTGGAAGTATAAGGCAAGGGTCCTTTTCCTCCTCCAAGTCACTTATGGTCGAGGTGTTTCATCAAAGCAAAAGAAACCCTGACTAAGATAAGGGAAAATCTCCAAAGCCCAGGAAGTGTTCTAGTTCTACATTCAAATACAGACGATGCCCTACTCTTCAGATGAAGCCTTGAGATGAAGGTATGAGGGAGTAGAGGTCTCTTAGAAGGGTTGTCTTTCCTGCTGTCCCATGAGGGTGTGACCTCAGGCAACATTTCCTCAAAGCAGGGTTCTCTCTGATAAGATGAGGTCATTGTCAGCGCCTTCTCTGCCAAGCAGGTGCTTAGAAATGAGCTCAGGGGTGAGTGAGTTTAGGTAAGCCTGGCTGTATAGACAAAGGTAACCATCACACTTTGGCAGTTCCGGTGGTTGTGAGTGAGAATTGGTGAGCTATGCCATGTAGGATAAAGTTCACCATTGCATTCTGGCTGTCCCTGCCAGGGCTATACGTCTCTGTAAATAAAGGCTTGCAGCCCTCTCAGATTAGCGTTGCTGTTCTTGCTCAAGACACAGAGGTTTCCCTTTGCCCTGGTTTTGAAAGCTAACTCCGTCTATGCTATTATCAGCAAAGCCAGAGAGGGCTGGCAGTCCCAGGACTCTCAGTTATCAGGGAATAGTTCAGTCAAATAAAATGTAGTTGAAATTTAACCGAATTGTCAAAAGCTTTAGTGAAATGAGGAGTTCGGGCCAGAGCTGTCCACATGATTAAAAACGATCCCCTGTATACCCGCCTCTCGGCAGGTGGGGTGATCTGTCTGGCCACTCAGTGGGCAATGTACATTTACAAGTTCTGTGTAAGCTATGGAGACCTGTCCTGTCCCAGCTATTTCTTGAAGACATTTCACAACAAATGCAGGAGATTAAGAGTCTCTGTGAAATGCTGTTTGCTTATTTGTTCGTTGGCAGGGTCTCTATCCTAGCCTTGAACCCACTACTTAGTGGAGAATGACACCTTAAACGTCTGCCTCCAGGGTGCCGAGACTATAGACATGTGCCATGCTATCTCGTTTCATGCTGTGCTGGAGTTGCAACCTAGGTCTTCGTGCAGGGTAGGCAGGTGCTCTGCCAAATGAACTGTTGTCTCAGCCCTTTCATAAATGTGTATAAAGATGCCACTGAAGAGACTCCAGGCTTTTCCTCATAGATCTCTTATTATCATCTCTTTTCCCCATAGATCTCTCTCATCTCCACTCTTTGCAAGACCTCTGTTCTCATAGGTAATCAAGGATTCTGCCAGGAAGCTCCTGAAAGTGAAATCTGTGGTATTTCCTATTCAATCAGCCGTCCAACATACATGATCCGAATGCCTTTCTCAACCACGTTCTTTTTTTTTTTTTTTTTTTTTTTTTGGTTTTTCGAGACAGGGTTTCTCTGTGGTTTTGGAGCCTGTCCTGGAACTAGCTCTTGTAGACCAGGCTGGTCTCGAACTCACAGAGATCCGCCTGCCTCTGCCTCCCGAGTGCTGGGATTAAAGGCGTGTGCCACCACTGCCCGGCTCAACCACGTTCTTAAGTCCTAGAGATATAGACAAAGATGCATAAAAATCCCAGAGACTTACATATAATAAGCAAAAGGAAATGAATAAAAACACCATTACAAACACCCAAACTGCCATGTTTAGATTCACACTGGACCCTTGACTAATTCTTATGTTTATTTCCCAAAAGTTAAAATCTTCCTAATCAAAGATTGATACATAGGAATCATAGAATGGCAATTGTATCTTTTTTGTTTTTAAGAACTTCTTTTTCAAATCCCAGAGTTATTTAAACATTTAGGAACCCACAGAATCTCATCAGCTGAGGGATGCTGTGCTGTCTGGTTTTATGTCACCTTAACACAAATTAAAGTCATCTGAGAGAAGGAAACCTCAATTGAGAAAACACCCCCATAAGATCGGGCTGTGAGCAAGCCTGTAGAGCATTTTCTTATTTAGTGATTTGCTGTGGGAGGGTCCATCCCATTGTGGGTGGTGCCCCCTCTGGGTTGGTGGTCCTGGGTTCTATAAGAAAGCAGGCTGAGCAAACCAGGGGAAGCAAGTCAGTAAGCAGCTCCCCTCCATGGCCTCTGCATCAGCCCCTGTCTCCAGGTCTCTGCCCTGTTTGAGATCCTGACCTGACTTCCTTCAAGGATGAACAGTGATGTGGAAGTGGAAGCCAAATAAACTCTTTCCTCCCCAAGCTGTTTTTGGTCATGGTGTTTTATTGCAGCAATAGAAACCTTACCTAAAACAGAAGCAAAGAAGCTAAGGGAAGTCAGAACAGACTTATTAAAAACTTTCACCTGTCTTTAGCTGTTTTTGTTGGGCCATTGGTGTAGATGCCCTCAGGGTTTTTTATTTTAAGAGATTTGCTTTATTTTTTTAATGTGTGTGTTCATGTACATGTATATGTGCATGTGCATAACACACGTGAGGGTGCTCTTAGAGATCAGAAAAGTGTGTCAATTCCCCTGGAGCTGGAGTTGTGTGTGAGCAGTTGTGTGTGAGCCACCAAACATGGGTGCTGGGAACCGAATCTGGGTCCTCTTCAAGAGCAGTAAGTGCTCCCAACTACCGAACCATCTCTTTGGCCCCTACCCTCAGGGTTTGGAGGGTACATAGGGCATCTGACAATGGACAAACCATCTGCATGAAGTTACAGGAGGGTGAGGGATGGCTGATGTTATATCATGACAGTCACAGTTTCTTCAGATGTTCACTGAGCCTGTCTGTACAAATGAACCATAGAAGTCTTTGGTTGGAGACAGAAGTGAATTTTTTACCCTTCTTCCTCCAAGAACTTTGCCAGCCAGAAGGAAAAGATGTGAACCTGGGTATTGCTGAGGAAGAGAGCAATCCAAACAATGGGTCTACAGTAAGAGATTCGGAGTGAGAGGAGACTGCTCCCTGGAGATGGGGAAAGAAAAGGCTGGCTGCTTCTCTTTCCATTGTGCCCCTCAGCAGATGGCACAGGCATCACCGTGGTGACCACATGAGGAGTTCGCAGTTGCACCCAACTCCTGCCATCTCCTCATGCTTGCCTATCCTAGATCTCTAAGGGATCTGTTTAGACTGCAGAAGCTCTCCAGTCCACATCTCCTGCCCATTCCCAAGTTCTAATCCATTGCTAGAATCTCTTATATCTTCATATTCCTATGCTAGCTATTGCCTTGCTTCTCAGTCCTTGTCTTTACTTCCATTTTTGTGACTCAAATCCTAATCAGTGTGGCACCATTTGATTGCATCCACACCTACAGGTAACAGCCACTTTCAAGCCTACAGAAGCAGGGGCAGACCCCAGCAACTATTATCTATTATCCCAGGCAATAAAAGAACCAAAAATCCCTCCCTCTTCTTGATCTTTCAATACTTTAGTGAACCATCTCATCAGTGAAATCTGCTCTTTTGCAATTTCTAATATTCATGTGTTTTCTACACTAGACTCAACTATTACATTCCTAGCCGATGTCATGAACCTATGAAGAAACTTTCTAGTAGAGGGAAGAAGGAAATTCAAGATTTCTCTAAGATCATTAAACTTGGGTTAAGGGAGTAGCTTAGAGATAGAAATTTGGCCTAGCATGTACAAGGCTATGGGTTCAAGTCCCAGTACCACAAAAAGGGGAGTGAGGGATATAGCTCAATGGTATATTTGCTTGCCTAGCAAGTATGGGGGCTCAAGTTCAATCTATACTACCCCCAAACAAATGAAAGACACTTGACTTTAAACAATAATATCTATAAGACAGCGAGCTGCTATCTATTTTCTAGCATAGGTTAGAGCAAATTCATAATCAGTACCAACCTCTATGCATCTAAAATGTCTGTCCAGGGTAGTCCAGGCTCTTCCCCCACCTGTGGAGGCCCCGTCTCCAGCTCCCACTCCATTCCCCTCGTGGCTCCTCAAGTCTCCTGCTACTTGCACACGCTTTCCGCAGCAGCAAGCATTTTCATGCTTCCGAACGGCTTGTTATCTCTTCATGAAGATATCCTGCCTCCCTCCCCAACCAGAAAATCCGCCTTTCTCTTACTCCAAACAGTCCCTTCCTACATTTTGAGATTTTATTCCATTGTTTCATCTAAAAGGTGGCTTTAACTTCCTCCATGGGCCTTACTACACAGTGAGTTCCTTTTTTCCATTCACAATGGAATCCCAGCACAATGCTGACATAGGAGGTCAGAGTTTTCCTGCTGAGTGAGTAACTGGGTACAAAGTTTATTCATCTGAGAAAAAAGTTATAGTATTGTTTTGAGAATTCAGTGAGGAAAAAGCACTGGGTGCTTTTGCAATCAACTCTTCATCGTTTTATCTCTATTAGTATGACGGAATAGAAATTGGGATATAAACAGAGGGGTTATTGTGCACTCTTGATTGACATAACAACAACAAAATCACAAGTACACGAGACACTTGTCTTGAGCTGCCTTCCTTACAACTACGAAACCTGAACAATGAAACGCTCCTCAGAACAGCAACTGAATGTGTTTGAGATGGCATGTCTCAGGAAGATTCTAGGCGTTGCATGAAGAGATAGCCTGCACAATGGTGACATTAGAAACATCTCCATCTACAGAAGGAAGTAAACTACAGCTTGAGATACTTCAGCCATGTTATGAGAATGAATGACAGCAGATACCTGAAGATAGCACTGCTTGGAGGAGTGCACGGGATACGAGAAGAAGAAGGCCCAAAAAACTCTGGATAGACAGCATAAAGGAAGACTGTGGAACCTTGGGTATGACAGTAACATGAGCATCTAGAACTGCCCATGATAGGAACAACTGGAGAACCACCATAAACGGATGCCCATGGATGCTTAAGCATTGCTGGGGCATAAGTGATAATGATGATTATGATGGTGATGATATTGTGCACAGAGACCCCAGGGGGCCTTTCTGAATAGGGATGCCTGATGGATGCCCTAGTGTGGCCAACAAGGCTCGGAAAGGCTGCACACCTATCTGCCTAGAGCTCAGCAGCCAGGATTCAGGGTGTAGGGTAGGTGTGGCAAGTTGAAGGGGCATGCAAACTTTGAACCAAACTAGGCTAGCACTCAACCCTCAGAGGGCAAGGGACAGAGAGACACCAGAGGGCAAACAGTATTTGCTTTTGCAGGCAGAATGGGGCCTTGTCTGCTGGGCTAGTGAGATATTTTGTGTTCTTTAATCAGAACAGGCTGTACATGCTCTGAACCACTTCCCACACCATCCGGGGATTTTCCAGTCCATGGCGTCAAAAAGCCATTGAAAACAATAAAACAAACATTAGGAGCTCTCATTTTAGACAAGACAGTTCTAAGTTACTATGTAGAGAAAAGGTTGTCTGTTGAATCCACTTATCTTTTTTTTTTCATAGAGAAATTTACAGGCCAACAAGATGGTTTAGTGAGCAAAGGTGCTTGCAAGTCTGGTAACATGAGCTCGATCCCCAGAACCCACATAAAGGTGAAATAGAAAACAGACCCCACAAAGTTGTCTTCTGATCTCCACATGATCACAGTGGTGCGTGCACCACCCCATCTTCATATCGTGTATACACACATACACATATACACACACACACACAGTTTTTTTAAGACAGGGTTTCTCTGTGTAGCCCTGGTTGTACTGGAATTTGCTCTGTAGACCAGGCTGGTCTCAAATTCAGAGGTTCGCCTGCCTCTGCCTCCTGAGTGCTGGTATTAAATGTGCATGCCATCAATTTTGGCTGATAAGTTTTTGAGAGAGAGAGAGAGAGAGAGAGAGAGAGAGAGAGTTGAAATGGCTGAACAATTTAGAGCACTGGCTACTGTCCCAGAGGACCAGAGTTCAATTCCCAGACCTTGTGAAGGGCCACAACTGTCTGTAACTCCAGTTTTATGAATTTGTTGCCATCTTCCGGTCTCCGTGGGCATCAGGCTTGCAAAGACATACAGACAATATATCCATACACATAAAGTAAAATGATGATTAAAGCATTTTTAAAAAGAAAGACATTTACTTTGGGGCAGTTGGGTAGAGGCACACTTACCATACAAGCCTGACCACCTGAGTATATAATCCTTAGAACTCCCAGTAAAAGACAGCATCAGCTCCCTAAAGTTGCCCTCTGATGTCTACCTACTTGCTGTGTCATATGTGAACATTCATTCATCATATGTACACTCACCACACACACACATACAAATAATAAATGAAATTTAAAATTTTTTTAAAAAGAAATTTGCTTTAAAATAATGCTTTGATATACATATAATTTTACCATTTATTAAAGATAAAAGCAAATTTGCATGCCAACAAGATGGATGCACCTGTTTATTTTTAGATCAACAACCTTGACTGAATGTTTGACACTGTAGGGCATAAGACACTCTAACATATTTCAGAGTTAGTCAGTGTTCTGGTTCTAGCATGGTCAACGCTGAAAATACCACTTCACAAAAATACATCATACAAAATGGCAGAAGTATTTTTAGGACCATTTGATAAGTAGGCAATACTGCCATAATACCATCCCAAAAGTCACTGAATTATATTTTTAAAAATTAAACTCAAGTCAACAGAAACAGAAGTTAAAATAAAAACAAGCATCCTTGAACAATATAACCAAAAGATAACATATCCTGCTACCTATGTGCTAAAGAATGGCAATAGGACCCTGTCTCAAAAACCAAAAAAAGGAAAAAATTGTATTTCTTATGAAGAGACACCATGACCAAGGCAACTCCTTCAAA
This sequence comes from Microtus oregoni, assembly GCF_018167655.1. Classification (NCBI taxonomy): domain Eukaryota; kingdom Metazoa; phylum Chordata; class Mammalia; order Rodentia; family Cricetidae; genus Microtus; species Microtus oregoni. The sequence goes on from NW_024543061.1 coordinate 12,476,956, forward strand.
AGAAAGATTTAATTGGGGCTTCCTTGCAGTTTCAGTGGTTGAGACCACTATTGTCATGGTGGGGAGTATGGCAGCCTGGGGCAGACATGGAGGGTGGAATATTCCTTTACACTGTGTAAATATATGTTACGGTGATTGGTTTAATTAAGAAGCTGACCGGCCTGTGGCTAAGCAGGATAAGAGTATGTGGAGAACCAGACTAAGAGATTTCTGGGAAGAAGGGAGGAGTCTCAGAATTGCGAGGAGACACAGAGAGAAGGAAATGAACTTGCGGTACTGAGAAAAGGTACCAAGCCCTGAGGCAGAGCATAGATAAGAAATATGACTTAATTTAAGATGTAAAGAGTTACTAGTAACAAGCTGAAGCTATTGACCAAAAAGTTGTAATTAAGTAAGTCTCAGTGTGGTTATTTGGGGGCAGCTGCTGGGACACAGAGAAACTCTGCCTACAAGGGTGCTGGAGAAGTAGCTGACGGTCCTACATCAGGATCCACAGGCAGCAGGAAAAGAGTGATGCCAGGACACACTCCCTCCCAACAAGGCCATACTACTCCAATAAAGCCACACTCCCCAGTCCTTCCCAAGAAGTGCCTTTTCCCATGACTAGGCATTCAGATATATGAGCTTATGGGGACCATTCTTGTCCAAACCACCACACTAACATATAGCAGTCTGGACCCTGAGCCGAGGTCAGGCAGCTGTGCTGGCTGGTTTTGTGTGTTAGTTTGACACAAACTAGAGTCATCGGAGAGGAAGGAGCCTCAGTTGAGGGAATGCCGCCGTGAGATCCAGCTGTAAGGCGTTTTCTCAATCGATGGTGGAGGACCAGCCCATGGTGAGGGGTGCCATCCCTGGGCGTGCGGTGCTGGACTGTATAAGAAAACAGGCTGAGAGAGCCAAGGGAAGCAAGCCAGTAAGTAGCATCCTCCACGGCCTCTGCATCAGCTCCCGCCTCCAGGATCCTATTTGATTCGCTGTCCTGGCTTCCTTTCATGATGAACAATGCTGTCGAAGTGTAAGTCAAATAGACCCCCCACCTCCTCCAACTGAACTTGTGTTTGGGCCGTGATATTTAATTGCAGCAATAGAAACCCTAACTAAGAGAGTAGCCACTCTCTGGCGTTTAATGGCTGGCAGCATGTCAGTGGAACTATGACTGTCGCGTATTCAGAAACAAGGCTGGGCTTGTAGCCCAGTGGTAGAGCGCTGGCCTACGTGAGTGAAGCCCTGGGTTTAGTCTTGAATAGGAGGTTTTTTTAAAAAAAAATTCCCCATAAGAACAATTGGCCTATGCCCAAAATACCTGGGACTCAGCACACATTTGATTTTGAATTAATTTTTGATTGGTGTGGGTTCAAAAACAGCTTTTTTTTTTACCAGTTCCACGCTGATTGCACTTTCTCTGAAGTTCACGTGGCATGATTTCCTTTTACTTGCACGCCACTAGCTGTGATCTTTAAATATTTGTCTCTTTGTTTGCTTTCTTGTTTGTTTACTTTTCTGTGTGTGCAAGTACTAATGCACCAGCACCACGGCATGCATATACAGCATGCACAGCGTTCAGGATCGGCCCTCTCCTTCTACCTTTTCAGGGGAGGGTCTGTCTTGTTCCTGCTTCTGTGCTATGCCCTCCCAGAAGCTGGCCCAGAAGCTTCCAGATAAACCTCCCGTCTCCACCTTCCATTTCTCCAAAGGAATTCTGGGATCACAGGTGTGTGTGCTGCGCCCGTGTGTGTTTTGTTTTAACAGGGTTCTGAGGATTAAACTCAGGTTGTCATGGTTACACAGCTAACATCTTTACTCTTGAGCCATCTTCCCAGCCCCTTGCAATGGTTGTTTGGCATCTGCCTTGACTTTTGTCTACACAGTGAGCTCTTCTGAGGAGATAGATTTCTAAAACAGCGATAACCCCCCACCGCGGTCTGCTTACATGGGTCTCATTCTACAGCAGAGCACTGTTGCCAACGGGAAATTCCACGCAGTTGCCACAGGGCAACTCAGAAGTACACTCAGGGCTTTGTGCAGGCTAGGCAAACGCTCAGTCACAGAGCAATATCCCCAGCGGCAGAGAAGTTCTTTAAGGAACTTACCCGTGTTCCCATAGCCTGGCTGAGAGTGGGGGTTGAGCCATCACAGTTTTCAGATGAACCTGTCACACACCCCAGGTTCTAGGAAACCGGAGGGAACTAACAGCTTCGGTGAAAAGCAATGAGATTGGGTCACATAGGCTGGTAGCCAGACCTGACCCAAACTCAAGTGGTCAGCAGCTTGGGTCCACGTGGCCTGTAAGCAAAAGACTAGGACTCAGGCCTACAAAAGATCCAGCTGAACTCTCAGCTAACCTGGGATTGGAGTTATCACCAGTAGCCCAGGGTGATAGTAAGCAAGGCCTCTCAAGTCAGGAGATGAACTACAGCTGGGTCCCAGACCTGCTAGGGTCCCACCGAGAAACTAGCAGGTGCAAAAGACAACTGTGGTGACCCCTTGTGATTGGAGCTTTGCATTCCCAAAGCACAGGACAGTTTCCACCAGGCAAAGAATATTATGATCATTTAAGAGGTAGGGAAAGTAGAGGCCCGATGAGGCTCAAGGGTAGTGCTGTGGGCATAAAGAAGGGCAGTGTAACCCACACTCTTTCCTTCTACAGTCCAGGTCTGGGGGCAGCATGGATTCCTCAACCACCACTTGTGTCCCGAGTACAGGAAATGGGCACACGGGCACTGCGGGCACTCTGGGTCACATACAAGTGCAGAAGAGCCTGCCGCACCGCCACAAGAATGTCTGATGTATTCTGACTGCCAGGAGTGTGCGCTTCCTTCCTCTCCACAGGCTCATGTTCTCCATCTGATGAGGGAATGCGAGGAGAGAGGTGGCTAGAGGGACCAGAAGAGGAGACAGTCTGTGAGTCGAACAAAACCCGAAACTCTGCCCATGATAGCACAGCTGTTATGTTAATTTTTTTATTTGAATTTTTTTCTTGACTGTCACTTGAACTTTGTCATCGCCATTGAGCTTTGTCTCCTCTCGTGTTTGTTCAGGGAGTAGGTGGAAGATGTCACAGCACTCACCTAATTTTTATGTGAAGTACGCCCAACCATTCCTTTACATTGTTTCCTGCTGCTGTTCGTTTTTATTATGTATGTGTCTGCTTGCAAGTTAATACTACATGAGTGCAGATGGCTACAGAGGCAGTTTTGGTGTTTTTTGTTTGTTTATTTGGTTGTTTTTGTTTTGGTTTGTTTTTTGTTGTTGTTGATGATGTCTGTTTGGTTTTTGAGACAAGGTTTTTACACTGTAGTCCAGGTTGGCTTCATACAAAAGTAAATCCTCCTGCCTCTGCCTCCCAAGTGCTGAGGTTATAGGTGTGAGCCACCATGCCCACACAGTACAGTTTTTTGACATAGTTACTAACCTCTGTGGTCTCAAGATTCACACATCCCCTCACTCCAAATCTGGACCTAAGATTGTTGGGGTTATCTTCAAATGGTCAAGCCTGACGTCCTTGGGGAGGGCATCCTTAAATCTCCTAGCCTGCTTTACTTGCTTTTCTTCCTGTTAGGCTGTCTGTCTGTCTGTCAGAGAGTCTGTTGCATCTTCACCTGCCATGCCAGGCCCTGAACCAGCCTCATGGCCCAGCATTGGTCACCATTTGCAGGCATTGCCTAGATGGATAGACAGGAAGTGAAAGGCCAAGCAGAGGTTCCGATAGGAATTTGCTCACGTGTCCTGCTCTTCCTCAGATTTTAGAAAGCTACCCAAGACTCAAACCTTCCCAGAGGCCTCTGGGATTAGTGTTGACTTGCCCTATAGAAGAAATCTCATGGTTTTCTTCCCATGCCCACCTTAGGTCCCAGAAAGTTGCAGTTTGATATCTACGGTCAAGAGAAGAAGACCAAGATGTGAGACTTTTATATGTCAGATACTGCTTTTAAATGAGTGTGACATCCCACGGGCAGTAGGGTACATGGTTCTACCCACAGATCCTCTCAAAGGAAGAACTTGGTGAGTGGGCTGGGTGGGGGTGGCTCTATTATTGTACTTTGGTGATTATTTCGTTGGTGTTACCCTGCAAAGCTCCTAGGCTCCCCTGCCTCCTTTCTTCCCTCTCCCCTTCCTTACCTCTTCTAGTTCCATCTCTTTGGCTTGTATGACAGGGATCACGTGTATACCAGGCTAGTACTCCATCATGTCGGACTAGCTCTTTGGCCCGGTGTAGATGAAGAGGGCTGAGTGAGGGGCAGGAGCTCCTATTGGGCAGGTTAGTGACAGCAGATGTGCCTGTCCTGGAAGAACGTTGTCTGACACCTGGCTGCTGAGGACAGCCCGTACACAAGGTAGGAGGGTTTATGCATCAAAGTGTGGAGGTCTTCAGAGCCTGAACCGATGGCAGCTGCTGATCTTCAAAACTGGTCATCCTCTGATGATACAGAACTTCTCCTAGGCTGAGCTGCTGCCGCCAATTCAAACTGTACTCAATTCTTAAGCTAGGGGAACAGACAGGTCTGTGGAAGGCCAAGGCTTCTGGCTCCAGCCTTCAGTTGCTAAAGAGCCACCACCCAAACTCCCAACTTCATGCTGGCATGCTGCCTCTGCATTCTGCAGTGAGCCCACAAATCCTGCCTTTTCGGGTTTATGCGGCTATCATGGCAGACCAAAACACCAAATCCCAGACTTCATTGGCCCCACATTCCTGTGATTGTAACTCTCTAGGATAGATATAATGAAGGGAGGTCGGGTGTGTTCATAGCTGGATCACAGGACTCCACCCCTGCATGGTCATCAGGCAGGCATAGGCTGCCTGAATTAAATGAGCCTGAACCTCCTAAGGTCCTTTCTTAGAATTTTGAGGTCCTCTCGCAGAGGATATCCCCATGGGTGTTCTGATACTGCTTCCTCACTCCATGGTGTATCAATCCAGAAACAAAACTAAGTCCCTGATCATTTTCTCCATGAGCACTAAATGAGTCTCATATAGCCCAGTCTGGCTTTAGTGTAGCCAAGGGTGACCTTGAACGGCTAACCCTTCTGCCTCCATTTCCTTATGAGCATCCACTTTATACTGTGTGTGGATGGAATCCAGGGTGGACCCAATGCAGGCATTCCACCATTCCACCAACTGAGTCATCTTCCCAGGCCAACAATTATGTCTACAGAAGCTTATGGGGAAGGAGGAGATGGCTTTAAACAAAGGAAATAATTTACTTTAGAATAAACAGCAAGGCTCAAAGTCAACACTGGCCTTGGAACCCCTGCTTTGCTCACTGTCTTAATGGCCTGCTCTCTAAACTCTCACTGGTTCCTCTTATTCTTGTTTACTCATTGTTTGGTGAGGCAGCCTTTTGAGCAAGAGGGCAGCAGGCATGGCAGGCACCAGAGACTGCACGAGCCTCACTGGCCCCTCTCTTTTCCCTCCAGACCCTTTCTAGTCTTTTATAGAGGGAAATAACTGCTTTCTCCATCTTGACTCTTGCTGCCTCAGGTTGGAGTTTCAAACAAACTTTCTCCAAGTATTTCATCCAGTCATTTACACACACACACACACACACACACACACACACACACACACAGAGAGAGAGAGAGAGAGAGAGAGAGAGAGAGAGAGAGATCCCTCAAGACTTTGTATTCATTATATATGTAAATCCAGAAATTCAGTGCCCACTGGGAGATCAGTGCCTAGACTGCCCCTTTCATGGCATAAGTCACATTAAAAGATGCTCATTCAGGCCCTGAGCACGAAGACACCTTGCATGTTCTGATCATCCTTTGAGCCACTTTGCTCAGACCTGTCCTTGTGTTCAAGGGGTTAGTGACAGCAAATGGACATAAACTCTCAACATCCAAGAATGCTCAGGGACAGCCCTAGTTTGATGTTGAAATGACCAAGGTCACGCCATCTTGAGTCCCCATTTTGCGTTTACTTAGATAGCTCTTGAGCTTCTAAACCTCACAACAGTCACACATGCCTTGGCAACACGTGAGATCTCCACGACCCTGATTGTGGCCCAGATGTATTAAGTTTACACAAACATAATATAAACTAAACTAACAGAAAAAGATATAAGTGAAAAGAAATCATCACTACTTATGTCTGCCAGAATAAATGTTTCAGGGTTAGTCTGACACTCACCTAGCTTTGATATACATTATGATTTTTGTGAGTTTTGCCTTTTAAAATGTGCCAACCAAAATTAAAAGACTCATACACTCTAAATTAGCTTAACCTGTGTGCTTATCTGTATCTTTCTCCCATGGATTATTTCAATGTGTCCTAGACACTGTTGGAAGAGGACTAAGCAGGGGAAGCAGAGTGGAGTGGTTGTCTGGGCTGGGGACAGAATCTGTGTGATGCTACACTCAACTAACGCTTCTGCTCTCATAATGCCAAAGGTAAGGACTTCCTGCATAACAAGTGCACAGAAGTACTACATATCAGGGTGAGTGAGAAAGGTTCAGGCATTGAGCATGTGGTGTATAGATCCAGATTTAAATGCGTGGCTGGACCAGAAACTGTAGACTCCAGAGGTTGTGGGAGTCTGTGTGAGGTTACTAAGGTGACAGGACACATCTGAACTGTGAACTGGCAGGGCTGTTGGTTCCAAGCTGTCTTCCTGGTATTGGTGCCTCTGGCATGAGCTCTCACCAGTTCAAATTCCTCACTCTCATCTCCACTGCAGATTTGCCGGAGGAGAGACCTGCTGGATAAGCATTTGATATTTGTGGTGCTGATGATGTGAGTGGGAGGGAAGAGTCCAGGAACAGAGAGGATGCTATGTAAAAATCTCCCCCATGGGCTCAGCACAGTCTGGGATGACACAGCAGAGATGCAGAGGAAAGAGAACACTGGGGTGGGAAGAGAGGAGTGGGCTATCAGCCTGGAGCAACAATTTCCCATCTTTCTCCACTGGCTCTCAGCCCACCGGCATCTGCATGAAGCACACACGTGCCCACACGCACACACATTCACACTTGCCCTCAGGCTCCTTGCTTCTGGACTCCTATGATTCACTGATTACAGGACTGGTTTGCTGACCTGACTGCTCCATATCTCTCATTACCTCTTAACCACGAGAGCCATGGCCTCGTTATCTTCTGGTGTTTCTTTCTTTGCTGAACCATCACTGATTGAGCTCATCTCATGTGCCAGACATTGGGAAATGCCGAGGAAGAACGTGGAAAAGTCAGCCCAGCTGAATGGAGGACGCAGGCTGTGGTAGGGGCCGGGAGAAGGAGGAAAGAGCAGAAGAGACACAAATTCCAACCACAGTGGACACCCCGACACATTTGGCTGGCCCTGTGACCTCCAGAGAAAGCGGGTATGACTAGGGCTGGCTTTTGAAAGCCTAGCAGTCACCCTAGAAGTCTAGGCAATGACTGTCATTTTCCAAGACAAAAGTGAGAGCTCATGACAGCACAGAGTAAGTTCTTTGAGAGCAGTCATCACAGCCAGGACAGTGGACACAGGGATCTTCCATGTGTCCACTGTGGCCGCTAGAGCACGAGGGGCCACCAGAGGTTTAGAGCTGAGGAACGAAACAGTCCAGGTTCTGATCTGTAACAGTCTATGGAGCCTCAAGGGAGAGGGGACTGGAGGATGGAAGGCTGCAGGCTATGGTGTCTCAGACGCAAGACCTGGGGGATGAAGAGCACCATCTCCATAGGGGAGAAGCATCCCTATGCCTTCTGCCCAATGCCAGCTCCAGTCAGACCAAACTCCCCTGGATCACTCCAGTTCCCTGTTGCTGCCTTTGAGGCAGGGACGGGACAAGTCAACAGGCAATGCCTTCTTCCTTCCCTTGACGTGTCTCTATCCAACAAAACACATCGAAATTTCTACACTACTGTTGTAAAGACCTTATACATGCTGAGCATAGATGCCCTGTTAGCATTTCATAAGGGAGGCCTGCCTGGGGTGTGGAACTACCCGGAACCATTGAGGAGGAATTCTTGGAATACTAACAGCTCTAGGAACTGATGAGATTATGTAAAATTATGTTTGTATAATAAAAGGCTAAGAAACAAACATAAGGTTATATAAAAAAGGTTTTGAGTTCAAAGGTATTTCTCCCCATGTAACATGCATATACATAAGTGTATTTATGTGTACATATATGTGTGTGCATTTGTATATAAATATATGCAACATACAGGTGTACAAACATACACATCTATATATGTATGTATACATATGTACATTGTTAGAGACATGATTGACATATGTCTGTTGCACATATACATCTGTGCACATACAAGGCAGGCACACACACTTATTTTGTTAGTGGTGGTAAGTCCCCGTAAAGGCGACATTACAGAGAGCTTTGTGCTTGATTGGCACTCAGCAATGTTTGCTGAATTAGAACAAACCTCTGCCTTGCCCATTCTGATTTTTATCGTTGACCATTGCTCTCAGGAGTTAATGTTTGAACCTGGCCATAAAGAAATAGACAACCACTGACCTATGGCCTATATTTGAGGAGGAAGAAGCCCCTTATAAAATAGCCAACAGTGGGTGGCCTGAGAGGCAGAGCTGCTGTGGTCAGCTGTGGAAAGGGAGTCTCACCGCCACCATGAACTTCACCGGCAAGTACCAGCTGCAGAGCCAAGAGAACTTTGAGCCCTTCATGAAGGCGATGGGTGAGTGCTGGACGGGACACCAAAGCTGAGGTAACAGCAGTGAGGGTCTAGCCCTGCTATCCGCAGCTAGTCAAGGTCTGATGTTGAGGTGGAAGGAAGGGTCCAGGCTATCCCAGATTGAGGAGTGCTAGTGACTTTCCTGGTCTCTTGCTACTTCACTGCTCCTCACTGGACAAGGCCACTGGGAGGCAGTGGAAATGATACTGAATCAGACTGACATGCATCTCCTGGTTCTTCGTTTCATGGCCTTGTTCATTCTCTCATCCATTCATTCATTTTTTTCTAGCAAACATTGCCTCAAAACTAACCATGCCTCAAGCACTATGCTCGTACATGCACCAGGGAGACAGAATGAGATCAGCTATAATCCTGAACGATGTTTGGAGACAAGGCTACAATACTGATCAGTTATTTGAGGATAAATGCAATGAACTGTCCCTTAAGATGTATGACTTCATACCAGGCATCGCAACGGCCATATTTAATACTTACCATAAAACTTAGTTGATCACTGTTGAGGAAACTGAAGCCAAGAAAGGGAAGTAGCTATGACAAGGGTCACCTATAGGAAATATTTGAGTTGGAGTGAGAAGAAGGCGTTGGGTCCCAGAGACCCTATTTCTATGTCTCCCAGGGTACAGGAGGGAAGACTGTGGTGGTGAAGGCTGAGCCTGGGACCAGGGAGAGAGAGCCCCGTGAGCAGAGGGTGAAGTGGGACAAAGGAGGGTACCAACAGGGAAGAGATGAGAAAAGCAAGAGCAAGGAATGGAAGACACTCAGGTCACCCCAGGACTGAAAGCTGCTTTTGTGGACAAGACACAGCTCACAAGCGCGGGGACCCCCTAGCTGAACAGAGGGCGCTCTACTCTGTGACCTCCTGATTCCTGTGAACCTCCATTCAAGGAAAGGCACAGATATGCTGTGAAATCTGCAAAGCCCTACTCTAGGGCCAAGGACTTTTATACATTACCCACAAGAGCCACGACTCCAAAGGCCACAGCAAGATTGTCTGGCAAGGTCCCACTTTGTGTGGGGGCCGTTTGATTTGGAAGATAAATATCCCGGAGGATGAAGTGTTCCCCCTCTAAGAACAAGGCCACTGAAGAAGGGGGAAATCGGGAGCAAGAAGGAATAAAGAGTATGGAGCCACAAAGGAAAGGGGCTGAGGCCAAATGGGGGTCTTTGTCACAAATGAATTGGAGGGCTGGGAATGCAGATCAGTGGGAAGAGTGCTTGCCCAGCACGCATGGAGCCCTGGGTTCAATCCCCAGAACATATAAGCCAGGTATGGTGACACATGACTGGAATTCCAGCACAGGGAGGTGGAAGCAGGAGGATCAGATGCTCAAGGTCACCCTCAAGTATACAGTGAGTGAAGGCTAGCCTAGGCTACAAGAGACCCTGCCTCAAAAACTAATAAGACTAACTGGGAAAATAGGAGCAGGCCACTGACTTTCCCTGTCAGACACCAGAGGCCTCCCTGCTCACAGGTCTACCATATAGTAACCATGTGTGGCCTCAGGAACACGCAATGACCTCCTCTGCTTCTCCTGTCTCTAACCACACATGCCCTCTTCCAGGTCTGCCTGAAGACCTCATCCAGAAGGGGAGGGACATCAAGGGGATATCAGAAATCGTGCATAACGGGAACCATGTCAAACTCACCCTCACCTACGGCCCCAAAGTGGTCCACAACGAGTTCACCCTGGGGGAGGAGTGCGAGCTGGAGACCATGAGCGGGGAAAAGGTCAAGGTATGTAGTCCCACCTCCTGTTTCCCAAAAGTTCTCTTAACATAGACTGTGTCACTGAACCCAGTTCAGCAGGAGACACGGAGAGCTCTGAGAACAGACTTCTCATTGTCTCAGGGATCACGAGACGTCTGGGCTCTCACTATGGAGGACATGGGGGAAATAGGGCACAAGGTGAGATTCTCAGTCACAGGGTCTCCTAGGCACAGTGCTCCTGGCTCACGGGAGCTCGGGAGCTCAGGAACAGAGGCAAATTGGTATCACTGAAAATCTGAGTTAGGGCAGCTTCACCCCCTCAGGGCGGTGGTTCAGGGAAGCAGCACCAGCTGGCTGTGGGCTGTGGGAGCAGTGGACAGGTGATAGCAGAGATCCGGGGCTACGGGTCCTCTCACCTGCCCCGCCCTCTTAAGCCTGCGCAGCCCAGGGTAGCCAGTGAACTGTGCGTCTGCTCTGTCTGCTCCTGCCTTTCCTGGCAGCCTTGTGCCTCAGGCTCAGCAGGAGTCTCTGCCTCTTCAGGTTGCTCTTGTTTCTGCCTTTCTTCTTTCAAGGTGAAGAGCAGAGGAGGGGGTTCTCCTGACCCACTCATTGCGAGGGTTGGGGTGTCCTGGGTTTTCTAAAGACCCATTGTGGAGGCAGATTTTGGACATTGTGTCTTTTGTTTCTGACTAGATTTCTCCCTCCACCCCTCCCCTGCTTCCCTCCATCCCCTCCTTTCTTCATATTTTTTTTTTCCACTAGCATCTTGCATGTAGCCCAGACTGGCCTCAAACTCAGTATCTTCCCGCTCCCGCCTGCTGAGTGCTGTAATTACAGTGCTGTACTGTGCCCAGCCACAGCTCTGCTTCCGCTTACATCCGTCCTTGATATACAAGGCTTGGAAACGGCACCACAATAGGAAAGACTAAATATCTAAAAAGCAGACTGCGTCCCCTCAGCGGCTGGTGATTGGAGTTCTGCTACCCCCTCCCTCTGGAAGCTTCAGAAATGGGAGTTTACATTTTATTTTAGTTTTTATTTTTCAGGGGAGGACCACTCAGGCAGATTTGACATTCTCTTTCATTCATAAATTTCCATTCAGCCCTAGAGAACTGGTGACGAGCAGGACGTTTGACTCATCGTTAGCTGTTAGCATGCAGGGAAACGACCCCACGGGCTCCTTCGCTAGGCCTTTCCTCTCTCCCCCGCAGGCAGTGGTGAAGATGGAAGGTGACAATAAGATGGTGACAAGCTTCAAAGGCATGAAGTCCGTGACTGAACTCAACGGCGACACAATCACCAACGTAAGTAGCACGCGGGTCTTGCCTTCCCGGTGTTACGTAAAGGGTGAGGGGCAGCTGGACAACATCGCTCATTCTCCATCTTTTTCTCCTCGAGACCTTGACGTTGCCACTTAAGAGAATCCATTGCATACCCTGTCGTGGATACATGTTGTCTTGAATCTTTCAAACAACACTTTTCTAAGTGGAGAAGCAAGGCTATGACCAGGAGAGCTGATCAAGTGGTAGACAGGTCCCCCAGAACTGGGTCCATCTCTTAGGGGTGTCAATCATGAAGCAACATTCACTCCCCATTCTCACAGCAGAGCAGGTGGGCAGAGAGGAATCACCCTGGACTGAGACCAGATGCATCTCCTCTAGTCTTCCTGTCTCCCACAGTGTAAAACCAGGACTCCAGTCTATGGGGGTGTGGGTGACTGCTGGAGCTAAGGAGCGCCTTTCCCAGCTGATAACATTAGACACAAAATCAGAGACCTGAGAAGGAGGGAAGGACCATTCAGCATCAGCCCTACAATTGATGGCTTTTGTTTTCCCTGCTGTGCTGACACTCTGAGCATGCTAAGCAAGCTTCCTGTCACACAAACACACGCCCAGTGCTCTCGTGTGCTTCATTCACATGTGTAAGAGGAAAATCATAGGGCCGCTTCTATGTCCCAGTCTAGTTGCCTGTGTATCCACGTACATATCCTTCTCTTCAGCCACTGTTAATGTGCAGTAAGAGATCGCAATGAAATTTTGAGACAACAGATTGGGCGTCTTCAGATGGTTTTCCTATAGCTGTCATTGATTCAGGAAACAGTTCAGTGGCTGGCAGGGCAGCCCGCCACGTGATTAAGAGAAATGACAAGATACAGCATGGTGTTTTAGACAAAGTTGACAACCATTCCTCTGCCCAGAAAGAAAACGGAAATTTTTAAAGTTGTCTCATGTGTGAACACATTTGGGAATGTTATTATTTGTTTCTTTTACAATTACCATCAAGAAAATATTTCATAATCTGTCTTCTGACTTTCAGACCATGACACTGGGCGACATTGTCTACAAGAGAGTCAGCAAGAGAATTTAGACAAGGCTGCGTTTCCTATTCTTTTACAGTGTAAAATTTATGCAATAAAGTTACCTTTGTTTTGAAAGTATTTCTTCTTGAGAGTTTCTCATTGTGGCAATGCTTTTTTTAGTGTGTGTGTGTGTGTGTGTGTGTGTGTGTGTGTGTTGGGAATTAAACACAAAGCCTTGCACGCGTGAGCATAAGCTCTATCACTGAGCTACACTCCGAGCCTAGGCATTTTCAGTGAACATTGGTCACCTATAACTTTGTAATTATAATCTGTGAGTCACTCTACCAGCTCAGATCTGTGGTGTACTGTTTACCCTGAACACCAGCCTGACTCAGGTGTCCTTGACAAGAATTCCAAGTGTGGCTGCATCTGTGGAGTGACCAGCATGCCCTCTCTTTGCTAGTCACATGGACAAGAAGCTGGAGCCAGAAGGACTCAGTGAGTCTGAGGGTGTCTCTTCATAAGGACAGGGATGAGGAAGACCAGGCAAGCAAGGGAGAGGCACTGTCATAAACACAGCGACAAGTGATCCACCCAGCAATGGACAGGTTCTAAAAGCTTGGGCCCCTCAGCTACCAAATGAACAACTTTTTCTCTTATTGGAGAGCTTAATGTACAGAAGCAGTACAGGTGGAATTCCTTCACAACATAGGCAGAAGCAGGACGCAGAAAATGGAAACAACCCCCTGAATACTACTTATCCCAGACTACTAGGGGCTTGGTATGAGTTGAACAGCAACCAGCAGAAATCCACACACTGAAATCTTAATGCCCAGTTGCTCAGAATGTGACCTTATTTAGAAACATGTTATTACAACTATCAAAGACCATAGGGAAAAGATGATGGGTTCCTAATTCAATATGGCCAACGTCCTTATTGAGACATACCCGGGAAGCATCTGTGTGAAGACTGGCCTTGTGTCGACACACATCAAGGAGTTCTCAGAAGCCAGCAGAGCCTTGCACCAGATGCCTTCCCTGCTCCCCCAGAGAGAACTTGGCACCGCCAACACTTTCCCTGCTCCCCCAGAGGGATCTTGGCAAGGCCAACACTAGATCTCAGACCTCCAGCCTCCAGAACTGTGAGGTCTGACCACCCAATTTGGGGAGCGATGGCAAAATAATCCAGTTCTCAGACACCAAATTGCTGCCCACTTCTGCCATTACCACCTGCATAGTCTTTCAGTACTAGAAGTATCCCAGCCTCTAGAAGCCTTGGCAAAGAGCTAGCAGCTACAGTGGAAAAAAAAATCTAATAGCACACACCAATATGCCAGTCACAGAAATAAATTCTAGACTGCAGAGCTAAGTAGATGAATATACATGTTGTAAGTAGATGTAACAGTCAGGCATGACAATATATGATTGTAATTCCAGCATTTGGGAGGTGAAGGCCGGAGGCTTATGGTGTCCAGTGCCACCCTCAACTACAAATGGAGTCTGAGGCCAGCCTGAGCTAGATGAGTCCCTCCCTCCAAACAAAACATCTAAGAAATAGAAAGAAGTCAGATGCTTGCCTTTAATCCCAGCACTTAAGAGGCAAAACCAGGAGGATCTCTATGAGTTCAAGGCTAGCCTGGTCTACAAAGTGAGTTCCAGGACATCTAGGGATACAGTGAGAAACCCTGTCTCAAAAAACAAAACGAAAGAAAGAAAAAAAATAGGAAGAAAAGAGAGACACACAGCACAGCATCAGAGTAGAACTAGAACAGCATGATATTCAGAGAACTGACAGAAACTGTCATGACTAAAGAAACCGAGCTGAGTGTCCACGCAGGGAAAAGAGGCTTGTATTGTCTGCCAGCGGGTAACTAAGTTCTTTGGCTTTGAAGCCAGAAAATGTATTTTGAAGGTTTTTCAGCAAAGTCTCTAGGGATCAGAAAACATCCCTCAAAACGACTCCTGACACAGTCCTGCACTGGAATTAGCTCTGTGTTGGGGAGGAATTGTATATTTTGCCATGGGAGACGCTGAACTCAGATTCTGCACGGGTGCCCAGAGAACTCGGTGCCTGAACAGACAGCTGCTGATGAGATCTGCCGTTTTCACCTTGGCTCCTCCTCTCTTCACCCCACCCCAACACACTCACACACAGTGTGCACACACTTACTAACGCCTCTGCCTTTGCCTAGCCTGTGGACATTTCACCAACAGGGGGCGCTTATCCTGTGAGACCACGTTCACAGCTAATGTACACTAAGTAGGTCCACCAAATACCTGCTTCCTTTTCATCCTGTTTTCTTTCTGTTTTTGTTTCTCTCTCTTTTGAATTTTTCTTCATAATTGACTCTATTAGGGTAAAGAAAGTGATTGGCAGGGTAAAGGAGGAGAGACTCTAACACAGTCTATGCTCAAGCTTCTGGGTACTTTCTCGTTTATTTATTTTTACATTTCATTTATTTACTTGGGGAAGGGGGTGTGTAGGTACCATTGTGCACTTGTGGGGGCCAGGACAACTCACAGGAGTCTGTTTTCTCCTCCCACTCTGTGGGAGCTGAGAGTTGAACTCAGGCTGTCCGTTTTATTGGCAAGCACATTTACCCACTGAACCATCTCACTGGCCCTGGACCACTCTTTATATCCATGCTGAGCATCCACAGTCTTCTATTGTTCTGCATCAGAAGAGAATCACAGGAGGGTCAAGAGCAGCCAGAGCTATCGATTTTGTAACTGGCTATGATGAATGGGAGCATACGTGAGAAGACACAGACAGAACTGAGTCTCTGCGAGAACCTTTTCACTCTGGAGAGGAGTTTGGACTTGGCCCAGGGGCAGCAGGTGCTTACTGAGGGGTTCACACACTGTAAGCAAGTGACATGAAATACTCGTAGGAAAATCATCTGGCCATGGTGTAGTAATAAGGGCGGCAGGGCTGCGTCCCCAGCACCCCGGCTGCCAGGCTAGCTTATGCCCAAAATAACAACACACAAACTGTATTCATTTAAACACTGCGTGGCCCTTTAGCTCTAGCCCTTACTGGCTAATTCTGATATCCCGATCAACCCATCTCTAATAATCTGTGGGCACCGGTCCTACCGGGAAGATTCTAGCCTATGTCCATCCTGGGTTGGAGCTTCATCGCGTGCGTCTGCCTGGGAGCTGGGAGCATGGCGTCTCTCTGAGGCGTCTGCTCCCGAGAGGAGAGCTGTGGAGTCTGAGCTCACTTCCTCTTCCTCCCAGTGTTCTGTTCTGTTTACTCCTCCCACCTATCTTCTAACCAATGAGGGCCAAGCAGTTTCTTTTTATTTAACCAATGACCTTCCTCCATCATTTCCTCTTCTTCGGTTTAAACAACAAAAAAAAAGGCTTTAACTTTAACATAGCAAAATTACATATAACAAAACAGTTATCAAGTAAAAGTTACAATAATCTTTATCATAACTAAGGAAAACTATAACTATAACTAACTATTCTTAACTCCATCAAAGACTCCAGAAAGATACAATACTACCTAAGCAAACAAGAAAAAAGCAACTTTTAAAAGTCTAGAAATGACAGAGACATCTTGCTGCCTGGACAGTCACCCAAAGTTCCTCTGTACCGTTGGGGCATCCATGTTCAGCCTTCAGGCCCATGGTATCCAGCAGACATTTCCATAAAGCAGGAAAATTCAAAGTCAGTTCAGTCACTATCTGTTGTGTCCTGCAGAATGTCTCACAGACTCTTTGATGAATCAGGAACCCCGAAAGATCATCTCACCTTAGGCAAGTTCAGTGGTCCTCTCTCTGTGGGTTCTCTGTGTCTAGTTTATGCAATAGTCCAGGCAAGAGCAGTTTCTTGCCCAAATGGCTATCAAACTCCATAACGAGCCTCTTCGATGCCCATCTTCCTCTTGAAGTAGATTGGTGCTGCCAGGAGCAGAGTGTTTCATTGTCATGAAAAGTCCTCAGTTATTAAAACATTTAAAATGCCATATTCTATAATCTTTGAAAAATATGAAGAATGCCTATCTAAAATATATCTACGCACGTCTAGAAAATATTAACTAACATGACTACAAACTTGACTATTATTTATGATTATCCATCAACAACCTATATTTCCTAATTATACATTACATTTTAATAATGAACTACACAATCACAATACCTTAATCAATATCAGAATTACATATACATATAACAAAATTGACCGTAAATCTCTATCAATAAAGCAAAATCTATACTAATGTAAATTATTCATACCTATATCATATCCCCCTTTAAATGTAAAAGAACATTTATAAACATTTTTTGGGAATATGGGTGCAGTTATTTCTCTCCAAACTGCTTCCTGCTGAATGGGGGCGTTGTTAATTAGGTCTTTCATGGTATAACCTGTGTGCTAGTTTCATCTCAGTTGGCAGTTGAGCAAAGCAATTTTCTGAAGATGTTCACAGCAACCCTTCAGGAGGACATGGTCCATCATACCAAATTGGAATAGAAGAAATGAACAGGGTCTCATCCTCTGTGAAAACAAAATAAGAAACTCCTTTCTAAAGCATCATGTCCTTAGATCCAAATTTCAAAGTCAAGGCATCAAAATATCTATATTGGATTAGTTCAGCAGCATTTATAAATAAATATCTTTTAGCAGCTGCTGCTCCTTCCTCAGCATTCAAATAATTTAAAGAGAGCATAATAGCATACAGTATCAAAATTCTCTGTGTATTTTCCATCTTTGTGCAGCTTTGTTTTAACCTCTATTTTGTTTATTTTTACTTTTAACTCTTTGCTTTTTGAGACAGGTTCTCTGTATCTTTGACCTGGAATAACTCTGTAGACCAGGCTGTCCTTGAACTCTCAGAGATCCGCCTGTCTCTGCCTCCCAGGCATTGGGATTAAAGGTGTACACTATGACACCTTGAACTCACAGAGAACTGTTTGTCTCTGCCTTCAAGGCGCTGGGATTAAAGGCGTGTGCTACCACACCTTGAAGTCACAGAGGTCAATCTTCCTCTGCCTTTCAAGTGTTGGGATTAAAGGTGTGTACTACCACACACAACAACTCTCTTCCTTTTTTTTTTTTTGTTTTTTACTTTAAGAATTTCAAATTTTAGTCTGCATATATTTTTAACACACTGTCCATTTAAAAATTTTCTTTGTCTTTGAATCTCTCTTTACTGTATATCTCTCTTTTTCTGACCACATGAGTCTTTAATTTACCAAGCAATATCAGTAGGATTAAAGGCGTGGCTTTGCCGGCTGGATCCAGCCCATTTCTTAGCTTTCCAGCCTCATGGCTGAGGTACTGGCTGTAGCCATGTTTACTGCCACAACTCTATGGCATTTCAAGGTCCCTGCCAGCAAGCAAGCTTCAGCAGCCTGTGCTTGCAAACCGCACGAACCGCCTGCGTAAAAGAGTCAGAGTTTGCCCTGGCAGGACAGCCCAGAAAGCTGGCATTTTTAAACGGCGCAGCTTTTTTCCTGCTATGGCTCAAAACTGAAAAGCATGCATTCAGCTTTTCGTCAGCACTGCTTAAGTGTTTCGTGGCAGGACCTCTTAAAAGAGCTGCAAGCTTTGCAGCTAAAGCTGAGTCAGGAAGCCTCTCTTAGATGAGAGCGCTTGCTTGCCTCTAACAAGCAGAGTGCCACAAATGCTTTAAAGCCAGAGTTCACACTGGCAGCACAGCCCCAAGAAGCTGCGCTTTAAAATGACACAGCGTTTTTTCTGCTGCTGTTGCCAAATCAGGAAATCTCTCTACAGCACGCCACCAACAAACAGCAAAAATCTGTGTTAAACTCTCTCTCCCTTATTTTTAAGCCTTCTCAGGTTTTTTAAGTGGGTTTAGTCCATCACGTCGGGCGCCATTTGTAGTAATATATATAATATATAGTAATAAGATATAATATATTTTGCTATGTTAAAGTTAAAGCCTCCTTTTTTGTTTAAACAGAAAAAGGGAAATGATGTGGGAGTGTCATATATCAATCTGTTGATTTCATTGGTTAATAAACTGCTTGGCCTCATAGCTTAGAACATAGGTGGGTGGAGTAAACAGAACAGAATGCTGGGAGGAAGAGGAAGTGAGCTCAGAGACTCCACAGCTCTCCTCTCAGGAGCAGACGCCTCAGAGAGACGCCGTGCTCCCAGCTCCCAGGCAGACGCACGCGATGAAGCTCCAACCCAGGATGGACATAGGCTAGAATCTTCCCGGTAAGCGCACCTAGGGGCGCTACACAGATGATTAGAAATGGGCTAAATTAATATGTGAGAATTAGCCTAGAAGAGGCTAGATAGAAATGGGCCAAGCAGTGATTAAATGAATACAGTTTGTGTGTTGTTATTTCGGACATAAGCTAGCCAGGCAGCCGGGGTGCTGGGGACGCAGCCCCGCCGCCCTTATTTCTACACCATGGTGAAGGTCGCACCAGTTTTCTATCTCAGATCTTTAGAGAGGCAGACCCTAGAGAGTCACCAAGCCGTGGCTATGTCTGGTTAGTGCATGGGCTCACCTAGGTCGGTGCAGGTGGCTTCACTCTGGTAAGAGTAGCCCGTAGAACTCTCAGACATGTTCCGTGTGGCTCTGAGGGGGTAGAGGTTTGAGAGTGAGTCTCCACTCCTGCTTAAGCAGAGACCCCTTTCACATTCTAAGGATCCATTCTGTCAACCTTGTCTTATAGTTAACACAGGTATTCTAAGCTTAAGACAACAAGCATGGGCTTAACATTCCTGTCATGGCCAACTTCAAGTTATCTGTCAGTGTGGTATCGGTAAGCGTGGTGCTGGGAGACACGCACACAGTTGACTCCCACTGCTGACAAAGCCGATTTCACCGCACCATGACCAACCCCTTGCCTTGCTAATTGGGAAAATGGAAACCCTGGCAGAAATGTAGTTTCAATCAGTATAACACTATGGAGTTTTCTTTAGACACGGCCGATGGGCCTGGTGCTATCCTAACGGCTTTATAGGTTAAATATCCAGTCTTCACTGCCAATCTAGGCAGAGAGAGAAATTAGGAAACTGAGGCAGGGGTGGAGTAAGTAGTCTGATATCAGGAGAGCTGTGAAGAAGGCAAACTTAAGTAGTTTTTATCAGCATCCATGCTCTTAAAACAACACTAAGGTATTTCTCTGAAATTACAGATTAATGAAGTAGCCACTGGCCATCTTCCCTAATTCTACATAAATTAATTGGCCTGGCTGTGGTGACACACGTCTTTAACCCCAGCACTTGGGAGGCAGAGATAGTGGATCTCTGTGAGTTCAAGGCCAGCCTGGTCTACAAAGTGTGTTCCAGGACAGTGAGGACCATTACACAGAAAAACCCTGTCTTGTAAATCAAAAAACAAAATAAACAAGCAAATATAAATTAATTCATCTGAAATAAAACTAAATTTTATATCCTTACTATTACTCCAGTGCTCAGTTGTCACAATCTGTTAGTGACTACTAACCTGGACATCACAGATATAAGTCCTCTCCATCGTCACAGGAAATTTCATGAAATTTCTAAGACTGCCAGAAGGAAAGAATCCATGGCCTACAAACACAGAAGGTTTAATGGGCCTTTCTGACTGTTATAATAAAAATACTCGGGCTGGAGAGATGGCTCAGAGGTTAAGAGCATTGCCTGCACTTCCAAAGGTCCTGAGTTCAATTCCCAGCAACCACATGGTGGCTCACAACCATCTGTAATGAGGTCTGGTGCCCTCTTCTGGCCTGCAGGCACACACAGACAGAATATTGTATACATAATAAATAAATAAAAAAAAATACTCAAAATACACAGCTGTGCAACTCTTTAACTTGGAGATAAGAATTTCATTCATTTATTTACTCAATGTACACTTAATGAACACTATCATGTTCCAGGAACTGTGCTAGGGACAGGAAGATGAACCAAGGGATGTGACCTTGCCCTCCGGAACCTACAACATGATGGAGAACATGGTGTTCTTGGGTGGTGTTCTGAGAATAAGCAGGTGTTAGGGGAGGTGTTAGGGAAGTCTCATCCTGCAGAGCAAACACCCAAGAGGATGTTAGGGGCTGGAGTTCGAGCTGCCAGATCAGATAACAGACCTGAGAACCAGAAACCTCAATGCAGTCATCACAGAAAGTGTCAGGTATATTTGTGCTAAGAGTGTGCAGAGCAAGAACAGAATCAACCAAGGACAAGATCAGCTCAGGGGCTTATCAGGGGCAAGTGAGAAACAAGACCAGGGAAAGCCAGAGAAACCACATCAGAAGCTGACTGCAAAAGGATGGAGCCACAGAAACCAAGTTTAAGGTGTGTTGCTAACAGAGGGGCTAGATAATGTAAGGAACTGGAAGAGAGACATTTTCTAGGGGCAAAGGTAAAAACCAGTATGCAATGGGTTTCAGAAGAAATGGAAAGAGAAGAGAAACAGAAAAAAAAAAACAAAACCAAAAAACGTGCAATTGGAGAGAACTTGCAGCTGTGAAGATGGTGATCCATGGGTCCTCAACACGTTTAGTGACTTCATTAAAGATGCCCAGTAGTTCATCTCAGCACTCAGAAGGCAGAGGCAGGCACATCTCTGTGAGTTTGGGGCCAGCCTTGTCTACGTAATAAATTCCAGGACAGCAGGGCTAAGCAGAGAGACCCTGTCTCAAAAAAGTAAGAGGAGGGGAAAAAAGAAAAGAAGCCCCATGGTAGAAGAATGGCAAGGCCTCAGGATGGAGAAGAGTGATACTGGAGAAAGCTCTGGAGGACACAGGACGGCAAGGAGTCCAGAGCAGGGGCATCCAGCTAGCGAGAGAAGGGTTCGGAGAGGGATGGAGGTGCACACGGAGACTAATGCTGAAGAAAGCAGATGTGAGGACGATGAGAGGCAACAGCAGCGAAACTGGGTGGGTGCACAACAACGGCAAAGAAAGGAAGAAGATTTGGGGGTCCACGCTGGGGAAAGAGTGATGATTCGACCGACTGTATCTATGGGTTCCCAAGGAGAACATTAGTGCTGTCCCTAAGCCTGAGCCGTAGAGATTGAAATAACTGTAAGTCTTTTTTTTTCCTTCAAGACAGGGTTTCTCTGTAGCTTTGGAGCCTGTCCTGGAACTAGCTCTTGTAGACCAGGCTGGCCTCGAACTCACAAAGATCCACCTGCCTGCCTCCCGAGGCCTGGGATTAAAGGCGTGCACCACCACACCCAGCAACTGTCAGTCTTCTATAGAAGCTTCTAGAGAAGAACAAATCCTCCAAGAAGAACCAAGGATACTAATATTCTGCAAGGAGATGCCATTTTAGAAGCCTCAACTGCCGAGCAGGGTTCAAGGGGAAGCAGGGGATCACTCGCAGATGAAAGGGTGGAGATGGAGAAACTAACATTTTAGGCAAATAAATTTGTGTTTTAGTGGGAATCATGTGACTTCAAGATGTTGGAATTCTGGGGTCAGTGGTAGCCCAAGATTGTGTAGAAGTTTTGGTGACATCCTCAGCTAAAGGAGTTTACTTCATGATCCCCCACCATGTCGGTGAGAAAGTTGGGGTCCCAGAAACTCAAAGGTCATCCTTGGGCCTTCATTCCTCAGATGAAAATGGGCCTCTCAGCAAATAAGAACAAGCTGGGGACACTTCTGAAGAGAGCTCAGCCCAGGGGAACTGCCTTCTATTAAGAAGGGCAGAAGCCACCAGAGCATGGACAGGATTAAGAAATTCAGCCCAGGAAGTAGCAGTCACTCACTACAAAGAGCAGGGCCCCACTGGGGCCAGTCACCAAGCCTAAGCTGATACACACCACCCAGACTTGAAAGCCCTGCAGCCTCCTCTGCTGGGTCCACTGTTGCCAGGCATGCGCACCCTCGGCCTCACACTGAAAAGCCTTTTCACTCCTTCTAGCAAATGGCAAGGAAAGCCTCAGCTTCTCTTCAAGTAGTCCCCACATCACAAGGAACTACAGGCTTGGTGCATGGGACCAGGGAGGGACAAATTCCTTCTGTGTGACCTAGAGTTATTTCAAGTTCAGACTAGGAATTGAGACCACAAATGGTCTGATCAAGACCCCTGCCTCTTCCCAGCCACCATTCCAAATGGGGTTCAGGTCTCAGAGTGAATCTCAAAGGGTCAAACACAGCCCTGGCCCTTTGTTAATAATTCCACCCCAGCCTGAGGATATAAGACGTCACCCATCCCAGTCTGCCAAACCCTAAATATTCCCAGCCATAGATGAGACCAGCAGCCCCAGAAACACCTGCACAGACAGACAATCAGTCATCTGAGATTCTAGGTCCCTGCCACTGTTAACTCGGATGTCACCACACCCACAAACACACAGGCGTGCACATACACACACACACACACACACACACACACACACACACACACACACACTCACCTCCTCTGGGCTCCTCGCCATAGAGTCTGCCATTGCATTCACTATTATAACATGCCCTTTTTGTTTGTATTTTTTCTTCTGGCCCCATTATATTGGGGCTTCTTTATTGAATAGATGGTGGAATCTAGCACCCGACACATATAGAAAGAGTTGGTCTGGGATGAGATAGTACTAAACTGAGTTGAACTGAACCAAAATGACAGTGGGGGACACAGGGTAGTAATTTCCCCAGCTCCCAGTCACATTGCCCCCACTCTCCAACAAAGTCCTCATTGCTTCTTATGGAACAGAGCCGGGGCTGGTTCATTGCTGGGCTCAGCCATGACCTGCATGGGCTGGTTGTTCAGGGCAGCCTCTCGCATCTTGTGGTACATGAACTCATTCTGGCGAAACATGCGAAGCTCCATCTCTGTCTGTACCCTCATGGCCTATGGGAGAGATAACAGCACCTAGGGTGACATGTCCCCAAGACATGGTCCTGACATAACTTTGAATAAATGACCTAGTTAGAAAGATTCAGTGGGGGCACCACTGTGGACTGATGGTGTAGCAGCATGCCTAGCATCATAGGGAGAGGGAACTGGACCCTTGAGATGGTAGCTGAAAAGTTGCTTTCAGCAGAGAACACTTCTTCTCCCTGATGCCTGAGGACCTGGATCTCAACCCTGGATTCTGACCTCTGTGCTTGTAGGACCTCAGTGAAGTACTTACCCACAGTGTGTTGGGAAGATTACAGCGGTACAACACACAACAAAGTCTTTGTTCTCCCGCATACCCACTCAGGGAATATTCAGAAAGAGCTAGGTGTTCAGAAGCTCAGGATACCATGGTAAGGAAGACTGACAGAGATAAGCCTTAGATAAGCTTAATATAATAGATATAAAATTAGTCATCTCTGATCTTACCATCAAACCCCTAGGTAAATATAGATGAGTCCTCCCCTCGCTTGGGCCTCTGTTTCCTCGTATGTAATCAAGGGTTCAAGGGTCAAGCATCCTAAGGTCCTTTTTGGTCTAGTTGGCAGCCTAAAGATTTCCATAAAGCAAAGTCCAGATGCACCAGGACTCCCATTTCAAGAGACCTTCAAACAAGACAGTTACTGTCCACCTCCAGGTTTTACCTCCAAGTCCTTGGTAATGGGGTGGGAGGGTCCGTGTGTCACCAGGAGAATTGCGTAGGCTTTGCAGATCATCCCGTGCCCCACTTCAATGTTGCCAGCGTGCCAGTTGGTCAGCCCTGCCCGCATCACAGCCATGCCCAGTTGGGCATTGTTATGGTGATAGAGCTTCCTGCAGAGGCACAGAAAGTAATCATGACCTGTCTTGCCAACCTTCCTTACATCTGCATAGCACAGAACAACCCTAAAGGACTCTGACAGTTATCATTATCAACTGTTACCTAGCGTCACGTGGGAAGAGAGGCTCATTGACAAATCCTCTAAATTAGGTTGGTGATGGGTATGTCTGTG
Source organism: Microtus oregoni (assembly GCF_018167655.1). Lineage (NCBI taxonomy): Eukaryota > Metazoa > Chordata > Mammalia > Rodentia > Cricetidae > Microtus > Microtus oregoni. The sequence goes on from NW_024543061.1 coordinate 12,501,419, forward strand.
GGCAACAGACCTGCGGATAGCACCATTCCCTGAGAAAGAGACCCTAAACTTTGTAAGAGTGGAGAGGACCAACTGAGAGCAAGCTCGCACGCGTTCATTCATTCCATTCATTCATTCCTCTCTGCTCTTGAGCGTCGGTGCAATGTGACCTCAGTTTCCCTGCAATGGTGGACTGAACTGGAACTAAAGCTAAAATAAACCCCTCCTCCTCTAAGATGATTCGTTGGGGTATTGTGTCACAGCAAGTGGAAATGATACCAAGGCCAGTACTACTGGTCAAGTCCACGTAGTCTTCCCGCTCTTGCTGTGAGGCACCAGCGTCTTGTTGTGGGTTAGTGAAATCCACAGAGCTGACTAGTTCTACACAGTGAAGCGAGGAGAGTTGGGACTATGTCCTGGACCACCAAGTCAAGACTTCATGGACAAAGAGGGTCGCAGTTGAACTGAGTCTGAGCATAGGAAGCTAGATACCATCAGGAGCACCCCCAGAACTCTAGGTACATCAGGAGCACCCCCAGCTCTCTGGAAAGGAGTTCAAGGTGAGAAATATAACTTTAGTGTCCTTCCTGGGGCTGCGCTGTATTTTCCTTCTCCTGGCAGGACTCCTTCCTGCATGCTGGACCATTTACCTGCGTTTTTAAATGCAAGAAAAGTCTTCTTATGACAATTTACTCTTCTGGCCAGAAACACAAATTCCTAAGCTAATGTGAACATAAAGAGACAGCCAGGCAGTAGTGGTGCATGCCTTTAATCCCAGCACTTGGGAGACACAGGCAGGTGGATCTCTGTGAGTTCGAGGCCAGCCTGGTCTACAGAGCTAGTTCCCAGGACAGACTCCAAATCTATACAGAGAAACCCTGTCTCAAAAAAAACAAACAAACAAAAAAAAAAACAGCGCATTACAACTTTTAAAATTTATTATGTGTCTTCTGGCCTGTAGGAATACACGCAGACAGAATATTGTATACATAATAATAAATAAATAAATATTTTTTAAAAATTTATTATGTGTGCATTAGTGTTTTTCCTGCATACATGTCTGTGTGAGGGAGTTGGAGCCTCTGGAACTGGAGTTACAGACAGTTATGAGCTGCCATGTGGGCGTTGGGAATTGAATCCAGGTCCTCTGGAAGGACAAGAGCTCTTAACCATTGAGCCATCTCTCCAATGCAGAGACTTTTTTTCTTTTCTTTTCCTTTTTCTGTTTTTGTTTGTTTGTTTGTTTGTTTTTCAATACAGGGTTTCTCTGTAGTTTTGGAGCTTGTTCTGGAACTCACTCTGTAGACCAGGCTGTCCTCAAATTCACAGAAATTTGCCTGTCTCTGCCTACCAAGTGCTGGGATCAAAGGCATGCACCACCACTGCCCTTATATTATAATTTATAAGTAAGAATGGCCTCTTTCTCTTCACAGAAGAACTGTGAAAACTATACGCATGTATATGTATATATATATATGTGTGTGTGTGTGTATCTGTACACATATTATACTTGCGCATATGTATGTACACACATGCATAAATATGTAAATATATTGCTATGGTTTGGTTAAGTGCCGTGTGTTAAAGGCTTGAACATAGGTTATTAAAAAGAGAATAAAAACTTTCGGAGCATTTAAAAATCAAGCTTCATTTAGGAAAATCCAAAGCAGAAGATGTAGTTCAAATGACAAATAAGAAAGTAAAAATAAATGAACCCACCAGAGATGACAATTAGGCTTCCTCTGAGTGTCAACTCTGATGGTCTAATCATTACTGCTTGGGACACCGTGATAAAAGCCTAATTTGTGAGGAGAAGCCCGACTCTGCTTATGGCCTGCGGCTCTGTATACTGTGACCCTGTCATTGTAGGTGTGGGAGAAGGAGTCAAATGCGTGCCATCTCTTTGGCATCCCTGGGACAGAGGGTTTCCGGGAGGCTAACTCAGGGCCATCACCTACGTGTAGCCATCCACCATCCTCCTGGCATAGTGCGCGGCCTCCTCAAAGGCCTGGAGATAGGAGAGGACCTCTGACACAATGCTTAGCAGACGAAGCACATAGAGGTTGGTGTCGGCGAACACTGGTTCCTGTTTCTCCAGACACTCCCGGCACAGCTTCACAACCTGGAGGGAGACACAGCTTCAGCATCACCACTGTACCAGAGTTCATGTTTAACCGATAGGCGGAACATCAAGAGAATGCTAGACTCACTCTTTGAAAGCCGGAGAAATAGAGGGAAAAAAGCAAGGTTTGTGATTTGAGCTAACAAAATGGTCTTCCTGGCTAAGCCATTGGCATGGGAAAGGGTAGGGCTGAACATAAAGATGGTACAGCAAAGGGAGGAAGTTTGTCCATTCAAAGTCAATACGCAGGAGAGCTGCAGAAACTACATATGCATGTATGTGTGCATGTCTATACATAAACTAAACTTGTGTATACAGATGTACCTATACACATGTATAGATATATACAACGTAAATACATTGATAAGGTTTGGGTAAGTGCCCACTCCTAAGGCCTATGTGTTCAAGGCTTAGTCATCAGCATGTGGTGTTTTTGGGAGATAGAAGAGAAAAAGGAAGAAGCCAGAGGAATGGAGCCCATGGTACCCCACTACTTACTCTGGTTCCTAACACAAGCCTTTGCCACACTTTCCTTACCAAACATAAAACTTCGTTTTCCTGGCTTCTTCTCACCTGACAGAACTCAGGGTCACCCTAGCAAGGGTTCATACATGTGCAATGAATGGCTCAGTAAAGGAGAAGGAGGAAAAGAAGGGACATGAAGCCAACACAAAGTGAAATTAGTCACCGTATTAGCACAGCCTAGTGATGTCCACACCAGGCTCATTCAAGCTGCAAAATGAGCTTGGGGGAAAGTCACTGATTCATGGTGTCTCTGCTCTAGTTCAGAATGGACAGATAGATCCCTGTTGTGGGAGAATTGTTTGAACAACCATCTCACTGTCCTAGTAAAGCCACCTTGAATCAAAGGACCGAGTCAGCAATTCACTGACTGAGATTAGCCATAGAGTTCTTGAAGGACTGAGGAGATCTGCTAGAGAGAACAGAAAGAGAGAAGGGAGGATTTCCAGGAGAGGTGCTTCATAAAAAAACGTGGAGGGAGGGCCAGCTGTCTTTGGATGTATCAGATCTTTATCTCAACTTCTGACTCTCAAGTTCTTATTATACTGGAACAATTTAGTTACTCAGATCCCAGCTTAGAGGGTGAGACACAGGACTGACTTCCAACAAGCTGTTGAGATTAATTCAAAGCAACTTCTCAGGTATGGAGGTATATGCCTGTGATTCCCATACTCAAGAGGATAGAGAATTCAAGGTTAGCCTACATTACATACCAAGGCCTTGTCTCCAAAAACTAATGCAGCAATATTGCTGCAGACCACTTGGCTGCGCACTGAAAGCCCACGGAAGCTACGAGACGTTGATGCCTAGATCCTTCTAGCAGAGATTTTAGAGAACTTGTCCTGGTTTGAGGAGAGGCATGAGGTGTTTACCTAGGTGATTATAGTATAGAGCCAGATGAGAGCCTATGGGGCTCTAGGAGACAAAGCTGAATGCCCAGTGGGCTGTGACAGGTTGTAAGACGTATGTTCAGTGATGGGAAAGCAAGCAGGCCACTCTCAGTGTCCCCCCAAGGCCATTGTCATTCTTCCAATTCTATCACAGGCCCTCCTCTAGCCCCTAACACATGGATCCAGCAACACTAGCTCTCCTTGGACAGATCTCATTGGGTTGAGCAGTCACTAAAAATACTTCCTTAATGGGTGCTAAGATGGAAAGGCACAGGATAGAAACAGCTTTCCAGGAAACACACCCTGTTCATGAGTCTCGTCTTTCTGTTTACACACCTCCCTAACTCTCCACCCTCTTCCCCATCACTATCCCCCATTAAAAGTGCTCTTACCTCATGATACAAACCCTCAGAGCGAGCCTTGTCTATTTTTTCCAGAGTATCCTTTGAGAACTGTACCATCTCCTTCACCACTTCTGGGGAGGGCTGCAAAGAGAGGGACATGCAGTCTGAGATCACCTCATGAGGCAGCCCATTTTCTCTCAGAGCACCTGAAGGCTAGGAGTGCAGTTCCATGGTAGAGCACTTGCCTTACATGCGTAAGGACCAAAGTTCCATCCCACTACCACCAAAAGAGAAACGAAATAAACTGGCTTACAGTGTCTGCCATCTTTAATGTTCACGTTAATGTACGATCAGAGCCATCCACACTCTGAATGCCTCATTCCATAAGTACATAAAGACCTCTGTAGCTTCTCCAATTGCTTCTTCTGACTTCTTTTTCTCGTTTCTTAATTTAAAGGTTTTTGGTTGTGGAGGATTTCACACACGAGCACTGTATTCATATCATTTCCACCCTTCGCCCGACTTTGATCCCTCCCATGTTTCCCACTCTTTCTCAGTATTGCTCACAAGTGTTTAGGGAGAACCACTTGGCTTGAATCACTTACCAGGAAGCTCATCCCTGGGGAAAGCTGATTCTCCCTCTCCACAGCCACTGACTGACTCTGGGGACAGGGCCTTACAAGAGTTGCCCTGTCTACACTGGCATAGTGACTATTGTCTTTATGCAGGTCTTGCTTAGGCAACCACATTGTTGAGATTTCGTGGGTCCAGCTCCCCTGTCACATCTAGAAGATACTCTCTCACACCAGGCATCCTGGTTCTCTGGCTCTTACAACTTTTCTGCTCCCCTTTCTGTAATTTTCCTTGAGCCTTGGGTGTAGGGACTGCACTGCAGGTGTATCGGTTGGGGTTGGTCACCCCATGGTCACTTATCCTCTGCTTTTTGACCAGTTGTGGACCACTGTCATAGATTCTGTCTGCATGAAAAGAACTTTCTTTGACAAGGAGTGAGAACTACACTTACCTGAATAGAAGGATCAGTATTTAGAGTACACTTAGAAATTATATTACTTTATTTTTTCTTTTTTAAATTTATTTATTTATTAAAGATTTCTGCCACCTCCCCGCAACTGCCTCCCATTTCCCTCCCCCTCCCCCCATCAAGTCCCCCTTCCCTGATCAAGTCCCCCTCCCTCATCAGCCCAAAGAGCAATCAGGAAATTATATTACTTTAGGCAAGTAGGTTTTCCTCTGAGGTCCACAACCTCTCCAGTCATGGGTAGTTGGCTAGATTTACAGTGCCAGGCATAAATTCCTTCCTAGTGACCGGGCCTTAAGTCCAGTTAGGCCCGATCTGCTGTTTACTGCCTAAATAAAGTCGGCCCTAATGCACCGTTGAGGATACCTTGCTGGGCCAGTCATTGTCGTTTGTAGGCTTCACACGTGGACAGAACTGCCAGCTGTTTCTCCCTCTCCGCAGACTGCATAGCACCTTCCGATACTATGAGAGCTGGTCCTCAGGAATGAGGGTTCAGCTCAACCCCTCCAAATCCTGTGTCTGAAGTCTGTGATGACTTCCGTAATAGGGCCTAACCTTCACGTGCTGGGAGACAACCGAGGGCAATGGCAGTAGCCTATATTGTTTTGGGAGTCTGCTGGACATCCCTGACCAACTCAAAGGGGGCTTTTGTTAGACAGTCTACAGTTTTTTGGGGGAAGCATTATCCCTCAAAATTGCATAACTCCATTTAAACTACACACACACACACACACACACACACACACACACATACACACACACACACAGAGAGAGAGAGAGAGAGAGAGAGAGAGAGAGAGAGAGAGAGAATATTTTAAATTTGGATTGTTAAAGTCTTATGCAACCTGAGCTATACCTGTTTTTTCTTTTCTATTAAGTGTGTGTGCATGTGTCTACATGAGGTATGCCATGTGTGTGCATGTGTGTGATCTAGAGATCAGAAGAGGGCATTGGATTCCAAGGAACTGGTGTCACAGGCAATTGTGAGCTGCCCAACAGGGGTGCTAAGAATGAAATTCAGGTCTTCTGGAAGAGCATCAAGCTCTCTTACCCACTTAACCATCTCTCCAGCTCCCTCTTCACACTTTGGTGACTAAGGTTCAGAATCTTGCTATTTCAGTCCTTGGAAGTCTGGCTCCCTGCTGGGCTTTTGGACACAAGAGAACTTGACATTGACTCCACTTGTGTTTCCTCTAGAATTTTGCACTGGGATCTTGTTGTCTAAAATTCTTTGCTTCAAGACAACCACATAGTCTCTCTATAGTGCAGAGCATTGTGCACGAATACTAGCAGTGTGCAAGCCCCACAGTACAATACCTTTGGTTCTATGAAAAAGAGATTGTTTCCATAAAAAACAAACAAAAAACTTGTCATCCTTGGCTGCAGCTACTTTATCTCCTTCACTACCCCTAGGCTTAATGGACCTTCATTATAGGGTCACAGCTTTCTTCTGTTTCTTTCTGCATGGGTACTAACATGGCTTGTCTGTCAAAATGTGCATGCATGTCCCTTTAATTTTTGTAGCAAGGTAAATAGACATGATGTTATGAATTGAATGCCACCCTCTCAAAATTCATACACTGAAGTCATAAGCCCCAAGATCTCAGAATGCAGCCTTATTTGGAAGCAGCAGCTTTGCAGATTCGTTTGCCTAAGATGAGGTCATGCTGAATGAAGTAGGGCGAATCCCTAACCCCACACAACTGGTAACCTTATAAAAAGATGACCAACAAGCAAAAGAGAAGATGTAAAGAGTCCCTGGGAGAGATAACTTTCTACAAGAACAGGAGAAACATCTAGAATAGATCTTTCCCTCATACCCTGTCAGTGCCTAGATTGTGGGCCTCTGGCTTTCATATCTGTAAGACTGGTCAGGTCACACTGAGGTTTACACTGCCCAGTTTGGGGCAGCGGAATAGCAACTCTAGCAATCTGAGATGTGTACACGGCATCTTTGGACCCCTTAACTCTTCATGCATTTGAATGGTTTAGGCCATTTCTTCTATTCTTATGTTTCCCAATGTGTATTGATTTGAGGGTTTTTTTCCAGTAGTTTATTGTTACTAAAAGTACCACCACAGTCTATCCATATCCATGTATCTTATAGCAAATGTGTAAGCATCTCTTCTGGGTAGGTTCTTAGAAGTAGAACTTTTTGGTGAAATGTCTATATGATATACTAAAAAAAAAATACAAGTAAGTTGTTGGCCAGAAAATTGTGTAAACAGCCCAGGGACGAAAGGGAGAGCTACGCTGGGGTGGCAAGTGCTCAGGGTGGGGTGGGGGTGTTTTAGGAACATTAATGAACACATATACCACTAGTAATGGAGCCATGAGATAGATCATATGACCAGCACCCAGGAATTCACCCAATACCTCTGCTCTGACCAGAAACACATTTCCTCTTCCACACAGCACTCAGAGGGGGAGTTTAGAAGTCCGTGTATGTGTATCCCACAGACACTAGTGGAGTGCCAGTTATACAGAAGCATCCAAGTAACCCCTTGCGTCCTTCTATAGAGACCCCCTCACTGGGGAAGGGAAGAAGCCATGAAGACACTTTTCCCCACTCTGACCTGGTAGCCAGTCATTTTATGCCCTGAGCTTTCCCCACTTGTTCATCCAATCAGATGTAGAAAACTGCCTGAGCCTTCTGACAGTTTTCTCAGCAGTGAGAACGGTATCCCCACGCCTGTGCTGACCCACATTCTACCCTGTGTGCTCCAAGGGAGGACATGGATGGGCAGTCACTGGCGCCCTCTCTGGTTTCTCTTTCTTGCTTATACTGTTTGTAAGTGTCTAAATATTTCTCTCTCATTTCACTGGACACTCTGTCCCCTGGCAGCTCAGCTCTCTCCCAGCTCAGCTGAGTTCCTGGCATCCACTTGGCAAGTCTGCCCCAGTTCCATAGCACCCATCTCTACAGAACTGGGAAAACCATATTCAAATAAATCCCTTTGCCTATTGAACTTTGGTCTCTGAGGTCTCCCACATTGCTTAACCTGCACAAGGGCAGGGTGGGGAGCTGATTCCTGCTGACTGCCTATGTGCCAGCCCTTTTATACAAGTCTTCTTGTCCAATGTTCATAATAAAAAATGTTCAAAATAATAATAAGGTCTTTGCTCTCCTTTCCCAGAGAAGACTGACTTCTTAAAAAGTTCCCCATGTCTGCTGGGACCTGCCTGCCCTGCCCTGTGCTCCATCCTCTGTCACCTCCTCAAGGCCATAACCCCCACCCTTGCCCAGCTCCTGGGAAGGTGACCTCGGACTCTGAAGCACAGCTGTGTGTACCTTGGGGTCTTCCTTCACTGCCTGGAAGAGGTCGTCCTTCAGCCCTTTCTGGCAGTGCTCACAGGAGCAGTCAAAGTAGTACTGCTTCTTCAGCTGCTGTCTGCGCTCCTCGCTGAGGTGGAGGAAGTCGATGTAGGACACGGTGAGCTCCTCACCTTCGGAGATCTTTCCCAGGGCCCGGAGCTCAATTCTGGAACAGGATGAAAGGGATGCTGATGAGCATTTCCCAGGGCTTCCAGGATCCCAGCAACAAAGACAGCAGCTTCCAGTAAGGCTCTGAGAGAACACCCATTCCCTCCCGAAAGCTCATAACCAGGTCATCGGACTCATTCGATCACATCTGCTCCACTCAGTCAACTTTTCTGGAATTGGTTCACATAGAAAACCCATAAAGGACTAGGCTTGCTCTCAAAGCCCTACACAGAGTCTATGCCCACAGTTTCATACACTCAGCTACTAAGCGGTAACAGGATGGGAATAATTGAAAAGAGAAAACATGCGGAGATCTAAACATCTCTTTCTTAGTTTGGATACTACATCCTCTGTAAGAGGACATGCTGAGCTGCCACCACCTCGGCACCTTGTACTTTATGCTCCTGTTCCATGGTTTAGGCCTACATTATACAGGGAATTTATGCTCACTGGAGACCACCAAAGGAATCTGAGTATAAAAAGCCTGGGGCTGTTAGCCTGGTTCACTTTTTTTTATTGTTATTTTGTTTTATTTTGTTTTTTGAGACAGGTATCTCTATAGCTTTGAAGCCTATCCTGGAACTAGCTCTCGTAGACAGGACTGGCTGCCTCTGCCTCCTGAGTGCTGGGATTAAAGGCATGGGCCTCCACCACTTGGCTTGGTTCACTTTTGTGTGTGCTGGAAGGTGGTGCTAGCTGGTTGTTAGCAACAGTATTTTTTTTTTCTTTTTGATACAGGTTTTCTCTGTGCATCTGCCCTGGCTATCCTGGGATTCACTCTGTAGACCAGGTTGGCCTCAAATAACAACAGTATTTGTTGTTACTCAGTTACTCAGAAAACTACCCATCTTATTGTGTAATAACACAGAAGGTGCTGAAGTTAAAAGAGCCCTGAACAACTGACATCCATCCAGCTAAGTCAGCACAGTGCCTCTCAGTCACGCACTTTGGACCACGAAGTCAGACTGTAAGAAGAGGAGGAGGAGGAAAAGATGGTGGTGGTGGAGATGGTGGAGAAGGAGGAGGAGAAGATGGAGGAGGAGAAGTAGCAGTGGCAAGGCTTGTAAGCTCGGGTCTCGACTGTGTTCCTGAAGTCTCACTGCTGGGCAGGAATTCTTGGTCACCACCTCCCAGAAAGAGTGCCAGGCACCATGAGAAAAGCAAGATCCCAGCACCCCAGAGAGATTCAGAGGCACCCCCTTCCATGTCTTCTGAGAAGATAAACAGAGAAGTAACTGCTGAGGGGCAGGGACAGGCAGGCCCAGATATCTGTGGTGACTACTTAAGGTTCCCAAAGCCTTCCCCATAAATGGAGGACATGTGATAATGTAGGTGGCTGGGTGGGAGTGTAGCTCAGAAGAAGAGTGCTCGCTAAGCACGCATGAACCCTGAGTTGGCTCCCAGCACTAAAGTCAGGGGGAGAGAGAGACAGAGAGAATGAATGTGTATGAAAACAACGGAATGGAGCCTTGGAAAACCTGAATGCCGCTCTCCTCTCGCTCCTTTGTTCCCTTTGAAAGGGGCAGGAAGAAAGGGTAGGGGCACTATTCATACTCTGTCCTATAAGAGACAGTTAAACTCCATGTTGTTGAAAGGAGTCTGCATGCATATATTACTGATAACACTAGTTCTTTTGTTCCGAGGTAACCGCTATCTATACACGCAGCCAAGATGCCCACTTAGCAGTAACGCGATCAACACTGGCACACTAACTAGACCCAGTATGTCATAAAGTGCCTTGGCCCAAACATCCACCAGATGAGGTCAGAGTGCAGGGAATGATAAGCAGAGAGGCCCAGATGCTGTCAGAGACTTGACTGACTGCTGCCCTGAGGGCAGACTGAGCTCCTCCAGAGGGACTGCCTGCCTGTGCGTCTCCCACCCACACTATACTCTCCTGGCAGAGGTCACGGCTGAAGATGCAGTCTGCTGCCTTGGCAGACCATTGGTTGTGTGGACAGACCACAGTTTAAATGTTAATTCCTCGTGGTGCCAGGCAGCCCGAGCTCTAGCATTCCAGGAACACTTTCCCGCATCGTTCCCTAAGAGCTGTAACTAAAGTGATGGGAGACCACGTGACCCTCATGGCTCTGCTGAAAATCCTGGTGTTTCCAAGCCGTAGAGGCCTCTCATCACAAAAAAAAAAGAGTGCTGATATGAGAAATGTAAGTTTTTCCCCTCAAGATCCCAGAGTGCTAGGGGGATAAAGCCAAGACTAGAATTCAGGAACCCTCTGTGCACTTCAGACCCAGCTACCTCCTGGGTCTTTCAGACTGACAGCTGCCTCCTGGGTCTGTGACACATGGGCAAGGGCCTTGTTTTTAGGGCTCCACTAATATCCTAAGATGTGGTAATTCAGTCACTCTTGGGCCAGAGAGGAGAGCGGATGACTGGTGCCCTAGTAAAACAGGACGGCAAACTAGAAACCTTCTTCTGCTGAGTAATATATCCCCAGTCTTCTTATTCTGTGTTTTGGGCATGACATGTCTGAGGGACTATGTGTTCCCCACTAGACCCTTTTACAGAGCTGGCCACCATAGCGGCGTAACATGATCCAGTGTGGTTCAGGGGTAGATTGGTCTGGACTTTCAGAAACTGATTCCCAGGCAAGACCTCGGGTATCTCAGACTAGAAACAGTGTGGAGTGAAGAAGGTCAAAGGCACAGTGGGCATGGCGGTGCAGGATGCCATCCCAGCCCTCGGGAAGAGCATGAGTTTGAGGCCATCCTGGGCTACCCAGGAAGCTGGGGCCAGCCTGGATTATGCAGCAAGACCCTGTATCAAGAAAGAAAAAAAAGGAGAGGTGTTGGGGACAGGGAAGAAAAGGAAGAGGAGAAAAAGAAGGAAGACAAGAAGAAGAAGGGAGAAAAGGAGGAGGAAGGCACAGGAAGGGAGGAAAAAGAAAGTTTCCAAAAATGAATTAACTTTATGCCACTTGAATATGACAATATGCCTATAGTCTCAGCTACTCCAAAGACAGAGGCAGGAAGTTCAAGGCCTGCCGGAATGACAGAATTCAAGTCAAGACTTGGGTAGATTAGTGATGGATGGTTTTGATAAAAAAAAATAGAGATGGGGCTGGGGATATATCTCAGGAGGAAACTGATTGTCTAACAGCTAGGTCTTTGGTTCAATCCCTTGGACTGGAAAAGAATAAAAGAAAGAGTAGAGGTGAGAGAGGGAAAGGAGGGGATACATAGATTCCCCAGGCTATTTTACACTTCAGATGCTTCTCAATACATAGCAGGGTATGCCCCCAATAAATCCATGATAGGCTGAAAGTATTATAAGCATGTATTTAATAATCTAATGTTCTTAGCTTTGCCTGCCTTAACTGTGCTCAGAACACATCCAACAGGCCATAGTTAGGAAAATCAACTAGCACACGGTGTTTTATGATGAAGGGATGAACGTCTCCCATAGTTTGCTTATCGCTATACTGAAGGTGAGAAACATCATAGTTATATCCTTATGTGTTTGTTATCACTGTTAAACATAAAAGCTGTTAAGTCAAACTGTCTTATGTTAGGAACTATCTATATTCAGAATCATAAATTGAGAAATGGAGAGTGGCTAAAACAATCACAGCAGGAGCCAAAAACTGAAAACTTAGCCGGGCTCTTTCCTCCACCCAGCTTCCTCAGGAAAGTCTAATTCACCCTGAGCTGCAAACCCCTTCCATCTCCAATACCCTACAGTTTTATAGAGGAGCTAACCTAACTGCAAGCCAACAACTCATCCAAGTGCTTCTTGCAGACATTAGGAACACAGCCAGAGCCAAGGAGGCTTAGAATCAGGGAGATCCTGAGAGTTGATTTTGTTGTTGTTTATGTTGCTATTTTTTGTTTTGTTTGTTTTGAAACAAGGTCTTATGTAGCCCAGGCTGCCTCAAGCTCATTTTGTACCCAAGGATGACTTGGAACTCCTGATTCCCCTGCCTTAATACCCAAGTGCTCAATTACCTGCTTTTGACCTTCACACTACCAGACCTGGACACAGTGAGAGCTGCCCAAAGTCACAAGCAGTACACACAGACACAGATGAACCAACCACACCTGCCTCTCACATCAAAGCTCAAACTTTGGAATACAAAATTCTGTTTAAATCCAGAGACTGCTTGAAGGGTTTTTAAACCCAGCCCAAGCAAAAGACCTATGTGATCATCATTTTTAAAAAAGATCCAGGGGACATGGAATTTGAGATAGCCTAAATTTGTGTTTCCAGGCCATGGACACTCAAAATAGCTCCAGAATAAGCTATTTCTTGTTCCTTTTAAGAGGAGAGCTATGGTTTTTATTGAATCAATAATTATGGTGCCACAACATAAGATTCTAGAATGATCCACTTTTTACCAGAGGAATCACCTGAATGAAAGCCTGGTACAGGCATGGATCCATTGAATCCAAACCATCTGCTATTGCTTCTGATGAACCAACCTGCATCCATCTTAGGCTTAAAAGCCATAGTATAGTAAAAACAAACTAGGTTCATTCCCTGCTTTTGATTAAATCTGTTTCTCAAGGATTGGGCTATGATTCACTGGTCACCCTAACTATAAATGGTTCTGTACTGCCTGTTCCAGGAAACAGCAACCATGGTTTTGTTTCAAATATTTATTTATTTATTTATTATATATACAGTCCTGCCTGTATGTATGCCTACAGGCCAGAAGCAGGCACCAGATCTCATTATAGATGGTTGTGAGTCACCATGTGGTTGCTGAGAATTGAACACGGGACCTTTGGAAGAGCAGTCAGTGCTCTTAACCTCTGAGCCATCTCTCCAGCTCCACGCCTTTGTTTCAAACAGTTGTAACGACCATCTTGTAACTCTATCTTTGTTTCAAAAGGTTGTTATAACTATTTATAGTCATGACTACCTTACTCTGATTACCTTGTCACAACCGCCTTACAATCATGTCTTGGTTTTAAAAGGTTGTTAGGATCAACTTATTATGTTTACATTCTGCTCCTGTAACCCTGCATGTTTTCTCCCACTTGGAAATCCCCTGAGTATAAACAAGCCTTGTCTTTCTCACATCCAATACTGGTCTCCCAAATCCTGTCTTAGGGGAGGCAGACAGCCTGTGCACACAAATATAAAAGCTTGTTTTAACAAATTGCTTGGGGGAGAAGGGTGGGAGGAGGGGGAGGGAAATGGGAGGATGGGAGGAGGTGGAAACTTGTTTTTTTTTTTTCTTCCTTTTCTCAATTAAAAAAAAAGAGGTCATGAAGAAAAAAAAAGAAGGATATATTATATGAAAAAAAATTAATTTGGTCATGGTGGTTTTGGTCAGTGGTCTTTATTCTCAAAGCTCTGGGATTACCAACTTCGTCAGATCAATTGTTCGTGAGTTCTTAGATGGATGTGGGGGTGGTGTGGATTCTGGACCTCACTTGATTTGGTAAGCTATCCGTTTTGTTTACTTTGAGCTGGTTAACAAGGATTCTACTTTGTTTTTGTTTTTTTGTTTGCTTCCTTTGTTTTGTTTGTTTGTTTTTTGAAACAGGGCTTCTGTGTGAAGCTTTGGAGCCTATCCTGGCACTCACTCTGTAGATCAGGCTGGACTCAAACTCACATTGATCCATGTGCCTCCAAAGTGCTGGGATTAAAGGTGTGTGTCACCACCACCAGACTAAGAATCCTACTTTGAAAGACCAGTTTTTGGTCTGCTTTCTAAGTATTTGATTAAAGTATCTAGTTTGTTTGCTTGCTTTGAAAGTCTTAGCTTTTGGTTTTGTCTGTTTGCTTGCTTGCATTTGGATCTCTGCAGCATTTTGGATGCTGACTCTTTTGCTGGTTTTCAGTATTTTGTTCTCTTTTGAAATCTCAAAGGCATTCTGGGTTTTGTTTTGTTAGACTTGTTTTCATTGGCTTTGAAATGTTTTGATTTATTATTTTTCGGCCTTTGTCTCCCGACACTCCTCAAATTTACAGTTCTGAGTTTCTTTGCTGTTTCTCCTGTAACCTTTACCAAGATTTAGCTAAGGAATTTTATGAACACTTAACCGATAAAGATGCCACAGACATGAGGTACTTGTTCCCTCCCCCAAAACTGGTGATATCAAAGGTCATGCCCTAGGGTGCACAATAACCTATGAGTGCCCTTTCCTGAGTTGAAGGACCCAAGAACTGTCTTGGCTCACCCAGGAAGACACATAATGAAGGACTGGCCACCCAGTCTTGAGCCCCTCATTTTTCTGGAAACATGTGGTATCCTGAGACCCAGTGGGATAGGGTCTCAGGGTAAGTACTGAGGAAGTCAATTTCAAAAGCAGCAAGACTGACCCAAAACACATATTATCTACCTAGCATGGACAGGCAAATTTTAAGGAGAAAAACAACGTGTGTGTGTGTGTGTGTGTGTGTGTGTGTGTGTGTGTGTGTAAAACTATGGGGAACAAGATTTCCATTTTTGGAGGAAATGTTTACTGCCAGGTACTGTAGTTTTGTATGTTTCATTACTAACTTGCCACTGTTTGGAAAATGGGGAGTGCTGAAGGTAACCTACACATTTGTGTCTTAGTTACTGTTCTATTGCTGTGAAGAGGTCCATGACCAAGGCAACATGTAAAGTAGACATTTGGTTGGGAGCTTGCTTCGAGTTTCAGAAGCAGAGTGCATGGTGGCAGGCAGGCATGATGGCTGGAGCAGTAGCTAAGAACTCACATCTGATCCACAAATTGCAGGCAAAGAGAGACAAAAACTGGGCCTGGAATGGGCTTTTGAAGCCTCAAAGCCTACCCCCACGCCACACCCCCTCAAACAAGGCCACACCTCTTTCAAGTAGTTCTGTGAACTGGGACCCAAACATTCTAATATGTGGCTAGTGGGGGCCACTCTCATTCAAAAACATTCAAACACTAATTTACTACTTCTAAAGTGGTTTATTTTGCATGCTTGACGAAGTCCTAGGCAATTAAGTTTAAAAAAAAAATCAGTCATTCTGCTTTCACTAACACAAAATATTTGTCGAAAAATAACATTGGTAATTCATAATAAAGAATGTCTTCAAAAACTCCACATGTGAGTTAAAATAGATGCTAAAATTAAACATTGTTTTAGATTTTCTATCAAAACCAAGGGTCTATTCTAGAGTAGATGTCTGCTCTCCTCTTTCCCTTCTTGCCTTCTTGTCTCCTGCCTGTCTTATACTTCTCCCCACCCCCACCCCCAGAGCAGCTTTTTCCTCTTAATTTTCATGCTCACTGATAAGTGCCTTTACTATACAAACCAGTCCTAACATTCCTGTTAGCCTTAAAGACAAAAATCTCGGTTTACCCTTGGTCAGGGTCCCTATAACTGAAGGGAACTCCCGGGGCGTCAGATGATCAACTGAAGCTCTGTCTGGTCTCCTTAGCATCCAGCATTCCTGGGGTCAAGCATCCTGATGAGTCTCCCTGTCTGTTAAACACGGGTTCTGTTGTTCTAACAAGAAACCCACTAAATGTTCCTAGACTCACCACTGCTCTGCTCCTGGGTCAGGTGTAGTAACACATGGATTTCTGGGGAATGCCTTCATACAGCCTGATTCCCTTCATAGCAGGGCTGGCAGATAGAAGGATGGTCCAGAGGCACTCATATCTCTGTCTGACTGTCAGACTGCTGAAGAGTGGACCTGAAGGGATGGGAGTTTCTCTGGGGAGGGAGCAGGCCACAAAGGGAACTTGTCTCTCTGAAAGAGATTTCATGCAGTTCTAACAACGTACAGGATGAGACTAAAAACCAGATGACCAGGGCAGAGCCACACCTTTTCCAGGACTACTTGGATGCGTGTATTCCTGTCCCTCTCGTTAAACTTTGATCTTCACGACCTTAAAGATGGACTCGAGGCATTTGTGTGATCTCTTTGTTCTCCTCTCCCCAACTTCCCAATGGGACCTGAATGAAATAAATCCTTTTCCAGTTTCTTTTAATTGGCGTCTAGTGGTAGGGTGGCCAGACCTGACTGGGCACAAGCTATGACCTCCAAGTCACCTGCTAGAAAGCAGTCTGGGACACAATAAAAACAAAACAAAAACACTAGTCCCTCAGATTTTTAAAAGAGGGAGAGAGAACATTAAGACTACATGACTTGATCTCTTGTATTACTAAGTCTTTCTCACATCGTTGAGGAAATAAACTTTTTTTTTCTAAATTGGGAGCATCTGCTGTCAGGTAATTGTGCCGTGAATCTATCTATGATAATTATTTTTGTATATTTTTGTTGTCCTCATGTGATATTTGTGTCAAAAAATTTTTAACAGATTGTGGACACTTCACATCTCTTTTTGAATTCATTATTGTTATATGCTAAAATTTTTTTGGCATGACCAATTAAAGCTCAAGTATCTATTAAATTGAAATATTATGATCATATATTAAGGCCTCATAAATATATACTATTTATAAATATGAATACTCTAAACATCTTACAATCTATTAAAATGATATTTTTAGGGATATTAAATGTTTCCTAAACCTTTACTGATATGTACATAGATTTTTTATAAGGATTTCCTTCCAAAATAGATTCCAAATCTATATACCTAAAATATACATACATTTTTATCCCACTCATATAATTTGTAACATAAAGTTCATATGATTTCTTCAAAATATTTTTAAAGAATTGTTAAATGTAATTTTTTATTACAGTTGGACTATATATAAATTACTAAGCATATGTTTACTAAAGATCTCTATGCTGCTTCCTTTTCATAATGAGAGTTATAGAAAATATAATCCCAACAAGCAGTATTGCTGAAAATCTTGGTTTATTAAACTATATCTTGTGTATGGTTACTTATATAGACTATTTGTCTCTACACGGCTATGACTGCCTTATTTTTACATAATGTACTTACTGCCACGCTGGCTTATAAGTACATGCGCAGATAAACTAACGTTGTTAACTTGGCTGAGGTTCATTTTGGCTCATAGTCAAACTAAATCTTAAGAAACAGAATAATGATAAAAGACAAAATGTGTATTTAATCAAAATGACCACATAGGTAAAAGAAACAAAGATGACAAACGGCCCTAAATCTTTCTTTGGGACAATTAGCATGAATTTTTAAATTTAAAAAAAAAATTTAAATCTGGGCAGGAGAGATGACTCAGCAGTGAAAGAGTACTGGTTGCTTTTCCAGAGGACCTGGGTTCAACACCCCACACTCACGTGGCTGGTCAAGACTCTCTATAACCCCAGTCCTAGGATCTGCTGCCCTCACCTGTACTCCGTGGGCACTGTCTGCACATGGCGCATAGACACACACACACGCAAAACATCCATATACATAAAAATAATAAATAAATAAAAACTTTAAATCTGCGTTTTAGACTACGTAATCAAACAAATAAAACCATACTAATCTGTCCAAGACATTATCTCTTTGATCCTAATCCCAATTCAGGTTCTGCTTCATGGTTCCTACTGCTCAAATATATAAATTAATTTAGAATATGCTTTTTTTTCCTAGTAAACAATTGACTTCCCTTGAGATATTAAACTCTTCATTCCAAAGATTAAGAGGACAACTTATGTCTATGCTTTTAGATATTTTTATATGTGTGTCTGTATTTACATGTATATATGAATACAACCATATTTTTGACCATCACCGACTCTTTAAAAGCAAATTCATAAACAAGTAGATTTTTCAAGATCCTTATTTTAGCGAGGTCTATGAAAGGAAAAAAAAATCCTTAAATTTTTTTTATTTAAAAACCTACTTTAGGGCAGGAGAGATGGCTCAAAGGTTAAGAGCACTCACTGACTGCTCTTCCAGAGGTCCTGAGTTCAATTCCCAGCAACCACATGGTGGCTCACACTCTGTAGTGAGATCTGGCGCCCTCTTCTGGCAGTCATGCATGCATTCAGAACACTGTATACATAATAAATAAACAAACCTTTTAAAAAATGCTACTTTATGATTTATTCAGACCTCCAAGAGTTTACAGATGGCCTTAGTGTATTACATCATAATGACTTGTTTAATAAATTACTCATCTCTGTTTTTTAGTTTAAAAAATAATAATGAAGTTATAAATGCCAAGCTTTCCCCTGGTCTAGATGCCATATCCTTCCAGTGCCCATAAACGCTAATGAAAAGTAAATACTTGTTCTAACAAAAAACATTTCAAGCTGCATTTATAAGAACTTGATTTTTATTAATTTAAATTTGGTTAAGAAAACAGTCAATGTACTTTCTCTGTGTTTGTAACTTTTAGATATCTAAGATTTCATGTTTTCTGTGTTTTACATGCAGCCTTCTGAGCGTTCATTTAAAATTCCCTCACAAAGACTGTTTCCTAGGTTCTGTAATAATAGTAATGTTAAGATTAAAGCATGCTGGAGAAGGTTGTTTTAAAATATAGTTGTGACTTAGCTAGAAACAGTGTGAAGCTTATACAAGTTTTGAGATTTATTCAATTCCCTGAGATAAAATTAATGCTTGATTGTCTATGATATTCTCTCAAGGACTGATTTGTTCTTAATATCCTTTTTACTACAAAGATATTTAAAATCTGTGATTTAATTTGCTTTCCCACTCGACAAAAACCTTTGTTTTTGAATAGCCAGTCATTGCTCTGTATAGACGTAAAAGACATATGTGCTTAAATCTATGCGTCTATGCAGAGAGCTAAGCCATTTAAGTAGTCCTAACTCACATAGTGATGATGAAACTTGTACTGATGGACAAATGTTTAAATCTGTTCATAAAATTGTGAGAGCCGGGCAGTTCAAATCTTTCTCAGAGGCCCTGGAGAAAGGACAGAAGGAATCTAGTCTGTGTCCTTGCCAAGGGCAGACTTAGCAGGGTACAGTCCGGGCCTGGGCCAAAGCCTCAAAGAAGTTAGAGTTCCTATTCCTGGGAAGTTGGCTTTTCTCTCTGGAGAGACTGGAGCTATCAGTCCCAAGGCCACCGTGTGCTGGGTCCATGATGCCCTGGAGATACCCTGCACTCCCTAGCGCAACACTGCTTGATCAGCTTCCTGCTGACTTTGCCCCACTGTATGATGGCTTGCTGCTGACTCTGTCCTAATTTTCTCCCACAATTTGTTTATAAAATTCTACACTTCTTAATAAACTTGCTTGGCATAAGACATAGCTTATGCAAGATCACTTGACCCGAGCTTTTCTATCTTCCTTATCTTATCATCATCTGGTCCTCCCCATCAGGACCCTGCCACTGAGAAATGGCATGTGGATCCAGGTCAATCAAATTTGATCTAGTAGATAAACAAATAATGCATAATATTGTAAAAAATAACTTTTGTAATATATGAAAGAATAAATTTTAAAAATTTAACTTTAATAATTAAAAATCAAAATTAGTTACAAAATCTTCCAAAAAACAAAAACCCAGATGAGTCTATCAGCTGAAAGATAAAAGACATCGCATCAAAGGCTCCATTCTGATTAAAAGACCAGGACTATGTCCAGGAGTCAAGACGCTTTCCCATATCATCTGAGAAGCGCTGTGTAGTGTTCGTCACCAATCCCGTTGACAAGCATGAATGCCAAGGCACTAAACATTCCTCTCACTTTTTACGTTTCTTACATATTTTTGTAATTAGTTGTTAAAAATTATTTGTGGCATTCAGGTGGTGGTGGCACATGCCTTTAATCCAAGCACTCAGGAGGCAGAGGTAGGAGGGTCTCTGTGAGTTCAAGGCCAGCCTGGTCTACAAGAACTAGTTTCAGGACAGGCTCCAAAGCTACAGAGACACCCTGTCTCAAAAAAAAATTGTTCATGGCATTTATTATTCTACCTGATATATTTCTAAATGATAAAATGTTACTAAACATTGTGTTCTTTCATTTGATCATGCTTTTCCATGACTATTTGCTTACTCTAAATCCTACCTTATTCAAAATCAATGTTTAGAAATTCAAGTTTTCATTGTTTTTTTATAAATACATAAATATATATTCTCATTGTTAAGTATAAATTGGACAAAACAAAGCATCTAGTTTTTAAATTAAACTTTTGCCCCGTTTATTCTAGCTAGAGATGTCTGAAGATTTGAGTTGACTCTTCTAACCCAGATTAGACAAATGACATCAGTCTCTAGTAACAACACCCACGATGGTTTGCACCTTCAGTACTGATGTTTAGTGATTTGCTTAATATTGAAAATGTCCTACACTACAATTAGCCAAGATAAAAATTAATTAAACAATATTTACTTTTTACTAATAAAAGAGGAGATAATCATTCTAAAGTCCCATTTCAAACCATTTAAATATAAGTAAGACAGTTCATGGGGTACAAATAACTGTAACTGCAGAGGGAACTATATTGTCAATCTCATTTAAATATGTAAATTGTGGTTATTTTAGAAATGTTTGTTTCATATGTTACTTTTACCCCATTTGACCAGACTGTGTTCTTGATTACTTAATTTTAGATATTGTCACCCTTTGTCACATGCAAATGTTATGTCAAACACACAAAGTGCAAAAAAGAAATTCAGATCCAGATCACATTGGGCATTGCTTTGATGTGATCCAGGATGTGCTTTCTTAATGATCTTTGTCAGCTATTCCTCTCTCCTGACGACTTCTGTCCCACCTCTACTCAGCCCCATCTACATCAGATCCTAGAAATGAGCCTTCCTAGGTACAAGGGACCTTATAATATTTAATAAGTAATATGTGGCCCCCAAATGTACGAAATGTGGTGCTTGTCCAGAGGGCAACTGTGATGAAGACTCCTGAAATGCAGCTGTGCCTGCAGGAGTCATCGGCTGCTTAGAGTTTCAGGATTGTGGAGCGGTTGGGATGTTGCTGGTCCAGAGGCTAATTACCTCA
The DNA here is from genome assembly GCF_018167655.1 of Microtus oregoni. Classification (NCBI taxonomy): domain Eukaryota; kingdom Metazoa; phylum Chordata; class Mammalia; order Rodentia; family Cricetidae; genus Microtus; species Microtus oregoni. The sequence goes on from NW_024543061.1 coordinate 12,522,598, forward strand.
TCCAGGCTAGTTCTAGCCCTCCAGAGCAGCCATGCCTTGCCCACCTCTGTGTCAGAACTAACATCCTATAACTTATAGATAGAAACTTTCTAGAATTTATTAGCTGGTGTAGGAGGACCTTCTGTTTATGTATTGCTTTCATTGGTTAATCAATAAAGAAACTGCTTGACCTGATAGGATAGAACTTAGGTAGGCAGAGTAGACAGAACTGAATGCTGGGAAAAGGGCAGACAGAGAGAGCCACCATGGAGCTGCCAGAGACAGACATGCCGAATCTTTCCCGGTAGGCCACTGCCACGTGTCAATATACAGATTAACAGAAATGGGTTAAATCAAGATGTAAGAATGAGCCAATAAGAGGTTAGAACTGATGGGCCAGGCAGTGTTTAAATGAATACAGTTTCTGTGTGATTATTTTGGGGGATAAGCTAGCTGGGCAGGATGAACAAGAGGCCCCACTCTCCCTGTAACAATTAGCTGAGAAGACTATTAGCTTCTATGAACCCAAAAGCCAAGAATGTCACTAGATAGCATCTTGGACGTATAGAAAGACTTTCCCCATCTTACCATGCCTGCCTCTCTGCTGTACCTACCAATGTATTTTAAACTTGCCTTGGTCTGTGACTTTCTTTGTTCTGTGAAACTATATAAAGAGAAAACAAACTCTTCATGAAACTTCTACCATGTTGGAACATGGAATTTAGAGTAACCTAAATGGTCACTTAAAATCATTCCAGAATAAGCTATCTCTTGTTTCCTTTTTTTCCCCAAAAAGTTCAAAGTAAAATGTTACCTAGCCCACATATTCATAGTTTTGATCAATAAAAAGAATACTATGAATACATAGTTACCAAAATATCACAGTTCTGGGTGCTATTGACTTGGATGAAAAGCTGAGTCTACAGACAATTGCACAGTTCATTGATCGGTTAGTAATAGCCATTCTTATTTCATGGTAAGCAGAGTTTAAGGAGAAAATAGAGTTTGAGGATAAAATGATGAACTAGAAAGGTTCCAACTTCGAGTAAAAATGAAGTCAGGAGTGAAAGGCTGGGAGTGGGGGAGAAAGCAAACAAAATAAAACAAAGGCAAGGCCAGTGGTAGGTGGGTGAGGAGGACAGAGTGAATTCAAGTGCATGGAAAATTGCCATTCAGTGAAGCCAAGACACTGCAGTGTAGGGCGTGACACATCATGACAACAGCCAAGGAGTCGGGAAGGGCTAGTCCCAGGAAGCCAGGCAAGTGAGGGAGATGGGTCAGAGAAACAGGGGTGTAGGAGAAGACTGACCCACCTCATCTGCGTGTGAAACATGGATTTCACTGCCTCATGACTGAAAGACAAAACAGACACCCACAGGAAATCAATACCATCGGCTGCTCCATGACAGTCAGAAGAGCGCCCAGTATTCTGGGCTGATGCAATCAGCGTATTGACAATCATAATCAACTTCATCCCTCCCCTGGTAGGATGCTGCCTGGTACAGTGTAAAGCATACCGGAACAGGGTTACAGGGGGTTACAGAGGGATTCACTGCTGAACAACTGACTTCCTTTCATGTCCTCCGTGTTCCACTTAGAATCCAGTAATGAAGCAGTCACGAGATAGCACGCTTGAGAATAGACTGCTTGAAAATATAGGGATGCTATTACTGTCCCACTGACAAGCATGATGGATGATCGTGGCTTTTTTGGATGACTCTCTTGGGAAGAGCTCTGAATTGTATGTATAGAACTTACATACTGTTGGGGTTGAAACTGGCCCCTCTAATACCACATCTGAGGTTATTTCCAGTATGGTAGACAGACAGGCAATGACTATAATGATCTTTCTTGCACAAAAGTCAACAAACCCAGGGAACACATGGTCACTCACAATTAGTAGATGCAAAGAAGCTACAGTAGACACCAGAGATGCCCTGAAGTAGGGGTCCTAGGTTCCTAGATCTTTACAAGTGACAAGAGGGGCCTTGGGTAACTGGCACTTACAGAAGGGCCATCTTGAAGTTGTGCATGGCTAAGTATGATTCACTCTGCTAACCAGGCTAAACCTGAGCAATACACCCTCTAAGAAAAACTCCATGAGTTTAGGTGACAGAAAAACATAACACTCTAGAAAACATTATTCTCAGAGTCCGAAATAAGCTTTCCTAATCTTTGTCATCTTTCTCAATGGCTTTAGACACTATGGTCAGAAACAGGAAGAAAATAAGAAACCACACTCCTGGCCATGTTGCCACTTGAACGTGATTCTCAGCTGAGACCTAGAAATCACTGTCCCTGGCTTCAAGGAAGTTTCGGGGAGAAACCTGCCAATTCATGGCTCAGAGTTGGCTCTGCTATAAGACACCATCTTTATGAATACAGGCAATGCATACTGCTCAGGCTTCATCTTCCAGATCTCCCCGGCCTGAGTCATGCACAATCAGGCTTTGGTTATTTATTGATCCCTCCTTTTGTGCCCCACTCCCAAGACCCAAGTGTCTGCCCACGTGTCTTTGATCTGTGCCTTCCAGGGGTCAAAGGGCTGGACTGCATCACCCAAGTTCCTTTGCTCTTTGGCTTCTGGGTGGAGTTGGCAAAGAGGAGGAGAACACGGTTGGAGTTATCTCATAACCCCAGCAGTGGCCAGCTTCTGTTCAGGCACCGTTGTATGGCACAGCTCAGCCAAAGGAACCGTATCATGGCTCAGATGTTCACTTGCTGCAGCAAGAGCTTTCTCTGTCAGCCTGCTAAGTTTAGGAATGGTTTTAAGTGCTCAGCAGTAAACCCCTTGCCAGTCCTTGGCTGATCCTTCCTAAACCCTGCCCCCACACCAGTAAACTGTCCTTTCATTAAGCTCTGTTTGAGCAAACTATTTGAGTGTGTTTTCTAAGTTCTTGTGAGACCTTAGCTAGCATAGGATCCTTCATTGATGGTTTGGCTCTAGGCAAATGATCCACGGTTCAAGTTTTAGAACAGTAGCTAATGATTTATCTAACACCTCTAGGCAGCTTCAAAGATTCAGAATTGACCAGGTAGAATCCTTCGACACCCATCTCACTGCCTTCTTCTCCTCATAGCCTAGACTGAGACCCTGAGCTACTGGACATTGGATATCCATGGTGGCTCAAGTTCAAAAGTTTGACTTTGGTTGAAGTCAAGGGGAAAACTGTGTCCCATCCCCAAGGCGCAAACCCAGATAAAGGGGACACTCACTTGCCATTGTTGAAGATGACAGTGCAGTTGGGCCAGCAGTCATGGTTCACCAGGCCCAGGTTGGGGAAGATGCCCACGCCCACTGCCTGTAGGCCTCTCTGGTCACTGAGAGTGAAACCATTGCAGTTGATCTACCCAGGGAACAGGAGAAGAGTCAGTCAACAGACATGCATCCAATATAGAATAGTCAGTCAACAGACAAGTATACAGTACAGAATAGTTAGTCAACAGACACGCATCCAGTACAGAAGAGTCAGTCAACAGACATGCATCCAGTACAGAAAACTCAGTCAACAGACACGCATCCAGTACAGAATAATCAACAGACACGCATCCAGTACAGAATAGTCAACAGACATGCATTCAGTACAGAATAGTCAACAGACATGCATTCAGTACAGAATAGTCAACAGACATGCATTCAGTACAGAATAGTCAACAGACATACATTCAGTACAGAATAGTCAACAGACATGCATTCAGTACAGAATAGTCAACAGACACGCATCCAGTACAGAATAGTCAGTCAACAGACATGCATTCAGTACAGAATAGCACCCAAGCCGCTGAAAGGCTTTGAAAATAGAGAACTCACTGCTTAAACTAAATGACCCAAAAGTCATGGATCTGGGAAAAGTACAGGCAGGGATGGGGGGAGGGGAGGGCAACCCAGATAGGAGGGAAGTAATAGAGGTGGGACGAGAGTAATCAGAATATATTATATGTATCTATGAAATTGATGAATAATAAAATTGGTCAATATTTTCAGAGAGAGCCCGTTGTTGTCCTAAAGATGCCTAGAGTCTGCAAGCCTTTTCCTGTTTCCTGTATGATTTCAAATGATTCCCCAAAATAAGAGCCATGAGGGGAATCCCACATTTACCAAAGCACTACGACTTTGAACCTTCCAGTAGTTCTAACCTAATAAAGCCACATATAGGAACATTGGCTCCTTGATTCCATGTCTAGGTCGCAGGAATCCTTTTAAATATCCATCCTGGTTTACCTCCCCATGCTCTGTGGGGTGGGTGTGAGTCCCAGGCAAAAAGAACAAATACTCTGGGCTACGAGAGGTGACACACACCTGTATCCCAGCACTCCAGAGGAGGATACAGGAGGCTTTGGAATTCAAGGCCAACTTGGGCTATGTGGTAAGACACCACCTTGGATAGACACACACACACACAGAAGGAGAGAGAGAGAGAGAGAGGGAGAAATATGGTGGATTAAAATAGCATCATTTTAAGTTTCTTTCCCTTCCAGACATTCGGCCTTTGCTCCTGAATCTAGCTGGTCTGCTTCTGGAAGCGTCTTAGTTGTATAATACTTGGTGTCAACATGGCCTCTCTAGTATAAGAAATCATACTAGAAGATTCTAGGTTTATTTTAATGGGATCATTTAGAAGTCTGCTTCTGAGTTCAGAATCAGAAGGGCTAGTAGGTATTTCTGCTATACCTGGGGTGCAAGAGGACAGACTTCATGTCTCTGACTGCCTGGTCTAGCAGCTATAGTCATGGAAACAGAAGCCACTGTTCCGGGCAGCTGGGGCTTCCTTCCATTTGAGCAACTCTATGCTCCCAAAGGGGATGAAGGGAAAGAGGGAGGAGACAGACACTGGGGACAGAGCAGGGGAGGCGGAGAGGACGCAAGGCCGTACCACGCCGAAGATGTGCGAGATATACTGCATGCTGAACTGCTGGCTCTGCGGGGGCCAGTACTGCAAGAACGTGTCCACATCCACCCGAAGCTCTTTCTGCTCCTCTTCCCCAAAGTGCTCCACATGGTTCTGCAAGTCATCCACTGACACCAGGCAGCCCTCTGTGAGCCCAGTGCCCTCTCTCTCCACCCGCCACATGATGCGGGCTGCCAGCCTGGGAAAATAGGGGGGACAGCGTTAGGGAGACCGAGAACACTCATCATCCGTTCGGTCATTTACTCACTCATTCAGCAAGCACCAGTGTCGAGTGCACGCCGGGCACAGAGTCAGGGACACACTTCCATCAAGATGCTCTTACATCATGTGAGATGTCGGTAAATAAGAGCGTTTTTCAATCAGTGCTAAGGCCGGGCGGTGGTGGCGCACGCTTTTAATCCCAGCACTCGGGAGGCAGAGGCAGGCGGATCTCTGTGAGTTCGAGACCAGCCTGGTCTACAAGAGCTAGTTCCAGGACAGGCTCCAAAAAAGCCACAGAGAAACCCTGTCTCAAAAAACCAAAAAAAAAAAAAAAAAAAAAAATCAATCAGTGCTAAGTGCTAGGCAGAAAACAAGGGTGACTGGGGAGAGAAGGCTAACGTGCTCCTGCAAAAAGAGACTTCTCTTCTTGCTTGGCACAGTGTGGGCCCTATTTCTTTCTGTTTGGGTCAGAATTATTCTTAGAAACGTCTCCTTCTAGGTTCTCCAGGTACCTGGGAATCAAATCTCTACAGATCTGAGGGCAGCATGGAGGAAAATAAGGTTCGGGATAAGGTGTGGGGAAGATCAGTAGCTCCTAAATCCCAGGGATATGGTCCCTGGAAGAGAACAATGGGTGACCAAGTTCAAGCCGGTAACTGATGTGATCACCGGGAGCTGTGCAGAGGAAAGGGATGGGGAGACGATGTCATTTAGGGCCCTGAAGAATATGACTCCTGTAGAGAGATCAAGGAGGGGGCGAGGCCTTGCGGGTTTCATCCTGTAGATTCCTAAAAGTTCCCAGGAGATGACTCTATTCTTTCTTTGTGTTTTTGTTTGTTTGTTTGGTTGGTTGGTTGGTTTTTTGTTTTGTTTTGTTTTGTTTTTGTTTGTTTGTTTGTTTTTTGAGACAGGGTTTCTCTGTGTACCTTTGGAGCCTGTCCTGGACTAGGCTCTATAGCCCAGGCTGGCCTCAAACTCACAGAGATCCGCCTGCCTCTGTTCCCAAGTGCTGGGATTAAAGGCGTGCACCATGACTGCCTGGTTGATGACTCCATTCTTGATTACCATACCTTGTGCACCCTGCAAATGCTTTTAATTACCAGTATCCACACCCCCTTTGCCCTGAGGTCCCTCTGGCTTCCTACACACCTGCCCAGATCCCAGCGCCAACACCTTCCAGAAGAGCCGCCAGCCCTTGAGGACTCTCAGCCAGAACTCTCAAGCTAGGCCGAGGTTCCTAGCAATGGTCCCGTGTGGAAGTTGGCATTGTGAACGCAGGTTCCTGAGATGGTGGAAGGACCATCGTACGGCCAGGTCACTGACTTAGAAAATCGCCTGGTAAAAGAGACGCATGCTGTTGAGCGGCAGTGCGTCTTGTCAGAGCTTCATTTTTAATATTGTTTTCCAGAGAAATCAGAAACCCTAATTTTCCACAGAGTGTAATTTTCCGAATTTCAAAGTTTGGCAGATCATTTTTTAATTAAATATTGAGGAGCTATGCAGGGGCCTGTAGGCCACTTTGGGCACTACAATTTGGAATCCCTGTTATAGATGCCCAGTATCCCTCTCAGACCTAAAGGAGAGAAACGAAGGACCTGAGACATTTGCACTCAGTCCTGAGAGCTGAGAATGCAGTCACCTCTGCGGTCCCAGCCTGACATTTGGAAATCCCAACCCCTGTCATGGGGACCAGCTCTGACCTGATGTTCTCATTGGGCACCTTCCCGTATCTCTTGATGGCGGAACACTCGTTCTTGTGGTTCAGCCAAGCGTCCTTCTGGCACGTGCGGTCACAGTAATGGGCGAACTTGCACTGCCCGCAGCGGTGGAGCTTCTCCTGCCTCTTGAAGCAGGTGTGGCACACGACGTTAATGAGGCTGCAAGTAAGGGAAAAATGACGTCAAGAAGTACGGGGGCTGGCTGGATGGCTCGGAGGTCACGATCCAATATTGCTCTTGCATAGGAGCCAAGCGTGGTCCCAGCATTTACGCCGGTGGCTTATTACCAACTGTAATGCCAGCTCCAGGGAATCTGATGCCTCTGGCCTCGGAGGCCATCCACCTTCACATGCCCATACACACCTTCACATAATTAAGAAGATAAAAAAAATAAAGAGGGGATGCCTTTGACCATACTTTTTTGCAAATAACACATTGCCACATACTAGGTAAGTCATAAAGAGGAGAGATCCGGTCTGGCTGGGGGCACATCTGCAGAGGTGGGGGAGTGTGACGCCAGCCCGGACAACAAAAAGGAGAAAAACAGATTTACACCGGTTCAAAGTTAAAATTGTCTGCTCAAGAACTGATTTCATCCAGAGGAGGCATTTAGAACAAGAACTTCATTTGAAAAGTGGGAGTCTAAAATTAAAATGATAAAGACCATATTCTGAGTCAGAACTGGAACCCAGGTCTCCCATCTGCCAGTAATGTGCCCTTTCCATGCGCCCTGCTGTGGTCTGGGTACAGTCTAAATGTGTGAGCTGTAATTGCCATTGAGAAGTACTAAGACAGGGGAAACAATTAGACTATGTGTTTCGAGGTGGGGCCTTTGGGAAGGAGCGCTCATCAAGACACCAGAGTGGAGCTACTCTTCCGTATGCATTGGGGCTGGGCTTGGAGCTTAGGGGCAGTGTACTAAGTGTAGACAAGTCCTGGGTTCAATCCTAGCACAGTAGTAGTAATAATAATAATGATGATGATGATGATGATGATGATGATGATGATGATGAAGAAGAAGAAGAAGAAGAAGAAGAAGAAGAAGAAGAAGCCCTAATAGAGCTGCCGACATGCCTCAGTGGAAAAAGGTTTGCTTCCAAGCCTGACAGCATGAGTTCAATCTTCAGAACCCACAGAGTAAAAGGAAAGAACCCCTGCAAGCTGTCCTCTGGCCTCCACAAGCACTTCGTGACATGCTAACACACGTGTGTATGTACACACACACACACAAATGTAATTTTAACATGCCCCCAAATAATCCATTTTAAAAGAAGAGAGGTCACCTGTTGTGGGTGCTAGAAACTGAACTGCTAATGCAGTAGACACTCCTAACTGCTGAGCCATCTCTCCACCTCGTGTTTGGTTTCTTGACAGTGTCTCAGACAGCCCAGGCTAACCTCCAGTTCACTGCATAGGAGACCTTGAATTTCTGATCCTCCTAGTTTAACTACAAAGTGCTTTTTACATCTGGACTTGGCCTGTACCAAGAATGAACCAGATGTCCTGCCCTGCCCTTCTGTCGTCCACATGACCTATGGCTTACTGGGACAAGGTTCCCCAGGCTGACTCAGAAGGAAGGAATGTGCTTTAACTGGCCTGGCCTCTAGGTGCCTACGAAGTGACTTAATATACTTTGAACAGAGCGAGCACAATCATTATAGGAGCAAGCTCCTATATTATATCCCTAGAAATAGGTTCCATGCACTATTCCATGCATGGCCCCAAAGTCGACAGAGTGACTTTGACCAGGAGAAAGCTGTGGAGAGATCCCTGAGGTTCTTACAGTAAAATCTTCGCCCACAGCTGAGAAACAGAGAGACATTTACAATCGCTCGCTAAGCCGTGAATCAATATCCCTACCAGCTAAAGCATACTTCCTTATGGTGCTGGTCAGTTTTAACTGTCAACCTCACACAGCACAGGTTCCCCTGTGAGTGTCTCAGTGAGGAACTGACCAGCTCTGGTTGGCCTATGGGGATGTCTTGATACCTTGATAATTAATTGATGTGGGGAGCTGTAACCATTCCTTAGGGCATGGGTGGGTTCTGAACAGTATAGAAGAGAGCGGGTTCGAGGAAGGCCAATTAGCACATGTTTACTGTATCTCTGCTCCTGACTGTGACGTGATTGAGCTCCTGCCTTGATTTTCCTGAAACGATGGACTGCATCTGTAATTTCTAAGACATATAAACCCTTCTTCCTCCATGTCATTTTTGTCAAGGTATTTTATCATAGCAACAGAAATGAAACTAGGACACTGTTAAGTGTCAAACCGGGAACAAATGTTTGAGGTGAACACTGAACATATCAGAGCGGACCTGGCTTCCAGGTTCACCAGCATCCCTCAGCTCCTACCTTTTACAGGGTATGGCTGGCATACCTCACTCTCTGCCCTGAGCTCTCCCGTCCAAGGATTGAGCTGCCCTTCACCCAGAAGCTCTTTCCTATATAATCCAGACATTTTGGTTACCTGCCCCTTTTTTGTACCTTTGGCCTTCAGGTTGCTACGTTTGATTTCCCCCCTCGCTCCCCATCTCCCCACATGGCTCAGGGTCATGACCACTCTGGACTCTCCCAGATATTCCTGACTCTGCTTTCTGTTCACACTCGACTTTTATCCATAATATATTTTATTTCTTTTTCTTTTCTTTCCTTTAGTTTTTTTGTTTTGTTTTTTGCTTTTTGTTTTGTTTTTTGAGACATGGTGTCTCTGAGTAACAGCCCCAGCTGTCCTGGAACTAGTTCTGTAGACCAGGCTGGCCGCAAACTTATAGAGATCAGTCTACCTCTGCCTCCTGAGAGCTGGGATTAAAGGCATGCCACACCACAGCCCAGCCATAATAAACTTAATTTTTTTAATTTACTTATTTTTATGCTTATTGGTGTTTTGCTTGCATGCATGTCTGTGTGACAGTGTCAGAACCCCTGGAACTGAAGTTACAAATTGTTGTGAGCTGCCATGTGGGTGCTGGAAATTGAACCCAAGACCTTTGGAAGAGCAGCTAGTGCTCTTAACCACTGAGCCATCTCTCCAGCCTCTCCTTTTTATTTATTTTTTTATTCACCTGGTGCCAAAACCATGGGAATGGCTTAAATGAGTTCCCTCCCCAAGGAACTCAGCTGCTCTGAACCAAGCTGCCTATCTGATTCTCTTAAGGTATGTACAAATCATTTGCAACTCACCAAATTTGATTCTAGAGTCCTCTTCTTCAACTTAATTAACCAACCCTCCCTCCTCCCCAATTCATTAAGTGTCCTCTCTCCATACTATGCTCTTTTGGGCCGCCCACACGGGCATCTCCCTCCTACACCCTCCAGGGCCCCATCACACGGGCATCTCCCTCCTACACCCTCCAGGGCCCCATCACAAGGGCATCTCCCTCCTATGCCCTTCAGGGCCCCATCACACGGGCATCTCCCTCCTATGCCCTTCAGGGCTGCCCCACGTGTGCATCCTGCTCACTAAGACATTCCCACCTCTCCAGCTGTTTCCTTCTCTCCCTGCTCTAACCACTGTCTTTCCTTTTCTTCTGGGTGTCACCGTGGAGCTCTTTGTTTTGTTCTGGTTTTCACTATGAAAGTCACACCGGGATGCCAGGAAGTTTCTTCTCACCCTACTGGGCCCCAATCACATGGAAAGGGATGCCTCTCCTCAGTGATTTTGGACATTGCTCTCTGACAAATCTCTCAGTCCACTTGGGGATGCCCCAGATTGAAACTCTTGTGACTACAACACTTATGCCTTCTGCTCTGTCATGGTTCCTCTCAGCTCCTTACTGGAACTTCCTCACTTCTCCTTAGGAGCTGCCTATTAAATTCCCACAGCTTCTCTACATGCTCCTGGCTCTTCTATCCTTTCCTTGTTCCATTCCCCATGGAGCCGGCTGCTCTATCTCTCTTTGTGCCCTCCTGGGCCTGTACATCGCAAGTTCCTTGCCTCCCTTTAGGAGCTACCTGTCCTGGAGCTTTTCTATCCCTTGGGTGGAGTTCTGGCTTGTTCCTCTTTGTTCCTTATGACTGTACTGTTCTCTGTTGCTTATCTGCTTGACCCTCCCTTTCTTTTTTATTTTAAAAAAATGTATTTATTTATTTATTATGTATACAATATTCTGTCTATGTGTATGCCTGCAGGCCAGAAGAGGGCACTAGACCCCATTACAGATGGTTGTGAGCCACCATGTGGTTGCTGGGAATTGAACTCAGGAGCAGGCAATGCTCTTAACTGCTGAGCCATCTCTCCAGCCCCCTCCCTTTCTTTTTTTGAAAAAATATTTAAATAATTTTTTTTTTTTACTTTTTATTTGCTCTTTGTGTCTTTCACATCATGCATCTGGATCCCATTCATTTCCTGTCCCTGTGTATCTGCCCTCTGTCCTTGCAGCACCTCCACCCCCAGATAAAATTTAAGAGAAAGAAGAGGGGGGGATTTCATTGTGGAAGCTGCAGTGTGACATAGTGAGTCATGCTGTTTACCCCTTTGTCTATGTATCTTTTCTTGCAAGTGTTTCTGCTACACTATAGGTGCTGGATCCTCACTGGAACTCCTCTTAGTTATCCTGCTGTTGCCCTGTGTTGTGGAATCCTGCAGCTTTGAGTCTGTAGGACTGGTCCCTTCATGCTCCAGCAGATTACAGATGAGGTAGACACTGGGTGGGCCAACACATAACCCTGTTTCTGGGCCTGGGTAGTTGCAGCCTTCCTGCTCTCCTTTTCCTCACCACCAGGGTGAGCTCTCCTGCATTGCCTTGGTGTTTGCGGCAGTGAGAAAGGGGTGGGGCCAGTTGTCCTGCTTTCCTGACTTTGGACTCAGATCTTCCCAACATCTTCAGGGCCAGCTCTACTGTGCTGCTCAGAGGTACAGGGCCTGCTCTCCTGAATGTTGTAGCTGGTGGCAGGTAGAGGCAGCTCTCCAGCCCTTCTGACCTCAGGACCAGCCCTCCTATCTGCCTCAGGCATAGGTGGGGCGGGGGGTGAGGGGAGAGCCCCACTGTTTTACTGAAAATGGCTTCCAAATTCTTGCAGATTACAACTTCTGCCACTGCACAAGCAAATGCTCCCCAAAGTCTCTTATCTCTAAGGTTCTACAACTTTCCACTCTTAAATCTTTTATCTCTATGATTTCTTTGTGATTTGCTCTCAAGAAATCTTTTAAGACTATTGTGTAAACAGTATTTTTCCCAGTACACTGGGTATGGTTTAAAGAATCTGTAAAATCTATAACAAAATTTGGCTAAAACAGCAAAAGGCTTGTTAGTTAAAACCTACACATAGAAATCTTAATTCGTTACAACATACTATACATGTGAGTCAACTCTAGTTTAGAATATATTGTATATGTAATTTGGACTCAACTCTTACTTGAGAAATAGACCTACTTAGTAAAACATGCTCTCCTCCATCTTGGTGTATGACCTCATCAAGATATAAGCAGTCACATGACTGGCAACCATCTTTACTAAGGTTAAAAAGTACATACCTTGTGATTTCACCATTTAAGATGACCACCTGGCATAAGGCAACAATTATAGAACTTCTCAATCCTACTGAGAAGGATTTAGCACTGTATCTCTTTTTTAGACTAAGGAAATAACAAAAAGTCTCCAAAAATATTTTGGCTTAGTATGGATGTTTGTACAGTGATAATGTTGGACCCTAGAGTACAATTACCGAGGAGGAGTTGCCCCAGAGAAAATACTCTCACACCACAGTTGATGTAAAAGCAGGAAGATTTTAATTCTATAGTGACAGGATCACTCGGCATTCAAGTCAAGGACCCTGAATAGCTGATACAGGCTAATTTTAAAGCAAAAAGCCACAGAAACAAGGGGAGAGTCTGGGGAATGTTTTTCATCCTAACTGTATCCAAGGAACTGAGTCAATATCCTGACCAAGGCTGAGGAACTGAGTCAATATCCTGACCAAGGCTGAGGAACTGAGTCAATATTTGTGGGGTTATCTTGCCCTGATTCCAGGAATGGAGCTCTATTTGGAGAACACCCACAAGGGCACAGGGAGATAGAAAGTCCCCAATATTCCAGTATGTGTGTGGGTAATTGTTAGATTCCTGGTTCCTGGGGGGGGGGGGGGTCTTAGAGATGCCTCAGAGTTGTCTTAGAGTTCTACAGTAAAAATTAAAGTTACATTTGCTACAGCATACTATATGTGTGATTAAACTCTGGTTTACATACACTCTGTATGTGATAAAATGTTAAGGTTATAAAACTCTATTCAGATTAACAGAAGCAGACTTAGAAATAGACACCATCTTTGATAACTGTTCAACACCAACTTTCTAAATAAGCAACATTTGTTTGATAAACAAGGTATATTTGATAAGATTTATAAATTCCTAAGGTCTACTCAGTTTCACAGTATGACTAAAAGTTTTATTTTGATATTAAAAGAGCTTCACTTCTAAATTGTGTGGATTTTGTTGTTGTTGTTTTTCTGGGTTTTTTTTTTGTTTTTGGTTTTGGGTTTTGTTTTTTTTTTTTGTTTTTTTGTTTTTTTGGTTTTTCGAGACAGGTTTCTCTCTGTAGTTTTGGAGCCTTGGAGCCTTTCCTGAAACTAGCTCTTGTAGACCAGGCTGACCTTGAACTCACAGAGATGTGCCTGCTCCTGCTTCCAAAGTTCTGGGATTAAAGGTGTGTGTCACCACAGCCCTGCTTAAAATTGTTATTTTAAGGTTAAACCTGACAGGGACAAGATGTAAAATCCCAGTCTTATAAAAGTTGCCAAACTAAACTGTTAAAGATAATTAAGAAATGCAAATTAATGGTCAACTCCCTTATAAATGATAAAATTCTTTAATGTTCATAGTTATGCTTAGTGGTAACACAATTAGTTACACAAATAAGCTCTATTAGCCTCCTGGATAGGTTTTCAAAGTTAAGAGACAGAGAGAGAGAGAGGAGAGAGATAAAAAAACTAAAATAAAATCTAAAAAACAGAAAATGAAACAGGAAGCATTGCCTTCTAATTTGGGGCCTCTTTGGCCCAAAATTTTTCTTATCAGAGCTGCCACCCAGGCTCAGCTGTGACCCTGGGACTGCGACACAGGAAGATGTGAATGGTACTTCCCAACTTTCATGTACACACACACTCATACTTAAGATCATGTTAAAATTCTGGTTCTACCTCCAGATCTGGGTGGATCTTTGGATTTTGCCTTTCTTATTCCTGAAGACCCTTTGCGAGAATGTAGAGGTGAGAGAAACCTGAATCCTGTTCCTTCTGGTTAAGGCATGCTGGGAAATGCTAAGTATAAGTAGACAGGAAGGGGACATTAAGACGGACTGACAGACAGGCAGACAAGAAGGAAGGAAGAGGGGCTGGAGAGATGGCTCAGCAGTTAAGAGCATTACCTGTTCTTCCAAAGGTCCTGAGTTCAATTCCCAGCAACCACATGGTGGCTCACAACCATCTGTAATGAGGTCTGGTGTCCTCTTCTGGCCTTCAGGCATACACACAGACAGAACATTGTATACATAATAAATAAATATTTTTTAAAAAAAGAAGGAAGGAAGGAAGGAAGGAAGGAAAGAAGGAAGGAAGGAAGGGAGGAAGGAGTCGTAGTCCTCTAGTTCCCATCCTTCCTGTTGCTGGTGGGGATGTGAAAAGTCAGATCTGGAGCTGGTTTAAGCTAGATTCTGCTCCTGACTTCAGTATCTACTAGCTGTGTCACCCTGAACAAGTCCCCATCTTTTCTGAGCCTGTGCTTCCTTATGGGGATATGGGAATAGTGACAACTATATCTTGATAGTTTTTATACTGGCAACTATTGCTTTCTTTTACTGAAAAAAAAAATTCATATATTTGGATCATGCTTTTTCTTCTTCCACCTTCTCACCATCTCTCTGCCCACCCAACTTCACGCCCTTTCTTTCTCCCCCTCCTTAGCAAACAAAACAGAAACTCACACAATAATAATAATAATCACAAAAACACAAAATCAGAAACCAAAATTTAAAATTAGCCAAACTGGTGCTGGAAAGATGGCCATCAGTTAAGAGCACTTGTGGCTCTCTAAGAGGACCCAGGTTTAGTTCCCAGCATCCACATGAGGATTTGCAAACATCTGTAGCTCCAGTTCCAGAGAATCTAGAGTCCTCTCTGACCTATATGGTCACCAAGTGTGCACATACACACATACAGGTAAAGATACACATACACAAAAATAAAAAATAGCTTTTGCAATTAAGCAAACTAGTATGGTAATGCCTTGTAATCCCAGCACCTGGGAGAGTGAGGCAGGAATATTAAAGTGAATTTGAGGACATCTTGAAATACATAGTGAACTTCAGGTCATTATGAGCTACAGAATGACACTTTGTCCCAAAAATCAAATGGATGATAGTTGAGTTGCCACAGTGCTTGCCTAGCTTGTAGGAAGCTCACAAAAGCTGGACATGGTGGTGCATGTCTGTGTTCCCAGAAAAGGAGTCAAGACCATCTGGGGACACAAGAGACTGTTTCAGAAAGCAAACACATATGTAAATGTGTGTGCTGGAATTGATCAGATGCTATATGAGTGACTTTTTCCTGGGTCTGAGCTTCAACACTGCATACACGAGATATGGTGGTTTGAATAAGAATGACCCCCATACACTCATATATTTGAATATTTAGTAGCCATTGGAAAAGCTTGGGAAAGATTAGGAGGTGTGGCCTTGTTGGAAGAGGTGTGTCCCGGGAGGTGGGCTTTGAGGTTTCTAAAGCCAGTGTCATTACCAGGTAGCTCTCTCTGCCTCCAGGCTATCTGAAGATGTGAGCTCTCAGTTACTGCTCCCCACCATGCCAAGCTGCCTGTTGCCCTGCTCCCTGCCGCAATGGTCATGGGTTCTAATCCTCTGAAACTGTCAGCCTGAAATAACCTCTGTGTTCTGAGTTGCGTTGGTCACAGTGTCTCATAACAGGAATAGAAAGTGACGAAGATTCAGGGGATGGTGGCGTAGACCCGAAATCTCAGCACTCAGGAGCTAAATTCAGGAACATCAAAATTTCAAGGTCATTCTTAAATTTGAAGATAGCCAGTTAAGGCCGACCTGGGAAATGCGAGACCTTGACTCAAAACAAACAAAAATCCCAAACTCAACCACAAAAAAATTTAGTCAAAAAGAAAATTGTAAAGAAGTTCCAGGGACTGGAGAGGCAGTTCAGCAGTTAAAAGCCCCTGCTGCTCTTCCAGAAACCCTGGGTCAGTTCCCCACACCCTCATCAGGCAATTTACAATCACTGAAACTCTAGCTCCACACCCACAGACATCATCCTGCCCTGCGCATCCCATGCCCCATGACAAGCTTGGCTCAGGCAACTCATGCTCTCTGTCCTTCAGAGCCCTCACATTCTCAGGCAGCCATGAGAAAGGAAGACAGCTAGGAAGGGGGAACCTCTATTTCGGAACAAAAACACAGCCCTGAGAGAAATACAACACCACTTCCCTGCTCCCCAGTGATGGAGAGTGTCCAAAAGATACCAGATCCCCAGATTCCCTTTGGATTCCAGGAGAAAAGTTCTTACCCCAGCCAGGTGACCTTCAGTCAGGACCACCTCGAACGTTCCTGTTCACAGGAGGCAGTAACTCCTATTTTCACCAAACTTCACAATTTTCAAAGTCGTGTTCCTAGCCATTCTTCCTAACTTTTGTATACTTATATGTATGGATGTTTTGCCTACATGTGTGTCTGTGTACCAGGTATGTGTGTGGTGCTCACGAGGGTCAGAAAAGGGTGTCAGACTCCCACCCCAGAACTGGAGTTACAAACTTCTGTGTACTGTGCAGGTGCCAGGAATTGAACCCAGAACCTATGGGAAAGCAGCTAGCGCTCTTAACCAGCTGAGCCTCCTCGCCAGCCCTGCTACTCTTTCTAATACGCTCTTTAGAGTGCTAGTGATCACTGTCTTCATAGAGACACTGGTCTTGTAAGTCTCTGCTCCCAGCCGGCCACTGCTCCCAGAATACAGGGCATGCACCTCTTCGCCCTGAGTACTCTGCTCTGGAGGAATGTCCCCAGTCACTCCTCACTCTGCATCCCTGTCCTGGAGTCTGTTATCTGTCAGAGTCAAGAGGACGAGAATGGCAGCTATGTGCAGCTCCTTGTATGGGGATAACCAGCCATAACAGATAAAGGCAGAGACAAGGCATCTTATCTGCATGGTGAATGAACCGGCCTGCAAAAATACCATAGAGCCAATAGGACTCAGACAATGTCTTTGTGTCTCCAAACTGCTCGAAACTGTATCCCCTGGGTGCTGGGGATGCAGCTCAATTGGTAGAATTTGTCTAGCATTGAGAAAGTCCATTCGAGCCTATCACCACCACAATGGGAAGCGTGGCAGCAGGTAGGCATGGTGACTAGAGCAGCAGCCGCAAGTGAACACCAAACGAGCAAGTCCTCAAGCTCTCCAAACTTGCCTTTAGTGGCATCCGTCCTCCAGCAAGGCCCTGCTTCCTAAGCACCCCCAACCGGGACCAAGTGTTTAAATGTCCAATAATATGGGGGACAACTCATTCAAATCATCACAGGGGTCCTTAAGATAAACAACACATAGGCTTTTCTTCCCAGTAGACCCCAGGATGAGCTGGTGCATAAACACGGATGAAGACAATGAGAATCAAGGGAGGGAGACTTTATTCCCACCAAGGTGGGGGAGGCAAGGCATCCAAAAACTCAGTCCACTGGACAGTAAAGACACATTTTTCTAACTCTGTGAAGGTGACCAATAAGAGGCACTGATGGCAGCCAAAGGCTTGAGGACAGGTGGTAAGCAGACACCTGTCGGACGGTGAGCTCATAGAATGCCCTGCTCTGGGAAATGATGTTGGGAGATGACCAAACTGCAGAGGCAGGGGGAGGCCTCCTCAGTCCTGCATCCGCATCCTGTAGGCAAAGGGAGTCACTGCAGGCATCTGAAGAAAGGAGCAGTGTAATCAGAGTAGGGGATGTGGCTGCCCAATGCGGTCTTCCAGTGGACCATGTCAATCCTTGAGGCGTTTCTGGACCAGGTTTGCAGTGACTGTTACATTCCTAGGCACAGATTAGGCAGTACAGCTTCCTTGTCCTAGCTTTGTCTGGCCTTGTTAGTCTTGAACTGTATGCTTGTTTGGTGAGACCATCTCCTTATGAAGCACAGGTTGGTCTTGATGTGTGATCCTCCTGCCTTAACAACCCAAATACTGGAATTATAGGCAGGTGTTACCATGCATGGCCAGCAGTGGTGTGTGTGTGTGTGTGTGTGTGTGTGTGTGTGTGTGTTGTATGAAAAGACAGAGTTCAACATCCAGTGTCTTCCTCTACTGTTCTCCACCTTACTTTTTGAGATAGTTTCTCACAGAACCTGGAACTGGAACTCCACCCATAAAACAATCCAGGAAGCATCTAATCTGAGGCATAATCACCTCAAACCTACTAGGAGACCCCTGGGCCTCAAGGATAGTCACGTGACATATACTACAAAACTTGTAGACCTGAAGACCTGACTGTCTTCTAGAACCTAACCCAGGAACAAGCATGTCCAAGGTCAGGACCCTAAAACACTCCAGGAAGACGGTAAGGAGGTTGATTGACACTTTTTTCACAAGAAATGGCTGAAAATGGGGCAGTAGGGACAGCTCAGCAGTTACAAGCACTTGCTACAGAGGACCCAGGTTTGGTTCCCAGAGCCTACATAGGGGCTCACAAAAACAAAACGAAAGAACAGTGCTCAGCCATAAAATTATGGTCTGGTAGCATGTATATCATAATGCTTTCTGTGTGGTTTTCAAAACAGAAATCTCTATGATTTTAATAATATTTTAATTTGATCTTTTTCCCATTTCCAGGCCATATCTGAAAGAAAAACACTGCTGTTTTTTTAGTCTCTAGCTCATAGACTATGCACTGCTGTGTAGAGGAGCACACTACTGCTCTCCTCCATGTTTGGTGCATGTGTGTGTGTGTGTGTGTGTGTGAGAGAGAGAGAGAGAGAGAGAGAGAGAGAGAGAGAGAGAGATGCATTCTGCTCCAGTATGTGTATGCATGCATATGTGTGTGTGTATGGGATACAAGTGGGTTAAAGAAAGGTCAAAGGCAGGCTGGCCAGATGTCTCAGCAAGTAAAGGAACTTGTAACCAAGTCCAATGAATTCAGTTCCTGGAACCTACATAGTAAGGGAGAAAACATCTCCAGAGAGTTATTTTCTGACCTCCACACCCACATAGCACTTCTATTACACGCACACATTGTAATTTGAAATATTTTTTTTAAAAAAAGACAAAAAGAAAACCTGAGTTCAGATCAGCAGTACCACATAAAATAGACAAGCTACAGACATGCATGGCAGTGTATGTCCACAGCTTCAGCACTGAGGAGCTGGGGCGTGAGGAATTCCAGGTTCACTGGCCAGACAGTCTATCTGAAATGGGGAGCTCCAGGTCCAGTGAGAGGCTGGGTCTTAAAAACTAAGATTGAGAAGACTTGTGTGATGGCTCAGTACAAACCTGACCCACTGTCCTGTCTTCAGAACCCACAGGGGGAGAGAATACGACTCCCAAAAGCTATCCTCTGACTGCCACGTGTGTCCACACGCTGAGAGACACACAAACCCAGTTCTCAATGTTTGCTCCACGACAGCGCTCACAGGATGGGACACACACTCCCGTGGTCACACCTGGATACACTCTGTTCTCCAGCATCACACTCATTCTAAGTTCAAATCCACCCTCAGTGAAACCCTGTCTCAAAATATTAAAACGAGGGCCAGACATGGTGGCATACATCCTTTATCCCAGAATTTGGAGGTAGAGGCAGGAAAATCAGTGGCTCAAGGGCACCTTCTCCAACACAGAATTCAAGGTCAACCTGAGTTCTCCAAAAGCCAGTAATAAGATAAAATCTCAATTATTTGCAAATTTCTTTGTTAGGTAATTATTTAGTAAAATTTAGCAATATAACTCACAAAGGTTTGTATGGTATGTCAACAGATCTTGTCTCTATACCCAAAACTGACCAAATAAAAGGCACATTCTAAATCGATTATAGTTACTCTCAAGTTTACATTGAAGAGAGATATTTTAATAATGTAGCAAGCACTTATCTCATTTTCTGAACTAATGACTCAAGAACTTCTCTAATCCTGTTCTTAAATTATTTCCTTTTATAACATCGCTTGTCCTCCACCACTCACCCAGCAGCTGCTATCAGATTAGAAGCCACATGTGTGCTACTGCATACAGCAGGCCTAATCCTGTCTCTTCCATGGACTCACATAAAATACACCGACAAAAAGCCCAGATGTCCCCACTGGGCCTAGAAAAGCTCATAACTGATTTGATTTTCAAAAACAACCTGATTAACACAGTCTCTTTAGAAGTATTCCATTTTCTCTCATGTTCCCCCTTTTCATTTTACTTAACACACAGAAACATGCACAACCCTGGGTACTGCCAGTTCTTAATCAGATCATTCAGAAGGGACGCCAAGTTGTGCTGGCGCACACCTTTAATCCCAGCACTTGGGAGGCAGAGGCAGGCAGATCTCTGAGAGTTCGAGGCCAGCCTGGTCTACAGAGCAAGTTTCAGTACAGCCAGGACTATATAGAGAAACACTATCTGGTAAAAAACAGAAAATGGGCTGGGGGCTGGGGTAGAGTTCAGTGGTATACTATTCGCCCAGTGTGTACAGACACTGAGTTCATCCTTCAGCACAGAAAAAAAGGAAAAGAATCTAAAAGAAAAATCCAGTAACTGTCCTTGCTTCTAAATATATTTTTGCGATGAACTGAATTAATCTAGAAAAGTTATATAATAGGATATGGTTATAGAGGGCTGGAAAGGGTCTCTGAAAATGTCGAGGTCCTAATTCCCAGAAACTGGTAATGTGTCGAAGGAACCTTGCATATGTAGTTAAGATGAAGGGCTTTCAGATTGCAGGGAGGGGGCTCATCTCTCTCCAGCAATGAATTAAGAGCACTTGCTGTTCTTGCAGAGAGAGGACCGGGGTTCACTTGCCAGCACCAACTTGACAATTGACAATTGCCTATAACTCCAGTTTTGGGGATATAGCACTCTCTTCTGGCCTCCATGGGCACCAGGCATGCACATAGTGCATAGGCATACATGCAGACAAAATAACTCTTTCACATAAAAAATAAAAGAAGATGCAGAAGGAAAACTGTGAGCCTTCTTCCTATCTAGGCATGACCTCTAAAAGCTGGAAAAGAGAACAAACAGAATCATCATCCCATTTTAGACTCCTAACCCCAGAACGGATAGAGAACCTATGTTGTCTTAAGGTCATAGGGTTATGGTAATTTGTTACAGCAACAAGAGATTATAATGTATTTATTTACTACTGCAAAGACCTTTCCCCTTTTAATTGCGTGTATATTCCTGTTTTCATAAATCTCTCTCTCTCTCTCTCTCTCTCTCTCTCTCTCTCTCTCCACGCACGTGTGTGTGTGTGTGTGTGTGTGTGTGTGTGTGTGTTTGTATGTGAATGTGGGTACACAAGTGCCACACAGATCCATGGAGATCAGAGGACAACCTCAGGCCCATGAGCTTCTTCTGAGAACTCTTGACTCTACCATATCGATGTAGAAGGGTTTAGATTACAGGACACTGCCACATCTGGTTTTAGAAATCTGAACTCAGTTTCTCAGGGTGCATTGCTAGTGCTTGACCCGCAAGCTGTCCTGCCACCAGCCACCATATTCCCGTTTCTTACCTGGTCTGTGGACCTAACAGTTCTCTGGCTCCAAAATCAACTTTTGATTTTTCTGAAGTTAATAGCAGATATTGTTTTTCTACACATTAGGTAAGATTCTGAGCTACATCTCTAGACCTGCACTTTCTTTTACTAACACTAAATAATAATACTAATTGCACTTCTAAGAACAAAAGAGAATTAAGTAGGCAATGCTTACAACACGCTGATTTGGGGGCAGCAGTGAGGAGTGATGACTTGGATAAGACACAATGGAGACACTCAAGCTTGCCCTGTGACTGTGACCTGGGAAAGGTTAATATCCCTTTAGTCTCAGTTCCCTATTCTGTCAGAAGGGAATAGATGAACTTAGTGGGTCTCTACTATACTGAAGACCATTTGAGAGCAACAAATGCTATTGACTTTCTCCTTGGAAATAAAAATCACACATCCACATCCACACAAACTTTGATCTTCCTTATAGATGCTTCCCTAGCTTAGGATCTATGGAGAACCCAGAGGCTAAATTAACTCCAAATTCAAGACTTCTGGAACATTATCATTATTATTTATTATTGTTGTCGTGGGGGGGGGGGTTGAGAGGACTGAGTTAAAGGTATTTATTGTTCTTGCAGAAGACCAGAGTTCGGTTCCCAACATTATGTCAGGTGACTTACAGCCATCTGTAACTTCACTCCTGGGAAATCTGAAGCCCTCATCTGTCCTCCTGGGCAACTGACTTATGTGCACATCACGCGTGGGCGTGCACACAAATACACACATACACACAAACACACACACACACAGGTGTGCAGCGCTTAGGAAGCTGAGGCAAGAAGATAGCATGGGCTAAACAGGGAAACCTTATCTCAAAAAAGGGAGGAAGAATTGAAATTTTGGGGTTCTTAGCACTTCCCATAGTCAGCATCACTGTGCCTTTCTTGTATTTGATATTAAATTAAAATGACAATCATAATAAGCTCAATTTTATTAGCTTAGCACCTCTCTCCTCTGCCCCTTAACCCACTGCAACATACAGAATTTCAAACAGTAAGTTCTTCTGGGTCACGTGATTCAGTCCCCTTCTGCGGCTTGATTCTGTATACAGCATCCTCACCAAGTCTTCCTTAGCAGATAGGGAAGGCCCTGAAGAATAGCCCTTTTTCATCTCTAGACAGTACTTCCAGGACTCTTCCACATAAAAGCAATGAAAATTCAATGTCAAAGGTTTAAGAGAATCTAGGCATCTCCAAAAAATACTTTGGTGCCTGACCTCTTTTAGTGGGGTTAAATATTTTCATAAACTATATTTTTAAGAAGGAAAGGGAAAATCAGTTACAATTTTAAAAGCAAATTATAAGCCAAGTGTGGTGGCATATGTCGACAACCCTAGCCCCTGAGAAGCAGAGTCAAGAGGACTGAGAATTCAAGGCCAGCCTCAGCATAGGGTGAGTCTCATGCCAGCCTGAGCCATGGCTCTTAAACAAACAAAGCAAATTATAAAATCTACTCAAGTTTGACAAACACAGCCAGGAAATGGTTTATGATGAGCTCTTCCCCATCACGGTGATGATGATGCCTGTAGTGATACCGTGGTGATGGCGATGACGGTGATGGTGGTGATAACGATGGTGATGACGATGATGGTGGTGAAAGCAGTGGTGGCTGTAGCGATGATGACAGTCATGACGGTGGTAGAGGTGACAGACAAAGAGAAAGAGATATGTATCTCCTCTCCTTGCCAAACCCCAAGTCACTGCTGAGAATAAAACTATCCATCTTCTCATTCAGCTTGACACCGAATTAATTTAATTTTTCTGAACACGAAAAATTAAGAAAGGCAATAGGGACTAAATTAAAACAAACAAGGGGCTGGGGAGATGGATCCATCAGTGAAGTGCTTATACAGAAGAATGAAGACCTTAGTCCAGAAAAGAAGTGCCCATAGTCACCTTAATCCCAGCAATGGGGAGGCAGAGACAGGAGAATCACTGGGAGTTCCGAGAAATCAGCCTAGTTCAGTTGGTGAGCTAAGTGTTCAATGAGAAATCCTTTCTTTTTTTGAGACAGGGTTTCTCTGTGGTTTTGGAGCCTGTCCTGGAACTAGCTCCTGTAGATCAGGCTGGTCTCGAACTCACAGAGATCCGCCTGCTTCTGCCCCCCGAGTGCTGGGAGAGAAATCCTTTCTTAAAAATAGCGTACAAAGGGGCTAGAGACATGGCTTAGTGGTTAAGAGCACTGGCTGTTCTTCCAGAGGTCCTGAGTTCAATTCCCAGCACCAAGATGACAGCTCACAGGTATCTGTAACTCCAGGATCTGACATCTTCACACAGACAGACAGACATGCAGCAAAACACCAATGCACATAAGAAAATTAAGTAGCAAGACACCCAACAGCTGCCGCTGGTCTTCACATACACACAGATGCATGCATACTACAACATACATATCTAGATACACAAGAAATAAAAATTAAACAAGCAAGAAAGAAGTTTAAAGCTTGGGTATCCCTGTAAAAAAGAACACAACAAGAGCAGGGGAGAAGGCAATGCAGGCAAAATACTTGCTCTCACAGAGCATGAGGACCTGAGTTCGAATCCCTTGTCCCATATAAAGTTAGATGCCATAGCACACATCTGTAATCCCATCTCTCCTAGAAGATGAAGACAGGAGAATCTCCTGAAGCTCCTAGGTCATTCAATCTGCCACTGACAGAGAAAACAAAAGACTCTGCCTTGTCTTGCCAGACGTGGTACGCCTTTAATCCCAGAACTTGGGAGGCTGAGGCAGGCAGATCTCTGTAAGTTCGAGCCCAGCTTGGTCTACAAGAGCTAGTCCCAGATAAGGCTCCAAAGCAACACAGAGAAACCCTGTCTCAAAATCCCTCCTCCTCCTCCCCCCCCCCAAAAAAAAATCTGCCTCCAACTAGTTGGAAGGTGAGAATCATCACCTGAAGTTGTCTACTGACCTCCAGACACCAGTCACAGCATGGCATGCTCACACACATGACCAGCACACAGATTCCAAGGTAAACACAGAAGTTATTAGATGGAAAAAATAAGTCCTCTAGTAAAAGCTCCACTGCGTAGTAAAATGAATTAAATGAGCCAGAAGGAGGCGTCAGACAAGTTAATAAAAATTCTCTACTGAGAGCCAGGCACCTTTAATGCAGAGATCAGTAGGTAGAGGCAGAGTAGGTGGAGTTCTGTGAGTTCCAGGCCAGCCAGAACTACATAGTGAGACTCTGTCTCAGAAAAAAAAAAAAAAAAAAAAAAGAGGAAAAAAATTACTAGAGACAGGAGAGATGGCTCAGAGGTTAAGAGCCCTGGCTACTCTTCCAGGGGTTCTGAGTTCAGTTCCCAGCAAACATATGATGGCTCACAACCATCTGTAGTGAGATCTGGTGCCTCTTCTGCCCTGCAGGCATACATGTAGGCAGAACACTGTATTACATCAAAAATAAATAAAATCTATTTTAAAAAATTACTAGAACATCCCACTTAACTCCAGAGTCTGGCAGATTGGCTCTGGGGACTTTGAGGTACACAATGGTGGTGACTGACCCAAGAACAGCATCTGCTATCCGGGTGTTGCTGTATTTTTATATTTTAACTCTAAATCTAGCTAACTTCATACCTGTACTCAGCACACACACGCATGCTCGTACACACACACAAAGACAGACTTCTCCGAATTGCTATTCCTGTCACTTGGGCTCCTGATCACTCCTTGGAAGGCAGTGAGCCACATGCCCTGGTTCACAGCCATTTTCCTGAAGGTCTCAGAAGGCATACTCAGAAGAAAGAGAATGAAAATGCTAACCAAGTTATTTCTGAGAAGCAGGACCCACCCCACAACAGCTGACACCCTAGATACTCCCCCACCCAGCTTATCGAAGCTGTCTTTATTCAAGCCACACAAATGCCAGACAAGTCACTCCAACTGCGGCTCAGAAAATGCTGTCATCCTAATGTAATCACGATGTAGGGGAGTTGCTTGCTTGTTTGTAAGTAAGGATTAAGTACTATTTTAAAACTTCGATAGTTCTGTGTAGACAGGGTTGTAGGGCAATGGGAATATAACTTTAACAGACCCTTTTAAAGATGAAAACAGCAAGTCCCTTCTAGTCACATGCCTTAGAGAAGAACTACACTGTGTACCTGTGGACGCTGGTGGCCTAGAGAAGAATCACACTGTGTACCTGAGAAAAACTAGCTCTTGTAGACCAGGCTGGCCTCGAACTCACAGAGATCCGCCTGCCTCTGCCTCCGAGTGCTGGGATTAAAGGCGTGCGCCATCACGCCCGGCCACACATATAATTTTTAAAGTAATAAAAACAAATGAGGTATTTGTAGACTTACTATCCTCACAAGGATAGACCCAGAAACATTGCTTAAAGAAAAAAAGCTCCAATCTGACCTTGAAGCATGGTATCATTTTTATAAAACCAATCCCTTCCCCCTCAAAAAAATACAATGAAACTGTGACTATCCAATTTGTTCAGTATAAATAAATGTATGAAATAACGTAAGAATGTTCTGGAAAAAGTTGATTTAAAGTAAAGCACAAGCTACCCCTGAGGTAGACACTGGGCAAGACTCTAATATTTGTTTTTTGTTTTTTTTTAAAATATTTATTTATTTATTATGTATACAATATTCTGTCTGTGTGTATGACCGCAGGCCAGAAGAGGGTACCAGACCTCATTCCAGATGGTTGTGAGCCACCATGTGGTTGCCGGGAATTGAACTCAGGACCTTTGGAAGAGCAGGCAGTGCTCTTAACCTCTGAGCCATCTCTCCAGCCCCCAGACTCTAATATTTGTAAGTAAATGGATTTTTATTTATAGTTAGAACTAATTTCCTAGTTTCAGCAAACTATTTTATATTATTTATAATATAAAACATATTCTAACATATAACTACTTTTATGTTAGGATATTTTATATTCTAACAGGTTTATACAGACCCTTAGCCTCTTTTGTATATCAAAGAAACTAAAGAGTTTTTTGTCAGAAAATGTTTCCCACTGCATCATCCGCACCCATCCAACCCCAGCACAGCCTCTCAG
This sequence comes from Microtus oregoni, assembly GCF_018167655.1. Classification (NCBI taxonomy): domain Eukaryota; kingdom Metazoa; phylum Chordata; class Mammalia; order Rodentia; family Cricetidae; genus Microtus; species Microtus oregoni. Next base: position 12,549,157 of record NW_024543061.1, read on the forward strand.
CCACATTCTCTGTGGTTAGGATAACGTGCCTAGAGGGCCCTGCTCAGCTTTGTCATAGAGAGTTAGAGACAAGGACTCCTTGCAGGAAAGAAATGCCAACCGAGAGCTATAAGAAGTGCAGCTTGAAGGGTCAGCAAGATGGCTCAGTTTGCAAAGGTGCTTGCAAACAAACCTGACCACCTGAGCTCAGTCCCTGGAGCCTACATGGTAGGAGAAAACCAACACTGGAAATTATCCTCTGGCCTTCCCGCTTGCACTGTGTTAAATATATGTTCCACATTGGGGCATGTGTGTGTTCTGCCCACACAGACACACACACACACCCATAAATAAATGTAATAAAATTTTAATTACAAATTAAGACCCCTTGAACTTTAGTCCTTCCTCTGATGATTTTGAGAGCCAGAAGCTGAGAGATTGCATCTGTCAAACCAGCAGTGAGAAGGCCTCTCCCCGCATGCCTTACCTGTCGAAAACCACTGCAGAATAAGCACGCTCAGCAAAGATGACATCTGCAGCCCAGAACTCCTTCGTGGCCTTCAGACCTCTGCCTTTGCCCTCTGAAGTGAAGATCTCCACATTCTCCATGCTGCCTATTGTCATCTCAGAGTCTGTCAGGGCCGCGAGGTGGGTAGCTCACAGTGAGCCAAGCCTCTTGTCCTTGCTGCTATTTAACACCTTCGCCGTCCCTAAGAGCAGGACTATAAATGGACAGGCCACCTCCCCTTCCCTACTCCTCTCTGGAGTGAGGCCCTCACCTCCCCCTCCACCACTATTTCTGGAGGGAAAAGGCAAACGAACAGAGTGACAACAAAGGTCTCATTCACCACCCAGAAAAGACACCAAGACAGAAAATGACCAAAGGTCCTGAAATGACCAAAGGTCCTGAAGTGAAGCCTGATGGGTTTTGAAGACCGGTTTGAGGATAACCCCCACGTGTGCTGTGCTCTGGACTGCAGTCATGTTCAACTTGAGTTAAAATCAAGAGCACTCGGTCAGTAGGATATTTTTAGCCTCCAGATGCCTCTGTCAATCAAATGCAGACAACTGGAGTAGCCAGAGAGAAAGGCAGAATAATACTGGCTGCTCTGGGACCCTTCAGCTGTCAGGCCCAGACTTTCTCAAGGGAGATAGGCCCCTTGCCCCACCCCCACCCAGTCTCTCTCCATGGCAAGAAATAAATAGCAGAAACCAAAATGGGCCTTTGGCCTATGCATACCAGAACTAAAACCCTGTTGGCTTGGAACACTACTCTCTTTGGCCAGCAGGCAGATCTCACTGAGTCTGAGGGAAAGGCCTGTGCAGATTCTGCACTGTGGGTTGGCCTCTATGTAGTACATTTAGCTTCTGAGTATGTGTAGATTCTAGATTGCTATGGTGTGAGTCTGACCCTCAAAGTTCAAGTGTCAGAAAACACAACTAAATGAAAAAAAAAGAAATAAAAAGAGGAGGAATACACTTAAAGTATGAAGATTTTTATTGTAGATATAAGGGAGAAAGCAGGCAAGGGGAAGAGTCCAGGCTGAACATGGCCGGCAGACTAAACTAGACTGTGAAGGGAGAGAAGGGGAGGGAGAGCAAGAGAGGAGCTCCCAACCAAAAAGTGGCCTTGGCCAAGAGGTCAAGAGACGGGTAGCCAGAATGGCTGAGTTATATAGGGCTCAGGCTGGGGGAGGGGAAGCAGAAGCCCCCCCCCCCCCCAGGGGGAGAGAGGAGTGAGGAGCACTGGGATGAGCCACAGGTATTGAGGGAGACTTGTCCTGAGTTTGAGTCCTAACAATAATCAGCGCTGCAGTCTGGAGAGGCAGCACCTTCAAGAATGATTAGTTCTTTAGAGTTCCGCTCTCGTAAATGGATTGATCCTGTTATCAAGGGAATGGATTCCTGCCAAAAAGGATGAGTTTGGCCTCTCTTACCACATCTTCCATCCACAGGAGACATTCTGCCATTCTGTGATGCAGCCAGAAGTTCTATCATCAGCCTCCAAAATCATGAGTCAATAAGTTTTTGTTCATTGTAAATTACACAGTCTCTGGCATCCTATTACAGCAATACAAACGAACCAAGATGCACTGGTTTATGGAGGACCCTCTGCCCTAGATCTTAACAAATACAGTATCTCATGAGTCTGAGTCTGCCCACCACCACCACCTGAAAATGGAACCTATCAAACAAGGGTGGTGATTTCTGCCTCACTGGGTTGTGGTCAGCATCAACAGAGGTGACATGCGCAAGGACAGCACAGCTCTTGGCATTTCATAAAGCACTCATCCAGTGATGGCTGCTGTGCTTTATTTTATGTATTCTGTCACATCCTCCCCCAGTTAGCAGGATGTACCAGAAGATCCGTTGTACCTCCAGCCAAGTTGCATGTCTGAAAACTCCTTTGAGCCTTGGGAACACAACCAACCCCCCTGTTCTACATGCTTGTCCTGATTCTTGGAATGTGGGAGCTAGAGAATCTCAGTGATTTCAGATATATCCTGAAAAGCAAAAACTACTCAAGGACTTTTTTTTTTTTTTTTGGTAAGGAGTACCTGATAAGGTAGACATCTGGGTGGGATGTGGCGGATACCCACTGTAATTCCCAGCTGTCTTAGTCACTGTTCAATTGCTGTAAAGAAACACTAAAAAGAAAGAATTTAACTTGAAAGCTTGCTCACAGTTCCAGACCATTCATTAGTCCATGACCCTCATGGCAGAAAGCATTGTATGGGGAAGGCAGGCAGGCATGGGCTCTGGAGCAGTAGCTGAGAGTTTATATTTTGTCTGCAAGATAGAGGCAGAGGGAGAGAGACTGGACCTGGTGTGGGCATTAGAAACACCCAATGACACACCTCCGCCAACAAGGTCATGCCTCCCAATCCTTCCCAAACAGTCCACCAACTGGGAACCAAGCGTTCAAACATGAGCCTATGGGGAGCCATCCTCATTCAGACCAGCACACCAGCTACTGTAGAGGTTAGGGCAGGTGGATTGTGAGTTTGAGGTCATGGGCTTAAATAGTATGACCCTCTCTCAAAGTATTCTTATACTCCCCTTATTAGGGGAAGAAAAGGAATAAGAAAGACAATTTTAAAAAAAAAAAAACTAAGCACCCCTGATGCTAAGAAGATGAAAATGAAAATATGAAGGAGTTTTCAGCCCAGTAGCTTCCAATAAGTGCCCAGGATCAGCATTGTTCTATAAACCACAGCCTTCGTAGAAACTGTTCTGAGGACAACATTCATTCTGGCAAGGACTCAAACCTACTCTAGATGCTGCACTGGGACATGTTCAGCCTCAGCCATGGTCAAATAAGAAATCGACCTGACCCGAAACTGAGATGAAAGACAAAAACGTTGGGTCCTGAGTTTTAGCTTTGTCTGTGGCCATTCATCTTATCACAGTACAGCTATGGGGTAGGGAGACAGATGGCCTTTAGAAGATGTCCAAGTTCAAATCCCCAGAACTATGCATCCCACCTTACAAATGTTATCCAGAGTCCTCCAAAATTCATGTTGAAAGAGACTCATGGGGTATACAGAGGATGTACACGCAGTCCAGTTGTAGTAGTTGAACATCCTGTGGAAAGTAATTAAAGCTAAATGAGGCCAGAAGGGAGACCTTCATCTGTCAGTGCTGTGGCTTCATGAGAGGAAAGACATGAGTGGCAAAGGTCTGTCCCACAGTGCAAAGCCCTGCTCCACCTTGGTCCTCTGCAGACGGTCCTACCATCAAGAGGACTTCTCCACACACAGATGCCTGATCATGGACTTCCCCAGCCTCCAGAATCATGGGTCAAAAAGTGCATTCTTTATAAACTGATCTGTGCTATTCAGCTGGAGCATCAGCAAATGGCTGTGACACAAGCCAGGAGGAACTTTTCTAATGTGACTAAGTTAGGATCTTTTAGGGAGATTATCCTGGTGGGACCAACGTAATCACAGTGACCGATCCTCATATGCAGAAAGCAAGGGCAGAGAAGATAACCATGAAGGAAAGAGGATCAGAGTCAGAGAGACACTGCCAAGTGCTTTTGTGGTACTTTCAGAGATGGGTGGGTGAGTCAGGAGCCAAGAAATCCAGGAGACATGTGGAAACTGGACTAGGCAGAGAAAGAGATTCCCCATTTGCAGTTTCCAGAAGGAGCTCAGCCCTACTGACAAGGGGATCCCATTTCTGCCTCTGCTCACCAGAACTGTAAGACAATTATATCTAAGTCACTAAGTTTGTAGCAATTTGTTACTTCATCAATAGGAATCTACCATAAAATATTACGTTTGTCTCTTGTTACAGTAAATATAATTAACCATTTCTCATAGATAATTCCAGGCTGGCCAGGACTTTGCCCCTCCAACTGTACCCGCTATGTTAGTGAAAGCTAAAAATGCAGGTTGATTCTGGGCACACAAATCTGGCATGGGGAATTGACGCCTAGAACATGACTTTATGATGCAGTAAGCATCTCTTAGTGGGGTGCTGAGCGAAAGAAATATCATGTTCCTTTAGTCACCAAGAAGACAGCACTCGGGGCCGGGCGGTGGTGGCGCACGCCTTTAATCCCAGCACTTGGGAGGCAGAGGCAGGCGGATCTCTGTGAGTTCAAGACCAGCCTGGTCTACAAGAGCTAGTTCCAGGACAGGCTCCAAAACCACAGAGAAACCCTGTCTCGAAAAACCAAAAAAAAAAAAAAAAAAAAAAGACAGCACTCGGAAGGCAGAGACAGGTGGATCTCTGTGGGTTCAAGGTCAGTCTGGTCTACGTGGCAAGTTCCAGGAAGGCTCCAAAGCTACAAAGAAAACCTGTCCCGAAAATAAAAACAAACAAACAAACAAAAATTAGGGACTATGGATGGTTAGGTATGAAAGTCAGAAATAAAGGGGAAAAAATTACCAGTATAGTTTGTGATACGTTTTTAGTGTATCTGAATGAATACAGGGTGCTACCTCACCCTGGAAAAACTATGTCCCCTATGCCAAACCCCCACAGGTTCAGCTAGGCATTCCCAAAGATTCCCATCTGGTGGCAAAGCAAGGGAGCTGCAGGCATTTATGTTGCTTCTACTCTTTTGTGAAAAGGACAACCCTTCAACTTCCTTTCTACTTGGTGCCAAAGTTCATTTCGAACAGAAGTCTCTGGGGCTCTTCACTACTGTGGGCTAAAAGCAGTTTTACTGTCTTTAATGGTGGGATGGGGGGGGGGGGGGATCAAATGAACTTTGTGGCAAAAAAAAAACTAGACAAATTTAAATTTCAGTTACTGTAAGTATAAACTATCAGAAAACAAACATACTCCCTTGTTTGCCTGTCTTCTATAGTTGTATTCACAGTACAATGGCAGGCTACACCCCATGCAAAACACATGACCAGCAGTGCTTACTGCTGACCTTCCTCAAAAAAGGTTTGTCAGCCCCTACGGAGTCGAGTGTAGAAAGCTCAGAATGCTGGGCAATGCTACACAGGCCAGGAGGAGCTCGCGGCTCATTCTTTCATTTCTTCATTTCTTAAGGGATGTGAGAGACACAAAAAGAAAGTGCGAAGACTGAATAAACAGGGCGCTAAATCTAAGGGAGAAGGGCACTGAAAATACAAGGGAGGGGCTCGAAGGATGGCTCAGGAGGTGAGAGCTTTGTACTGCTTTTGCTGGTAGGTGCCCAACATCCACATGGGACCACTTTTACCAGTGTGACTCCAAAAGATCTGATGCCTCTGACCTCTGTGGATATCCACACATGTGCACAAACATACCCCCCCCCACACACACAGACACATGCTTAAAAACAAATCTTTGAGAACATAATGTTTCTATTTATTTGCAGGTTTTTATATATAAAGAATATTTCAAAAATAAAAATAAATATCTTAAAGGGTGGAGGAAGAGAGAAAAGTTCATGTGCACATCAAGCACTCACATAAAGAGCCCATTATATTCTGTCTAATTACAGCACAATTGAAACCTCATGTTGTCTCTCGTCACGGTGTTATTAAAGTAGCATGGATTCAGTAATAGATGGCTCGCCTCTGTGTAGGATAGGTGATCCTTCTATCGGAGTTTATCGGGAAAGAAAGCAAGTGCAGCATGTTGAGTTACACCATAGTGTAGTACTAACAGGAATCAGGGCCTTCGAGATGGCTCAGTGGGTAAAGGTGCTTCTAGTTCCAGCACTTGGGAGTCTGAGGCAGAAGGATCCTGTTTTCCAGGCCAATCTGTAAGTGAAACACAGTCTTAAAAAAAAAAAAAAAAACAATCCCAGGGGAGCTTTGACTCACCCTTGTAATTCCAGTCCTTGAGAGAGATAGGGGGATTGACCTGGCGACTGGGAATGAGGGGAAGAGAGGCATCTTCAGGAACAGACTGCTCTTTAATCTACAAGGAGGGCTGCAGGCTCTCGGGGAGACTAAGAGCAAGTGTAGCATTTGGTAGCGCTGAAAGCGGGAGCTTTGGGGATGGAAGATTCCACTGTAGGTCAGCTCCCCTGCAGTCAGGAAGTGGTTTCTGTGGATTGCCTTATCAGGAAACTTCCTGAGTCAACTCTGAGCTGCTCAGTCCACCTGAGGCTTTTAGGTGACTTTTAGGCTTTTTTCAGTCACTGGTTTGGGACCAGCCAAACACACACATAGTTCTTTGTGTAAAGAAGATTGTTGCCAAGCCCCAGGATCTGAGTTCGACCACTGGGGTTCACACGGCATAAAAGAGCGCCAACCTCACCCCATACCAAACAAAATAATTGAAATGTAAAAAACAAAAAAAAACAAAACAAAAAAACTGAACATACTTTAGCGGTGTTTGTGTGAGATGTCTGTATGTGATGGGAGCGTGTATGTTATGTGTGTGATATTTAGGAAAGAGCATACAAACGGAGTGATCTAGGGGCGGGAGACTGGATATAATCAGATGGTCATGCCGGGCGTGCGTTGAAGAGTACTGTGTACATACAAGCATAACCTGAGAGGGGAAGAAGGAATTTACGGGCTATGCTGGCAATGTATCACGAGCAGGGATTGTGTGCGTTTTGTAGATACGTTGCCGATGACCAACACGCTTCCTGACACACTTTGGCAAGAAGGAAGGACACCGAGAGCCGGTTAGTCCGAAATGGCGGGAAGGGGCGGGGCGGACATGGAGGGCGGGGCTGAGAAGTGGCCCGGGCGCGGGGCCCCCTGCTGCGCACGCGCGTCCTCGCGCCCCGCCGCCATGGCGCCGGCGTCGTCCAGTCAGCCGCGGGTGGTGGCGGCGACTTCCCCTCAGGAAGTTAGGTCTCCGCCTCCTCCCCCCCACCCCGCCTGCTCTGCGGCGGAGGCGGCGGCGGCGGCAGCGGCGTTTCTGCCTCTCCGCCACCTCCACCGCAGCCTCTGACCCCCGGCCGGCGTTGTTGGCGGGGAGGGGGACAGTAGTTGTAGACGCTCGCCCCTGCCTCAGAGAAGGTGAGTTCCCGCCCGGCGGCGGGGGCGGCCCGAGCTTCAGCCCTCCACTCCCGCGGCCCGGTGAGGGCCGAGCGGGGGCCCCGCCTGCGACATGGCCGACGACCCGGGCGCGGCCCGGCGGCCCTCGGAGCGCCTCTCTCCTCGGGACCCCTCGGCACCCGCCGCGCCAAGGCCGAGCGACGCCGCCGCCTGGCGAGCAAGCCGAGGTCCGAGGGGGCCGGGGATAGAGGCGGCCCGGCCGAGGGCAGTGGGGGTCCGTGAGGACGCCCCGTCTTCAGGCGACCCCCGCCCCCGAGGGCAGCCTCGGGTCGGTGGCTGCGGAGAGGACACTTCACGGCAGGCCACTTAGGGACAGGTGGTAGGGAAGTAGGGGCCTCCGGAAGGGAGCGTGGGAGCTTCCTGGCTGAACGTTTGCTCCAGGAAGTGGCGAGGTGAGGTGGAGGGGATCACCCTGAAACTTTTCTAGGCTTCCGAGACCCTGGAAGACGACTTTAAAAAGACGCACCAACGTACCCTGACGCGGTTGGAGCCTTAGTGTGTGCGGACCAGCGTGAGGGTGGCGAGAACCAGTGCTTGGCTCCTGACCTATGCCCAGTGGCGGAGCCGAGCTGTGTTCTCAGCTGCTCAGGGCTGACTTGGGCCTTTTAAAAAGAAACTGGGTAAGGAGAGAAGGCCGAGCTGAAGTAGGCAGACTGATTGCAAAGGCTTAGTCACTGCTGCCATCTGGGACTTAGGGAAGTCGGGCGCCTATCCTCCCACAGACACTGGGAAGGTGCCTCTGCCCTCCTAATTATACCTCAGAGAAGTGAGTTTTGTAGTCTTTGAAACAGACATAGCTGAGTTGTGGGAAATAAGCTTAAAATGACAGGAAAGAGCCTTTGGGTGTGGTGCTTCACGCCTTTAATCCCTGGCACTGGAAGAGGCAAAGGCCATTCTGAGCAACCTAAGTGTTCCTGGCCAGCCGAAGCTACATAGTGAGATGCTACCTCAGGGAAGGAAAGGGTAGGGAGGTCGAATTGTAAGCATTTTAAAGTAAATAACTTTAAATGAGTAATCTCTACTATGGGTAGAAGGTAGAACTCCTGTCTAACATACCTGAGGCCCTGAGCACCACAAACACAGAGTCCAGACACCTGTCATTAGGTGAGGGCTAAAATAAACAGGGAACTTGACAGCCAGAGCTTTGTAAGCTACTAGGGGCCGTGAGAAATCGTGGTCAAGTCGCTTTATATGGATAGAGGTCTGGAGAGTTTTGATAGTCTCACCAACACATTTACCAAAATACAGAAATCTGTTGGCTATCCCAGACAGCCTGCGCTTGTGAAAGAACTATTAAAGCAGTTTTGGAAATAGTTTTATATCGTGGCACTTGGTCCCCCAATGCATAAGATTTTGGTAAAACACCCAGAAACAACATTTTTAGTACTTGCTGTGTTGCCTTCTATCGTTCCTTGTCTTCAACATGAAAGACAACAGAAGCCAGAATATTGCAGGGTAATTTAGATACTATTTTCTAGAACGTCTCTAAACATAACACTAAAGTAACTTTTTTTTTTTTTTTTTGAGACAAGGTTTCTCTGTAGCTTTGGTGCTTGTCCTGGAACTAGCTCTTAGTAGACCAGGCTGGCCTCAAACTCACAGAGCTCCACCTGTCTGTCCTTCCCAAGTGCTGGGATTAAAGGCATGCAACACCATTGTTTGGCTGTTATCAGTATTTTATGCCCCCCCCCCTTTTTTAAACACAATTCACTCTGGGAAAATGACACAGAAGTAAAGTAGTAGTATCATTGAAACATTTTTATAAACATTTACATTCAGGACCAATGTTACTGGAAATTTGTTAGAATAAAGTAAGTATCTTCACTCAGTCTAGACTATCCTGAGATTTTTTTCTTTGTTTTTGTTTTTTGAGACAGTGTTTCTTGGTGCATAGCTCTGACTGTCCTGGGATTCATTTTGTACACCAGGCTGGCCTTGAACTCTCAGAGGTCTGTCTACCTCTGCCTCCTGAGTGCTGGGATTAAAGACGTGCACCACCACCACTTGGCCCCAAATTATTTATTTTGCCTTTAAAATGGCCTGCCTGTCACCAATATGTCTGGGCATATTGGTGTCAACACTAGTTCTTTTTAGCTCTAAGGTCAGATCATAGGATGATTTAGAATCAACTATTCATGGAAAAACAACTTTCCCACTGGTTTCCACATCTTCTTTCCTTTTACTTTTCAATGATTCTCATATGTGCAAAAGACTAAGTGATAATCTGTTTATCAGTAACCTCTGTACTATTTATAGGTAGTTTTAAAAAAAGAGAGAGACTTAGTGAGATAGGAGTCTTCACCAAGAATAAGTTTTATTGCTAGTTTCTCTGCAAGTATATGACCCTGAAAAAGTCCTGTACTTTATGGTTTTGGGTTAGGTCATCTGAGTGGGGTACTTTAATTGGACTAGCCCAGTGGTTCTCAACCAATAATATATCTGTCCCAAGCTCCCCATCAGTCATTCATTTGGCAATGTCTGGAGACATTGTTGCTTGTTGCCACTGGACAGAAGAACATGGTAAGCAAATGCTATAGGTAATCTATTTGGTATAGAACAGGGATGCCACAAACATTCTAAAATACACGAGACAGCCCCCACATATACAACCATTATTCTACTAGAACATCAGTATTGTTAAGGCTGAGGAACCCTACACTAACCAAACTCTAAAGGCCTGTGATTCACAGTTTTGGACTCGTTTTTAGCAGTCTTAATTGTATTCCATGGTGTGGCTGTGCGCTGGGACAGTAGTCATAGAACATGGAAGTTAGGACTCTTAATGGCCATTTGATGACATTCAAAAAAAATCTCTGAGTTAAGATCAAAATCAGTAAGATTTGAGAAAACAAAGATACAATAGTTTAAAAAGTTGCCTAGTTACTGTTAGGGTAACTGCCTTCGGAACTCCTTCCCAATCCTCTCACCTTGCTAGTGTTGAGATTATAGGAATGTACCACCCTTCCTGGTTTAGGACTCAATATATTTTATCTTTGATAGTTATAAAAGGTAGGCTAAAGCCAGGTATGGTGTTTCACACTTTTAATCCCAACAGTTGAGAGACGGGTGTTCAAACAGATTTCTTGAGTTTTGAGCCCGTGTAGTCTATATAGATTGTCCTCTCCACCTCCCACCCCCTAAAAAAGTTGAACTGGGCATGCCTGTAATTCCAGTGTTCAAAGACTGAGGCTGGAGACTCAGGAGTCCAAGGCTGGCCTGGACTGCACTGTGAGACCCTGTTTTAGAAGAAAATATTTGAATAGTTATTAAAACAAACTTCAAATTTCCACTTTTGCTGGAAGACAAAAAAGTAAGGTGATGCTTGGAATACTGTATGTGTCTGTGTTTAAGGCCATGGTAGGAAGGCGCTCCAGAAATGACAAAAGAATTCTACTTCCAGTCATTACAGTTCCATGCTTACTTTCAAAATAGGACTAGTAAAACTTTTTAGCAGCAAGTTGACGAATAGACTCACGAGTTCAGGAGTTTGGGGCTGACCTGAACACAGTGAGATCCTGTCCCAAGAAGAGTCAGTATCATTATGGTCAGTTTGTGTGCACTAATTTGGAGTCAAGAGAAGTTGTGGAAACTACATTATTTAACCTTTTTACCTTACTGACTTTACAATCAAATGTAGCTAAACTCCATAATTTTAAACAACTATAATTGCAAGTCAGTATATTGAAGTTCTTTCTAAAATGTTTCTGACTTAACAGTTCTTTGAGCACACATTTTAAAGCTAACCTTTTAAATCTACATACTGGTGCCGAAGTCAGACTTAGTTTGATAACCAGCATAAATAGAGAGTTTTTCATTTTTGCAAAAGTTAAAACTATAGTACAGATACATGTAACAAACCCCTTCAAGGTATGCTTTCCCAGTTATTTTCAATAAAATATAACATTTAAGACTGAACCAAATCAGACTGCCGTGAGTCAGCAGTATTACACAGAACTAAGAATGTGTAATTATTCAATGATAAGTTCATCTAGAAACCCAAATGAAATAAAGTAAGGTCTGGGAAGTGAAAGATGTTTCAAACTTCTATCTCTGGCTCAAAATAATGGGTAGTTTCTAAGTGAGATTCACTGGGTCATTTCACATGGTAAATTGAGAATATATCCATGTACCCTAGGAAATTATATAGGTTTTATGGCGTTCTTCAGGGTGCTATGTCTCCTAGATATGGGCCATATTTACTATTAGTAATCTTTGGCCCAGGGCATCTTAAAAGGCTATTTTAAAGATGAGTTTCCTCCCAGCAAAAAAAGCAAATAGGGCTTTTCTGAGATGCAGGTAGCAGGACGCACTTGGGAGGCAGAAGCAGGTGGATCTCTGAGTTCGAGACCAGAGTGAACTACAGAGTGAGTTCCAGGACAGGCTCTAAAGCTACAGAGAGAAATGCTGTTTCAAAAAACAAAAAGAAGAGCAACAAAAAACCGGAAGTTACACATTTTTCTTTTAATACACCATAGACATTTCTTCATAACACCACTTTCCCAATTTAAGTAGCTACATAAAAAGCAGGCATTTTAGCATATAACCCATAATCCTAATATTCAGGAGGCAAAGATAGGAAGTTCTCAAGTTTAAGGCTAGCCTGTCCTGAATAGTTACATGTTCTCAAGGTCTAAATGATGAGACTATGTCTCAAACACCAAAAATAAATGCTTGCATATAAAGTACAATTTTGGTGCTAAGTAATTGGCATTTGTCTTCAGTCTGTCTTATGTCGATATAACCGAATACCACACTATTTTATTTAAAAAGATTTCTCAGTTTTAGAGGATGGTGATTTCTATTTTAATATACCAAACAGCCTCTGGTGAAAGCCACGTTCATGGAGGAAAGCTGGAGTATATGTGTGGGGAAAAATCAAACTTGCACCTTCAGGTCTTAAAACTGGCTTTAATCCAATCTTAAGGTGATAACCCCATGACCTAAATACTTCTCATTAGGTTTCATCTAACACTGTACTGGGGATAAAGTTTCCATCATGGGCTTTGGGGGATGTATTGTCAAACTATCGCAAAGTCCTGCTCATAAACTAGTAAGCGTCTGTAAACTAAATTTCAACTGTTAGGTGCTTTAGATTGAACTGTAGACAATGTAAATAAAGTGAGGCAAGATTTATTATGAAGAAGGAATAGTTAGCACAAGTCCTAAAAGTTAGTATGCAACATAACTAGCTTTGAGGAGTTTGTATGGTCTTGGGGTTTGATGAAATTTATATGATCACATTTATACCAACTGTAGGGGTTGCCTGCCACAGGTGAAGATGGTTTGTAGTTCCTCCCTGTTATTGTCATAGAACATTAGTGGTATACCATCATATTTAATTATCTGCAGGGAATTGATTCCACAACCCCCACCTCTTGTAACAAAATATAAAAATGTTCAAATCTGAATTAGTGTAGTTGTATATAGCCTTTATACATTCTCCTTTATACTTGAGGCATCTCTAGATTACTTGGAACTCTCAGTGACCCACTGCAGTGTAAATATTATGTAAATAGTTGTTAGACTGTATTGTTTAGGGAATGACGACAAGGAAAATAAGCCTCCCTCTCTATAAACATGTTGTTTTTTTTTTTTAACCAATAATTGAATCAAAAAAATTTGGAACACAGGTATATGGAGGGCTTACCTAGATTAGAATCAGTGACTCATAAAACTGACTTCATTTCTTGAGATTATTTGCTACCAAAAAGTGCCCAGGTTCAATCTTAGTCCATATTTCAATATTGTGCCCCAGAATGCTTCCATTGGGGCCTAGTCATTGGTTTCCAGGGACTTGGCATTTAGAGTGATATTTCCTGAACCACAGGAGAATGTTACATCCAGGTGTGATGCACACACTGTAATTACAGCTGAAGCAAGGAGGATTGCAAATTTGAGGCCATGAGTTCTGAGAGATGGCTCAGTAGATAAAGATTTTTCACCTCTTAAGTCTGGTGGAAGGAGAAAGAACCAACTCTAATTAGTTATACCCTGTCTTTCATACATCTGCTCTGGCCTGTACACCCAACACATGCAGACACACACAATAAACAAATGTAATTTTTTAAGGTTTGAAAGAAAATTACCATATTAAAAATTAGGCTTGCTTAATGTTTTCCTGTTAAAACTGACATGAGCAAAAAGCTTTACTATAACCTTGTAAGCAGTTGAGAGATTAAAATTTGAAATGATTTATGAAATGATATTGCTAACTGAAGATTGAAAACACAGCTTCCTCCAGTGTTTTTGCCTTCCATTATTTTCTCCGTAGATACCAGGAATGAATGCAGACAGGTTTTTAAAAAAGACATCTGTGGAGTGGTGCTGTTATTTGAACAAGCAAAGATTTTCCATTTGAGATAGGTTAGAAATAAAGAGACAATCTTTTGGAAGCTTTTAAAAGCAGCAGATAAACCTCATCTGCATCATCTTACTTAATCCTTTTACGAACCCTCCATGGTAGATGTTACTGTTCTTTCAATGGATGAAGACACTGACCCGGAAAAGAAGTAATGTGCTGACATATTTGGATAACTCAGGTCTTCCTAACAGAAGCTTCCCCCCCCCACACACACCTCTTCTGTATCCACCTCATCAGTGGTTTCCACTACAGTAAAGTTGAGAGACAGTAGTCTTAACCTTTGACAGCCTTTTAAAGGCTTCAGATCACAGGAAGTGAGAGCTGTGAACTGTTTAGTAGGGCTTGCCTCTCAGTCATAGATGAAGATACTGACCCAGTGAGTTGTGACTCAGCTAGTCATAGGTGGGCTATGCTTGTACATCAGTGGTTCTCAATCTGTGGGTCAAGATCCCTTTGGGGGTTCAAGCGACCCTTCCACAGGGGTCACCTAGGACCATCAGAAAACACCAGATAAAACATCAGATAAATTTACAAATGATTCACAGCAGTAGCTAAGTTATGGTTAAGAAGTAGCAACGAAAATAATTTTATGTTGGGGGTCACCATGAGGAACTGTATTATAAGATCGAAGCATTAGGAAGGTTGAGAACCATTTCTGTCCATGAAGTCTGAGTCCCTGTCCAGTGTTCTCCTTTATATGGTGTGGCTTCATTCTGTATCTTGTCTGTATAATGGTGTCCTTGGGAGGAGTTTCCATTAAACACTACTATCTGTGAACAATAGTCTTTTCTACGCTGGCTTCTTAACATTCAGAGACCTGGATACATTTGGTCTCTCTAACTTGGTATTTTGGATGCAAGAGTACTAGGTCCATTATTTTAATGAAACAAAAATCAGTTGTGCTGTTTTTAAAGACCTCATCTAAGTGGTTCCCACATACATTATTTCGTTTGTGGGTGAATACCTGCCACAGCATTGAGGGGAGGTCAGGGACAACTTGAAGTTAGTTTTCATCTTTCTTGTTCCCAGGGAACAGATAATAGGTGACTGACTGGGCTTGGCCATACTGCCCTTTACTGAACCATCTTGCCAACCACCTCATCTGGTTTTATCCATTGGTAGTCTTGTCTGAAACTACTTCCTAGTTCAGTATGTGGTTGAGAATAATGTTATTAAAGATTATAGTTATTTCTTGGCTTTGGGTTGAGGGGACTTGGATTCAGGTCTCATTTTGCCATTAATTGTTGGGTGAGTCACTTTGACTCTGTTTCTTAAGCCTGCAAAATGCCCTGTTTGCCATATTTGTGAGAATTAAGTAAAAGCAGACATCCAACTGTGTTTATTATAATTCTCTAGAAAAATATCAGGTAATCAAAGTGTTATTGTTAACATTCAAATTGTGTTGAAAATGTTTTTAATTCTTTTAATTTTGTTAATTCTTTGTGCCTTGTTAAAATTTCTAAATTAGCTTTTATAAGATTGTAAGTTAATACTCAATGTAGATAAATATAAGTTCAAGAAAAATCATTTATGATTATACTCATAAATAATAATTTCTTCGTTTTTTCTGTAACAACATTTTAGTTATTACTATGTGGACAGTTTTAAACTCATTGAGAGATTATTTCCTGTTAGATCCTCTCTTACAAGAGTTTGGAGGTAGACAGTGCAAGGCTGTTAGAACATCTTCATAGAGTCACCGGCTTACTTCTTCATGTTCTGTGATGACTAAAATCCAACCATGGCATCATTCCAGCAGCAGGAGGGCTAGTCTTGTAGCCTCATACAGCACTTAAGCTTTTTTTTTAACCTGAAGTTATTAATTATTCATATGGCTGTATTTTGCCTAATAATAGACAGAAAAATGTATATTCTTAAAAAGTATGTGTATGTGTGCCTTTAAATGTACTCTCTAGGATCTATGAATAAGAGAAACTATATTTGCTCAGGAACCTAGCTTATTTCACTTAATATGATGATATCTAGTTTGCATCTGTTTTCTAGCAAACAGCATTTCATTCTTTATGGCTGTGTAACATTCTGTTGTGCAATATATATCACATTTTCTTTACCTGTCTATCTGTTGATGGGTAACTTGATTCTGTAACCTAATCATTGCTAATAGTGCTGTTGACTTGAGTCGTAGAGGTGTAGACCCAGAAGTGGGAAAGCTGGGTTATACAGTAGTTCTAATTTTGTTTTGGTTTTTGAAGATCCTTCATATGCATTTCCATAATGTCTGGTCAAGTTTATATTTCTACCAGCAATGCATACCCCTCAAAGTCCTTGATAGAATTTTTGTTGTTTTCTTAATGCTAGACATTCTGAGTGAGTTAAAACTCTCAATATAGTAATAAAATTTTGGATTCATAAATTATGGGCACATGCTAATGTACTTGCCTTTGTATCCGTTCTTTGGGTTTGAACTCTTGGGTCTTTGTAGTTCTATGACAAACATACAAACTGAGCCAATATCATAGTGGGGGGGGGTGTGAATATGTGGAGGCTAGAGAGAATTGAACTCAACAGGAATCAGTCAGTTCTCTCCTACCAAATGAGTTACCAAACTTGGATCCTTAGGCTTGGTGGCAAGTACTGAGCCATCTCACCATTGTGGTAATGCATTTAAAATGTTTAGTACACTATATTTGACCATGTTTTTCCCTTCCCCTAACCTCTTCCCTACCTTCCTGTCAACTTCATGTTCTCTCTCTCTCTCTCTCTCTCTCTCTCTCTCTCTCTCTCCCTCTCTTCCTCCCTCTCTCTTTCCTCCTCCCTCTCTCCCTCCCTCTCTCCCTCTCCCTTCCTCTCCCTTCCTGTCTTCCTCCTTCTGTCTCTCCCTCACACACACAGAAGGAAAGGAAGGGAGAAGCAAGTAAGACCAAAAGAGAGAAGCAAGTAAGACCAAAAAAAAAAAAAAAACTTTTTTGTGCTGGCCAAGTAAGTACTCCTGGACCTGGAAACTGCCCTGGAGTGTGGTTGCTATACCTAGTAACACTCCAATGGAGAAAACTAATTTTCCCTTTCCAAGCAGGTATTAATTTAAATAGCTTTTTAGGGGGCTGGAGAGATGGCTCAGTGGTTAAGAGCACTAACTGTTCTTCCAGAGGTCCTGAGTTCAATTCCCAGCAACTACATGGTAGCTTACAACCATCTATAATGAGATCTGGTGCCCTCTTCTGGGGTGCAGGTATGCATGCAGGCAGAACACTGTATACATAATAAATAAATTTTAAAAAGTAAAATAAAAAATAGCTTTTTGGGGTGGAACTATTGAGGGAGGCTGTTTGTTTGTTTCCTGGCTGCTCAGACTCCCAAAATAATCACATGGAAATCTGTATTGTTTGCAATAATGTTTGGCCAATAGCTTAAGCATATTTCTGGCTTACTCATATCTTAAATTAACTCATTTCTATTAATCTGTGTATGACCACGTGACTGTGGCTTACCAGCAAGGTTTTGGTGCCTCTGTCTCCTGCAGGCTGGCTGCTACATGGCTTCTCCCTGACTCCACCTACTCTCTCCTTCTCTGTCTGCTTGGAACTCCTGCCTTGCCCTATTCTGCTAAGCCACTGGCCGAAACACATTTATTCATTAACCAATAAAAGCAACACATAGAAAGAAGGACTTCCCACATCATTTCCCCTTTCTGTTTAAATAAAAAGGAAGGTTTTAACTTTAAAATAGTAAAATTACATATAACAAGACAGGTATCAAGCAATAATTATAGTTACAATATTTATATCTACTTTATCTTTTATCATAACTAAGAAAAACTATAACTATTTTCAACTCCATCAAAGACCATAGAAGGATATAATATTGCCTAAGTTAACAAAAAGTGCATTTTAAGCAACTTCCAAAATTCTAGAATTGACAGAGACATCTCTCTGCCTGGATGCTCACTCAAAGTTCTTCTGTAACATTGCAGCAACCATCTTCAGCCTACAGGCCCATAGTATCCAGCAAACTTTCCCATGAAACAGGAGATTTCAAAGACAGTTCCACCTGTATTGACAATTTGTCAGTCACTTTCTTCTTTGTCCTGCAAGATAGTTGGCAGACGTTTTCATGAAGCAGGAACCCCAAAGGACTGTCTCACCTTCTTTAGGCATGTTCAGCAGTCAGTCATTTTTCTGTGTGTCCTGCAAGTTCAGTCAGACAGTTCAGGCAAGAGCAGTTTCTTGCCCAAATGACTAACCAACTCCATAAGGAGCCTCTTTGATGCCCATTATCCTCTTGAAGTAGATTGGTGATGCCAGGAACAGATGTGTCTCATTGTCATGAAAAGTCCTAAGTTATTTAAATGACATGTTCTGTAGATCTTTGAAAGTATTGAAGATTATCTGACTAAAATATATATCTAGAAAACCTAACATGACTACAAGCTTGACTATTATAGATGACTATCTATTAACCTGTATTTCTTAATTATGCTTACATTTTTTTTTTTTTTGGTTTTTCGAGACAGGGTTTCTCTGTGGCTTTGGAGCCTGTCCTGGAACTAGCTCTGTAGACCAGGCTGGTCTCGAACTCACAGAGATCCGCCTGCCTCTGCCTCCCGAGTGCTGGGATTAAAGGCGTGCGCCACCACTGCCCGGCTGCTTACATTTTTAAATGAACTACACAAACACAATACTTAATCAGAGCAGATATATACATATAACAAAACTGACCTAAATTTGCATCAGTAAACCAAGATCTATACCAGTGCAAAGTATTCTTCTCTATAGCATACCCCCCTTTAAATGTAAGCAAACATTTATAAACAATATTTGGGAATTTGGGCATAGTTCTTTTCAAACTGCTTTTGCTTTTGTTGGACAAAGTAATTTTGGGGGTTGTTCATGGCAGCCTTTCAAGGGCTCTGGAAAGGAATCAAACCACATTAGTCTGGAAGGAATCCACAGGTTCTCACCTTCTGTGGAAACAAAAGAATCTCTTTTACAAAGCAACAAATCCTTAGACCCAAATTTTGAAGTTGAGATACCTTTAATACATATATGTTGGTTTACCTTGGCAGCCCATACAATGAAATGTCTCTCTGTACTTAGCCCCTTCACAGTCAAAATTTTTATTTGTTTTTTTTTTGTTTTGTTTTGTTTTGTTTTGTTTTTCGAGACAGGGTTTCTCTGTGGTTTTGGAGCCTGTCCTGGAACTAGCTCTTGTAGACCAGGCTGGTCTCGAACTCACAGAGATCCGCCTGCCTCTGCCTCCCAAGTGCTGGGATTAAAGGCGTGCGCCACCACCGCCCGGCGCAGTCAAAATTTTTAAAGAAAGCACAATAATATACATAATCCAGACTCTCTGTGTATATTCCATCTTTACACGGCTTGAACTTTGTGTCCACTTTTCTCTTTTCAGTGCTGAGACTCCCATCTGACTTGAACCTATGTAGATCTTGTATATGCTGCCACAATCTGAATTCATATGTGCATTATCCTGCTGTTGTCTCCAAGGAGTTTTCTTGGAGTCATCCATCACCTCTGACTCTTAAATTCTTTTTGTATTCTGTTCCACATTGATCCCTGAACCTTAAAGATAGGAGTTTAATGAAGACATCCTGTTTAGGACTGAGTTCTTCAAAATCTGTCATTCTCCACACATTGTCCACACATATCTCTGTGTTGATTCTCATCTACTGCAAGAAGAAGCTTCTCTGATGAGAGTAATAATTAGAGCAATGCACTGATCTGACATCCCAGCTTTGTGTGGCCATTGTGGGGTCCGTAGTAGAGAGTGGTTCTGCAAGCTGGTGGGTGTCATAAAGGAATGGATTAGAAGGAATGCTGAAATGGGTAGGTGATAGAAAAGAACTAGGTAGACACTGGGTCAGCACGAAGAGGTCTCTAGGGGATTAAATATACTGGAAAGAGGAGTTCCTGCAGGGCTAAGTAATTCTGGAGAAACCAAAATGGAGGCCAAGAAGGATAATATCAGGTACGATGCATTCTTTATCAAAATGTATTTTTTAGGGTTTAAAAAAGAAATGTTCACCAGGCATTTAATCCCAGCACTTAGGAGGCAGAGACAGGGTAATCTTTGTGAATTTGAAGCCAGCCTGGTCTACAGAGTGAGTTTCAGGACTAACGGCTATGTAGAAAGAGAGAACCTGTCTCAAAAATGAAACAAACAAAAATAAGTTTTTTTGTGATTGGCAAGATGGTCCATTGCCTCTGGAGCCTGACAATCTGAGTTTGATCCCCAGAACCAACATGGTAGGGAGAAGTGATTGATTCATGCAGGTTGTCCTTTGACTTCTATATATGTACACACATGCGTGCGCACATACACACACAATAACTGTATAAGTAGTTTCAGATTGACAGCAAAACAGTGATTGATTCATGCACATTGTTCTTTGACCTCTATACATGTACACACACACATGCACACACAATAAATAAATGTAAAAATAGTTTCAGATTGACAGCAAAACAGTAAAGATGAACTTTGGAGATTGATATATGGTGGTTGCGTGGGTATGAATGTTTAATCTTTGTGACAAAATTGTGCTTGGTTTCAGATGAATGAGAGTTGAGTATTAGACAAAAATAGATGTAAACTCTGCTCCATGATTTAGCTTCCTGGTTGTTGTAAACAACAGTTGTAAACTTCATTTTGTGGGACATTCATGCTGAAAAACTGACACAGTTAATGACTGAATATGATCACATTTCACCATTAAGTTCTCAACCTGATAATGGTAAGGTTTCACTCACATGTATGTCATCTGAGATCTTTAGGGACTAGCTTGTTTTACTTGGCATATTGACTCTCCAAGGTTCATTCACTTTGTCCAGTTGTCAGTGGATGGATGCTGGGACTGTTTCTACTCTTTTTTATCACTGATAATGTTTATTCCATTAGGTAGTTAACCAAGTTACCCCTTTAGTTACTGGTTTGTTTACATTTGGGTGGTTTTGGTTTTTTGTTTCTGTTTTTCCTTTCTGGGGCCATTAAAAATAAAATTACTATGAATACTCATGTTTAAGTCTTATATAGACATCCTTCTCTTTGGGGTAAATGTCTCTGAATGGTATACTACTAGGTCATTGCATAAGTGTATATGTAACTTACTTGGTTAAGAAGCTGATGAATTAAAAAAAAAAAGCTGGTGGTGCACACCTTTAATCCCAGCACTCGGGTGGCAGAGGCAGACAGATCTCTGAGTTGGAGGCTAGCCTGGTCTACAAGAGCTAGTTCCAGGACAGATAGGGCTACACAGTGAAACCCTGTATTGAAAAACCAGAAAGAAAAAAAGAAGAATCTGCCAAACTGTTTCCTGAATGATTGTACCCTTTACCATTCCTGCCAGAGAGGTCATAATTGCAGTTGTTCTGCCTCCTCACCAAACACTGTCAGTCTTTCAATCATTCCAGTGAATGTGTAGCGATCCCTCACTGTTTTTTTTTTTAGATTTTATTTTTTTAATATTTATTTATTTATTATGTATACAATATTCTGTCTGTATGCATGTCTGCAGGCCAGAAGAGGGCACCAGACCTCTCCACAGATGGTTGTGAGCCACCATGTGGTTGCCGGGAATTGAACTCAGGACCTTTGGAAGAGCAGGCAATGCTCTTAACCACTGAGCCATCTCTCCAGCCCCCTCACTGTATTTTTTTTGTTGTTGTTGTTGTTTTGTTTTTTTGTTTTTTTTTTTTTCGAGACAGGGTTTCTCTGTGGTTTTGGAGCCTGTCCTGGAACTAGCTCTTGTAGACCAGGCTGGTCTTGAACTCCAGAGATCTGCCTGACTCTGCCTCCCAAGTGCTGGGATTAAAGGCCACCACCACCCAGCCTTCTCACTGTGGTTTTAATTGACGTTTATTTTATATCTAATGATCTGTAGCATCTTTTCCTGTGTTTTTTGACTGTATATATGCTCTTCTGAAGTATCAAAATATTATATCCTTGTCTCATCATGTTTGTTACTATCCTAGTCAGAGTTTTTATGCTTCTCAAACTAAAATGGCACCTAATTTTTCTAATTCACCAAAATAGGTTTCAGTTAGGCCATTTTTCCATTTTTAGAATAATCACTGGTTGGTTGTGACTCTGGAGTGCATTGTTGGACTGTACTTTTTAAAGGAAAGGAATATTCAATTGTACCCGGGGTTTTACTTGCTGCCTCCTAATTTTATAGGGAAAATAGAGAATCAAGAACAGTTGCTATTTCCTCCTAGCAAGAAAAAAAAATCAAAAATTCTGGTATGTGTGAGTTTCTTCTGAAATGTTTCTCATGAGTTTTGTCCTTATTGTAACCATCTCCAGTTCCTCCTCTGTTTCCACCTCATACTTAACCTCTTCTTGGAGAGAACAAACCAGAAGGCATTCTAGAATGCCTTTGTACCAGTCAGAAGTAATAGAGGGGAATCCAAGTGCTATACCGATGCCATAGAACTCTATTCTGTTCCACCTCCCTCATATCCTATCCCTAAGAGTAGTTCTTATCTTGTAGCTGAATTTATCATTTCCACCATTCCTAAATCACAAATGTTCATTAGTAAGCCTTAGAGTACTGTAGTCAGGTAAGTATATATGTTTATTTAAGTAAGCAGGATTCTAAAGATTAAGTTTCTTCATTGGTGTTCTGTTACTTAGAAAACAATAATACAGGAAACAAAGTCATCACAGCTTTAGAAATTATCTAACAATTAGATCAGGCCACTGCCACAGACATGTGATTCACACATCCCTGTAGCGTTACATTTTTAGTTGAATGAAAACATCCCATGTGTCAGCTCTTTTCTATACTTTTTCTCCCAGTGTAAAAGAATAATGAAGTTATTTGTGAGTGGTTTGTGAGATATCTGACCATCATGATACTACTCTTTGATAGATATTTTCAAAACATTTAGCACTTGTTGAAGTAGGTTTTAATTTGGTCTTTTGTTATTTTAACCTTTCTAAGAACAATGAATTTTTCAAAACAAAATAATCTAGTTTTTTTCTCCCATCTTTTCTACAGAGAATCCCTTGTCAACCTAATGAAGCATTCAAATAAGTCATATGACTCCTTTCAAGATGAACTTGAAGATTATATTAAAGTACAGAAAGCCAGAGGCTTAGAGCCAAAGACGTGTTTCAGAAGGATGAGAGGGGACTATTTGGAAAGCTGTGAGTACAGAGAAGAGTTTGATTCCAGGCCCAGGTATAGGATGTTTGATCAAAGACTCCCATCTGGAACCAACCATGCCTATCCAAGATCATGCAGTAGTTCCCAGACAGAAGATCGCTTACCCCAGTGGTTACCAGCTCATGGAAATCTGGGATTAGACTCTCTGAGCTACTGTCAATTCACCAGGGACGGCTTCTCAGAAAAACCAGTCCCCTTGAACCTTAGTCATCAAGAATACAATTGTGGTTCATATAACGCAGAGTCTGTAGTTCACAAGCGCCTTTACTCAGGACACAGTACCATTGACCCTCAAGCCAGTCATAGACAAATGCACCAGAAGAGGAAAAGACATCTAGAGGAGAGCAGAGAAAAGGAGGAAGAATGGCCCAAACATCAGAGGAAAAGGAGTTCAGAGGAAATGGATTTAAACAAACAAAGGAGCATCCAAAGAAAGAAAACAAAGTCAGAAACAGAAGCTGTGCAGGACAGTACAGAAAAACTTAAGAATCGAAAAGAAAGAAAAAGCCGAGATGTATCCTCTAAGAAAGAGGACCGTAAGCGTAGAAAGGAGAAAAAGGAACAAGGTGAAGAAAGGACAGAGGAGGAGATGCTCTGGGACCAGTCTATCCTTGGATTTTGAAGCTCCTTAGTCACTTCTCCTGAGGCTCAACTGAAAGAACACCTGAAGAGCTTGGTTATATGCATTCATGTTCATGTCACTTTCGTGTGTGGACAGGTCTCAACTTCTAATGGAGTGAACATGAAGAATTTACTATGCTTGTTTTCCAACATGGAGATTACTTTTCTATTTTCTAAAAGCTCTATTAATTTTTCTTACATATGATAGAATTTTCCTATAAGAGAGTGACTGTGCTTTATTCACCAAATTGCTATAGTGGAATTATTTTTCCTTGGGAGATCATTTCTTTAAAATTGAAGGATTAACAGACTGTGGAATCTGTTTCTTGGTTGGGTTTGTTTTAGTTTTGAGTCACATATTTTTATGCTCACTTTCTCTATGAAGCAATTTAGATATCCTTTTTTAGATCTAACTTGCAGTGTATTTCCTGGGTTGGAAAGTGAAATACATTATAATAATCTTACATATAGTTTTAAAAATTTCAGAGTCTTCACATAAAATTAGTTTATATTCTGAAAATGTTTATAATAAAGTATTTTAACTTCTGAATATTGTTTTGTGTCAGTGCTCTGTTCTAGTGATTTCTTTTGAAAGGGGAAAAGCAGTAATCACACTATAATAAAGAGGAAAGATTTTGGAGGTAGGCCACACTAAAAAGTTGTAAAAATTCCTTAACCTACTGTATCAGGCTTACTCATTTTATAATAAAAATCTGTGGCTTACAATAATTTTTCCAAATAATTGAAACTAGTGAGAGGAATTTATCAAAAAGAATATGTTGTTCCATTCCTGGCAGTGCTGTACAAATACTAAGACACAAAGGTTCTGTGATTTCTTCGAAATGACTCAAGTTCAACAATTAGCATCATACAACTGAACATTAATCGTCCCTAAATATAAAGTACAGCTCCTTTAAAACATTTAAATTAAATCATAGATAGTGAGCAAGAGAAGACTATAAATATGTGGTATTTGTCATATTGAGGAAGCCACTCTGGCCAGCACAATTTAAAGGAAAATTTGGGCAGAAGCCTTTTGTCCTAAAATGTCCCTTTTTCTCCAACCCCATTTACTATTGAAACACATTAAAGTATGTAAAACTGATTGAAGCTAAGCCTTCATTGACACTGCTGTCAAATATCCTACATGCTTAGGACAGCTTCCCCTACAAAGAAGCTTTGAACCAAAATAACAGAGGTGGAGAAACCCTGGTCAAAAGTTAAGATGTCTTAAGTATAATGTTAAAAAAGAAAGAAAAAAGAAACACTAATTCAAAGGCCAAGATAGTAATGTCCTTCATGCAGCTCTACAAGTGAGAAGATTCAGCAATGAAGAGGACAGGAAGAGGTCTGAGAATCAAAAGAGAAGAAGCCTAAATACCACAGAGAAATGCAAAGTACAAAACAATTTACACTTTAGTTGTCCCTATTCCCCAAGTCAGGGAAGAAGGAAAACCGAAGGTCATAAGTGTGAAGTAAGCCAGAGAATGCCAGCCACTCATAGTAACATCAAGCCACAGTCCTAACTGCAGAAGGAAAAATGATTCTTAGAAGCTTTTAAATCTATCAGGAGGATTAGCCTGAAACTGTCCTCTAGACAAGCCAGCTTTGGAGAAGAAATCCATTACATCACCCAGCAAAACTTCAGAGTGTTAGTTACTGTCTTGAGAAGTGCCCATCAGAAGTACTCCATCCAGGCTGACT
Organism: Microtus oregoni; assembly: GCF_018167655.1. Classification (NCBI taxonomy): domain Eukaryota; kingdom Metazoa; phylum Chordata; class Mammalia; order Rodentia; family Cricetidae; genus Microtus; species Microtus oregoni. The sequence continues at coordinate 12,574,427 of NW_024543061.1, forward strand.
TTTTGCTCAGGATCAGAAAATAGTGAGCAATCACAATTCAAAATCCCTGAGAATACATTGTTACAGTGATGGTGGATGTTCGGGGGGGGGGGGGGGGGGGCAGCCTCAACAAAAACACCTTCAGAGTAGAGGCATGGGAATTTAGAAATACAGTAAAGAATACAAAGACGCTAATGAAAATAATAAAATACAGAAGCATATAGGATAGTATCGGGAGGGAATTTTTCAGTGAGTACTGAAAATTTGTGTTTAATTTTCCAACAACTTAATATACCCCTGACCCTAAGAGGTAGGAGTAAAACAGAAGACTGCATTAATAAACAAATTGAAAGTCACAGGCTGCATTCATCACACTCACGCCCTAGACACTCTGCAAACCACTCCCTGGGTGGAATCCCAAGTTATTTCCATAAAGGGAACTGGAACTTAGTGGGATCTTTAGACTTTTGTTTTAGGTAGAAACCAACTACTTCCCTATTTCAGGAGTACAAGGTCTGACAACTAGCCACACCTGTTGACAATTGCTTTGAGAGAGCAGAACTCTCTGATTTACTACTAGGTAGGACCTTTGTTTGAGTTAGAAACACAATAATCTTAAATGAACTAGAAACAAATCCCCAAAACTCTCTGACCTTTGGCTTCTTTGGGCCTCCACTGGTGGGAGAAGGTCCCCGAGGGCCAACTATAGATAAATGGGGAATTCAGGTTGTTCAGGGAAGAGGTGAGCAAGGGACAAGGTCATCAATGTTCCTGTGCCTGGAATCAAGACTGGTCATTGGTTTCACATGGGCTAGGTCTGATAGCCTAAGACCCAGAGTTGGCAAAGGGCTTGTATAGTCAGACATTTTTGGGCTGTTATCTCCCAAATAATGACACAGACTTATTAATTATGAGAGTTTGGCCTTAGCTTAGACCTGTTCCCAAATAGCTCTTATAACTTCAATTAACCCATTTATATTCATCTATGTTCTGCCATGGGACACATTACCTCTCTTCCATAGTGTACATCTGATTTCCCTGTTTCGCTGGCAAATTCTGCCTCTCTTCCCAGAGTTTCTATCTCTTTTCAGAAGCCTTGCCTATCCTCTCCTGCTTAGCTACTGGCTGCTCAGCTCTTTATTAAACCAATTAGAAGGTGCAGAGACACATCTTGTTTTGTTGTTGTTTTTTGAGATAAGATTTCTCTGTAGCTTTGGAGCCTGTCCTGGAACTAACTCTTGCAGACCAGGCTGGTCTTGAACTCTCAAAGTTCCGCCTGCCTCTGCTGGGATTAAAGGCGTGTGCCACCACTGCCCAGGGAGATACATCTTCATAGTGTACAGAAAGATCTCATAGCAGGCTTGGCTCCCATTAATCCCCTCTATTAAAGAAGTTGGTTTGATTACTTCTTGCACTCTGAGGCATTCCAGGGATACATCACCAGTTTGTGTAATGCCACATCTAGATCCACAAACTGAGGGCCACTGGTGTAATGGTCTGTCCTGTCCCTTTAAGAGACAAGTCTGGCCCACCCCCTCACCCTCCCACTAAGGCACTTCCTTCTACTTCCAGCCTGAGCCCCTTCCTTTCTGTCTCTCCCAAAGAGGCAGCTTCTGCCTCTCTCCCTTCTCCCCTTGCTCCTCCCCGCCCCCCTCTTCTCTGTTCTCTCCTTTCCCCTTCATAACCCACTTTCTCTGCATGGCATGCCTAATAGGTCTGTATCTCACCTGCCACATGGCTACTTGCCTGGGACCAGCTGCCTTCCTAACCTGCTATGGTTTCATGGCCCACTGCCCACTGCCCCCACTTGGGGGCCTGCAGCCATTTACCATAACAACTGGAAGCCGGGCGATGGTGGCGCACGCCGTTAATCCCAGCACTCGGGAGGCAGAGGCAGGCGGATCTCTGTGAGTTCGAGACCAGCCTGGTCTACAGAGCTAGTTCCAGGACAGGCTCCAAAAAAGCCACAGAGAAACCCTGTCTCGAAAAACCAAAAAAAAAAAAAAAAACCAACTGGAATGAGTGTGCCCTGCTTGCTACACATACCAACAGACCTTAATCTGGACAGTTAGACAGCTCCTGCTTTCACACTGCCTCCAAGAATATAGACTTAAAGTTTCCAGAAGTAAATATAGCCCTTCTGGGGACAAAAATTACCTCGTTTCACCTGAAGAGAAATACAGGGAAGGTTATTATAGACTGCTACATCCGGGTCCCACTTTGGTGAATCCTTCAACTTAAAGAGTATGGAAGACAGGCTGGAGAGATGCCTCAGCAGTTAAAAGTACTTATTCTTAAAGAGGACCTGAGTTCAATTTCCAGCACCCACATGGTAACTCACAACAGCCTGTAACTCTGCAGGTACCAGGAATACATGTGGTGCACAGGCAAAACATTCACTCACAAAATAATGATAAGACAAAAGCCTGCAGCTGACCCAGCCCCAAACAAGCATAATGTGAAAGCCCACACCAGACATATCCTTAGTATAGACACAGTAATGATAGCACAAATGGCATGGACACATACACCTATCAGAATCTTCACAGGTTGCCCTTATATCTTTTCTGACTCTATACATGGTAGGTACTTAGATATAGCTAGACAGACAGATGATAGACAGAAGATGGAGATAGATGATATAGAATTTTTAAAAAAATAGAACATAGAAGATAATAACGGGTCTCAGATACTTCAAGTTGTCTACATCACTAAAGAGCTTAAACATTTTCTCACCTGCCTCCACTTGCCAAGTGCTAGAATTACAAGCATGCTTCACCATGCCCAGCTGATCGTGTGTCTTTATCAGGTTTTGGTAGGTTTAGTATTGGTTTTGTGGAATTAATTTGTGGGGACTTTCTTCCCTCTCTTTCACAGAATAGTTGGAGAAGCATTCATAGTGACTCTTCTAAGGCCTGGTAAAATTTAACTGGATCCACCTGGTTTTATGCTTTTGTTGTTGGAAGACAAAATTATATCTGTACAATATTATACCTACCAAAATATAATAAATGATACACACGAAAAGAACACTATAGGTATGGTGGTGCTTGTCTTTGATCCCAGTACTCAGTAGGTAGAGTCCAGTAGATCTCTGTGATCTCAAGACCAGTCTGGTCTATGCAGTGAGTTCTGGAACACTCATGGCTATGTAGAGAGACCCTGACTGAAAAAAAGAAAAAAAGCTATAGAAGCTGGGGGTGGTGGCACACACTTTCTTTTTTTTTTTTTTTTTTTTTTTTTTTTTTGTGGCACACACTTTCAATCCCAGCACTCGGGAAGTAGAGGCAGGCAGATCTCTGTGAGTTTGAGATCAGCCTTGTCTACAAGAGCTAGTTCCAGGACAGGCTCCAAAGCTACAGAGAAACCCTATCTCAAAAAAAAAAAAAAAAAAAAAGCTATAGAGCAGTATTGCTGATAAACATAAATACAAAAACATAAATGATTGCAAATAAAATTCAACAATATATTTCAAAGACACATCATGATCAAGTTGGTTTTGTTTTAGAAGTGCAAGGATGTTCAATACACAAATTAATAAGCATAATACAGCACATAAATAGAATCAGTAATAAAAAAAATTCCGTGATTGTTTGGGCATAATAGTGCTAACCCTGGAACTTGGGAGGTAGTAAACAGAAGAATCAGAATTCTGGAGTTTCTCTGTCTATTTCCTAGAGCATGGTTCTAGGGTGAGACAGAGTGCGAGAATCATGAAGACCAAGGGGTTAGGTAGGTATGGTAGTAAATGCAATTCGATCACCTGGGGAATAAAGGCAGAAGGATCAGGAGACCAATGCCAACTTTGGGTACATAGTACATAGGCCAGCCTGGGCTACATGAGATATCTCAAAAAAGAGTAACAAATAGTTGTTAGGTGTGGTGGTGTATGCACAATCTTAGTACTTGGGAAAAGCTAAGGCAAGAGGATTGTGCATTCAAGTCAAACCTAGAATGCACAAGAACATGTCATCTCAAAGAGAAATGGGGCTGGAGAGATGGCCCAGTGGTTAAGAGCACTGGCTGCTCTTCCAGAGTACTCGGGTTCATTTCCCAGCACCCACATGGTAGCTCACAGCTGTCTGTTATTTCAGTTCTAGGGACCCTATGTTCTCACACAGACGTACATGTAAACAAAACATCAAAACACCAATGCGCATAAAATTAAATTATTTTTTTAAAAGTGAAACTATTCAAAAATAAATCCTGCTTTTTAATACATCAATAATGAGCACACTAAGAAAGAAGGCAGGAAAATAATTCTATTCCACATATTCTTTAAAAATAGGAATAAATTTTAGCCAGGCATTCCTAGCACATACCTTTAATTTCAGCACTTGGGGGGCAGAGACAGATGGATCTCTGAGTTTAAGGCCAGCCTGGTTCCAGGACAGGCTCCAAAGCTACAGAGAAACGCTGTCTCAAAAAAAATTTAAAAAGTAGTAATAAATTTCAAGGAAGTAAAAGACCTTTACTATACAAATTATAAAATAGGCCTGGTAGTATGGCCTAGTAAGTAAAAGCACTTGATACTATGCCTAGCAACCCGAGTTTGATCCTCTGGACCCATAATGAAGAAGAAGACAGACTTCTACAAGTTGCCCTCTGACCTTCACATGTACACTAGACTAGACACATGCACACATACAAATGTAAGAATTAATTTTAATACAATGATAAAACATTGAAGAAAGAAATTAAAAGAAACTAAAGAGTTGACTTAGCAGTTAAGATGTGTCCATACTGCACTGAAGAGGACCTGAGTTCAGTTCCCAGCTCCCATCCAGGGCAACTCATAATCTCCCATAAGTGCATAAGGGGGCCCAATGCCTCTGCCCTCCTCAGACATGCATTCTCACATGCACAGACACATACACATAACTAAAACATTTGTAATTAAGAAACTAGACAGTGGAAAGGTCTCGTGTGTTCATAAATTGAGGGAATTAGTTTTGTGGAATGATCATTCTGCTGAAAGGTCTACACTTGAATGCAGTCCCTACTAAAGTCAACGGCATTCTTCACAGACCTAGAAAAGACAATCCTAAAAATTACACATGCACACAAAAGACCCTGATGGCCAAAGGAGTCTGAGACAAAAATACAATGCTATCAGGCCTGGTAACATGAGTCACTTGAGAGGTAGAGATAGGCAGACCTCTATACAAGTTCAAGGCCATTCTGGTCTACGGAGTAAATTCCAGGACAGCCAGGACTATGTAGACAAACTTTGTTTAAAAAAAAAAAAGCAATGCTGAGACATCACAGTACCTCATTTTATCTAGAGCCATGGTAACAAAAATAGCATACTCTTGCCACAGAGATGGAAGCAGAGCCCAATAGAACAGCTAGAGTGTCCGGAAATACACCTATGCATCTACAGCCATCTGATTCTTATTGTAAAACTCTAAAATAACTCTGAGGCTTCTCAGCCCTCTGAGGATTTCCCCCCTCCCCTGGGAACCAGGAATCTAACAATTACCCACACACGTACTGAAATGTTGGGAGCTTTCCATCTCCCTGAGTTTTTTGTGGATGTTCTCCAGATAGAACTCAGTTATTGAAATTGGGGCAAGATAATCCTTAAGATGTTGACTCAATTCCTGATGTTTTGACTCAGTTTCTGGGAGGGGGTCAAAGTAACCCTCAAATGTTTCCTCTTACCTTGCCTGATCTGGCAACCGCCCTCCAGCCCTGGCTTGGACTAATTATTGTTAATATCCCTTTAAATAAGCCAATCCCAATAGTTGGAAAACAACCCCTGAGTTCCCCCCTCCCTTGTTTCTATGACTTTTTGCTTTAAATGTAGCCTGTACCAGCTATTCGGGGTCTTTTGGCTTCTTGAATGCTGAAAGACCTTGTCGTGACAGAATTAAAATCCTCATGCTTTTACTTCAACTGTGGTGTGAGGGTGGTCTCTTGGGGCGACTCCTCCTGGTAGTTGGACTTCAGGGTCCAACATTATAAAGTTGCCAAAACCACATATTGAAGAAAACACAGCCTCCTTACCACAGGGTGCTGGTTAAAAATGCATATCTGTATAAAAAGGTAGAAATTACATTTTTTTTTTTGCATTCTGTTGAAAAAACTCAAACTAGATCCAGTCCTTAATCTAAGACCTGAGACTTTGAATGTGTTAGAGGAAAAGAGGGGGAATGCTTCAAGTGGAGGAAAGGATTTCCAAATAGGACTTCACTAGTTTAGGAAATAAAAGTTAGAACTGAGCCGGGCGATGGTGGCGCACGCCTTTAATCTCAGCACTCGGGAGGCAGAGGCAGGCGGATCTCTATGAGTTCGAGACCAGCCTGGTCTACAAGAGCTAATTCCAGGACAGGCTCCAAAACCACAGAGAAACCCTGTCTCGAAAAACCAAAAAAAAAAAAAAAAAAAGTTAGAACTGGCAGAAGACTATATGAAAATTTAAAGAGTCTGTATAAAGAAGGAAGCCATCCATAAAGACAAAACCTCCAGAATAAGAAAATCTTTGCCAGCTATTTATTCCCTGTAGATGATTAATCAAATGGCCAGAATATTAAAAGAAATCATGGTTGTAATGGTCTGTCCTGTCCCTTTAAGAGACAAGCCTTGCCACTCCCTACCCTGTCTGTAGAGGCAAGCTGATCTTCAGCCTCCAGCCTCCAGCCTTAGTCCCTTCAGTTACCATCTCTTGAAGAGGCAGCTTCTGTCTCTCCCTTCTCCCCACTTCTCCTCTTTCCCCTCTCTGTTTCTCTCTCTCTCTCTCTCTCTCTCTCTCTCTCTATATATATATATATATATATATATATATATATATATATCTTTCTCTCTCTGCCTCTCTCTCTCTCTCTCTCTCTCTCTATGTGTGTGTGTGTGTGTGTGTGTATGTGTGTATGTGTGTGTGTGTTCTTCTCCTCTTTTCCCCTCCACAACCCACTAAATAAATATCCAACCTCACTCTGCCTGGCATGCCTATCCATGTCTCTGTCTCTCCCTGCTGCATGGTTCCCTACCCAGGACCAGCCACCTTTGAAGACCTGTGGCATGATCTCATGGCACGCCCATCCATCTGTCTCTTCTCATGGGACTGGTTGCCTCATTGAGGTCTCTCATCCACCACGTGGCTCCATGCCTGGGACTTGCTGCCTCTCCTGGCCCACTGCAGCCACTTGGGGAACTGCTCAGTCCCTGCCTGGGAACTGGCTGCTCTCTGGACCCGCTGCCCACTGCCTGAAGTCACTCCGGGACTTGCAGCATTTTATTTAAACCATAACAACAATGGCACATGCCTATAGTCCCAGTACTTATAAGGCTAAGACAGTAAGATTATGTATCTGAGGGCTATCCTGGACTACAAAGTAAAACTGTTCTCATATTAATAAGATTGTTTGTTAGCAAAAAATAATAAACAGTTTAACCAATAGGCAAATTATTTGAGAAGTATCTTTCAACAGGAATCCAAACAGACAATAATATGTAATAAAAATATTCAATATCTTTAGCCATCAGGGAAACACAAATCAAAGTGACAATGAGATTCCATCTAACTTTGTTCAGAATGGCTGTGGGTGGGGGTAGGGATAGGAATGCACTGGAGTCTGAGAGCGTGTCATTCTCACACAAACAAAGAGGATACACTTTCAATTTTATTTTTAATTTCTGAAACTTTATTATAAAAGCAGTTGAAAAAAAATCACACACCAAAATTAACCAGATACAAACACTATACAACTCAATAAACTTCTTTGCAATTGGAGTAGACCTTTTTTTTTTTTAATGTTTTTAATTTTTTGATTTTTAGAGACAGGATTTCTCTGTGTAACAACCCTAATTGTCCTGGAACTAGCTCTTGTAGGCTAAGCTGGTCTCGAACTCACAGAGATCCACCTGCCTCTGCCTCCCAAGTGCTGGGATTAAAGGCACGTGCCACCACTACCCAGTTTCACAACAAAAACAAAAACAACAACAACAAAATCACAGCAGAATTAGAAATAGAAAAACAACTACGTTTATATTCTCTTTTGTAACTTGTTTATTACCTGAATGCAGTTTTTTTTGGGGGGGGTGTTGTTCTTAAGATAAGGTTTCTCTGTGTGACCCTGACTCTCCTTGAACTCATCTGTAGACTAGGCTGGCCTCAAACTCAGAGACCTGCCTGCCTCTTCTTCCCTAGTGTTGGGATTAAAGGTGTGTGCCACCACCTTCTGGCCAGCATTTTTTTGTTTTTGTTTTTGTTTTTGTTTTTCAAGGCAGGGTTTCTCTGTGGTTCTGGAGCCTGTCCTGGAACTAGCTCTTGTAGACCAGGCTGGTCTCGAACTCACAGAGATCCGCCTGCCTCTGCCTCCCAAGAGCTGGGATTAAAGGCGTGCGCCACCACCGCCCGACCTGGCCAGCATTTTTTAAAAAAAGAAACAAAAACAGGATAACCTGAAAGAAATCCACATAGGACTATCACAGAAAGGAAAGGGATGGGTGGAGAGCACACATGGAAGAATTTTAAAGGGGGCACTGCCATGCAGGACAGCAACAAGGAACCGGACACCTGGGCTAGGAGTGACTTCACGGAAGAGGAAGGAACTCAGCGGGGTGGTGAGTTCAAGGACAGCCTGGTCTACAAGAGCTAGTTCCTGGATTGGCGCCGTAGCCACAGAGAAACCCCGTCTCCAAAAAAACAAAACAAAACAAAAACAAAAACAAACAAACAAACAAAAAAACCATAACAAAAGACAGAGGAACTCCAAAGTAGAGTACTCCAAAGCTACACTGTGGTGTGGCCACAGCGGGCGAGAGAGCTGCTTTTTGCTAGACTGGGAAGGGAACTCTGAGCTGGCTAGCAGTGTACTGGAATAGTCGCAGTTGGGATTCACTGTGGCTAGCAGTCATCTTGCCCCGAGGCAATAACTGTCTTACCCTGTGTCAGAAATGCCAAGCATGACCGCCCACCCACCCTACACTGGCGTCTGCATTTTGTCCCAAGGGTTTGTTAGGATTAGCTCTGTTGACGAGGTCATGATCCTGGCTGGAGACAGTGGTGACTTTGCCCTGAGCACAGCCTTGCTCTGAGATGAGAGTGTCTCAGGTCTCAGCACAGCCATCCTCAGTACGGCATCCACAGATAAGACTGAATCAGATACATACATAAAAATGACAATGTCACCATGAAAGCCACTTGAGTCTATAATTGTCAGTAATTATAATTCAAAAGATGAATAGGGGGAAAATTAACCCTGAAAGATTAGTTGGTGAATTTGACAATATTTTTCAAAGTACAGCATTTAGGATTGGTTGGTAAGAGTGTTTGCCTAGCTAGCATACTAGAAGCGCTGGGTTCAACCCTTAGTGCACATAAACCCTCATGCTGACTCAGGCCAACAATCCTAACACCCAAGAAGTGGAGCCAGAAAGCTCCAGAAGGAGTTCAAAGTCATCCTTTGTAGAGTGAGATTGTCTCAAAAAGGAGAAGAAGGAGGAGGAGGGGAAGTTCTTGGTGGGGGTGGGGTGGAGTATACTAAAAAATTGTATAGCTTTCCCCTCCCCCACCAAGACAAGGTGTCTCTGTCACTTTGGAGCCTGTCCTGGAACTAACTCTTGTAGACCAGGCTGGCCTGGAACTCACAGAAATCTGCCTTCTTCTCCCTCCTGAGTGCTGGGATTAAAGGCGTGAGCCACCACCACCCAGCAAAATGGAACATCTTATTTGCTTTTTCAAGATAAACTCCAGACAGGATTGACTAGGCTGACGAGGCTACATTCTGGTTTTTGTCGTTATTTGCAGGCAGTGAACTCAACTGAGGTCTTTACTCAGTTCCTTTAAGGTGTAAGATTGGATTTATTTCTGTGACCTAGAATTAGAGGTTGAGAAGGCAAAAGCACCAGAACCCAGATAGGAAGGGGCGTGACCTCCTACTTTTGGCTCCCAGGCATCCTGCCCAGAAGAGAGATTAGCACAGTCGCTGGGAGCCTGGGATTCCTTCCGGCGCTCCCTGTAACTCGCCTTCCGTGTGAGGCCTTTTCTGCAGATTCTAGTCAGGTAGACCCTGGGGCTTTGTGGTATCCACAGGTCTTCTGCATTAAGGACCCCTAAGGCTCGTGAGCTTGAGAAGGTCAGGAATTGTGTGTGGCAGTCTTTCTCAGTAACTATTCAAGGTGATCGTTCCACATAGGAACTGACCCAAACGTGTTTCTCTTTCACTCTGAAGTTTGGTGGCATTTTGGAGCACTAGTAAGGACCACAACTCAGGTACACAAGGGAACGCTGGGACTGGAAGGGTGGGCTGCTTGGATCTGGGGTTCCTAGTGAACCTCAAAACGTAAGGAGAGGTCAGGGCCTTTCTTCACTGGTTTCTTCGTGAAGCACCTAGCTGACGCCAGGCAGAGCTGGGCGTGGTGAGGAAACAGTGGTGAACAGAGAATCTCTGCTCGTGAGGACCTTGCGTGCAGTGGGGGAAGTTAGAAGGAACCTGGTGTGAGAAAGTGTTAGCTCTTGCTGCTTTGTGTGTACTGGGTGAGAGAAGGGACCGGCAGCAGCAGGGAACCCAGGAGAAGGGAAGCACTGGAATCAGCTATTTGCGACGACAGCCAAGGCTGAACTAAGACTCGGTAGCCCAGCTAGCTCTACACTCAAAATCCTGCTTCAGCCTCCCTGGTGCTGGTCTTACAGGCACGCGCCACCATACCCGATTCGCAATCGTCCACTGAGCTTGCATGGCACGCGGGGAAGCTTAGGGAATGATAACGCAGGGGATAGCAGAGGGACGTCGTGGAGGTCATCAAAGCTGAGGTTGCATTCCAACCAAGGCCTAGGTGATAATTAATCTTTCGGTGTGCTTGCTTAGGGACATGGAGCACAAAGGCTTGGAGACCAGTGTGCCTGTATGTACCCTTCTGGCAGAGACTGTGTTTGGAAGGCCAGAGCAAGAGAAAAATTGTCTTGAGGATGCACGGTCTGTGGGCGACCAGTAGACAATTGACCTTCCCCTTGAAGGAGGGAAACCTTTGAGCAAATGAGAGGAAACTAAAGGGATTATTCTGAGTTTGGAAACAGACTCGGTGAGCCGGAGCGGTGAGCCCAAGTGAGGGAGTGTCCCCAGTCCAGAAGTGATATCGCAGTGTGATTCTGGAAGGAGCATTTTGGTACTAAAAGTGGAGCCGTGGGCTGGGGTATAGCACAATTGACCAAGTGTTTGTCTAGCGTGCACAGAGCCCTAGCCCAGCATAAAGCTGGGTGTGGTGGTACGTGCCTCTAATTCCAGTGCTCTGGGGGTAGGGTCAGAAAAGGCCTCCGAGAGTTCAAAGCCTTCTTTGGATAGATGAAACAAGGGAAAAGGAAAGCCATAATTGATGGGACTTCCTCGAGGTAGAGAAGAAGCCAAGAGCAGCAGAGGCCATCAGTGAGGACAGGTGGGCGCTGGTGAGGAGCAGCACAGGCAGGAAGGGCTCCTCCAGCTAAGGAGATTCCCGTGTGGTGAGCACGGCCTAGAGCCTTCTGCATCCAGGGAGAACTCAGAACTGAAGGAAGCATCTGGCCTCAGCGTGGCAGTTTTCTTCCTTTCCCACCCTTTTCTCAACTAAATATTTCTTAGGCTTTTTTTCCTTGACATTTCTCTCTCTCTCTCTCTCTCTCTCTCTCTCTCTCTCTCTCTCCCCCTCTCCCCCTCTGAGCTTTTCAAGACAGGGTCCTGGATCTCCCTCTATAGATCAGGCTGGCCTCAAACCCACAGATCTGCCTGTCTCTCTGCCTCCCGAGTGCTGGGATTAAAGCCATGCAACACCACCACCACCCGGCTTGTCATTTTTTTGTTTTTATTTTCTCGAGACAGGGTTTCTCTGTAGCTTTGGAGCACGTCCTGGAACTCACTTGGTAGACCAGGCTGGCCTCAAACTCACAGAGATCTGCTTGTCTCTGGGATTGACGACATGTACCACCACCTGGCTTGCCCCCCACTTTTTTTCTTTCTGATGTACATATAGCAGTATTCTCTTGGATACATTACGAGAAGCATAGCCGGGTGGTGGTGGTGTGCCTTTAACCTCAGCCCTTGGGAGGCAAAGGCAGATGGATCTTTGTGAATTCAAGGCCAGCCTGGTCTATAAGAGCTAGTTCCAGGCCAGCCAGGGCTACATAGAGAAACCCTGCCTCAAAACAAAACAAACCCCCCAAAAACAAAAAACCAAAACAAAACTCCAGCTCATCTTGACTAGGGGATAGGAATTCCTGACAACCCCAGTTCATGTTTCATGGCCAGAGAGGAAGCCTGGATCCTAAACAGGGTGAAAAGAATAAATACTGTGGGGAAGACGAGGCTCAGAGTGGGTGACCAAAGAGAAACGTGGGGTTTTCAGCTGGCAATGACACGATCCAATGAATCTTAAATCAATTCTGTTGTTGCTTCTTGGAAATTGGCTCCTAGGTGGGCCAAAGTAGAAGGAAGACTGAGGCACTAGATGGGTGTGGTCACATGAACCACAATCCCAGAGGAAGTACAGTGATCTAGTCCAAGCCCAGTTTTAAAGGGGGTGATATGGACCAGTGAGTAAAGCTCTCACTGCCAAGGCTGATGACCTGAGCTTGGTCCTACATGGCGAAGGAAAGAACCGACTCCCCAAAGTTGTCCTCTGACTACTCATGTGCCACAGAATATGTATGCCCCCCATTTATGCACATGCCCACACAAAATAAAAATGAATGCAATAAAATTGGGGGGGGCATTGAATTGCAAAATGGAGGGCAGTAGGTAAACCCCATGGAAGCTGAGTAGGTAGACTTGGTGAACTTGGGTGCCCTTGTTTTCTGCCAAGGTCTAAGCCCTATTTAAAGAAGGTCATTGGCAGGGAAAGAAGTGAGCAGTCGTTCCGCCCAGTGTCACCACCCCTGACTTCCTCTTCTCCTCTTGTCCCTAGAAGACAACCCAGGCCTTTTTACCAGAACAGCTCTGCCTAAAGAGGGAGTGCTGGAGATTAAATATGGCCACCCCGAGTTCTCCACACTACACCCCCAGCCCTTGTTCTGCATTTTGGGGTGGGCTCAAAGGTCATCTATTATCTTAGCATCAGCAAAACTGGAAGCTTGGGTGTGCTCAAGGTCAAGCCTGGCTCAGAGGAACTGCAGCAGAAGGGACACACAGTAAACTGCCAGCTCACACCACAGGGCACTCAAGCAGAGGAGCTGAAGTGCTGAAAATGGCAATCAAGCAGGTTGGCACAGGAGTACAGGGCAGAGTGGTTCCTAAGTCACATCTGGATGTGTGGCCTGCTCGTAGAGGCTCGCCTAGGATCAGGAAGTGAAACCAAGCCACACCGTGCTCCTGAGAGCCTCCCCCATGGGTGGACACTGGCTTTCTCCCTGGCACCTTACAGAGCACCAGGGTGCTAACACCTTCCCATTACTACCATGGGTATCTCTGTCAGAAGTTTGCTCTTTTTCTTTCCACATTGAAGAAACAGCCTGAGGCCAGTGAAAATCATTTTACTTCAACCAAATCTGAACTCAATTTAACTCCCTCCACACACAAAATTTAGAAGCCAAGACTGGGGGTGTAGCTCAGGGGTAATGAACATGAAGCCCTTGCCTGCCCTCCAGCACCACACAAGCCAGAGAGGGTGGTGGCCTGTACCTTCCTTCAGGATTTGAGAGACAAAGGCTGGAGGATCAGAAGTTCAAGGCCATCTTTGAGAACAGAGTGTTCCAGGCCAGTCCTGGGCTACCTGAGACCCTTTTCTTGCAAAAAGGGTGGGGGGATACGGAAAGGCAGTGGAAAAGGAGAAAGACCTAAGTCCCTGGTGGGAACTTCAGCTTCCACATCTGCTTTAGAATTAGGCTGGAAGGCATAAGAATGGGAGCCTTGGCCCCAGAGCCTGCCTCCATGTTCGAACCCTATATCCACGGCAGACTGTGTATCCAGAACACTGTTGCTTCATTAGCCAGACCTAAAACCACAAAGAACCTGAATTTAGAGACTTGGTTAAAATAAAATCACGTTTCAAACCTGTTCCAGCATGCCAGGCAGCTCTCTTAATTATATACACCCACTATGAAATAGAAATAGAAACTGGATATTAACATAGCTGCGCTTTGCTTATCAACACAGATGACATATCAAGAAATGTGGGGGCTTTTTGTTTGTTTGTTTGTTTTTTGGTTTTTCAAGACAGCTTTGGAGCCTTTCCTGGCACTAGCTCTTGTAGACCAGGCTGGCCTCGAACTCACAGAGGGCTGGGATTAAAGATGTGCGCCACCACGGCCCGGCCATATTAAGAAATGCTAAGTGACAGGAGTGCCTGCCTGCCAAGTACGACAGCTGTGTGGTCACTATGCCGCACGCAGTCTTTGTTTTGTTTTGCCTTAAGGAGATTTTCATTAAAAAAATGTAGTATATCTTTAGTGTGTGTGTGTGTGTGTGGTGTGTGTGTGTGTGTGTGTGTGTGTGTGTGTGTGTGTGTGGTGTGTGCTTGCACAGATGCCACAGGGCATGTGAAGGTCAGAGGACAGTTTGTAGGTCCCAAGTATTGAACTGCGGTCATCAGGCTTGTCAGTAAGTGCCTTTACCTACTGAACAATCTCACCGGCCCAGCAATACAATCTTAGGGACCTCCGCTGTATATATAAATTCTGTCCTTGGCTAAAATGTTATGTAGCACATGACTATATATATTTTTTGGGGGGATATTAAATCTCAAGCCAACATGGCAAATCTGACCTCACAGTTAGTGAATTGCATTTATAATTTTATTTATGATAGAGCAACAATTAGCCCAGAAGGGTAGAATAGCAGATTAGATTGTATGATAGGTACCACCTATACAACAGGCTTTTTGTTAGAATTAAATTACTTTAGTTAAATGGAAAGAAAACCATAGAGTAAAATGAAGTCAAGGTTTCTGAATAGGCCACCAGTGGCCCATTGGCTGCTGCTGGTCCTCATTCTCCTAGGTTTTTGTTGTTGTTGTTGTTTTTAAACATGGTCTCATTATGTAGCATTGACTGGCATGGAGTTTACTGCATAGACCAGGTTGGCCTCAAGTTCATGAAGATCACTTGCCTCTGCCTCTCAAGTGCTGGAACCCTGAAAAATCATGCCTGGCATAATTCCAGTTTAGTTTAGTTGCATGATAGTCTCTTTGTGTTTTTTTCTTTAAATGTCTTCATCTCGCTGGGAGGTGGTGTTGCATGCCTTTAATCCCAGCACTTGGGAGGCAGAGATAAGCGGATCTCTACAAGTTTGAGGCCAGCCTGGTCTACAGAATGAGTTCCAGGACAAGGTCCAAAGTCACAGAGAAACCCTGTCTCAATAACAACACACACACACAAAGTCTTAATCTTATACATGGAATAGTATTTATGGTATAAAGAAAAGATCTAGGCCTGATGGTGGAGACCCGCCTTTAATCCCAGCACTCAGGAGGCAGAGGCAGGCGGATCTCTGTGAGTCTGAAGCCAGCCTGGTCTACAGAGTGAGTGCCAGGACAGGCTCCAAAGCTATAGAGAAACCCTATCTCAAAAATCAAAAAAAAAAAGGTCTAAAATTACCTGATTTTTTAAAAAATATTCATTTTTATTTTGTGTATATGTGTGTGCTTGAGTGCCTATCTATGTACAATCTGCATGCAGTGCCTGCAGAGACCAAAAAAGGGCATAGGATTCCCTGGAGCTAGAGTTATACAGAGGGCGGTAAGCTGCCAACCTTATCTCTGTAGCCCAAACTCTGATTTTCAGACCTGTCACAACCATTCCATTGGTGAACCCTCTACCCACTAGTATGTGTTACTCTTGAGCTCTGGTGCCAGCTCAGTCCAAAGAGTGCTTGCAGGGCAAACACAAGTGCTGAGTTCGATCTCCAGCACCCTCGTGAAAACTTGTGGTACATGTGTGACCCCCGTGCTGAGGCCGAGACAGAAGATCCAAGGGATCACTACCAGGCATCCTATCCTAAAGGGCAAGCCCTGGCTCCCAACGAGAGACCCCTGGCTCCCAATGAGAGACCCCTGGCTCCCAACGAGAGACCCCTGGCTCCCAATGAGAGACCCCTGGCTCCCAACGAGAGACCCCTGGTTCCCAACGAGAGACCCCTAGCTCCCAACGAGAGATCCCATCAAAGAACAAAGCTTCTGAGGAATAATACCCGAGCTTAGCCTCTAGCAGGCTCACACACGTACAGCTGCACACAATGAATGCACACTCAAGTGGGAACACACATACACGTGCTATACACTACTATGTTCTACCTTTATTTAGAACCTAACATTTGCAGTGATTTAAGACTCATTTCCCACCAGCTATGACAGATGTTTGTAATCCCAGCTCTCAGGCAGCAGAGACAGAAGGAACACAAGTTCCAGCCTATTCTACAGAGTGAGTTCTAGGCCAGCTAAGGCTCCTTAGTAGGATCAAGCCACCATGTTGAAAAAGATAAAAAGCAGACTTGAGAAATGGTTCAGCAGTTAAGAGGAGAGGACCAGAGTTTGATTCCCAGCACCTACGTAAGGTGGCCACAAGCACCTGTCTCCCCAGGGGCATCTGACACTGTTGGCCTTGTGGGTGCTGTGTACAAATCCATACTCACACATCGGTACAGTTTTTTAAAACAAAACGACAAGAGCAATCCTTTTCCTCCTCCCTTGTACTGTCCCATCCCCAGTATGTCAAAAGTGCTCCTGTCCAACATCGGTGACTACTTGCTGTTTACTGTGTGATGTGTAACGTAACACTCTCCCTTAGAACAGAGAAAATGTCGTAAGCAAAGCGATGCACTAACAGAAGGTCCTCCCATTTCATTCTAGAGAAATCTGTTCATGGCCAGTGTAATGGAAGAGCCTCACACCAATGACTCTTTTCAACAAGAGCTTGAAGATTTCATTAGAAAGCAGAAAGCCAGGGGGTTACATCCAAGAGTCAACTTCAGAAATATGGCAGAGAACTCTGTTTACCAAGAAAGAGACCGTGTCGACTCTGGCGCTCCAATGCCCTCATTCGGAGAGCATCCCAGATCTTCTACTTCCTATGAAAGGTGGATCGTGGAAAGCATGGCACCTCACTGCAGACGAAGACTGGAATCTCTAAGCTATCATCAGAAGAGCCAGAATCAAGACAGAAAGGAAATGCCACAGCACCAGGAGCGGGGAGGAGCCGCCAGTGCTGAGCAAGAGTCGCCCAAGAGGAAACACCACAGAGAGAGGACTTCATGCAAAGACGAGGAGGGCCCCAGGAGAAGGAAGTTCTCATCAGAATTAACAGGTACTGAGAAGTCCAAGCACAGAAAGGGGACCCGCCATGATGGAAGAGACCCCACCAGAGGCAGGCGCCAGTCTCATCGAAAGAAGGAACCAGAGGAGAGGGATTTGTGGGATGAAGCGATCTTGGGTGGTTGCTAATGATGTTTAGGCATTTGGGGTCCCAAGAGTCAGTGACTTGGTTCTGATAGTGAGGATGGAATAAATGACCTTAAAGCAATAGATGCCAGTCTTCTGCCATGGTCCATTTGCTGTACTGGTGTCAAAATTGTGAATCTGCCTGGGGGCACTCTGCTGGTGCCAGCAGTGACCGCCCTTTAGTGCCCAAGGCCTTTGGGGCTTGCCGACAGGCCAGGGCTGTAGAAGCCAGCCGATCAAGGCAGCTCTAGGTACGGAGGCTGGAGATGTTCTGTGTTTTAACCAGCAGACGCTCTCGCATGAGACGGGGTTTCTCTGTCGCTTTGGAGCCTGGCCTGGAACTCTCTCTGTAGATCAGGCAGGCCTCACAGAGATCCGTCTGTCTCTGCCTCTGAGTGCTGGGATAAAAGGCAGCGTGTGCCACCACTGCCCGGAAAGCCAGATACTATTAAAAAAGATTAATTAATATATTTGCCAAAACATTTAGAGTTTGTGTAAAGCAGAAGCTTTTGCTATAAAATCTATAAAAAGTAGGATCTTGAAAATAAGCATTAAATAAACACAGAAAGACTTGGAGTATCTGGTAGGAGTGGGCTCAGGAGACAAGAATTGAGTGGACAGTGAGGAGTAGACCAACCTTCATTGGGCTAGTGAGAGGGCTAGGTAAAGGTGCTTGCCCCCAAGCCTGGCTTACCTGAGTTTGATCCCTGGGACCCACGCTGTAAAAGGAGAGTGCCAGCTCCGGCAACACACTTTATTCATTCATTCATTCATTTTTATTTGGAAGTTTGTTTCTTATGAGACTTTTCCGGGAGATATTTGTAAAGGCAACAAACAGTGGGAAAACCACTTTTACCACTTTGTTAGCATGCCTACCCGTTATCAAATTATCACCTCTGAAAACAGGACCTTGCAAACTAGCCTGCTTTTACTACTTGGCTTTGTAGTCTCCTCCAATAGATGGCACTAGAAGGTCGTTGTAGAATAGAAACAGGAAATGGGGGCCGTTCCTCCCTGTTCCCTGGCTTCTCCTTTTCTTGGTAACAAAAAACGGGGAGAGAGGCTGGAGAGATGGCTCGCAGTTAAGAACACTGACTACTCTTCCAAAGGACCCAGGTTCAATTCCGAGCACCCACAAGGCGGCTCACTGTAATCCAGTCCATAAGTCCAGTTTCAGGGGATCTGATGCCAAGGTACATAAAATAAAGTTAAATATATTTAAGAAACAAAAATGGCCGGACTGTGGTGGTGCACGCCCTTTAATCCCAGCCCTCAGGGGAGGCAGAGGCAGGTGGATCTCTGTGAGTTCAAGGTCAGCCTGGTCTACAGAGAGAGTTCCAGGACAGGCTCCAAAGCTACAGAGAAACCCTGTCTCTCAAAAACAAACAAACAAAAATGGGGAGGTGTGGAGGATGTATCCTACCTGTAGATACCAGTTCTAGCTGCAGAGTCTAAATCTCAGTAGTCACAGAACCCTCAGCCCCCCTTCCTCCCCCAGTTGTACCTCCTCAGAGCCAACCATGAAGCCCCAGGCAGGCCAACAACCACCTGCAGGTCACAGCCGGCCACCTGCTTGGCCATCTTGAGCTGACAGTGGTTCTCGCATTTGAATCTCAACTATACAAAGTAGAGATGCCTTAATTAATTGAAATGTATTTCAAAGCACATATTTGTGGGCCTGGCCAATGGCTCAGTGGGTGAAAGCCCTCGTTGTCAAGCCTGACGACCTGAGTTCAATCCTTTGGTCCCACATGACAGAAGGATAGAGAACCATCTCCCCTAAGCTGTTCTCTGACCTCCACGTGTGACATGCACCCACTCCCTATGCCCTCAACACACCATAGATAAGCATAATGCAGTTTTAAAAGCATGCACTCATTTTATCTTGGGTTTCATCAATAAAAACGTGGCAGATGTTTGTTTTGTGTTGTAATGTGTGATAGTCTTGGCTGTGACTCTTGCCCACAAAGCCCAAAATATGGCTGCCCTTTATAGAAGGCCCATCAACGCTTGATCTAGAGTCCTCTTGTACTCATTTGATAATTAACCTTTTTTATTAGTTACTTTTTTATATTTAATTTTCTCTGCTTAAAGTACCATTGTGGCTTTGATTTGGCCCTGACTGATAAAATTCTACTAGACAAACCATTTCTACCAATTACAAAATCATAAACCAAATATCAGAGTAAGGATTTCACCTGTTAATTTAGACAAGAAATGCTGGGAAGGTGATTTGGTAGGCAAAACTCTCACTGTGCAAGAGGACCTGAGTTCAAATCCCCAGATCCCACATGAAGTCAGGAATATGTTTATAATCCCAGATCTCCTATGGTATACAGGAAGTAGAGACAGAATTTTTTTTTTTTTTTTTGGATTTTTCGAGACAGGGTTTCTCTGTAGCTTTTTGGTTCCTGTCCTGGAACTAGCTCTTGTAGACCAGGCTGGCCTCAAACTCCCAGAGATCCGCCTGCCTCTGCCTCCCAAGTGCTGGGATTAAAGGCGGAGCCACCACCGCTTGGAAAATGTTGCATTTCTTTCTGAGATGAATTTGCTTATATTTTTATTATTTAAGTTTTTCTTTTCAAAGAGTTACAGCCAATCTTTGTTGTCAGCTTGGCGGCATTGAGTGGTACTTCATCAGTACAGCAGGCTCTGAGTGCCTGTCGGTAGCTCCTGGAGAGGCTTGTCTCACCAGGCCTCTGGCCTAACCAATCTGTCTATACATTGGTGGATTTAGGCCATGGAGGATGCGCCCTTGAGGCTCCATCCTGCTCTGGTCCCTTCCTATCAACTGCTCCACACTGCTTCTGGCCTCCCATGATGTGAGCTGTTCACTCCACCATGATGGACGGAGACTTCTCAACCCCAGAGAATTCCTCCTGGGTTAGTGAGATGGCTTAGCAGGTAAGGTGCTTGCCACCAAATCTGACTATTTGAGCTCAATTCCTGAGGCCACAAAATGGAAGAAGAGAACTAACTCCTGTGTGTTGTCCTTTGACCTCCAAATGTGGCACGCAAGCCTCACCAAACCAAATAAATGTTGTAACAAAAAAAATTAACAGCCCCCTTCCCAGGTGTTGGTCACAACAATAAAAGTATGACAGGAGTCAAATGTCCTCTTAGAATGCAGCTCTGTGAAAGCCAAAATGATGGTGGGTGGCCAGAGGCCCACAAACAGCACCTACCACACCAGGCCTGCCCTCTGCCTCTCAAACCAAAGCTAAAATGCTAGAGCTTGGAGTACAGAGTAGAAAGTAATTGAGGGGAAATCTGGAAACTTGTTGGAGTGATTAATCTGCAACTGGATATGAAGGTTGAGGTGTTTAGGTTTCCGGAAAAGTCCAGGTTAGCCTTGGCTAATCGGGAAGCACTTGATGTGAGGTAGCCATGTTTAGCTGTGCCTCGAATGAGCTGAGCTGCCCAACTTAACCAGAAGGTTTCCACATAGTCAGTATCAGGATGTCCCACAGAGCATCCACATGCACCACGCCTGCATCTGGGGGACATGCTGAGCAGGCTCCAATACAGGAACAGAGCACAGAGTGTAGAGTTGGCAGGGTTCACCAGACTGAGAGCTGAGACCCTATGAGCCTCAAGGTAGCTGACAAGGAAACTTCTAGAATGAGCTCATCTTTATCCTCCTAGGGATCAAAAGAGCCAGGACTAAAAATTTTGTCTTTATCCACAATTGTGGCCAAGGTAAAAAGGCAGAAAGTAAGGGGGGTGGAGAAAAGTAATTCAAGATGAAGTGGGGGCTGGTTCCTGTGGCTGCTCATGCCTGCATGCCTTGGGTAGACAAGCCTGTATTCTTTGGGTAGACACGCCTGTATTCTTTGGGTAGACACACCTGTATTCTTTGGGTAGACATGCCTGTATTCTTTGGGTAGACACGCCTGTATTCTTTGGGTAGACACACCTGTATTCTTTGGGTAGACACACCTGTATTCTTTGGGGAGACACATGCTTGTGTTGCTTTGGGGAGACACGCCTGTATTCTTTGGGTAGACACACCTGTATTCTTTGGGTAGACACGCCTGTATTCTTTGGGTAGACACGCCTGTATTCTTTGGGTAGACACACCTGTATTCTTTGGGGAGACACGCCTGTATTCTTTGGGTAGACACGCCTGTATTCTTTGGGTAGACACGCCTGTATTCTTTGGGTAGACACGCCTGTATTCTTTGGGTAGACACGCCTGTATTCTTTGGGTAGACACGCCTGTATTCTTTGGGTAGACACGCCTGTATTCTTTGGGTAGACACGCCTGTATTCTTTGGGTAGACACGCCTGTATTCTTTGGGTAGACACGCCTGTATTCTTTGGGTAGACACGCCTGTATTCTTTGGGTAGACACACCTGTATTCTTTGGGTAGACACACCTGTATTCTTTGGGTAGACACGCCTGTATTCTTTGGGTAGACACACCTGTATTCTTTGGGTAGACACATACTTGTGTTGCTTTGGGGAGACATGCCTGTATTCTTTGGGTAGACACATACTTGTGTTGCTTTGGGGAGACACATGCCCTAGGTCCCACTCTGGCTTTTCTACATCATAGGTGGCTCAGGCTGCAGGATTTCTACCAGATTCCACTAGATAGAGTTTTCATCCTGGTTCTATTTTTTTTTTTTCATCCTGGTTCTAATTCAGGTTCGGTTCCCAGATTTACAGACATGTCTAAATTTCTGTATATAACAGGTATAAAGTTGCCAAACAGAGAGGCCAGACACCAGGTGCCCCTCTCTGGAGTGTCTTCCAGGCAGGAGTAAGAAGGTTCAGATGGAAGGCTGAAACACAGCTGAACAGCAGAAAAGGGCTGAGAAAAGCCAAGACAGAAAGGCTACCATGACAACTACAGCTTCCTGGTTTGGGAATTGGGTTCTTTTCTCTCCTGGGTCAACTTGGCTTGGAGCTTCAGCATGATTCTCTTTAAGACTCAAGCTGAGTATAGACCAACAGTCTGCTTTCAACTTATGTAACAGAATGCTGACTCACGGGTATTGGTCAGGGTATCAATCAATTTATGTAACAGAATGCTGACTCACGGGTATTGGTCAGGGTATCAATCAACTTATGTAACAGAATGTTGACTCACGGGTATTGGTCAGGGTATCAATCAACTTATGTAACAGAATGCTGACTCACGGGTATTGGTCAGGGTATCAATAAGCCATATCACAGTGAGCCAGGCAAATGTGTGCATCCAAGCTCACATAGCTTCATATGTAATACAGTGACGAACACAATCATAAATGTCTGTGCGTGAACACACGTGTGCACATACTGTGGCCTTGAATAAAATGAGTCCATCCCCTGATCGGCTCATTAATTTGTTAGATAAAAAATCATAGGAGGTCATTGATCTAAACTAGGCTTTTGTACTGTGTCATACAACAGATTAAAAGTCAAAAAGAGAACATGTTCAGCCAGTAAAGTACTTACTATACCAGCCTGAGGACCCAAGTTCAGTTCCAGACACTACATAATAACTCCTGCCTGTAAGGCCAGCACTGAGGAAGAGGGGGCAGGAGAATCCATGGGGCTTATTGACCAGCCAGTCTAGACAAATCTGAAAACTGCAGGCTCAGTGAGAGACCTGTCTCAAAAGGTGAAGTGGAAATTGTTTGAGGAAAACACCCAGTGTTGACTTTTGGCCCCTCTGTGTACCTGTGTACATGTAGAGGAACAAATACATACGCACATGCATGTGCACAAACAAAACATCAAAGGGAAGTCACCATGCTAAAGTTCCATGTCATCAAACCAATCCTAAGCCATTTATGTGACCTTCTAATAGTCAAAGAAATGAGAGGTAACTTCCAGATTCCCCCAGTGGGCTAACTTCAACTCATGGTGATGCTGTTTCCTCTGCCATATTTCTTCACGCTTGCAGCCTTTAAACATTACAAAATAAAACAAACAAAGAACACCTAAAAAACAAACAAAAAAAACCCCAGCCAATCAAAGGAGCAAACAAAACACCCTGAAATGACCAAATATTAACCAGTCATTTTTCCATTGTTCTGTCCCACCTTAGAAGGCAAGAGCCCTTTGAAATGGCCTGGTCCAGACTCAGTTTCGTTTTGTTTTTGGTGGGGTTTTGTTGTTGTTATTTGGTTGGTTGGTTGTTTTGTATTTATTTATTTATTTATTTTGGTTTTTCGAGACAGGGTTTCTCTGTGGCTTTGGAGCCTGTCCTGGAACTAGCTCTGTAGACCAGGCTGGTCTCGAACTCACAGAGATTGTTTTGTTTTTAGAGACAGGATTTCTCTGTGTAGCTTTGGCACCTGTCTTGGAAATCGCTTTGTATATCAGGCAGGCCTCAAACTCCCAGAGATCCACCTGTCTCTGCCTCCCGAGTGCTGGGATTAAAGGTGTGTGCCACCACCGCCCGGCCTAGTTTTGTTTCTTGATTGCCGTGGTCCTTCTCTGTCTAGAAAATCAGCCTCATCAGCTCAGACCCTAGGAATACTAATTCTGTTTTATGAACTGAAGTGTTGCTCCGTTCTAGAATAGAAAATAAACTAGCTAATGTCTTTAAGTGAATGCCTGGCATAGTTGTACACATCTGTAATCCTGGCACTTGGGAGGAGCAGACAGGAGGATCAGGAGTTCAAAGTCATCCTCAGTTGTATGGTGAGTTCAAGGCCTACCTAGGATGAATGAGATTGTCTCAAAGGGAAAAAGAATCTTAATTAATTTTTTTTCAATTTTCATGTGTGTGGTGTATGTGCATGTATGTGTGTACCTGTATTTGTATGTGTGTATATTCATATCTGCTGGCACACATGTGTGTTTGGGCATGTGTATGTGGAAGCCTGAGATTGATGTCACGAATCATCTTGACATTATTCATTGTCCACATTATTCACTGAGTCATGGTCTCCCAATCAAACCCAGGGCTCACTGATGTGGCTAGTTTTGTTAGCCAGCTTGTTCTGGGGATCCCATGTCCCAGGTCTAATCTGGCACCAAAGGTGGGCAGCCACACCCACTGGGCATTACACATGTCCTGAGGATCTGAACTCTGGTCCTCACACTTGTGAGGCAGGTGCTTTAAAGGCAGCCATCTCTCAGGCCCCCACCAAACATTATTTAAATTTTGTACAAATGGCCCAATTTTCCGTGTCTCTTCAATATTTGTCTATCTCACGAAGACTGTATACTCCCTATGGGTAGAAATTCTGTCTGCCTAGCTCACGAATCCACACCACTGCCTGGAACGTATGGTCTGGAACAGCAGAACGTGTGCCCTGTAACCACATCTGCTGCCGTGGAGTCTGAAGCAGGGTTACACAGTGAGTCGGTGTCCAGAGCAGGTGTAGATTTCTGTCTTGCTAACAAGCCCAGGGCATGGTACAGCTGCTCACACAAGGGGGTGGGTGGTGGATGGTGCCTGGCCTTTTCTCTGCTTGCTAGGTTAGAGCCAAGAACTAAGACAGACTGCAAGATAGAGCTGAAGACATACAGCTACACAAAGTCTTTCAGAACCAGAGCTGATTTTAGACCAACCTCTCAGAGAGCATTTTGAGCTATGTAAAATAACAGAACCCCATATGCACATGCGTATGGAGTGTTACGATAGACAGAGATGATGAAGCTGGGGATGGAGAAGACACTGGTGCAGAGAGGGAGATAAACAGGGATGATGTACTACAGATAGATACATCCTCCACCAGCTGAGGCGCTGAGCACGACCTGATCCTTTAGGTAGCCTTCAGGACACCACCACCTGCACACACTGTCACACCTCCTTCCTTCTGTTCCTGTGTGCCTGCAGAAGAGATCAGGCTGGTTTAGAGAGCTACTGGGCGAAGTATCTAGGGGACAGATTTGTGCTGAATGTGCGTGCTGATTTAGACACAAAGACGGTTGCTGAATGAGATCAGAGAGATGGTTAGCCTTGAACCTTTGGTCCTCTTGCCTCCATCTCTCAAATTCTGGGGTCACAGGTATAAGTTCTATTGTCCATACTCCTTTGCAGCTATTTAACCTGAAAATCAAAGTCAGAGAATCTAGACCTAAATAGTAAACAGTAAATCAAATAATATCGTCCCCCTGCATACAGGAGGTCAGCAAACCTGTGCTCAATTTACACAACATAGAATAATCAGGAAAGTTGTTTTTCTGGGATAGTAGCCGTTTTCATTTCAGAAGTTAACATGATGCTGAGTCCAGTAAGATGAATTTGATTCCTAAGACCCACGTGATGAAAAGAGAGAACTGACTCTCGCAAGCTCTGCTTTGACCCGAACATGCACACCCACAAGTAAAAGCAACCAAAACCTTAAGAAGCTAACATGATGTAAAGGAACCTTGTGCACATTTGATGAAGTTGCCAGCTGAGACACACTGAGGGGTGAAGGGTACTGCAGAATTCAAGGGGTGAGGGCAGGATGGTAAGGAGTTCCAGGCCAGCCTGGGTTATGGGGCATCTTGTCTCAAAAAACAAAACAAATGAAAAACCTCAAATTTAAAAAAAAAGTTAATAATAGTGGTTCCAGTCTACCTCAGACAGTGACCCAATCCAGGGAAGGTCAAGTGAATGAGGAAGAGAACTGAAGAATAGCTTCATGAAGTCCTGAGCCCAAGGCTTTAGCAGAGGCCACTGGTTCCCAGAAGACAGCCTCGGAATTGCTAGAGGCACAGAAACCAGTCAGACCAGAGGAAGTTCAGAAAATAACCTTTCGGTTGTATTTAGGAGCTCTCGTTCCTGCATCCCTGTCCTCCCTCCTGTCCCTGCACCCCTGCCCTCCCTACCATTCCTGCACCCCTGCTCTGTCCTATCCCTGCACCCCTGCCTTCCCTTCTATCCCTGCATGCCTGTCCTCCCTCCTGTCTCTGCACCCCTGCCCCCTTCTATTCCTGTACTCCTACGTTCCCCTGAACCCCTACCCTTCCTCCTGTCCCTGGACCCCTACCCTCCCTCTTGTCCCTGCACCATGCCCTCCTTCCTGTCCCTACACCCCTATCCTCCCTCTTGTCCCTGCACTCTTGCCCTCCTTCTAGTTCCTGAACCCCTACCCTTCCTCCTGTCCCTGCACCCCTACCCTCCCTCTTGTTCCTGCACCATGCCCTCCTTCCTGTCCCTACACCCCTACCCTCCCTCTTGTCCCTGCATCTCTGCTTCCCTTCAGTTCTTTCTCCTCTATACTCTCCCCTTGAGAAGTCTGATCTCTTGAGCATTCTTTTTTTTTTTTCAGTTAAAAATATTTTAGATGTTTCTAACATTTTTTGAAATAAATACACTAAGAAGATTAAATTGAGGGCTGATTTTTGTGTACAGCTGGGCAGGAGCTCAGAGATCTGGCCCTCTACCTTCCAGCAAGCACCACAAGCAGATGCCCACGGAGGCCAAAGGGCTTCACATGGCATGGAGTTGGAGCTACAGGCAGCCCTGAGCCGCCCGTTGTGGGTGCTGGGAACCAAACAGGGTGGTGAATTCTCTCCGAGGACTGCCTATCTCTCCAGCCACAGGCTCTCGCTGTGTTAACTCTTTGGGTAGTCCTGGCTCAACTGGAACTTTCCTCCTCCTGTCTCAGGCCTTCGTCCCACACTGAGTTTCGTTTCCCTTATGCTAATGGCAGCATCATTAACCCTTTTCCTGGAGACATTTACTGGCTTCTTTCGTTTCCTCTTGGTGTGGGGCTTACTACATTTTCCTAGGGACTAGAAAAAGCTATCTAGATTGTTTTCTTTCATTTGGTTTAGACTTAAGTGTGAGATTTCTAGGTGGAATATAAACACCAACCCAATAATCCCCCCCCCCCCCCCCCCCCCAGCACACACATAGTCCAGAGTGTTCTCTGACGGGCTGAGTTAAGATCGGCTGGATATTTGCAACATGTGGTAATTTAACACCAGTTCGATTTGCTGTGGGGCTTGAACCCAGCACCTTGCACAAGTTCATGCTGCACCCCTGAACAGCATCCTCAGCGCTGATAACATCTTCCCTCAGTGTTCACCCAGCAGTCATTCCTTCCGCAGCTGAAGCCAGTCACGCTATCTGGAGCAGACCCAGCCTCATCAGACAGCTCCCTTTACCGAACCACCCTGGCTTTGTTTCGTTTGTTAGGTTTTGGCCTCTGACTCAGTGTGTTCCGGGGTGTTACAGAGATGGCCTTGAACTCCTGACCTCTTGCTTCCATCTCTTCCAAGTGCCAGACTTACAGGTTTGATCTACCATGGATTAAAACGGTTTGTTGGGCACGGTGTCACACACCTTTGATCCCAGCACGGAAGATAGAGGCAGGGGGAAGCAGATCTCTGTGAATTCAAGGCCAGCCTGCTCTATGTTGGGTCCAGGGGGGGTCGCACAAAGATGAGAACACCACCAAGTCTAATAAACCAGAAGCAAACTTTATTTCAGAAACAAGATCCTAGGAAAACCAGAAGCAAACTTAAAAATAAAAAATAAAAAAAAAACACCGTGGGACACAGAAGCTTATCAGCTAGCTGAGACCACAGCCAGAGATGGTGTTTGTTAGGCTGTGGCCAAAGGCCGGTTTTTGAACCCACTTTTTATAGTAGGGGCACCAAGCATTAGCTCTGAACAAAGGAATTTTTACAAGCTTGCGCTGACCCTTGGGTTAGTCAGTGGAGACCCTAGAGAGGGGAGTGAGTTTTAATGTCAATGGGTAACTAGGCAGCCAACATGGAATATGTTTTAGAGGAGATGACAGCAAAAGTCACTAATTGCAAGAAAACAGATGTCTTTAGCAATTAGTCAGAAAGGGACTGCTAGTAATGCTAGAAGGTTAATAAATTAGGATTAACTGGTTCTTAGGCTGAGAACTTAGAAGATAGTGGAAAACTTTTCACACTATCTCAGAGTAAAACTCAGATACTGACTGCCATACTTTACAGCCTCCATTATCAGAGCTCATCAATTAAACCATTGTATTTGTCCACTGTCTCCTGGTTCCTCCAGGTGTATACTGGAGACCCATGCCTCCCCTCTGGTGGCGCCAGTTTTCCATAACAGAGACAGTGCCTAACCCAGAGATCAGTATCTCTGTCTCCTAAAGGTTAACTCAGTTCACATCTGTCATTTATCAAGGATGGCCAGTAATATTCTTTTTTAAAAAATGCTGCAAGATCCCCACGGCAGTAGGCAGCAGAAATGCTGTAGGTCCCAAATGGTGGTGGCGGGCCATGTGGTGGCAGGCAGCAGGCTCTGGGAGCAGCCAGTCCCAGGCAGAGACGGCTGCTGGTCTCAGAGCAGTGGTGGCGGGCCATGTGGCAGCAGGCAGTGGGCCCCAGGCAGAGACGGCTGCTGGTCCCTGAGCAATGGATGGTCCCAGGTAGGGAGACACATGGCGGGAGGGCAGAAGACAGAAACATGGATAGACACGACATGCAGGGTGAGGTTGAATATTTATTCAGGGGTTATGGAGGAGGAAGGGTGAAGGGGGGGGAGAGAGAGAGAGAGAGAGAGAGAAGAGGAGAAAGAGACAGAGAACGGGGGAAGCAGAGAAGTGGGGAGAGAGGAAGATGAAAAAGAGAGCGAGGTCAGGCCGGAAGCTGAAGATCAGCCTGCCTCAGCGGATGGGGGAGGGAGTGGGCGTGGCTTGTCTCTTACAGGGACCAAAACCATAACAGCCAGGACACTACTCTCAATTTGCAGGGAGAAGCTCTGGCCTTGTAAATAAAACAGTTAGTAAAATGAAATAACCTAAGCTTCCCAAGCATTTGAGAAAACAGCTCATTGTGAATGAGTGATCCTTGATCTGCTGAGAAAGCTGCTGACAGTCTGTTCTCATTCTCCTAGACTTATAACTTTATCTATCTTTATTTTTACAGTCTTATTTTTGGAATCTACATTTTTATTTTCTTATTCTTGGACTCTTCACTCTACATAATAAGTTCCAGGATAGCCAGGGCTATGTAGAAAGACCCTGTCTACAACAACAACAACAACAGTAATAAATAAAATGTTTTATTTCGTTATTGTTACTTTTTAACAATTGATTGTGTTTACTGTCTTGAAACAAAATTGACAAATGAGAAGCCCTGAATATCCACTCATGCAGTTCCCAGACAAACCCAGCAGGGTCTGGGCAGGAAGAGTTTCTCCAGTAGGAGGCCATCCAGGTGTATCCTGCAAGACCCTACCTCTAAACATCAACAGTGACAATATCAACATCCTGACGAGTACCCCGCACAGGCATCTCTGACACAATTGCCATGGAGTGAGGTCCCTGGACACTCACACTGACTTGTGCCGAGCAGGTGCTGACTGAAGGTGAATCAGAGCCTATGATGAACGGTAGCCAAGCCCACTAACTTGGGAGAACAAGGGTATATGGTGGCTTTTATAAAAAGATGTACTTGAGATGCAATCCAAACCTCAGCTCAAGAGGTTATAAACGACAACAGACGCTCCAGTTGTGTGCTTCAAAGTCCCAGGAAAGGTCCGCACCGAGCACCTGGCTTCTCTTAGCCCCAGCACATCCTGTCAATGCGACTGTCAAAGGACCTTCACTGTCCTTCCAAACGGCTCCCAGAAGCAAGTGGCCCTGCCAAGTACGTGCTGCTACCCAGAAAGACGGAACGAAGGGGGGAATGA
Organism: Microtus oregoni; assembly: GCF_018167655.1. Lineage (NCBI taxonomy): Eukaryota > Metazoa > Chordata > Mammalia > Rodentia > Cricetidae > Microtus > Microtus oregoni. Next base: position 12,604,314 of record NW_024543061.1, read on the forward strand.
CCACTTGAGCCCATGAATTAAAGGCCAGTGTGGGCAACATAGTGTGTCCATAGGCTGGTGAGACGGCTCAGCAGATAAAGGTGCCTACCTCCAGGCCTGAGGTTACGGGTTCGATCCTCAGGGTCCACATGAAAGAAAGAGAAAACTCGGGAAAGTTTTCCTCTGACCTCCACACATGCTGAGCACACACCCTTCGAATTGTAGCCACTGAGTTAGTTCCTTGTTGTTCAAGCAGCATGTGAATCATTATATATATATTTTAAAAAACTCCCAGGATGCTTTGCCTGGTGTTATCAACATTATTGAGGTCCGAGGACAAGTAAGTAGCAGAGGTCAAAACTATCCGGACCCCTCTGCCGTATGGAGCATGGTGGATGCTGGCCATGTGCTTTCTAACGTCATTTCCCTTCCGTCTCAGGTTACCAGCTGGACTCCATTCCTCAGCATGCTTGTGGCTTGGTAGGGTCCATGTGATGTGGTCTCGCTGTCCAGGGCTCACCACAAAGTCATTATTGGCTTTACATTGGCTCGGCGATTCCTGGAGCCATGAACTGAATACGGGGATTCCCAAGAAAGAAAGATCATGGGCCCATGCAGGGCAAATGGAGCACATACATCCTAGCCTGACACCAAATGACTCAGTGGCTTTGTACTGGGTTAAACCACCAGTATTTAGAGGTTAATTTATCACAAGAGTGAGTTTCCAACTAATGTGCTCAGGAGTTCCTCTCTGTGGTTTTAAGACCACCCCGATGAAACAGTTGCTCTTAATCACTCCCTGAGAAAGCTGCTGCCTGGTCAAGCTTGGTGTTCTGGTTTCACTTACATTGCTGTGGTAAAACACCTTGAGCAAAAGCAACCTGAGGGAGAAAAGGGTTGATAAAGTTGTCAAGTTCCAGGTTAGGTCCATCACTGGGGTGACATTGAGGCAGCAGCTCGGAGCAGCTAGTCGCATAACACCCACAGTCAAGAGCAAAGAGAAGAAATGCACCTTTGCTTGCTGGCTTTCTTCACTTTTATAGACTTCAGGGCCCAACCTGGAGAACCATGCTGCCCACAGTGGCCGGGGCCTTCCTCCGTCCATTACCAGTCATGACAGTCCCCCACAGACATGCCCACAGGCCAGCCTGATCTAGAGGTGGTTCTAGGCTGTGTCCCGTGAAGGATTAAAGCTAACGGGCACAGCTGTGTATCCAGGAAAGAGCGGAAAGACGATGAGCTCACAGGGACAGTCACTGACCGAGGGGAGACAATCTGTGTGGGTGGTAGTGAGTGAGGAGGACCAAGGAAGCCAGGTGCAGAGCACAGATGCTCCTCCAAAAGAGGTAGAATGTGTTTTCTAAATCCCAAGTGTTTAAACAGACATACAAATGGCCAGTTAGCCATGAGAAGAGGCTTGCCGTCTTTAGTCAGTAAGAATGTACACCAAAGTCCCCTTGAGAGACCCCTTCCAAATGCTAGACTATTTACAAAGCCAGAACCACAAATAACAGGTCCTGGCAGGGGTGGATGGAAATTGGAGCTCTTTCCATCACTGGTACTCTTTTTTTTATTTTGTTTTATTTTATTATTAATTAATTAATTTATTTAGGTTTTTTAAGACAGGGTTTCTCTGTAGCTTTGGAGCCAGTCCTGGAACTAGCTCTGTAGACCAGGCTGGCCTCGAACTCACAGAGATCCTCCTTCCTCTGCCTCCCGAGTACAGGGATTAAATGTGTGCACCACCACCGCCCGGCCCCATCACTGGTACTCTTGTGGACTGATGTCACCACTATGAATAACAGATAGACAGTTCCGAGATTGACCAAAGGACCCAACTGTTTCAGTCGTGTGTGTGTGTGTGTGTGTGTGTGTGTGTGTGTGTGTATGGATGAAGAATGGGGATTCAAATGCATGCTTGCAATGGGTGGAGATGAATTTCCTGGCATGCCAACCAGCACTTGGGCACTTCCCCAGCTTTTTGAATTGTGGGTCACAACCCCAGAAGTGATCACGAGATTTAATATAGGGGTTGCACAAAATTTGACTGTGATAAAGGTTTTCTGAACGTGCACTAATCAAAAATTAATTCAAAACCGAATGTATGATGAGTCCAGCCCTCACCCCGGTGCATCTCATGGCTCTGCCACCTTGGTTCTGAACACACGAAGCGGGCACTTAGCCCTGTATGTGCCATCATGCCACAGAACATTGGCATCCGAGGTCTGATTGAGACAGCTCCGTGCTGGGCACTGTGTTCGTGATGCTCTTATGGAAATGCCATGGCTTACTCACAGAACTTTTCATATTTTCCCATCATCATCACTTAAATATTGAGTTAGTGTATTTTTTTATTGTATTGCGTTAGAGTGTTTGTTTGTTTTGTGTTTGGGGATTTTGTTTGTTTTTGTTTGTTTGGGGGTTTTTTTGGTTTTGTTTTTTTTGAGGTAGTGTTTCTCTGTGCAACAACAGTCCTGGTTGTCCTGCAATTCTGTGACCAAGATGGCCTTAAACTCAGAGATCTGCCTGCCTCTGCTTTCCAGGTGCTGGGATTAAAGGTATGTACCACCACCCTCCAGCTAGAATGTTTGACTTTTTTTTAATTGATGTTTGAGTTGCTGACTTGGGTTTTATTTAAAACAACAGTAATAGAAACAAAACAAAACCAAGATGCTGGAGATGAGTCTGTGTAGGAGAGCACTTGCTGCTCTGACAGAGGACCCAGTCAGTTCCCGGCACCTATGTGGCAGTCACCTTCTGTAACTCCAGTGCCAGGGAGATCCAACACTCCTTTAACTGCCACAGGTACGAGGCATGGACATGATACACATGCAGACAAAACACTCCACACACATAAAATAAAATAAATGCATCTTTCAAAAAATGTTTTAAATCATTAAGTGGATTTGTGTTTGGGATTAAGAAAACAATTTCCGAAATGTCCCCAAACATACTTCTGCCATTCTGTGCTCTGTTTATATAAAGCAGCTTTCTCTGAATTGACAATTATAAAATCAAAATGTCATTCAATTCTGATGGTCTATGTCCTGTGTACCGAACATTTAGGCCAGATTGAATTCTTCATGTAAAAGTAAACAAACGCGTCCATCTCTGTAGTATGAAAATTTGCTTTCAACATTAATAAATGGTAATATCGTATCATTTGTAGAGCAAAGAAATTACTTAAAACTTTTTTTTTTTTTTTTTGCTTTTGTGAGACAGGGTTTCTCTGCGTAGCTTTGGAGCCTGTCCTGGAACTCTGTAGACCAGGCCTCAAACACTCAGAGATCCACCTGTCTCTGCCTCCAGAGTGCTGGGATTAAAGGCATGCGCCACCACTGCCCTGCTTATTTCAAACAATTTTATTGGGAGCTGGAGAGACAGTTCAGTGGTTAAGAGTACTCGATGCTCTTCCAAAGGACCTGGGTTAGGCTCTGAGCTCCTGTGTCATGTGGTTCATGCCCTCTTCTAGCTTCTGAGGGCAAACACACACCCACACCAACACACAAAAATAGAATTTTTTTTAAAAAGTAGAATAAACAAATTCTCTTATGGTTAGTTATCAGTAAGTGGTTGCTTTGTATACCTGGGGACATGGAAGAATTTGGGGGTCAGAAAGGGGTCACAATCAGAAAGAGTTTAAGAAGGAGAAAGGAGAGGAGAAAGCTGGAGTCAAGAGTTCAAAGTCATTCCTGGGCCCGAACCCCTTCTCCAAAAACCAAAGAGGCAGTTCCCTAGAGACAGAGGCTGTCCAGTTCCGCTGTGATGAACAGGAGAATTCAGAGTCTCAAAAGATGAGTGCTGCCAGACCCTGGAACACGGAGCAACAGGGAGCAAACGGACCACAAGGAGCAACAGGGAGCGAACCGACCACAGGAGCAACGGGGAGCAAACGGACCACAAGGAGCAACCGGGAGCGAACAGACCACTCACGGATCAACTGGCACGCAGATCAACCTTCACAGGGTTCACTTTGGGATCAGTGACTTTTACGTGGATTTTAAAAACTGCTGCTGTGTGGTTTTCCTGGGACTATCCACCCTGTGCACATCCGGGGCTAAGTAGAGTCTCTGGGGAACAATGACAATAGGACATTATGGCGGAGACCAGCGGGCTGTCAGAGAGCTGCGCTCAGGTCGTGACCACTTCCCTCTTCCTCGCCTCAGTTCTTCGAGACCTGTCAACAGGGACCCGAAGGAGTGGGGTGGAAAGAATAGCGGCTTTGGACCTTACGGGGACCGTGGTTTTACCCCGCTGCCAGCTTTAGCCGCCAGTGGTGCCCCATTCCCTCTTTTGACCCTTTAGCTCCCAGTGTGCATGGCCTGCCTGGCTGGTGCTTGCTGCCACTCACGGCCTTCTGCAGGATCTTCGCAAGGCTTCATCCTCCTTCTCCCCGGCAGACAGATCATCGAAGATCCATTTTCCCCCTCTCCCCCCCCCCCCACAGCCCTCCTCAACTCACCTCTGCCAACCTCCGCAGGCCAAACCAGGTCTCCCTAATAAGAATTCTCCCCAGATTCTTTATGGGGCTTTGATCTCAAAACTGGTAAAGAAGCCCTGAGGCATACAACACTATAAGGCAGGGCAGGACTGGGGAGACACACAGACACTGCGTGCCCCAATCCTTAGGGCTTTGAAGGTTGGGGTCTGCCTTTGTCTTACTTTCAGGCAAGGGCTGGGCCCCTCAACAGCACCCCAGCTCTCATTTCTCTGTATCAGTTAGCTTTCCTTGGCCCCTCACAGGGTGTCTCCTTCACTCCAGGGCCAGCTGAACTCTGGCACTAGAAGATTCTCTGCAGCTCTCCTTCCTGAGTCACACAGATGTAAAGCCTCTGTCCCTGGCCACCACATCTTCCCAACCACAATGAACTGTCCTCAAACCAAGATGTACCCCTCTTCCAGCCTGCTCAGAAGGAAAAAAAAACGAAAGAGTGTCTGAGTTAGGCTAGCCCAGCTTCACAGAGCCGGGAGTCCTGGAGAATGCTGACCTCTGATTCAGCACTCCCAGCTGTCACCGGGTATCTGGGTTCTGTCTTAAGCCCTTCCCAGGGAAAGAGGTATTACACAGGTGTAACTGCTTGGCCTGACTGAGAGCTGTCACTTCCTGACCAGAAAGCAGAGTCCTGGCAGCCTCTTTGAAAAGTCAAAGCCTTTGATGCTGTCAAGGATGAAGACGAAGGCTGTCGAGCACGCGTGTGTGCGCGCGCACGCGCGCACACACACACACACACACACACACACACACACACACACACACACCATGCCTCTGCCCCTCCCTGGTGGCCCCGCCCTCTTACTGCATCAGCACCCCATCTTCCTTACACTCAGGGTGCCTCACCGGCCTACTCTGGCTCCTAACCCACCCTGATGGAGCCCTGAGGGAGCAGGCATCCCCACGAGCACCAAGATGCAGGCACGGCTCTGGCTGGTCTTCAGTGTGAAGCTGGCAGGTAAGACCCAGAGCGGGGTAGCACAAGCCTACTCTGGAGCAGGGCACTTAGAGCTGGCAGTCTTAGCAACAGGAGGAACAGCCAGGAGCCTGGCTGACGGAACAGGGCAGGCGGGGAGGCACAGGCCCTGACCATGGGGAGAATCCTCTCAGGAGCTCATTTCCCAGAGACGCCTGAGGAACTAGGGCAGACGCCAGCTCTGTCCCACAGCCTGAACTAGAAGGGGAGAGGGGAAAGGAAGAAGAAATAAAGAGTGAGAAATGCAGAACTGACGAGGAAACGCAGTTGTTCAGGGCGCTCACAGCGAAGTGCCCATGCAGCTCCCAGAGGCTCCGTCTGGCCCAGGGTCTGTAGACACACTCTTAGTACTTTCGGGGAAGTGCTTCTAGTGAACTGGACAGACATCGCTGTAGCTGGCTCTGGCAGGGTGCTCACTATGGCCACCTACTCTCCAGTGTCCTCAGGAGTCAGGGTCCTGTGTAGCACGGCTTCCCCAAGAAGCAGCATGGATATTGGGGCTGGCACAGACATGCCGCTTTACTAAAGTCTGTCATTGTGATCGGACCCAGTCAGCGGGCTTTTTAGAGGGAGACTCCTCAAATCTTTGCTGGTCTGGCACCACTTAAAGTCCAAAACTGATTACACAGTTGACGGAGATGGGGCATGCCAGCCCCTGCCTCTGACCTGGTTAGCTCAACTACGTCACAAATGAAAAGGAGGCAATCCAAGCCTCTAAAGCTACTGCTGATCTTTCTAGAAATGCCAGGTCCCTCAGAAAATGGAATCCTGGGCTACCAAACTGATAAAATGAGACCGTGTGTGACTTCAAGCCTGGCCGTGCATGTCCTCTGGGCTCTTTGGAAGGGCTCCTGCTGTCTGTATATTTGTGGCCCCATTTTGTGTGCAGGTTTCCTCAGTTCAGGGGCTCTGAGTTCATTCGCGCAAGGCCTATGGCCTGGGTTTGGGAATGAGTCCACTGCACGCAGGCTGTGTGACCCTGAGTGTGCCTTTCTTTCCCTCAAGCTCTGTTCGCCCCCCCGAAGGATTAAATCAGACAGCACAGGCTATGCCTGATGCACCGTCATACAGACCAATGTCCTCACTTTGGCCAGTGACCAAAACAATACAAATGGCTGCGAGGGCACAAAAACCGTAGCCCCATCAGGGAAAGGGAGATGTAGTGGTACCTGAGCCACAGGGGAAGCTCAGAGTGGTCCGGGGTGGACTCTGGGTTTAGTTCATCACATCAATCCTAGGGAAGGCTGTGATGGGGCCGGAAGGCCTGAGCCACAATTAGAGACCGTGATGGCGCCATTAACTCAAGCAGCTGATTCTTCCCGGCTCACACACCCTCCAGTCTCTGCTCTGTCAGTCCTGTCCTCTGTATTATATCTTGGCCATGGCCCTCGGCTCCAAGCCAAAGAAAAAGGCTTTCTGTTTCAATGCGGGTTTGTTGGAACTCACATGATCTTGGATGTGAAAGAACTTAGTGGGAGACTCCTTGAGACTTCACTGGATGTCTAGAACATCTCCCGAGACCACAAACCTGCTGGCAGAATTCACCTGTCTGCTTCACACAGGCACCGCCATGGTCCAAGTATGACGACCTGTGTAAGTGTGTCGCCATTCACGTATGATTTCTCTCCTTTTCTTCCCCCTGAAATTCTCTAGGTAGTGACCTCAGGCTGACCTCTCACACAAAGCAAGCCTCCTGACCCAACTTCTCAAGTGTACACCATCATGCCTGCCTTTTTTTCTTTTCTTTCCAATCCTCAGAGCAAGCAGGACAACCGCAGCAGGCCTAGCTGATCTTCTTCACAGGAGACCCGGACTTGGTGACCTCTGAGGTCCCATGACTGCTAATGGGCAAAGCTGTCTGCACAGCCATGCCTGCAACTCCTTCTGCCTGCCCAGTTTTTTCATCTGAGACAAATGGACTGTCAATCTGGTCTCTGTAATGACTGCCCTTCCCTGAGGGGCAAGAAGTCAGTGACAGGTCCCCTGCGGGACCTACCAGGGTCGGCAGCGCCTTTAACTAGGTCCAGAATCTCACGTTGTCCAAACTAGTCTTTCACTGGGCCTGTGACTCCAAAGTCCTCTCTCAGCTTGCCCCATGTCCTTTTGACTGCCTAGAGCTACCAAAGACTTATTTCTGCAGAGCCACTGCCAGGTGAGGCGGGCAACTGGCCTTGGCTTTCAACATTGGCTCTCTGAATTTGAATTCAGTGAGACTCCAAACAAGTTAACTTCATGCCAGTGTTTGCTCATGTGGGGAAGGGGGATAAACATCCTGGAGCCAGTCTGAGACTAGCTTAAAATGATTTACGCCCAGAGCCACAGGTGGCAATAGCTCATCAGCCAGGGCCTCTGCAAAGGCGAGCACAGTGAACCTCCCGTGCAGGCAATGCCTGTGAATTTGAACACACTGACTGGTGTTAACACCCGGCTCTTTCTCCAGGCACTCTTCTGTCGTGGCCTCCAGTACAAACTCACCATGATTCCGAGGCCCCACCACTGCGCACAGAAATGTGTGCTAGTGTTTTCTGTTCCTTCTCCTTTCTAGGGGTTGAACTCAAGAGATCAGGTTTGATGGTAAACACCTTTAGCTGCTGAGCTATCTCCCGAGCCCTACTCTTTTTTTAAAAGCAAGTTTTCATGTAGCCCAGGTTAGCCTTGAACTCACTGTAGCCAAACTTGAAGTTCTGATTCTCCTGCTGCAGCCTACAGAGAGCTGAGACTGATGTGTATAACCAGCCTGGTTTACTTCTTCTGGTTTCCTATAGCTCTCTGGAGCAGCTCTGCCCTCGTTCAGACTCCTGACTCCAAAACACTTCTAACCAGTCAAACGTTAGAAATATCCTGCGAAGCTAATACCCTCTCTAAGACCTCACTCATCTACTGGTTGAGACAGCGCCGGGGATCCAAGGACAAGCGCTTTGAGTTCCTGGTCTCCTGGAATCCTTCCAAAGGAGTTGCTGTGTATGGTGAAGGGGTGAAGAAGGAGCACATGATTGTGTTTTCACATCTAAGCCGGTCCAACCTCAACCTCACGAGACTGAAGCTGGAGGACAGTGGCACCTACTTCTGCATGATGATCGGGAGCCCCCAGCTGATCTTTGGGAAAGGGACAGAGCTGAGAGTGGGTAAGAATGCTTTCAATGCTATGAAGGAGCCTGCAAGCATGTGTACTCACGCACACACACACACACACACACACACACACACACACACCCTCACTCTGAAGTCATGAATAATCATGCCACCTCTAAGACTAATAGGAAATACACAGAGAGGTACCCAGGCCAAGCAACCTTTGATTGCATGTAGCCGTGTCCCTTAATGCTGCCATCCACCCAGCAAATGGTATATTCCATTTATATTCCATTTGCACTTTGGATGGGAAGCAGATGAGGTGAAAACAGACAGGTCAGTCAAAAGTGGGTGCTTGTGATTCCGATGGAGACACAGTGGTGCCTCTGCCCTTACACAATCTCAGGAACCCTGAGTGTAGATACAGACTGTCAGTGCCTGGGCACACACACACACACACACACACACACACACACACACACAGAGAGAGAGAGAGAGAGAGAGAGAGAGAGAGAGAGAGAGAGAGAGAGAGAGAGCACTTGCCCTGAGCATTCTTTGTGGGGTTCTATGGCTCAATTCCACTCTTGGGGCTTCAGGGAGATAAAGAAACTGCACCCCAGGCCTAGCCAGGCTACCAATCCATTGCACGCCTCCCCCCACCCACAGCCTCAATTTCCTAATCTGTACAAGGCAGCTGCTGGCCCACCTCTAGTTCTCGGAAGCTGTGCTTTTGTTAATTAAACGATCATATGCAGAAGTACCTTGCAAATCATAGACATGATTTTGTTTTCTGAGAGGAATTTAAGTAATAAGAAATAAGTGAAATGAATTTCACATTTTATTGAGCCCAGATTACCGAAACAGTATTAGCATTTTGGCAGGTAACCTACTTTTCATACAGGGCATTTGGTGCCTATTTTCTGTGTAGCACATTTCTGTTCAGACTAGCCACCCTAGACAGTAAGGATTCACCCCTTGGGGTGGAAAGTGATCATTGTAGATTCTGTCAGGCCAGAGGTTGGCTGTGGTTCTTTCTCCAGCTCAACCAGGGCCGGGCTTCTCACTGTCTTGCTTCCCACTCGCCTGAGGGCTGAAAGTCACAAGAGCACCCCAGCTAGCCCCAGAAGTAGGGTCACTCGGGCTAGGGGGTATAGAGATGGTTGGGATAAGGCCAGAGTTATAATGAAAAGCAACAAGGAAAACAAAAATAGGGCGAGGTCTCCATAGCCTCGCTACTCTCTGGTCTTATATGGTCGCGGTTCCGGGAGGAGTAAGGTCAGGTTGCGCTTGTTTTTTTGCTTTTGTTTCTATGATCCCCATGCCTTCCCAGTGCTTCAGCGTCAGAGGAAGGTGGACATGAAGTAAAAGCAGGTAATTTTTCTTCTTTACCTAGCCTGGTTGCCATGTTTCTGAGTCCTGTGTGCTGCCCAGCTGCCCAGGATCAGCAGTGTCTTCCTGGTGACAAGGGCACCCAGAGCCTGAACTTACCTGCCAGACTGGAGGGTCCAAGAGTTTTAGAGGAGAAGCTTGGGTGGTTTAGAGAGTGTTGGGGAAAACAGGCTTCATTCAGGTCCTCAAGTACACTATGGGTTCCAAGGACCTGTTCCCCCCCACCAAAAAAAAGAGAGGGAGAGACAGAGGGAGAGAAAGAGTTGAACTCACAGATCAGGAGGAATGAAGGAAACCTGACTTAGAGCAAGATGAAATTAAAACAGAGAAATCTCATCCTGTCCCGATCGCCCCCAGCAGACCCAGGTTGCTGTGCCAGTCAAGAGCCTGGAGCAGCTCCAGCTAGCTTCCCGCTAGGCTCGACACAGAACAGCCAAGAGACTCTTGCTTCTTTGAGTGTGAGGTGAGGCAAATGGACTCAGTTTAGGGGTCAGGAGCACAAAAGGACTCAACACCTGGCAGGTCCAGACCCTTGGACCTTGTCACTGCTATTGGCTGTCACTTTACAACAGCTCCCTGGTGCCAATGGCCAAAAGCCTTGTAGTGACCTAATGCGGTTAATGCTTTGTCAGAGGTGGTATGGGAAATGATCTTTCGGTTTTTCCTAGTCCCTCTACTACTTCGCTGGATGTAGGGTACAGGAGATTCGTTTCCTTGGTTAGCAAAATTTAAGGGTGGGTGGTCCGGCGCACCGCACCTCATAACCTCATGGTCTCCCGTCTCAATGTTTCAGCCCCACTGCCCTCGCCCTCCCTCTCCCAACCCCTCAGTGTGAGATGAGGAAGGGCCGTCTCAGAACCTCATGGTCTCCCTGCTCAAAGTGTCAGTCCGACTGTCCTCTCCTATCCCTCTCCCAGTCCCTCGGTGTGAGATGAGGAGGGGCCATCCAAGACAAGGAGAAGGGCCTGGAGTCCCAGCCTTTCACTGACCCACCTCTCCTAGCTGTGGTGCTCATGTCGGAACAACCTTCTTCTTTCCATCGGCTTAGGGCCTGGCAAGGAGGCTGAGAGCTTGGTCATGCAAAGGACCAAGAGGTCTTCTTTGCTTTGTCTTGTTTGCAGTAGGGTCTTTCTACATAGCCCCAGCTGTCATGTAGACCAGATGAGCCTCCTAGAACTCACAGAGATCCACCTGCCTCTGTCTCTCAAGTGTTGGGATTAAAGATGTGTGCTGCTATGCCTGCCTGGACCAAGGACCTCAGCCCAAGATCTGCCAAGCATAGTCACGCCTTCTGCCTGCCTGCTTTGCTAGGTACTCTGCTCTCTTGAATCTCACAACAAAATAGAAACCACCATCTTTATGTTTTGTTTTGTTTTGTTTTGTTTGGGGGTTTTGTTTGTTTGTGTGTTTTTGTTTTTCAAGATTTCTTTGTGTCACTCTGGCTGTCCTTGAACTCACACTGTAGACCACGCTGGCCTCGAACTCACTGAGATGCGCCTGCCTCTGCCTCCCGAGTTTTGGGATTCAAGGCGTTCACCGCCACTGCCTGGCAGTAGTCATCTTCTTTACAGCAGATAGGAAGCTGAGGAACAGACGACAGCCCAGGCTGCACAGTTGTTGATTATGGCATAGTTGTTGATTATGGCTCATGTCTGGTGGCTCCACAGCCTCTCTCCAGGACACCAAGCTACGCCCATGTATAGGCTCTACATTCATCTGAGAACTGAGAAACCAGATCTGAATTCTTGCGCTCTGGGACCTGATGCCCTGTGGCAGCCCTGGAAGGAAGGCACACAATCTGCCTGTGAGAATTGCTGCTTACGTGGCTGACATATGGGTCTTGCTTCTTTCTGTAGTTGATGTCCTTCCTACAACTGCCCAGCCCACCAAGACGACTGTCAAGAGGAAACCGTGCTCAGTCCCCCCATTAAAGCCCCAGAAGGGTAAGTTTTCCATCGTTGCACCCACAGAAAAAATGGCAGCTCCCCACTTTCACTCCCCCCTTTTTCCTTCACCCCTTCCCTTCTCTGTTACAAACTCTTGCCGAGTCTTCATTCTGCTGTCTATTTCTCTAGCTCTAAGCTGGTGTCAACAAAAGGGACGATGAATATGCCAGCAAGTCACAGTCTAGTGAGGCCACACTCACAAAGCATCCCAGAATAAGACGTTAAGGAAAATACAGTCACCCAAACACCGCACACAAATGCTCACAGCCGCACAATTCATTATAGCCAGAGAAGCAGACACACCCTGATGTTCCTCAACTATGCACAGGCAAACAAAACAGGATACAGGGGGCTGGGGATTTAGCTCAGTGGTAGAACACTTGCCTAGCAAGTGCAAGGCCCTGGGTTCAGTCCTCAGCTCCAAAAAGAAAGAGAGAAAGAGAGAGAGAGAGAGAGAGAGAGAGAGAGAGAGAGAGAACAAAATCCAGACAATACACGGACACATAGAGAATGAAGTACTTGGGCTCACAAGATGGCTCCGAAAGCAGCAGCTCTTGCTGCCGAGCCTGACTGTTCAGTGCAGGAGACCCACATGGTAGAAAGAGAAAACTTACTCCTGCGAGTTCTCCTTTAACTTTCACACGTGCACACCACGGCACTCAAATGTGCACACCATATACCCAGTCAATTAATAAATGTAGTTTAAAAAAATAATTAAGTACTGTCTAGGTATGGCAGTTCATGCCTGTAGTCCTAACATTCAGGAGGCTGAGGCAAGATCACAAGTTCAAGGTCAACCTGAGCTATTAGGAGAAGCCCTGATGAAGAAGAAAGGAAGAAAGCAGGAAAGAGTGAGTCCAGATGTGGTGGTGCACATCTGTAATCGCAGCACTCAGAAGGTAGAAGCAAAGGATCAGGAGTTTAAAGCTATCTTCAACTGCATACCATATTTGTGGCTAACCTGGGCTATGTAAGACCTTGTCGCAACACCTTCCCCCCAAATAATATACTGATACATGCTTATGTTTGGGTGAATCTTGACAACACACAGTGAAAGGTTAGTTATGAAAACCAAAAACAAACCCCACAACACATTTTAACCAGGTGGGGTGCCCCATAATCCCAGTACCCAGGGGCAGAAGCAGATGGATATCTCTGAGTTCAAGGCCAGCCTGGTCTACCAAGCAAGTTCCAGGCCAGTTAGGGCTACATAGAGAACCCTATCTTGACAGCAATGAAGACCATAATTTGTGTAGCTTCATAGATGTGAACCGTCCATGGGGATGAAGGTCACAGAGACAGAAATAGATAAAAGGCTACCTGAAGGTAGTGCATTGGGGAGCAATGAGAAAATCTTCACAGTACAGAGTTTTGTTTTTCTGGGACTCTCAAAGTGTCCCAAAGTTAGACACCTCTCTAGGAAGATACTAAAAACCATTGCGTATGCTCTAAGTTTTCTCTGAGGCTTGGCTTTTCCATGTAGACCCTGGCTGCCTGGAACTAACATTAACCCAGGCTGTCCTCAGTTTCCCAGTTCTTCTGCCTTAGGCTCACACAGGTTCTGGGAGTACAGACATGTACACCATGCTCAACATTCTATAAACAGGTGGAGTTTCTGGTTTGCAAATCATATCACAATCAAGCTGTCAGCAAACAAAGCTTCCAGGTCAAGCACCAGCGGTTCACTCTCAATGTCTAGCAGAGGAGCTAGCACAAGGGGGGCGGGGGAGGGGTCTGACAAGCTAGCAAGTGAACGCCAGACTTCTCATCTGGAGCAGGCACACGTGTACCTTTGAAGCCATAAGCTCAAATGTGCTCTGGAAAAATACTGACTTCCACCCCCCAAAAGCTGCTGGTGACAAACAGTTCCATCTGCCACTACCCAGAGTACAAACCACATCACCAGGACTACTGGGTGCAGCTGGCAGAAAAGCCCCAGAGGAAGCGTCCCCCGTAGGGTCAGGGAGACAGGGAGGGGGCTGCCTCCTGAGGTCTCCTAGGGGTTTGTGCCTTATGCCTACAATCCCAGCATCTGGGAGGGTGGGGCCAGCAATCAACCAAGAGTTTGAGATCATCCTCAGCTACAATGCAAGTATGAGACCAGTCTGGGTTATTTGAAACCCTGTCTCAAACAAAAATATAAACCCCACAGAATACAGCCTTGTTGGCCTCGTTTTTTCAGAAGGCTGAGGCAGGGGGATTATTGAATTCATAAATTTGAGAGTAGTCTGAGCAACATAATGAGATATTGTCTCAAAAAATAAATAAACCAGGCATGGTGGTTCTTACATGTGATATCAGCACTCCAGAGGATGAGGCAAGAGGATCAGTGTAAGTCTGAGGCTAGCCTGGACTACGTAGTAAGTTCTAAGCCAGGCTGATCTACAGAATAAGATCCTGAATGAAAAAACCCACACATACATGCATCGATATATACACACATAAACGGGAAGAGAGAAGGTCCAAAAAGAAGAGCAAGAGGGAGAAAAGGAAGGAGAGAGGAAGTAAGAAAGGAGAAAGAGGCCTTTATATATAGAGAGGCAGCAATTAGCTGGAATAAATAGCCATGCTCCTCCAACCCAAACAGCATGATGCTTCTCTGGCTTCCACTTCAGGGTGGTCTCTCCGCAGGAGCCTCCTTTGTCACCGCCTCTCCTCCGCTGCTCTAAAACTAACCACTACCTGTGACAATAGGCTCACTTGGACCTCACCCACTGGGTGAGCCTTGGTCAATTCAATTCGCCATGCTGTGCAAGAGTCTCATCCGCACTCTGCCAGCTGAGCTAGGTGCCCAGCCCTGCCCAGCCCAGCCCAGCTTTCTCAAAACTACAGAGTGAGAGGGAGCGGTGAAACCACTCCTTGCCTTCCGCCCTCTAAAACTGAAGCTTTCTGTTAGCGCTGTCCCTGGCGCATAGTGCATGGTATGCACCTGGCTGAAATTCTCTTCCTCGGTCGCCTGCAGAGGGTTTTCTGGACTTCTCAACCAAGAACCCAAACCTGGGGCTTGACTCTGCACCTCCGCCCTTTAAGGAGATCAACTACGGGGCTGATCTGAGACTATTGAAGACGGTTCTAGAACTTTTTTTTTTTTTTTTTTTTTTTTTTTTGAGACAGGGTTTCTCGGTAGCTTTGGGACCTGTCCTGGAACTAGCTCTTGTAGACCAGGTTGACCTCGAACTCAAAGATCCGCGTGCCTCTGCCTCCCGAGTGCTGGGATTAAAGGCTGCGCCACCACCACCCAGCTTCAATAGCATGCAAAAACTAGACAAATGAATAGATATCCAAATCACAGAAGAACGATCATGTAAGTGGCTAATGCAAGCAAACAGGCCAGAGCCCACTCAGAATTAGGACTGAAGTAAACTCTAGACTGATGAAAGCTAGAACACCATTAACAAGGGCCAGTGAGGTGCCATTGGGCAGGAGTGGAAGCAGAGGCACCTGGCAGTCTAATGCAACCAGAATGGACAAAGTCTGTGGTTCTGTAGTCCTCATTTTCAGCTTCTGCCTCAGGAAGGCACCTGCGTACAGAAACGTGCCAGAACGTTCTCTACGGGGCCGTTTCTAAAAGTAAAGAACGGGAGACAGCTAAGTTCCCGCTGGCGGCTGTCCCCAGGACCTCCTGTGTCTCTGCTGGGGAAAAGAACATGCCAGTGTGATTAAAGAATCGGGAGAGATGCATTTGCAGGGGGAAAAATGAATACAGTACAACCCACTGTGCTAAAAAGGAGAAACTGGGGGGCCGGGGATGTAGCTCAATGCTTGCCCAGCATACACAGGCCCTGGGTTCAATCCCTAGCCCGGCAGAAGTGGCCATAGCGGCCCACAAGTGTAATTCCAGTACTTGAGAGATGGAGACAGGAGAATCAGAAGTTCAAGACCATCCTTGACCACAGTGAAGTAGAGACCAGTCTGGGGTACGGGAATCTTTGCATTTAAAATCAAAACACAAAGACAGCGGTCAGGGAGATGATTTCTCAGGGCAGAGTGCTGGCAGTGAAAGCATGAGGCCCTGAGTTTAAACCATGAGTGCCCACATGAGAAGCTGGGCACAGCGACAGACACCTGTACCCCAGCCCTGGGGGGGTGGAGACAGGAGACCCCTGGGGCTTGCTGGCCTCTGGTCTAGCACCAGGCTCAGTGAAAGATGCTGTCTCTCTCAAGGGAACGAGGTAGGAGGTGGTCGGGCAGGACACCTACCATCCTCCTTGGCCCTCTGTGCTCACACCCATGTGCACACAACACATACTCGTATGTATATGAGCAAACAATGGAAACTGTGCGTGCCTGTGAGTTTAGATGTGAAGGGGAAGATTATGAAATTATTAATGTTGTTCTCTGAGAACTCCAACCAGGTGTAAAGAACAATGAAAATATAGCTGTATATCATGAAATCCAAATAAAGGGTTGTTCTAATGAATAGTGAAATTTTATTACTAGGCATGAGATGTATCTACTTCCTTTGAACATAAACAACTCCCAGTTTTACTGACACTTTAAAAGTATGGATGTAACAAGACATTTTCTATATAAAATTACCTCCATGTTATTTAAAGTGAATTTCAAAGTCGACCAGTAGGAGGTATGCTAAAAATACAATCAGTGGGGTTACCTTCTGGTAGGGAAGTTCGACCGATCTCTGTGAGTTCCAGGTCAGCCAGGGCTACCAAATGAGGGCTGCCTAGTGAGACCCATGTCAAAAGCAAACAACAAGTCAACCAGTGGCACCCTCCGGGAGGAGGGCCTGCCCCTGCCTATGTCGCAATCCGTACTGAATACGTAACATGTGTCATGTGTGTCTTTTCCAGGCATGACGTGTGGCCTCGTTACCCTCAGCCTGCTGGTGGCCTCCATCCTGGTTCTGCTGGTATCCCTGAGTGTGGCTGTCCACTTTCACTGTGAGTTGACGTTTCCAGGATCTTGTGAAGCCCCCATTTCCCTCCCTGAAGTGTACCTAGGCGTACTTCCTTCACTAGGGCAGCAGAGTAAAGGACAAATTTGCCCCCCAAAAACCGCATGGCTCTGCAAATGGTTCTTCCTGTCTTTGAGGGACTTTGGGGGAGGGCAGCAACTTGGACCCGGGGCTTATTGGATACTCTCTCCCATGAGACACCGCCCCACAGACCCAGGAGGCCAACGTGAGCCTCAACCTGTGTCTGCAGTCAGATAAACCCTAGGCTCAAGCCCACTGAAATACTCCTTCCTCAAAAGACTTTCATGTTGTCATCAATGGGTCTCAACAGCACACCCAAACATAGAACTTTGTCACCTACCAGGGATGCAATCTGTAATGTCCTCAGGGTCCCTGGGCTGCATAGATGGGTGCTTATGGTCGGTAGACATGAAAGCCCAGTGCCCCAAAGACCTTATCTGTGGCCTTTGTGTGGTGTCCACACCCCTGCTCGGTGGCACTGCAGGGAGACTCACGTGGCTGTTGCCCCCTGTGCCCTCGGCTCCTCTGTCCCCCCGGGCTCTGCAGGCACTGGACTCATAGAAAGGACAGGAAAGCAGAGGAGAGGCCAGACCAACTGTGGTCCCTCTATTCACCCCTGCCACCTTGAGTACATCCCTTTTCCTCCCTGGGCATCTATGAAGGGACAAGAACATCAGAGACACCAGCCACATCAAAGGCTCTCAACTCTTCCAAGGTCGCAGCATTCTGTGAATTTCTGACAGTTGTGGGTCCACTCCCCAGAGAACTGCAGCCAAGGGCGTGGACACTTTGGCAGACTATTATCCTCACCCACAAACCTGTGTACCCCGTTAAGAACCCCAGTGGTCGGGTTGAACCAAGCACACGGGCCTGCAATCCCAGTTCTTGGGAGGTAAAGGAAGAAGGATTAGGAGTTTAAGGCCAGCCTGGCTGCACAGTGAATCTGAGGTTTGAGGCCAACCTGGGCTACTTAGGAACCTGTTTCAAAAACAAATAAAAACGTTCTGTGAAGTAAACAACAATACACTTCTCTTTCCTGCCTGCATCCCATCAGGAGCACACATGCGCTGCTTTGGATGCCCTCTGAGGTCTGGTGCCTGGCCTGGTGCAAAAGGCAATGACATTTATTTTGTGCTATTGAGATTCAATCCCAAGGCCTTGTGTCCCACCACTGTGCTAGCCCCGCCCCCTCCAGTCTCCAGGAAAGCTTATTTAAGGTACAAACTGGAGCAGAAGAATTCCATTAAAACTCTGGCACTAACTACACAGCTTTTAGGCAAGTTGTTTGACAATTCACAAGCTCTGTGCCTCAGTTTCCACACACGTAAGATGGATATAGTAGTAGGAATAGGATCTGGGAGCATGTGTCAAGGCTGTTAAAAATGTGGGATGAATGGATGAATGAATGAATAATTTCAAATATTTTTAACCTATAAAAGCAAACAACAACAGAAGTGTGAAACGTGAAGAATTTGGGGCCCACCCTAGTACCCTAGATGTGGTGTTGGCTAACCCTGCTATCTTCCTCTCGGACTCTGTAGACTGACCCTAGCTATTGACCAACCAATGCTGACTGGTTTTTCTCTGCTCTGCTCCTCCAGGCCTTCGCAGGAAAGCCAGAATTCGCTTCATGAAACAGTAAGTGCTGATCTCCAAAACGTCACGGGGGCCTGAGAGTGTGGATAACTGGGCAGAGAGCTTGCCTAGCACGCCCAAAGCCCTGGGTTCGATCCCCGGCACTTACTTGGAAACCAAGTAGAGTGGTTTACTCCCATCACCCCAGCACTAGAAAACACAAAGTCACCAGGCATGATGGTGCACGCCTTTGATCCCAGCAATTGGGATGCAGAGGCAGGGCAATATCTGTGACTTTATGAGTTCCAGGCCAGCTAGAGCAGTTATACAGAGAAACTCTGTCTCAAAAAACAAAAATAAATAAGTAAATAAATAAATAAAAATTCAAAGCCATTCCCTGCTATATGGTACCAGCCAGCCTGGGCTACAAACCCTACATCAGAAATAATTAGCCAGCTACATCTAAAATACATGAAAAAAAAAAAGGTCCACTATATCTATCAACTCTTAGCAAGAGCCCGAGGTTTGTATAAGACAGAGGCTGTGGTTTATCCTCAACTGCAGGTCTAGGATCTCATCCTCAGACTCAGACAGTGTTCTTGCCTTTGATTTGTTGTTTTGGGACAGTATTTGATTTGTTGTAGTTTTGATCCTCCTGCCTCCACCTCCTGGTATATGAGCACTGAAGATGAAACTCGGGGCTTGGTGCACACGGGGAAGTGCTCTGCCAACAGCCCGGCCCAGCCTTGGATCTGATGTTTATCTTCAACAGAGAAGCTGTTTCACATCTGTCTGACATACATATCAATTTGCTCCTCAGAACACACACACATTTTGTTATGTTTTTTAATTGATTTTTATTGAGCTCTACATTTCTCTCTGTCCCCCTCCCAGCCTCTGCCCTTTTCTTCAACCCTCCCCCAAGGTCCCCATGATCCCAACTTACTCAGGAGATTTGTCTTTTTCTACTTCCCATGTAGATTAGATCCATGTATGTATCTCTTAGTGTCCTCATTGTTGTCTAGGTTCTCTGGGATTGTGATTTGTGGGCTGGTTTTCTTTGCTTCATGTTTAAAAACCACTTATGAGTGAGTACATGTGATAATTGTCTTTCTGTGTCTGGGTTACCTCACTCAAAATAATGTTTTCTAGCTCCATCCATTTGCCTGCAAAATTCAAGATGTCTTTTTTATCCTGCTGTGTAGTACTTCATTGTGTAAATGTACCACATTTTCCTTATCCATTCTTCGGTCAAGGGGCATTTAAGTTGTTTCCAGGTTCTGGATATGACAAACCATGCTGCTATGAACATAGCTGAGGACATGTCCTTGTGGCACGATTGGGCATCCTTTGGATATATACCCAAAAGTGGTATTACTGGGTCTTGAGGAAGGTTGTTTCCTAATTTTCTGAGAAATTGCCACACTGACATCCAAAGGGGTTGTACCAGCTTGCATTCCCACCACCAATGCAAAAGTGTTCCCTTTTCCCCACAACCTCTCCAGCATAGGTTGTCATCAGTGTTTTTGATCTTGGCCATTCTTAGAGGTGTAAGATGGAATCTCAGAGTTGTTTTGATTTGCATTTCTCTGATGTTGAGCATTTCTTTAGGTGTCTTTTAGCCATTTTTAGATTCCTCTGTTGAGAGTTCTCTGTTTAGGTCTGTACTCCATTTTTTTTATTGGATTATTTGTTCTTTTAATGATCAATTTCTTGAGTTCTTTGTATATTTTGGAGATCAGACCTCTGTCTGATGTGGGGTTAGTGAAGATCTTTTCCCATTCTGTAGGCTGTCGTTTTGTCTTGTTGACCATGTCCTTTGCTTTACAGAAGTTTTTCAGTTTCAGGAGGTCCCATTTACTAATTGTTTCTCTCAGTGTCTGTGCTGCTGGGGTTATATTTAGGAAGTGTTTCCCTGTGCCAATGCGCTCAAGTGTACTTACCACTTGCTCTTCTATGAGGTTCAGTGTGGCTGGCTTTATGTTGAGGTCTTTGATCCATTTGGACTTGAGTTTTGTGCATGGTGATAGATATGGGTCTATTTTCATTCTTCTACATGTTGATATCCAGTTATGTCCGCACCACTTGATAAATATGCTTTATTTTTTCCATTTGATATTTTTTGCTTTTTTGTCAAAAATCAAATGTTCGAAGGGACACACATGTTTGAGAAAAGACCATGCCTCCAAATGAAGGAGGCAATAGAGCCTTGTGCTCAAGGGAGGGACAGGCCTACATCTGAATTGGCGGCAAGCATCTTGCCCACTGAGCCTCTCTTCAGCCCTGACTGCTGTTTTTTATGGACTATTTACGATTGTAGTTTAGATGATGAGCAAGTTATGCTTTTTGGGCTGGGATCAGAAACCGCCTTCACCTACCAGACAAGAGTCATAACTTGAGGGTTTCTAAAACTAGACCTCCGGAGAGTTCTGTGCAGAAGTCTCCCCTTTGGGACTTCTGTAGAGAGTCATTCTAATTCTGTCACTCCCGAAGATTTGTCCCCACGTGTCCTTCCATTTCCACCTGCTCCCCAGTGACCTGACAATACCATTCTTGAAAAAGCTGGAGATGGAACCCTGAGATTTGGCAACTAGGAGTTCTATGGACTAGTGAGGCAGAGAGTGTGCACAGTGTGTGTGTGTGTTGAGAGAGGATCTCAAAGGCTGGCCCTGAGCTCATCTTAGACTCCTGATCCTGTAAAGTTGGTTTGTGGTTTTCAAATCTTTAAAACCCCTTCTAGTCCAGCCGTTATGGTCCAGGTCTGAACACAGCAGTCCTTGGGCCTCACAGAGCAACTATTAGCTAACAAGCTGCAACTTGAGGCAGGCAGTCCCACCTAGTGCTGTCCCAGAACGTCCTCCCAGCAGTGGCCCTGTGTGCACTGTCATCAGATCATCTTAGAAAGTGCTTCAAAGAGCAATGTCACTCAAAGCTAGGGGCTTCCACCAGTCTTTCTAAACATTTCTTTACCGTGTGTGTACATGTCCATTACGGCAGGTCAGAACAGCTGGTCCTGGATATTGAACTCAAGTCATCAGACTTGGGAGCAAGCACTTTAACCCACTGAGCCACCCTACTGGCCCCAAAGCTAGAGAGGTTTTAAATTATATTTGTGTGTTGGACGGTGGTGGCACACACCTTTAATCTCAGCATTGAGGAGGCAGAGGCAGGCAGATCTCTGAGTTCGAGGCCAGCCTGGTCTATAGATCAAGTTCCAGGACAGTTTCTGAAGCTACAGAGAAACCCTGTCTCAAAAAGAAAAAAGCAAACCCAAAGCAAATTAGGGAATTATATTTGTGTGTTATTTTGCTGTAGTTTGGTTTTCCTTGTGTTGTTTATGTTTTTCGGGTTTTTATGTTTGTTTATTTTGTTTTTTTGCCTTTTAGCCTTTTTAATGACAGAAATGGGCCCTAAAAGCCTCCTAATATAAAGCTTTCAGCCCCAGGCAGACCTGCTTCCTCCTCCATCTGCCATTGTTTCTGTTACAAGACATGTCGTGTCACTAGCCTGAGAATAAGAGTCTCACAACTTGCTGTGTCTTCCCAGGTTTCACAAGTGATCATCGCCCACAGCACTGATATCCTGCCGCAAAAGGACAATGACAGTGTTCAGTAAAAAAGCAGATCTAGACAAGTGAGAGAGGGATTCATTCAACGGTGGAGACTCCACTGCCTTGCTCAAGTCACCTGCCTTGAACTGCTGCAAATACCTCCGTGGAAGTCATGCATGGGGACCACGCGACTGTTCACCTGGAGTCTCCCGGAGAAAACCCCAGAACCCAGAGTCACTCACAAAGTGTGCCGAAGAACCAAGAACTCCCACCATGGCTCCCCTGTGGTTCTTTTACCCTTCTTGGACTGGACCTTAGATGGTGGCCTTCCAGTCACCATCTTCGTAAGTTGCTTGAACAGGCAGCATTTTTGGCTCTTTGACCCCTCATGGAAAAGAGCTGGGGGCAACCCTGGGTCTTCCCAGAGAAGACTGCCCATCTTCACAGGGAGAAGCCAGCTTGTGAGTTGCTGGGCTCTTGGCAGCCATCTTAGTCTCTCGAGACGTCCTGTGGGGCTGGGAGCCTGTTAGGTCAGGAGACTTCTACTTCATCTCCTAGTAGGAAGTTCTTAAGCTTCGCTTCTTCCTCTCGTTGCTTGGATATTTCTTTCACTCTCTGGCGTTTTTATGAAAATGTCATGGCTGTAAAAATAAAGTCCCGTGCTAAAGACACAAGCGCTTCCTGTGACATCCAAGGGTAGCCCCTCTACAGCGAAAGTGTTGACTTTAGTCAGAAAGAAGTAACAAGCATTGGGAGTGTAGAACTCTAGCCTAAATGCACAAGGGTTTAGTCGCCAGCCCAGGGCTCAGGGGTTTATTTTGTGTGTCCTCATCTTACATCTCAGACCCTCATTTGGTCACACAATGTGCCCTTAGGTTGAACTGTGGATGAAGAGGTTAGGAAGCACCTAGGACTCCCAAAGCCAGGCCATGCTGCCTCGGGGCCACACACTCACATACACACACACATGCACACGTACACACACATGCACACACACACACATGCACACACACACACACACACACACACACACCTGCAGTGATACTAGAAGCTCTTTTGATAGAAAAGAACAGGTGTTTGTTCCAGCCGTTGGAAGGCTTTGGAGTCTGTTAGCAAAAATAGAGTGGTTTTACTTACTTATTTATTATTTGTTGCTGAGACAGGGTCTCACTATGCAGCTATGGATTGCATCGAAGTCAATATGTATATGTGGCTAACCACCATATGTATATGGTGCAAAAATCCACCAGCCGCTGGCTCCCAAGTGTTGGCAATTTAAAAAAATATTTTATTTAGTGTGAGCATGTATGTGTGCATGTAGGCGAGAGAACAACTTTTAGAAGCTCGTTCTCTCCCTGCCCCGTGATTCCAGGCACAGTACTCGGGTCATGGGCTTGCCCTTTTACCCACTGGGGCATCTTACCAGGCACAATCCTGGATGACTTTTTTTTTTTTTAATGAGTTTTTTCATGGTGTAAAGAGGTTTCACAGATCAGGAGCCATCATGTTCCTGGAGATCCTGCAGACATTCTGGTAACGTTTTGGTATTTTGGTTTTTCTTTTGAAATAAGCTAAGGGAGAAAAGAACAGGCATACTCAATACAGCTGATAATTATGGAGAAGAACTCTTGGTAGGTAACAGGTTTTACAGACAAGAGCCCTAAAAATCTAGCACCTACGTCCCCATGTGTCCCTCCCTATTTCTGTTTCAGCAGCTGCTCACGAAAGTTAAGGCCCAGGGACTCCTGCATCAAGACAGGAGTCTTGTCCCAAAGCAAAGTGGTAGAACCAGAGTTATGATCGATTCATTTACTAATCATGTTTAGCCTCTGTGTCAAAAGAGGGAGTGACCAAGGAGCAATGGACTCAGAGTGGAGAGGGAGAATCCCAAATTTAAAAAGTCCCTGTTTGCCCCTTCCACGGCCTGGAGAAGCTTAGGACTAGCAAGGCAAAAAAACATTGCAACTGACATGTGCATTCCCAGAAGCACTGTGACATGGCCCATCCTGCATGCTCTTCGGGGCCTCTTCAGAGAAGGGTGAGAGCAAACTGGGCTGTGTTCTGAGGTCTCTGACAGTCACAGGAGGAAAGATGGCCCATGAGAAAGGGCCTCTCCTGCCTCTGAGGTGAAGTTGAGGCAGAACTGGGTGTGGGGGATCAGTGTAGGTGCAGGATGTCTTCGAGGGAAGCAGGGGCTCTCTGCAAATGACAGGCTGTGTCCCAAGACTGCTGGAAGAGTAGAAAAGTGTCAAGGTGGTCTCTCGCCCTAGCTGCACTGCGTGCAACCTCTGCTCCAGGGAGGCTCATAACCTGTCCGCAGCGGAAGGAAGAGCACACCTCATGGTTGTTCAGGTCACCTCAGACTGTAATATTTGAGCCTCCCCCTTACATTTGCTGTTGACAAGTTCAGGCGGGGCTGGCTGGCAGGAGGGGTTGCCCGCCTGCTGTGCAGGCAGCTGCTAGGAAGGCTCAGCTGGATCAAGCTTGGCTGCCAAGGGTCAGGAGCTGCAGTGCAAAGTCTGTACCCAGCACCTGACTGTTGTACAGAAGAGGGAACTGGGCTGTCACCACTGCCTATAGGTCTTTAATATATGCATTATGATATTACGTTGGGCTCGGCCTTCATTTTAAATAGGTCACACTCCATGCACAAAGAAAAACACAGTGAACTGCTCCTTGTGGTTCTGCTTGGTAGCCTAAAATTGGCTAGAACAATGACCAACAAAAATGACTAACAAAAAATGACCACAGAACACGTTAAAAAAACACATTTTTTTTAACCTAACGTGTTAAAAAAAAAAACAAAAGGTAATGAGGAGCCAGTTAGATACACTGTGGTCCAGCTTGTAAACGAGTCTATGCCGTCTTCAACCCAGCACCCAAAGAGCCAGTCAGGGCCACTTGGCTTGTCTCAAAGGATATATACTAAATATTTAAAATATAAAATATGTAAGAAAAAAATGATCCAGGTGGTGTCTGCACATGCCTTTAATCCCAGCACTTCTGAGGCAAAGGCAGGTGGATCTCTGTGAATTTGAGGCCAGCCTGGTCTACAGAGTGAGTTCCAGGACAGAGAAACCCTCTCTTGAAAAACAGAGAGATAGAGAGAGAGACACACACAGAGAGAGACAGACAGAGAAGAGAGAAAGATAGAAAGAAAGAAAGAAAGAAAGAAAGAAAGAAGAAATAAAATGTCACCCCACTGTCCTGCAGATTGGATTTTCTTCTAGTAATCTACAGAGTCACCAAGCATATGTTTACGTGCATAGGAAGGGACCTCTGAGACTCTGCTCTTCCAGAGGGTCCATTCCAGCATCTGCGTGTGGCACATAACCACTCGGAACTGGAGTTCCAGGCGGATCCAATGCCCTCTTCTGGCCTTTACAAACACCAGGTACGGAAGTAGTTCATAGACATTCATGCAGACAAAAGACCATATACACACAAAATAATTTTTTTGAAGAGGAATTTCCTTTTAGCTGTTACTAGCAGTAACTCTGGAGACTTTCGTGTCTGCTCTGTAAAACCATCGTCCTGGGACTGAGGCCGTAGCTCAAAGGGTAGAGTGCTTACCGGGCATGCACAAAGCTCTGGGTTTGTTCCTACCACCTCACAAACCCAGTGTAGTGGTGTGTGCCTGTAATCTCAGTACCCAGGAGGAAGAGAGAAGAGGGTTAGAAATTTAAGGCCATCTTTGGCTCCATAATAAATTTGAGACCTCATCTCAAAATAAAACAATAAAAATAAAAGCCCAAGTATAGAACATCGCAAAGAGTATTTGATCTGATTTTTGTAGGGATCTGTGCTTTCATATATTAATTCTATGATGGTGGAGACAAAGTGTTGGAAAAGACTCATTGCAGTTGTGAAAAAAACATTAGAATATACAAATTAAAGTACTTCTTCCATAAATGCAGCACGAAAATTCCTATAGTGTGTCTGAGGCCCCAACACGGCAGTCCCCTCGCTAGCAGCCGAGATGCCTTTGGCTGTACAATATAACCTCTGTGAGCTGGGATCTAGAATGTTAACACGTCTCCTCTCTGCCCAGTGGGGGGTCTGGGTTGACAACAGCAAGGAGAAGCATCTGGAAACAGCCCTGGTGTCAGAGAAGCTCAGCTGCAGGTGCGCTGCCCCCCAGACCCGGCACAGGAGGAAAGGGGGCTCTGACACCAGCCCTCGCTTTCATCCTTACTCATCGCGCTCCCCACCACAGCCGATCCTCAGCACCTATAGGAAGTGGGCGGCATGTTTTCAGAAAGAGATTCCCCAGCTCTTGTGGGTTGAGAAGCAGATCTGAATCTACCACCCAGTCAAAGAGAAAGAGAGAAACAGCCCTGGGTTCACAGGCCTCTCCTGGCAGTAAAGGACAAGGAGATTTCCTCTGTCATTTCTTGGGAAACCTCCTCAGTTCGTCACTGACACCCTTGAGGACATGAGTCATTGTTTCCTGGAGTCTTCCCATAACACGGGTGCCCGTACTCAGATCTGCATCCATAGTCTCCATATCTGGTTTTGCTGTTGTTGTTTGTGGTTTTGCTGTTGTTTGAGGGAGGTTGTTGTTTGGTTTGGGTATTAGTTTTTGTTGTCTTTTTGAGACTGGTTCTCATCTAGTTCTGGCCCCCAACTTGCTATGCATCCCCGAATGTCATTACTGATTCCTCCATCTTCCTCCCTCCACCTCCCAAGTGCTGTTTAAAGGAGCATGGCACTGTGCCTGGCTGAGCCCTCTTCCTCGGGAAACTTCATAACAGTTCAAATATCCTAATTTGGGTCACCTTCCACATGCCCAGCTCTCCCTCTGCATGGGTCGGGGGCACACTATGGGCAAGACAAGCCAGCAGGCCCTAGGGTATGGGGCCTTGCTCACAGGCACTTAGCAAAAAAATTTCCCAGTGTCCTTTTCACCAGCCAGAGCCATGACCTACAGAAGCTCACTGACTTTTTCCTGTCCTCTCTTCACATTGTCAATGCTCCTAAGCCTTGATGCAGGAAGCTAACCAAAGAAACCAAGTAAAATGCTGTTTAGAGGTCTTTATGATCCCAACAGCAGATTCTACTGAACTGAACCAGGGCGTGCCCCTCCTGTGGCTGCCCCTTCAGCAGCTTCCCAAAGCCATGCTTTCCACGCTCCCAAAGCCATCGGATACCTGGGAATGCCCAGTCTACCCAGCGTAAGTGACACCAGCTTGGTGACCAAAGAAAGGACACGGGCCCAGAGACACAGCTATGAACGGAGCACTTGTATGCCAGCCATGAAGATCCGTTGCAGACTGATCCACCCACCCCAGGAACTGACACTCATGGAGGGTGATTCAGGCCCACCTTTGAGAATAACCTGCCTGGATGGGTCACTGGCTAATCCTTAGTTCCAGCCCTGGACAAATGAACGAAAAAAATGCCCAGATGGGAAGACCCAAGGCAGGAGGTTTGAATCGGGTGTGAGAAGTCTTAACAGCCTCTCACAAGAGATTTTCTGAAGGTCTCTGTGGTTGGGTGGGGGAAAGGAGATGTGGGGAAGAGCTGGTGTGGGCTGGGAGGCCCACCTTCCCCAACGCTCCCCTCCCCAGCACCTCCAGCATCCTGTAAGCCTGAAGCTGGCTGCTGGGCCACCTCAGGCCAGGCTCAAGGCAGGCAGGACCCTTGTGCTCCACATTTGCCACAGGCAGGGGACATGTGGAGGGGAACCCAAAGGGAAGCTCAGCCATCACAAAACTCTGCCTGCCTTCAAGCTGGGACAAGAGAAGGGGAGTCTGAGCTGACCCTTCCATTATCCAGCACTCACCCCAAAGTCACACTGCAGCCTCAGTTCAGACACACAGAAGTAAAATGCTTTTTGGTGGCATACGCCTTTAATCCCAGCACTTGGGAGGCAGTGGCAGGTAGATCTCTGTGAGTTCGAAGACAGCCTGGTCTACAAGAGCTAGTTCCAGGACAGGCTCCAAAGCTACAGAGAAACCCTGTCTGTCTCAAAAAAACGAAGAAAAAGAAGAAGGAGGAGGAGGAGGAGGAGGAGGAGGAGGAGGAGGAAACAAAATGGACAAGCAAGTCCATGTGGAAAGTTTCTTGTGGGTTCTCCATCCCATATCTGGTGGTCTGCCTTGTGTTATAGGAGACAACAGATACCAAATCAAAGGCTCGCTGGGCCACGTCTCTGGGTGAGCCAGGAAGCCTGACAGCTGGGTAACAGTAC
Organism: Microtus oregoni; assembly: GCF_018167655.1. NCBI lineage: Eukaryota > Metazoa > Chordata > Mammalia > Rodentia > Cricetidae > Microtus > Microtus oregoni. Next base: position 12,632,419 of record NW_024543061.1, read on the forward strand.
ACAACACGGGAGAGGCAACGTTGGGCTTTTAGCTATAGAAGTCGAGAGTGAGCGTGTCTGTGCACACTCTGAGAGAGGCAAGCGAGGGCAAAGTGGATCCAGGGAAAGTTGTAATTAACTACTCCTGATTATCCTGAACACCGGTGTCTCAGTGAACAAGTAGATCTCAACCTGGCCAGTCCTGTTGGACACTAATTCCAAACACGTCCACTCCCCTCTCCTTCACTTTCAGTATCCAGTCTCTGTTAGGACCCTGCGTGTGTCTGTGTCAACGAGAGGAAGGCTGGCTCGCAGGTTCTCATCTACACAAAAGCTCTTTTCGGTTTGCTGTTTGTTTTGTTTCGTGACTGTGTTGCCCAGGCTGGCACCGACTGGCGATCATTCTGTCTTCTGCCTCCAGAACACTGGAGCCGCCACGCCCATCCTGCAGAGCTCATTTTCGAAGCGTGAGTTGTGACCCAGGCTCAGTTAAGAATATCTTTTCTAAGCCTGGCGGTGGTGGCACACGCCTTTAATCCCAGCATCCAGGAGGCAGAGACCAGCCTGGTCTACAGAGTGAGTTCCAGGACAGGACAGCCAGGGCTACACAGAGAAACCCTGTCTCCAAAAATCAAATATCAAATCAAAACAAAACGATAAAAGAATATCTTTCTTAGCCAGGCGTAGAGATACACACCTGTTGTCCTAGCACTCAGGGCTTGGAAGCAGAAGGTTCATGAATTAGAAGCCAGCCTGGGCTGCACAGCAAGTTCCAGGACAGCCTGGTTACCAGAGTGACAGGAGACAAATGGAAACTGTCGTAGGCATACACATGCCAGTAGGTGGTGAAATGTTAGAAGGGCAAAGCCAGCCAGGTGAAGTTAGGAGGTCAAGGCAAGAGGATCAGAAGTTCAAGGTCAGCATCACTGTTCATTGAACTGAAGACAAGCGGCAAGAGCCCCTCTCAAAAGCTGCTTTCTGGGGAGCCTTGACGAAGGTGCTGATGGTGGGAAGATGTGCATTGGCTGTGCAGGAAGAGCTTGGTGACACTGTGACAGTTAAGGCATGATCAAACTCAGCTGTCCTGGGAATGAAGCCCCGGTATAGGAGAAGCACCATTCTGTAAGAATAAAGACAAAGAGTCCCGCTATCCTTGGGGGTGGTGGAAAGTAACTGGTAATAACCCCAAGTTCATCAAGAGAGAGTCATCAAATAAGCGTTGGCTAGGTACTCCCCCAAAATATCATGAGCCACCAGAAGAATGACTTAGAATAAACTGAGAGCGCTGAGGTGACTCGTCGCACAAGGATGCTCAGGCCTAATGCCCACAGTTCCATCACTGGGACCCACAATACGGAAGAAGAGAGCTGATTCCTACAAGATATCCTCTGACCTCCACATGTGCTCTGTGGAGTGCACAAGTAGGTACTCATGACAGCACACACACACATACACACACACACACACACACACACACACACACACACACCACATGCATGCACGTACCTGCATCCATGCACAGACTAGCTAGCTAGGTAGGTAGATATAAAAAATTTATTTGAAAAAATGAGTTGGCAAGATTGCCAGACAGACAGACTCAACTTCTAATGGTTGGATTTACACTCTTTTGACTTTGTGATATCGTACGTTCAGTAGAAACTGAACTTTTGAGTTTTGAATTTTGATCTTTCCTTGGTTAGTGAGATGCAGTGTGATAACGCTCTTCTGAGCAGCAACAGCAAGCTGCGGCTCACAGTGGGCCACATGGTCGTCAGGGAAAGCAGACAGCATTTCCCTGTGCAGGGGGCAGCTGAACGGGGCTTTTGGCAGACTGGGTAGATTCAACGTCTCTACAACTTCAGATATTTTCAAGGCGGGGTAAGTTGATCGGGACAGAAAAGAGCACCAGGAAACACGTAGGGAGGAAAAGAGGGATTTAGAAAATGTAAAATATGGCCCTGTTTTTATTAAACAAACAAACAAAAAAAAACCACTTGATCACCCACAGAAAACAGAACTCTGAATCCCCAGCCGTGTGTCTAGAGTCGAGCAAGGAGGCAAATGCCAGCCAGAGCAGGACACCTCAAGGTCACACTGTGTCTGAGTAAAAAGCAAAATTTCCCCTGCCAAAAAGACTTCATTTTATTTAAGTATCAAGAGATTTATTTTTAAATTATTCATCTTTTTGTTTCATTAATTGATTTAAAATTTATTAAAAAAAATCTAACAATGTTTTTATTTGTTTCTTGAACACTCTAATTCCAAAAACGATCAGAGGTGGCTCACAAAACCAGACACATAGGGAGCTGTATGACTCAGAGAGCCAGGGACTGGAAGGTGATGTGGAAAGCCAGGGACTGGCGAGATGGCCTTCTGAATCTAGGCAAGCATTTCACCAGCTGAACCACCTCTCCAGCCCTGGGTCACACAGTTTTTGCCAAGTGTCCACAAGAGGACCCTATCCTCAATAAATACTGTTAGGAAAATGTCCCACACTAAACACCAACTCACAGCCAGCAAAGACTAAATATACCAAAGCCATAAAACTTCCAGGTGATGGGGCTGGAGAGACGGTTAACACACGATGGTAAGCATGTAGGTTGCTGCAGGCATTGTGGAAACACGGTATGGCGGTGCCTAAGGAAATGACAAACTAGGACAGCGGGATGTTTCTACAGGTGAAATATTTGCTATGGAGCCTTGAGCTTGATCCCCTGGTCCTACATGGCAGGAGAGAACTGAGAGCTGTCCTCTGACCTCCACCTGCGTGCACGAGGGCACACCTCACTACATATGTGTGTTCTTGATAAAACTAAAGAAAGAAGGGAATGGAGAGGTGGTTAAGAGCACATACTATTCTTCCAGAGAAGCCTTGGGGCAGCTCAGCCACTTTTAATTCCAGCTCCACGTGATCTGACCCCGTCTTCTGACCTCCAAGGGCGCCTGCACTCACACCACAGAATCCTAACACATATGCAGAATTGAAAAGAAATATTTTTTAAAAAACATAGATAAACTAAAGGTAGACGCCCATGTGGCTCAGGAATCCCTCTGCTAGCCTGGTCTCTGTGCTCACTGCACCTCTGTCCACGATGCCCAAGGCACAGAAACACCCTAGGTATTGGTTGATGAACGTGATTCATACAACACACACAGGACTGCTGCTGCTCCGTGGAAAAGAAGATTCACTGTTTGCCACACCGTGGATGAGCTTGGAGGGCGTTATTCTAAGCAAACGGGTAATGGAAGAAAGAATAATGTATAATCTCACTTAGATGTGAAGTCGAGAAACAAAAGCTGAGTTTGTGAAGACAGATAAGGAAACAGTGGTTACCACAGTGGGGGTAGGGGAGGAAACAGAGCCATGGCCGTCAGAGGACACAGATTACCAGCCATGAAGGAGGAACAGGCTTGGGGACCAATGTTAATTGAATTGTAGTGTTTGGGGGATTTTTAATAGCTCTTGTCAAGAACAAAGCAAAGATGTGCACTGACAGATACCCAGTCTTCCTCACCATCGTAACCGGTGACTGACTGTCTGTCTGTCTGTCTGTCTGTCTGTCTCTTGCAGACTGTGCTGCAGCCAGCGCATACATACACAAATTCGTTAAAAGCCCCCAAACATGAGCATGTACCAGGGAAATAAATAAGAATATGCCATAAAGTATATAACGAGTGTCGTCAAGCATGGGTGTTCGAGAAGGAAACTAAAAAAAAAAAAATCCATGACTTCTCTTTTTGAGGCAGGGTCTCATATGTCACAGCTGAGCTTAATGTCACTCTGTGCTGTGATCATAGGCTCCATAGCCCATTCACACAGTGCTGGGGAAGGACCCCGGGGCATGCTGGTACACCACCACCTGAGCTTCAGCCCCAGCCCTACAATGGGAAAACTTACAAAGCTAGTATAAAGTACTACACACCTAAGCAGTCTGGAGATGGCTCAGTGGCTCTTCCAGAGGACAGAGCTGGGTTGCCAGTGCCCTGTCAGGTGGCTCACAACCACCTGTAACTCCAGCTCCAAGGGATCTGATGCCCTCTTCTGGTCTCCGTGGGCACCTTCATGCATGTGAGTACCCCTCCACATACCTGAACACTTCCCTACACACACACACACACACACACACACACACACCTCCACACACGAGCGCGCACACACACACACACCATATCTACATGAATTGAATCCTGAGTGTGGGGCAAGTATTATTACATTATAGATGTAGTACATATCATTATGTTGATAATCCCAAGAAGGGGATTATCTGCCTGTGAGAAGTATGTATTACAGAGCAAGCAGAATATTCCCAGACCTGTACTCTGATGGTTCTGGTGTTCGAGAGGCCTCAGGAGAGAGGTTATTTTACCTTCCTGCCCATCGGTGCTGCATAGTTATAGCTGAACAAAAGGACAAAGCAAGCTTAGTTCTGAGGGAAAAAAGTGTTCGTGTGTTTTTCTGTGTAAAATGTACAATGAATTGTTGTGTTGAAAAGTCATGACATGCTGGGCAGTGGTGGTGCGTGCTTTTAACCCAGCTCTCAGGAGGCAGAGGCAGGAGGATCTCTGTGAGTTTGAAGGCAGCCTGGTCTACAGAGCTAGTTCCAGGACAGCCAAGGCTAATAAAGAAAGGAAGGAAGGAAGGAAGGAAGGAAGGAAGGAAGGAAGGAAGGAGAAAGAAAGGTCATGACCAACCATCATGGTGGCACTGACCTGGAATCCAGCACCCAGAGTTAGAGGCAAGAGGATCAAGATTCTAAGACCATCATCCTGACAAGGTAAGTAGGAGGCCAGTCTAAGCTACACCCTAGCTCAGAAAACAAACAAGCAAAAAAGACACAGCACACAGTAGCATCTCCTATTACTGCTGGAAAATAAACCCTGAAAAGGGAGGGAACACCCACGGAATAAGAATAATGCTAAAAATTTCCAAATTATAAATGAATTGGTCTACTTTCTGTAACCACATGAAAAACATATCTGTGAATCCAACCAAACACATTCTCTCTCTCTTTCTCTCTCTCTCTCTCTCTCTCGCTCTCGCTCTCGCTCTCTCCTTCTCTCTCTCATACACACAGAGGCACACACAGGCAGGCATGCACACACACTCTTTTTCACATACACACAGACATGTAAACACATGTATCTGTATGTATTGCCACAGAAGTCTTGCTCCATCTAATCTCATTCAGAGCAGCTAGATGGACACATGTTTACTGACACAAGCCTCATCTATTAGTCATTGCCTGCATTTATTGAGCACCTGTTGTATGCTGGCACTGTGTAGTTTAATTGCGCTTCTGCAACCAATGCCTCACAACCTGCTTTACAAAGCGGACCCTGATATTTGTTCAGTCTCTTCTACTTCAAGGAAGTGGGGATTTTTAATTGTCACCCTTTGGACCCAGCCGGGGGCATAAGAAAGCATCTATGCTGAGGGTAAAGAGATTGGGTTAGTGTTCTTTCTGTGTGACTGGGCTCTGGTAATTCATCTCACTTTTCCTAGCATCCTTGCTGTGTCTCCGGCTTTCCCTGAAAGTCTACGAGTGGTCTCCGGGCCCAGAAATTCTGCCGATTTCAACACTGTCCTTGTGCACTCACTGAGTGGTTCTGGTTACCAAGTTCCTCAGAACAGTCCTGCTTGCAAGGAACTCCACATTTCAGAGTTTGTCTGTACTTCGAAACAGTCTGGGTTATTGCCACAGTTCTTAGCTGCACTAGAAGTGGACAGTGAGACCATGTCACTGAAGACTCCACACACTTCCCTGCAGGGTATGGAGAAATCAAGTGAGGCCTTGCCGGAGGCTTCCTCCGTGTGCGATGCTTTCATACTGGCAGAAGGCGCTGTGCAAGCTGCTCGCGGGGACACACACGACTCTGTCACCAACAGTCTCACTCAGCTGCAGACCACTTGTGCTATACTGCCAGACTGCCAGGTGTGATATACACTCTGGGGTAATATGGGCACAATCATTGTGGGGCAACCAGTTGCTTTCTGATTGGGTTTAAGGCCTTTTCTACAGGAAGGAATCCATTCCCGCTGCTGTAGACCTGTAACAAGCCTTGGCGGGCCTCTCGGAATTCCTAACGGGGATACTACTGTTGCTGTTCTGCTCAGTAGTTATTCTTTTTTTATCTTCACTGTTGAGAAGCATACAATGGTGTCACAGTTCCATCACCCAGCCATCCACTAGGGAGGAGTTGCTGGCTAGCTAGGGTGCAGGGACGATCCATTCTCAATACCCTCTCCCTTGCTCAGATGAGCTCCTCAAACAAGGAATAGAGCTAGAAAGAAAACTCGGGCCCTTCTACTGGTACCTTGGAGCACCCACCAAGACCACACTTCCTCCCTGGTTTTTAAGGGTACATTAACATAAGACAATGGCACTTTCTAAAAGCCACCCGAAAATAGGGGTGCCTCAACCGGCTTGATCTACAGATTTGTCAGAGCAAGAGGATGCTGTCTGGGATGTTTCCCTTCGCAAGCTCCAGTCAGAGATGACCCCATTCAAGTGAGAGTGTCAGTTCATGACCAAATGATACATTGTGTCTTCTCCTGGAGGGCGGGGTCTGCAGCGGCTCCTTGCCGCATGCCTTTGTAGATGGCGGACAGACATGTGTTATGTCGTGAATTCTGCCACATCTGGGCAACGGCAATAAAATGTGGGTGGAGGCTAAGCAAGAGGTGAGTGGAAGGGCAGGGCGACCCTTTCTGCAAGGCTCCCGCACCTCCCATTGGGTTTGAGGACCATTTAGACTCATAGGTGAGAGCAAAGGGAAAGTCTCAGCACTTTTCTTTGCTTCTGTTGAGGATACATTTTTCTTCTGGTTTCCCTTTACACACATGTAGTATTGTGGGTACAGGAAACTGGCCAGGCTCCAGGTCCATTCCAGAGCCCAGGGTGTCTGCTTGCTGAGTTCTTTCCCACTTGGCATATGCTCAGGTACCTCCTGCCAAGGGTGGCCATTGTCTGACAGTCACAGGGACAGCCGATCTGCCACAAGCTCTGTCTCTGTGTGCCTGGGCTTGGGACAGTTACCAATTCAAACGGGGTCAGATTAAAATGACCAAGGAGTGGCTCTTTGCCTGTTTGCCCTCGCCTCGTCCACACATCTGTTCCTTCACTGCATGAGAGCCCCATTCTTCTGAAATCCAGAGCATAACGAAGACCAACAGAGACATCCAGCCTTGTGGACTGAGCAACTGCTGCATTCTCAGACTTTGTGTTCACAGACCGTCATTGTGGAGTTACCTGGATCATAGCCTGTGTCGCGTCATCCCAACTCTCTGCCCATCCTCCTTGAGAAGACTCTGAAGGCCTCTGTTTCAGTTTGGACAGGGTTTCTGGGAGCCAAGATGGCTGCCTCCAACGCCCAGTGCCGAGTGACAAAAGCAGAGAGCAAGGCGGCGGCGGGGCCGCATGGGGGGGGGGAGTACCCGGGAGCGCGCGACCACGGGGGCGCCCTCGCCAAGTTCCCCCCAGTCCAGGCCCGGTGGTTTTCCCGGCGCTGCCGCACGGGCCCAAGGCCTAGCCGGAGCAGGGTCCCGGGCCCGTGCCGGGCCTTTGTTCTGAGGAAAAACACAATGGTGGCCACGGACTTGGGGTCTCCCTTACTCCCAAAGAAGAGCTTGCCTGTCTCTGGGACCCTGGAGCCGATGGCCAGTCGGCTGAGCAGCAAAGTGGCTGCAGAGGTTCCTCATGGCAGCAAACAGGAGCTGCCAGACCTCAAGGCCCAGAGCCTGACCACCTGTGAGGTCTGCGGTGCCTGCTTTGAGACACGAAAGGGTCCCTGGGGCACGCCTTGAGAAGATATGGCACCTTTGAACCTATCATCCAGGACAGAGCCAGTACGTGACATCCATTGCGAGTTCTGTGGTGAGTTCTTCAAGAACCGCAAGGGCCTTTCCTTGCTCGCTCCCACCTGCGCCAGATAGGTGTGACTGAGTGATCTGTCAATGGCTCACCTATTGACACACTTCAAGAGATCCTGAAGAAGAAGTCCAAGCTGCGCCTCATCAAGAAAGAGACTCCAGCTGGAGACCTGGCTCCTGCTCTGGCTGAGGATGGCTCCCCGGCAGCAGCTCCTGGGGCTATGCATTCCCCAGACAGGGTCTCTGTCACCCCTGGCTAGCTGACCTGGAAAACCAGGAGCTGGGCCGGCCCAGGTTCCCCCGGAGCTCAGCCTGTCGTCCATCACAGGGGCTAAGCCTTCTACCACCAGCTACCTGGGCCCAGCGGCAACCAAATGGCCCCTACAGGATGATCAGGAGGATCGCGTCCTCCGAGCAGAGGTCAAGGCCAAGACCTACATCCAGGCTGAACTGCCCTTCAAGGCAAAGATTCTCCATGAGAAGACCTCCCACTCCTCCACCGAGGCCTGCTGTGAGCTCTGTGGCCTTTACTTTGAAAACCGCAAAGCCCTAGCCAGCCATGCGAGGGCACACCTTCGGCAGTTCGGTGTGACAGAGTGGCGAGTCGACGTCTCCCCCATCGAGACGCTGAGTGAGCGGATCAAACACTGGCCCCAGAAAGTGGGTGCCTACCAAAGCTACATCCAGAGTGGCCGCCCCTTTACCAAGAAGTTCCGCAGTGCTGGCCATGACAGTGACAAACGGCCACCCCTGGGGTTGACACCTGGGGGCCTGTCCCGGGTTGGCCGAAGTGCTGGGGGGGAACTGAGGCCTGAGGCTGGCAGGGCAGCTGACAGTGGTGAACGGCCTCTGGCAACCAGACCACCCGGGACCGTGAAGTCAGAGGAGCACCAACGGCAAAATATCAACAAATTTGAACGCAGACAAGCCGGCCCATCAGATGCCTCTGCAGCTCGGGGTGGTAAGGATGCCAATGACCTGCAACAGAAGCTGAAAGAGGTGCGGCAACCCCCACTCCGGGTCCGGCCAGTCCCCTCCCTGGTGCCTCGCTCCCCCTCCCCCCAGACATCACTGGTCAAGTTTGTGGGCAACATCTATACCCTCAAGTGCAGGTTCTGTGAAGTGGAATTCCAGGGACCACTCTCCATCCAGGAAGAGTGGGTGCGGCATTTACAGCGGCACATCCTGGAGATGAACTTCTCCAAAGCAGACCCTCTGCTCGAGGAGCCCCAGGCCCCACAGCACAGACAGCAGCTGTAGAGGCGCCCTAACATAACATGCATTCCAGATCCCCTCTTGTGCCACCTGTCACCTCCTGTTTCTTCTCTGTGTCCTTTCCCATTTCCCTCTTTCTTTTCCGTTTCCAAAGGAGCAAGCCAAAACCTCAAACCGGTGCCCTTTGGGGACCAGGCACACTACATCCTGGGTGCCGGGAGCCAGCTAGCCACCTTCCCTCAGCCTGAGGACTCTGGGGCCACAAGGGTACCCTCTTTGAGCCTACCTGGTTGGTCCAGCAGGGGCAGTAGCCAGGCCTTTGGTGGTGGCCAATCTGGTTACAGGGGAGAACATTACTTCCCTGTGTCTAGCAACCAGGCAGGGCTATGTCTGCCATCCGTGGCCATTTGCAAAGACCCCAAAGACCCCTGTTCCCTTTTGCCCCCATGAATATTTATTCTCACTCATACACAGGCAAACATACACGCGCACCTCGTGAGACCTGGGATCTGCCCTAGCCCCCAGAGTTCCCAAGTCAAACAACCACATCATGCCACGGTGCTTCTTGCTCAGGGGAATCCATGCTCCCTCTGCTAACTTACTAGGGCTTGGGAGCCCCCACTGAGACCATAATGCCACGGAAATTCTTGCTGGCTGCTCTCCCCCCCAAAGGGGGCCTTCCTAGCTTGGAAGAGTTCAGAGCTGACAGCTGCCTCCTGCCATGTCAGAGCCTCAGGGACTCCAGGGCTGGGAGGGTAGAGTGAGGGGTGGGACTCTCTTCTCCCACCCCTGCCACCCTCCCCCTTTTCACTGTTGCTTTCTATGTATAGCTCCCTAGATCTTTCACTTTAATAAAGATGTGTTTTGTGTAGAGAAAAAAATAAATAAATAAAATGACCAAGGAGTCCATTGTACCCTTTGGAAGCAAAGGGGTTTGAAAGTGGTTTAGGAAGTGGTTGAGAGGGACCTTGGAGGGGAGAGCAGTTGCCTCCCAGGAGTTGAGGGGAGTCAGGCAGAGCTTCTGCCCCTCACCCCCAGGCTCCCAGCTGCACACCTGCACCCTTTATTGTGGGGATGCTATATAGGGCAGCTCTCCACCCTACAGCACCCCCAAACCTCTGTGTTTGTTGGGGCTGAAGGAGCGAGCTCAGAAAGGCAGACATGCCTGTCACCCCACTCATTTCCCAGCCTCCTCCAAGTTCCCTGGGCCGTCTTGGTTCATTCTCTTCTCTCCGCCTTTTCTAGTTAGCTCTGCCCTACTGGCCTGTCACCTTCATGGCTCACACTAGCTTCTTGCATCTTGAGTGCACAATAAATATATATCAACAACAGGCAGTATGTTTAAAATAAAAGGCAAATAGGGGTTTGGTCTTTATTATTTGCGAGCTCAAGTTAGGTCTCACGTAGCCCAGGCTGACCTTGAACTTGGAGGATGGAAAGCTTACAGGCTCAGACCAATCACAGGCTGTTTACAGAGAGCTGTTTTTCTTTTCTTTTTCTTCTCTGTATTGAACCTACAGCCTCAAACATGGTAGTCAAGTGCTCTACCACTAAGCTATATGTATCCTCAATATAAAATACTTTAAAAATTGGTCTTGAAGCCGGGCGGTGGTGGCGCACGCCTTTAATCCCAGCACTCGGGAGGCAGAGGCAGGCGGATCTCTGTGAGTTCGAGACCAGCCTGGTCTACGAGAGCTAGTTCCAGGACAGGCTCCAAAACCACAGAGAAACCCTGTCTCGAAAAACCAAAAAATAAATAAATAAATAAATAAAAATAAAAATAAAAATTGGTCTTGACAAATATAATATGATTTTACTTATAGAAGGTACCCAGAGGTCAAATTGATGGAAACAAAAAATACAACAGAGCTGGGCAGTGGTGACGCACACCTTTAATCCCAGCCCTTGGGAGGCAGAGGCAGGCAGATCTCCGTGAGTTTGAGGCCAGCCTGGTCTACAAGAGCTAGTTCCAGGACAGGCTCCAAAGCAACAGAGAAACCCTGTCTCGGAAAACAAAATCAAAATCAAAACAACAACACCAACAAAAATACAACAGAGAGAAGAGAAGCCCAATTTAATGTTTAATGAGCTTAAGTTTGTAGTTTCGGTTTAGGAAATTAGAAAAGTTATGCAAGACCCTGTCTCATACAAACAAAAAGAATAGATGGTCCTTTGGCCTGCGAGCATACACATACAAGCCCACACAGAAAAGTGTGCATACTCCGCACACACACACTCATATGTACACAACCAAGACCTCCCCCCCCCCCCCCCCGGTTCCTCTGGCTGAACAGCAGTCAGCTTCATGGAAGCAGAAAACACAGTAGTGGTTTCTGAGGCTTGAGTAGGGGACCGAATGCTGTGTTCAGTGAGTCCCGAATCCTGCTTAGGACAGCGAAGAGGTTCTCATCCGCGGGAGAGAGAGGGAGGTGATGGCTGCACACGGCAGGAGTGGGGCTTCTGCCACTGTGCTACCTGCTCAACACCGTGGAGGTGACTCTTGAGCTATGTGTGTGTTTAAAGACAAATACAAACACTAGATGACTCCTGAATTGTGTGACAACCTGTGAATGAAGCTGAGACACACCCAGGCAAGGGGTGAAAACAGCGCTGGGCCAGGCTGGACCACCGCCCCAGCATCCGGCTGTGCAGGTCCTGAGGGTGGAGTGTGTCTCTGCCACCAGCACAGCTCCCTGGGGAGGTAACAGGCTTCTATTGCTTTCTTCTTCCTTTTATATGCATTGTTTCTTCTTGTAAATGATCTTTGGACTTTGAAGTTTCTTTAAAAATAATCAACAAAAATCAAGCATGGTGTTAAGAGCCATAATCCCAGGATGGGCAGGTGGAGGCAGGAGGATCAAAAGTTCAAGGTTTAAGGCCTGGTTTACCTGAGACCCTGTCTCAAAAGAAAAAGTAATTGTAATAATATACACTGCATATTACCTGTAGAAGTTTAGAAATAGGAACAAAAGAGCAAGGACCATCTTGGTGTTTTTATTGATGTTTTAAAAATATTTTCACATCATCATAACCATGTTGAATGTATGTGTTTATAAAATATACTGCAAACATCAGACTCTGTACATGTTTTTCATAATTCTAATACTTCATGTTAAAGTTCAAAATCATGCTGTCTATTCCTTTGGAGAAGCATTTCGGCTGCTACCCATGTTCACATTTCTGTGCATCCCTCGGTGCTGAGTCTGAGATTACAGACATCCACTGTGTGTCTGCGTAACCCTCGGTGCTGAGTCTGAGATGGCATCCACTAAAACAGCTCTTCATGTTGGAATGACTGGGCACACGGGTGCAAGCATTTTTATAGACTGGCCTTTTTTTATAAAATATTCTTAAATTTGGGGGAATTGAACCCTGGTCCTCTGGAAGAGCGGCCTGTGCTCTTAACTGCTGAGCCATCTCTCCAACCCGACTCTGCTTCTTCTTAACATTAATTTCCACTCCCTAGTCCCCCACCCAATCTGACCAAATCAGAGTATACGTAGTATGAAAAATATATATTAAATATTAAGAAAATAAATTTCTTCATATCCCTAAAAATATTCTTAAATTTTAATTGATATAATTATAATTTATGGGATATAGGGTCTTACTGCCCCCCCACAAAAACAATAACAAACAAAAACAGCTTCCTGTATCCCAGACTGGTGTCTAACTGGCTTCATAGTCAAGGATGGCCTTGAACTCCCAGTCCTCCTGGCTCTGCCTCCTGAGTGCAGGGAGCACAGGTGTGCACCGCCCTTGCCAGGCCTGTTTTCCACTGGCTTCTCTGGAGTTTGCTGCTGAGTTGGCTGAGTCCTCACTGCTCTGCACAGTAACGCCTTGCTGATTCTTGGAAGTTATTTTCTCCCATTCTGCAGTCGGCCTCATCACTGTCCCCGTTGTTGTCAAAAGCTAATTTTTTTGAAATAATTCATTTGTCAGATTTTGGTTTTGTTGCCTGTATTTGGGGGATGATATTCAAAAACATATTCTCCCATTTTTGTGTTACAGATTTTTGTTAATTTTTATTTTATTATTGTGTGTGTTACCCATGTATGTGCAAGTGTGCCAGGGCCCATGTGTATAGTCCAGTTCTGGGGATCGAACTCAGGTCACCAGGCTTGTGCAACAAGTTCCTTTACCTGGTAAGCCATATCGTTGGTCCCAAGCCACAGTGCTTTCTGGGCCGCCACTCCCTCCCATTGTCATCCTTCCCCATGTTGCGTTACAAGCGGTGGTCATCTCTTCAGCACTGATACAGATTCATATAAGATTGCCACATCTCCCGCCCCCCATTTTTCAAATGATCACATACACATTGTACAAAGGAATGGGTTTTCCTTGTGGCATTTTCATGTTTTGTCGTCTTCACTTTCCCGTTTCCCCCTTTTGCTCCTTCACCCATCATTACTGCTCCTTCCTTTCTCCTTATAGACCCCCTTCCATTTTCATGTTACACACTTCCTTTTTTAAAAAATAGATTCTATGTATGAGCGCAAACATACAGAGCCATCTTCCTGGGTCAGGCTTATTCTTTTTAACACACTGGTCCCCAGTTCCATCCATTTTCCAATGAATGATGTCATTTACTCTTCTTTACGAGTGAGGAGCGTTGCACTGTGCACATACAGAGGCACCGCTAGGTTGGTTCCGCATCTTCGCTATTGAAAACGGTGCCACAATGCACATTTCTGTGCTGCACTGAGGTACTTTTTCCCCCCAGGAATATACCTAGGAGTCGTGACACCGAAGCCATCCGGTGGTTCAGCTGATGACTTAGGGTTTCAAGAAATCCCCATATTGATTTCCATAGTGGCTGTCAGCTTTTGTGTCTATTAATAATGTGCAATAGGGGCATTTTCCCCCACATTGTGGCCATCACTTGCCTGTTTGTTTTTTTGTCAATTTTGAAATTTTATCTATTTATTTAGGATGTTTATATGTGCATGCAAGTGTGTGAGTGTGTATGTGTGCATGCAAGTGTGTGTGTGAGTGTATATGTGTATATGTGTGCATACAGTCCACATGCGGAGGTCAGAGGGCGGCTTGTGGGAACCAGCTCTCCTCTTCTACCATGTGGCTTCCATCCAGGGTTGGAACTTCAGGCTTGACAGCAAGCACCTTTATTGGCTGAGCCATCTTACCTGCCCTTGTTTTTCCTTCTTTTCCTTTTCTTCTTTCTTTCCCTTCCTTCCTTCTTTTCTTTTTCTTTTGAGAAAGAGTCTCTGTTTGTAACTCTAGCTGTCCTGGAATTCACTATGTTGTTCACTCTGTAGACCAGACTGGCCTGGAACTCACAGAGATCTGCCTGTGTCTGTCTCCTATGCGTTGGGATTAAAGGCGTGCGCCACCATACCTGGTCCCTTTTTTTCTCAGTGAAATTCATAGTGATAAGTAAGATGGAGTCCTAATACAGCATTGATGGGATTTCTGGATGAGTAGCCAAAATCTTAGCTGTGTGCTTTTCCCAAAGTGAGCTCCCTTTCCTTTACAGAGCTGAAGCAGGGCAGTGTGATGTAAACATGGCAGGCACTCAAAACCCGGGATCCTAAAGTGCTGGGCCGTGTTGGGCTGTACTCAGGGACAAATCAGGGCACAATGACTCTAGGTGCAATCCAGTTTGCAGTCTCTTGAGCCTGACACTGAAGGGCCAAGGGCACTGACCTAAGCCACAGACGGAGCCTGAAGCAGTGCCCAAGTCAGCACCAGCTTTCCCACGGGGACAGAGCAGGAGAAGCCTACCGGAAGGGCAGGGGACAGTGGATAGAGGCCTCTGAAGCCCAGATAGCCAAGGACTCACCATTTGGAGAGAGCTGCATTTGTGGGGGCTACCCCGTCACCCGCGACTGAGCTGGGGGCTTGCTAAAAGTGAAAGTGATTTTTGGAGGGCTCTGGAGGCGTTTGCTGCTGGAGAGGAGATGTTCCACCCCCGGGGTCCACACCAGCTTCAAAGCACTGCCTCTGCTTGCTTTCAGCTGAGGCCCTTGGTTGCCTCTGCTACTTCTAGATGTTTCTGAGGTTACAGCAGGCCACAGCATGTTCCAGCCCAGGCAGAGGCAGAATGAGACCCTCCCCTGCTCCCTCAGCACAGCTCAGCTGAGAACAAAGCCTCCTGCAGGCTCCAGGGTCTCAGCATTGTCTGGGACGGTGTTCTCATCCCTCCCAACCAAACGAGAAAGACATCAGCCAGCAGCAGGTGAGGAACTGGATCAGAGGGGCTCAGGGCATCCTGGAAATCACACAGCATAAACTGCAGAGCTAGGATTCAGACCCAGTGTCCTGACCTGACACCTTAACCTGTGTGGCCTGTGACAGCTCAGTGGTCCATAAGCAAGCTTTGTGACTGTGGGAAAGGAACAGAGGAGAAGGCAACACAGCCTCACGAAAACCCCGAGTTACTGGGTTTGAGAGTGATCAGACAAAAACATAGTTCACCCCTTTAAGAGTCTGTAACTCAAAGCAAATGAAGTCAGAGAGAATCAGAGGCCGGATGGGTTACATAAGACACAAGAGAGAAAGAGAGAGAACAAGAGCAGTACAGAGGGACAGAGAGAGGGAGGGAGGAAGAAAACAAGAGAGGGAGAAGTTAAAGAGGGAGAGGGAGGGAAAGAGACAGAGAAGGAGAGAGAATGAGAGAGGGAGAGGACGGAGCAGACAGGGGAGATGACTCGGGTTAAAGCACTTGCGCCTCAGGATTGAGAACCAGAGTTCAGATCTTCAGAAAGTCACATAAATGCTGGGTGGGCCATGTGGCCTGACCGTGAGGGCAGAGGCAGGATCCCCAGCAAGATTTGAAGGGGCATAGAGGCTGATTCGTGACTTCAGCCTCAGATACGCGCGCACGCACACACACACACACACACTGTCATTAAAAAGGAAGACAGGAGTTGGGCACTGGTGGCGCACTCCTTTAATCCCAACACTAGGGAGGCAGAGGCAGGCGGATCTCTGAGTTCAAGGCCAACCTGGTCTACGTGACAAGTTCCAGGTGAGCGCAAGCCACACAGAAAAACCCTGTCTCAACCCCCACCCTGAAAGACATAAATCACGGAGGTATAATTAAATATCAGGATAATGGGGCCGGGGGTTTAAGTGTGGGTGGGCTGTAGCTCAGTAGGTCGAAGCACGCGTGGAGCCCAGGATTCCATCTCAAGGCTGGTTTACGTGACACTGGGCATGAAACACATTTGTGTTAGACAACCTCTCCATCAACTGAGCTAACCCCAGACTCATTTTTTTTTTAAAGAATCTTTTTTAAAATTAATTTATTTTTATTTTATGTGCATTGACGTTTGCCTGTGTGTGTGTGTGTGTGTGTGTGTGTGTGTGTGTGTGTGTGTGTGTGTCTGTGAGGGTGTTGAAACCACTGAACTAGAAATACAGACAGTTGTGAGCTGCCATGCAGATCCTGGGAATTGAACTTGAGTCCTCTGGAAGAGCAGTCAGTGCTCTTAACCTCCCAGCCATCTCTTCAGTCCCTCAGACTCATTGTTAAGTCCTTGTGCTAATTTTTATTTGAGACAAACCTTCACTGAGTTGTTCAAGCTGGTCTTGAGCTCACTCTATAATCCAGGAAGGCCTTCAATTTGCCAGCCTTCTGCCGTGACCTCCCTTAGCCCCAGATGAAGTATTTTTGAATACAAATAGCAGCAGCCATCTTTTTGCAGTTCATACTGAAATTCACGTTAATTAAGCATGGCATTAAAATTGAGTGTGACCCTGGGTCACCAGACCTCTGGGTGTGTCCTTGAGGATTGAGTAGGACCCTGGGTCACAAGACCTCTGGGTCTGGTCTGTCTTTGATGACGCTCCCAAAGCGACTTGTTTGAGGAAGGAAGACCAACTCTAAATGTGCACCAAGGTCCAGATTGAAATAAAAGAAGTGAACTGAGCACCATGTTCCCTCTCTCTGCCTCCTACCGCAGACTCCTTCCAGCTCCCACAGCTCGACCTTCCCCTACAGCGGTAGACTGTACCCTCAAACTGTGTGCAAAAACACACCTGTCCTTAAGGTGCCTTTCTCCGGTGTTTTGTAGTAACAGTGAGAAAAGTGACTAAGAACCCAGCAGAGACAGGAAAAGGCCCTTTTCCAGTCTGCACACACCTGCTCTGTGCTGGGCACATCACAACGGGCGAGTCTGAGTCTCACAAATGAGCAGTTCCAATAAAGGAACACGGGGCCAGGACCATGAGATGCTCGCTCTGCAGGTCAAGGCTTGCTCCAAGCCTGGCAGAATGAAAGAACTGACTCCCTCGAGCTGTTTTCTGATTTTCACATGGGGTTTGCACAGACACATAAATAAATAAGCATTCGAAGAACAGAGACGATAGACGTGTGTTCTAATATATAAAATCTCATAGCCAATCACTTATGCAAAACTATGCCTAACGTTATTTACAAAATTAGTCATCAGTCAAAAACCTCAGATTCCAAAAAGCACAGATAGAGCTACAACCTCGGGCTACAAAGAAGTAAAACTCTATGTAATGAGTGAGTAAGGGCGAAGTGAAACCATGGGTAGACAGAAAAGTTTACTGGGGATCAAACCGCCTAGACTATGGGGGAGGGGGAAGAGAAAGCAAAATGGCAGAAAAGCAAGATGTTATACAACAGTCAACAGGGTGGGGTTTTGAGGTGACATGAAATGTTCTGATTGACCCAGAACTAGATGCCCTTGTCCAAGGTAGCTGGACCTTTGTGGGCCGATGGAAGAAGGTTCCCAGTCAGTGGAAACCTGGCTTATGAGAGCTGCTTCCTGGTAACAAGAAAAGGACCTGTTTACCAGCCAGAGGCCTCTGTGTGGGGTGCTGTCTCCAGCACTGCCCCCCTGGGGGCTGCTTTGGACATCTCTCCACTCGGAAATTATAAACTTATTTTAATATCTCTTAGAAAAACTAACAAAAATTGAAGTTGCGGACAATCTCAAAATCACTTGGGCCATAGCAGAAATGCAGACAGGACCTGAATGCCCACCTAATTAAGCAGAATTAATGAAATTGTATTCAATTATCCCTGTGAGCTTCTGGGTACAGATGTGATATAAGAATGTTTCTAAAGCAGGCTGGAAACTGGGATATTCACCCCTAACTCCTCCTCTTAACTCCTCTGAGGTCGGGCCCCCATGTCCCTACCCTGTCAATTTCATGTCCTCTTTTTCAGAATCCAATTTGTGCCAACACAGGTCTCATTTTTGGCTTATAGTTGGGAGACAGAAATTCTCTTTCCCAGGCTGGAGAGATGGCTCAGAGGTTAAGAGCACTGCCTGCTCTTCCAGAGGTCCTGAGTTCAATTCCCAGCAACCACATGGTGGCTCACAACCATCTATAATGAGATCTGGTGCCCTCTTCTGGTCTGGTGGCATCTATGCAGACAGAACACTGTATCCATAATAAATAAATAAATCTTTAAAAGAAAGAAAGAAATTCTCTTTCCCAATCTCCTCCCCACCCCCATTCCAAATGGCTAATACTGATTCAACACTGCCCCCTGTAGGGTTGATCTTGCTTCAATTTGAGACTGGTGATCAGCATGGTTAGACACCATTTACTATTCCCAATCTGCACGAGTTGAGAGAATGCCCATCTTTTCTAGACTTCTGAATTCTTCGTATCTTTCTTCTTTACCACTGTGCTGTAGCACACGCACTCCTTTCCTGCATCCTTAGAAAGAATAACATTGGAGCAGGGCATGGCAGCACAAACCTATAATCTCAGCACTTGAACCAGCAAGAGGATAAGGAGTTAGTTCAAGGCCAGCGCAGGCTATTTTAGACGCTGCCTCAAAAGAAAACGAGTTGGCCTGCATCTTCTCTGAGTTCACTCCCAACTCCACATTCTAATCCCATAACCCACTGGGACCCTCAGGTGATGCATCCGCCCCATCCTCCAACTCCCATGCGCCACTCGTAAGTCCCAATTTCTGCCTTGACGCTGCATGCCGAGCTCTACCCTCAGAGCGCAGCTGCAAACTGCCAACACCTGACTTGTACAGAAAATGCCGTTTCCTCGGGCAGCAGTGAGGGAAAGTGCCAGGGGCTCTGTTCTAGGGCTTTCCTGAACAGAAAAATGAATTCATGTGCCATAGGGGAGGGGAGATCCAGGTCCTGCATCAATCCAGCTGGGCATTTGACCTTTGAAGATAGCCCCTCCGGAGACTGGAGATGACCTTGCAAGCCGGGATGTCGTAATCCTACCTCAGCTCTCCAGCCAGCACGCTTGTCGGAAGCCAAGAGCCCTACCTTCCCGCCTGGCTGACTCCACCCACAGTCAGTCTACAGTTTCTTTTGATTCTGTAGCATCTCCTGTAGCATGTAGCATCTCCTTAATGGTTTAGGTCCGCTGCGCACCTCACTGTGTCATCACGTGTTCTCTAGAGGTTGTTGCCTTCGCTCCGGTGCCCCAAAGCGCACAAGACAGCAACTCCCATGAGTGACCAACCCAGAATCCGCAAGCTGCCAATTCGCACATCTCGACAGGCCCACTTGAGAAGCTGAGACTCTAGGTGTTGGCTCTGACTCCGGACACTTGCAGGAATATCCCAAAGGACTCTGACTGAAAAATGCAGAAGTTAAACTGGGAAACATTGAGTAGAGCTTCCCAAAGCCCCTCCCTCAACCCCAACCAAAAGAGGAAGGACATGGGCTGGAAAGATGATGGCTCAGTGGTTAAGAACACTAGCTGTTTTTCCAGTTCAATTCCCAGCACCCACATGGCAGCTCATAGCTGTCTGTAGTTCTGATTCCAGGGGATCCCGCACCATCTCACAGACGTACATGTAGGCAAAACACCAATGCACATACAATTAAAATTTTAAAAAGAGGAAGGACAGGGCAAGGAATGGAAAGCCCCTGCTTCTTCATTCTCCACACTGTGTTTCCCCATTTCTGACTTTCTCCTTCCCCATCATCCAGAGAAGAAACCCTTCACGCAGGGTTCCCAACTGCAGATGTTAGACCCGTGGCTTTGCTGGGTAGCAAAAGCAGGGTCCACCTCCCCCATGTTCCCATCACTGCATCCTCTGTGTTACACAACTCACCTCTCGGGTGGTGGATCACGAGCTGCTCAGTTCCCTTCACAAAGTCACGCGGGTTTGGATCTCACCAGTAGTGAAGTCACCGTTAACACCGGAAGGGAAACAGTTATGGTTGAACTGAGGTTGCTAACTGCCTTCTTGGCCTGGGCCCAAATGAAGCAGCTTGGGGAAGAAGAAAAAAACAGGAAGTTTCCACTGACTTTTAAAAGTTTCTATTTAGAGTAAAGTGTGTTCAAGATGATGGACTACCTCCCACACGACAAGAAAGACTGCAAACAAGGGCTGTGGGCAGGAGGTCTTTTCCGAGTGTTCTGCCTGAGCTGTTAGTCGGCAGAATTCAGGACAGTCATCAAACTAAAAGGGAAGTTGAAGACTCGTTCGGTTATGGAAATTAACGGAATACCTGGCAGCAAAGAAATCATATTCACTAACCACCAATGAAACTCCTCTTTTAGCTGGGCTTGGTGGGACATCTCACCACCATGCAACAACCAGGGCTATAGAGTAAGGAAATTTAAAAGTTAAAACAAAACAAACCCAAATTCCTATTTTAAGAGATTTGAATATGGAAGGTATGTCCATATTCAAATTCACATCCAGTATAAAAAAGTTCCTCAGATCCTGTCATCCTGTTGAGACACCCAGTGGACAAGGAGTCAAAGAGGTGATTCGAGAAAAGGAAGGTTGAGTTGCCAATCAACAAGTGGCGATATATTCAGTTTGTACCTTAACAAACTGGGGAGGTAGAAGTCAGTCTCTCTCTCTCTCTCTCTCTCTCTCTCTCTCTCTCTCTCTCTCTCTCTCCATGAATAATAAAATAATAAAACCCAGAGACAGATATTGAGGTTCAAGGTGAAAATCAGAAAAGCAAAGCAGCCAATCACTAGAGAGGCCTTTTACCTCCGCCACATACTCAGACCGAAAGGGCAAGGTTCTGTCTCCACGAATTCTCAGACTCTGCACTCCAGTGAGTCCCTGTCTCTTCCTCTTTCTATTCCTCTCTCCACCCAGCCATATCACTTCTACATCCATCTCCCTAGTGCTGGGATTAAAGGTGTGTGACTCCCAAACACTGGGATTAAAGGTGTGAGCTACCACTACTTGGATCTGTTTCTGGATTGATCTTGTGTAGCCCAGGGTAGCCTTGAACTCACAGAGATACACCTGCCTCTATCTCCAAGTACTGGGAAAGGTGTGGGCTACAACCTCCTGGCCTCTAGTGGCTTAGCTTTGCATTCTGATGCTCAGGCAAACTTTATTTATTAAAACACAAATATCACTACTCTGTCTCTGTCTCTCTGCCTCTGTCTCTCTCTCCAGTTAGGATGGAGTTCCACGCTGCCCAGTCTGATCTTGAGCTTCCAGTGTAGTCAAGGGTGGCCTCGAACTTCTTATCTTCCTGCTTCCATCTCTCTGGTCCTGGGATTACATCATATGCTGCTATACTCAGTTCACGTGATGCTAAGGCTTCGTGTGTCACAAGCGAGCAACCCCATCCCAGAATGAGAAAACTTTAGATTTGAACTCTACCTAACACATACAAGGATGTTGCTTACAGTGTTGATTGTAATAGCAGAAAAACAGAACCAGCCTTAAAGATCTGTCAGAACAGGAATGGATGAATGAACGGTGGCGATGGCTGCAGAACCCTCTTCTTCTTGTATTCCCTTTACCTCAAACTTGAAAGTTACACAGCCATTTATTCATTTAAAAATAACTGTGGCAAGATGCCCATAGGGCCATTGTCTTCAGCGTTTTGAACTTGGATAGTTAAGTAGCAGATTCACATTGTTAGATAGATAGCCACAGCCTTCTCGGAAGCATGCCTCATCTTGCAAAAGTGAAACTCAGCCCTATTTCACAGTAACTTCCCAGCCCACAGCCTGCCTGGCAACTATCATCTTATTTCCTTCTGAGGCTGACCTCACTGGCGTCCTAAGGAGCTCGCCTCTTGTGAGCCGTTCATATCACTTAACAAGAGGTTTTCAAGCCTCATCCACACTGAAGCACACTTCCGGAAACTCTCCCTTCTTAAATCCGAGCAGTATTATTTTTATGTGTATGAGTGTTTTCCCTGAATATATGTATATATACCACATGCTTGCCTGGTGTCCTTGGAGGCAAGAAGAGGGTGTCGGATCCCTGGAACCTGGAGTTACAGAGAACCAACCCTTTGCTCTTACCTGCTACGCCTTTTCTCCAGCTCCCTGAACTGTATTTCACAGTATATGATATGCTGCCTTCTGCTTGTGTGTTTACCTGTGCATGGACACTGCTTCCATGTTAGCCCTCGTGAATGTTGCTATGAGACTTGTTTTTAACTAAACATCAGTGGCTTTTCATCATCAAATACCTATTTCCATGGAAAGAAGAAAGCATATTTAACAAGCGGTGCTGCCATAACTGGATATCAACATGTAGAAGAATGAAAATAGACCCATATCTATCACCATGTACAAAACTCAAGTTCAAATGGATCAAAGACCTCAACATAAAGCCAACCACTCTAAACCTTATAGAAGAGAAAGTGAGAAGTACCCTTGAACACATTGGCACAGACAGCAGCGCAGACACTGAGGGAAAAACAATAAATAAATGGGACCTCCTGAAACTGAAAAGCTTCTGTAAAGCAAAGGACACGGTCAACAAGACAAAACGACAGCCTACAGAATAGGAAAAGATCTTCACTAACCCCACATCAGACAGAGGTCTAATCTCCAAAACATACAAAGAACTCAAGAAATTGAACACCAAAAGATCACATAATCCAATTTAAAAAAAGGGGGTACAGACCTAAACAGAGAACTCTCAACAGGAATCTAAAATGGCTGAAAGACACTTAAGGAAATGTTCAGCATCCTTAGTCATCAGAGAAATGCAAATCAAAACAACTCTGAGATTCCATCTTACACCTCTAAGAATGGCCAAGATCAAAAACACTGATGACAACCTATGCTGGAGAGGTTGTGGGGAAAAGGGAACACTTCTGCACTGTTGGTGGGAATGCAAGCTGGTACAACCCCTTTGGATGTCAGTGTGGTGATTTCTCACAAAATTAGTAAACAACCTTCCTCAAGACCCAGTAATACACTTTTGGGTATATATCCAAAGGATGCTCAACCGTGCCACAAGGACATGTGCTCAACTATGTTCATAGCAGCTTTGTTTGTCATAGCCAGAACCTGGAAACAACATAAATGTCCCTTGACTGTAGAATGGATCAGGAAAAATGTGGTACATTTACACAATGGAGTACTACACAGCAGAAAAAAAATAATGACATCTTGAATTTTGTAAGAAAATGGATAGGCCTAGAAAACATTATTTTGAGTGAGGTAACCCGGATACAGGAAGACAATTACCACATGTACTCACTCATAGGTGGTTTTTAAACATAAAGCAAAGAAGGCTAGACTACAAACCACAATCCCAGAGAACTTAGACAACAGTGCAGACACTAAGAGAGACTTACATGGATATACTCTACATGGGAAGTAGAAAAAGACAAGATCTCCTGAGTAAATTGGGAGCATGGGGACCTTGGGGGAGGGTTGAAGGGGAGAGGGGAGAGGCAGGGAGGGGATCAGAGAAAAATGTAGAGCTCAATTAATAAAATATATATATATATATATATATATATATATATATATATATATATACCTATTTCCAATGTAAACGTTATTTAAAATGAAACCTCAAGGGCAGTCTCGTAGCCTACAAGCAGCGTACCATTCCTACCTCAGCCATCACCCATTTTAAAGACAGAAGAATCTAGTAACTTAGGGGAATTTTCATTACTTTTTCTTATATCCTTGAATATAAGATTTTTAAATGCTTTTTTTTTGAGAGTCTCATGTACCCCATGTTAGATTCGAACTCTACTATGTAATATCGCCGAGGATGGCCTTGAACTGATTCTCCTGCCTCAGCCTCCCGAGTGCTGGATTAGAGGTGTGCACTACCACGTTCAGCTCTGAACACAGGAATTTCACCTCTGTAGAAGTTTATTTTTATGTCCCATGTGATATGAAAGCAGAAAGGGGTACTGCTTGGGGAGAGGAAGAGACCAGGGAGAGAGTGGCAGGGGAGATGAGAGAAGGTGGTGAGGTGAGGCTAGAGCAAAGTATAATGACATATAAAAATGAGAATGCCATAATAAAAGCCATTATTTTGCATGCTAACTTAAAAACAAAACATCTTATTTATTAACATCTATTTTATTTTTCTGTACACATGTGTCTATGTGAATTTTTGCCACCTGTGGACATGCCCAAGGAGTCCAGAAGAAGGCAATAAATCCCCCAGAGCTATAGGCAAGTATGTGTCTCCCTATGTAAGTGCTGGGAACCTGATTGGTCCTTTGGAAGAATAACAAGTGCTCTTAATTGCTGAGCTTTCTTCCTGCCCCTGTTTTTTGAGATGGGTCTTATTATGTAGCCCAGGCTAGCCTCAAACTCACCGAGATCCGTCTGTCTCTGCCTCCCCAGGGCTGAGATTAAAGATGTGACCACCATACCCAGCCAATAAAAATTTAAAGCTAAGTAACCTTCAATATCTCATTTGAGTTTTTTCGGATGGCGATGTTGGGGGCAAGGATGAGGGGCATGGGACCGCTTGTGTTGCTCCTTTTGACAGCGTGCCCTTGCATTGTCGTCTCACAAGAAAAAGCTCTGCCTAAACATAACTGGAGAGAGTGTTCAGCTCCTAATGAAATTGGTAGATGCCAATAGGAAACCGTTACTTATTTCCACAATGAGTCTGAGTTCAGCATCCATGGTTTTCCTCTTTTGTTTGTTTGCCATGCGGTGTAAGCACTGAAAATCTTAAACTTGCAGGTGAGCAGTTGCTTTGTACAACTCACTCGTCTATTGATTTTTGTCAAATATTTTGCGAGAGGAAAAAAGAGGCAAGCATAATAGTAGTCTATCCTCACATTTCACTTGGTTTTGTTTGTTTATTTGTGTGTGTGTACATATGTGCACACGTGTGCACACATTTATTTATTTATTTGTGTGTGCATATGTGCACATGTGTGCACACATTTGTTTATTTATTTGTGTGTGTGCATATGTGCACACGTGTGCACACATTTGTTTATTTGTGTACATATGTGCACACGTGTGCACACATTCATTTATTTATTTATTTATGTGTGTACATATGTGCACACATGTGCACACATTTGTTTATTTGTGTGTGTACATATGTGCACATGTGTGCACACATTTGTTTATTTATTTGTGTGTGTACATATGTGCACACATGTGCACACATTTGCTTATTTATTTGTGTGTGCATATGTGCACACGTGTGCACACATTTGTTTATTTATTTGTGTGTGTATAAGTGCACACGTGTGCACACATTTGTTTATTTATTTATTTGTGTGTGCGCATAAGTGCACACATGTGCACACATTTGCCATGCTGCACATATGGAGGTCAACGGGACAGCTTCTAGAACTGGTTTTCTCCTTTTACTCTGGGCTCCAGGAATCAAATTCCAGCCATCAGGCAAAGGCAGGTGCTTCTAAAAGTCAGAGGACAACTTGTGGGTCCCAGGGTTGCACTCAGAGCATCAGGTTGACAGCAAGCTTCCTTACCTTCTGAGCAATCTCACCACCCACCCCTGAGTAGATATTTCCTGAAGACTAGATGTGGCACTCTGGTACAAGCATGAACCCAACCAGGTCTCTTCTTCTAGAGGCCATGGGTTCAGATATGCTCAGGGTCCAGATGAGACAGAGAGGGACATGCACAGTCTTTATTGCTTGGAATTGGGAATGCTGGGAAAGGATTATTCCAGCAGGAGAGCTGCCTCATCCATCTGGGTCTGTGTTTCATTTTCTCTTGTTTTGTTGAGATGGGCTTTCACGTAGTCCAGGCTGGCCTTGAACTTCCTAGTAGCTGAGAACGACTGACTTCCTGATTCTCCTGCTGCTCTTTCCACGTGCTAGAATTAGAGGTGCGCACCACAATACAGTGGCTTGAGCTGAGCCTTGTGGAAGAGTTTGCGAGCAGAGAATAATAGCACATTCGATGGTGCTGAGGCAGGAAGGAGCTGAGTCTCCATGGAGAAATGGATACCAAACCTAGGAGAAGTGAAGAAGTCAACTAGGAGGAAGGGAGGAGATGGGGCCATGGGGACAAGAGTCACAAGGCTCACGGCAGCAAAAAAGACCAACCAGCATTCTCCAAGGGGCCATGGGGAGCCCTTTTGGGTCCATGTACTGAGCTCCCAGGATGCAATACCAAAATAAAAAGAAGTTGATCATTTCAGAAACCATTACAAAGGTCCAAAAAGCAATCTAGTTCAACTTGGGGTGGGTGTGTCTCAAGTAGGGGAACATAAAAATGAAAGAAGTGAGACTGATATTTTTATTATGTATGAATATATATATATATGTCTGTATGTATGTGCGTATATATGTGTGTGTATGCATGTATGTATGCATGCTAATGTGTGCACATGTATATATTGTGTGCATGTATATGTGTGTTCGTATATATATGTATGCATGTATTCATATATATGTGAGTGTGTATGTATGCATGTAGGATGTATTTTGGGTATTATGGAAGTTTAAACTCCCATGAACTCATAGGGAGAGGCACTATTAGAGGTGTGGCCCCGTTGGAGAAAGTGTTTCATTGTGGGGGTGGGCTTTGAGGTCTCATATACGCTCAACCCATGCCCAGTGTCTCAGTTCACTTCCTGTTTGCCTATGGGAGCAAGATGTAGCTTCTTCTCCACTCTCAGCTCCTCCAGCACCACGTCTGCCTGTGTGCCACCTTGTCCCACCAAAAGGACAATGTGAACTCTGAAACTGTAAACCACCCAGTTAAATGTTTTCCTTTATACGAGTTGCTGTGGTCATGGTGTCTCTTGATAGCAGTGGAAGCCCTAATTCAGACAGGCGTAGCCCTGAGGCTTGAACTGGGGATCGCACGTGTGCTCAGGGAGTCCTCTGCCAGAGCTCTCCTCTGAGTCCTTCACAGGCAAGAGTTTATAGTATAATATTTTTGTTTGTTCTTTGAGAAACTCATACGTACGTGCAATGTTATTTTGATATGGTCACACCACATTCACTCTCTGACTCCTCCCAGGTCCCCCCGTCCCCCCTCTTTTTTTGATGACCCACTAAGTCTAATTAACGCTGCCCGTACACACATGGGTATGGGGCCATCTGTGGGAACATGCTCAGCCTATCAGGGACCACACCCCTAAAGAAACCTTACTCTCCATGTCCTCGGAGCCATCAGCTGCCAACAGTTCCGCACTAGTTGTGTGTCCTCAAGTGTCCGTCCCCATGCATGCCCTATTGCTCGCTGGCTTGGTCTTCTTCAGCTTGGGCAGGCAGTCACAGCTGCTGTGACTTCACGAAAATGAGCAGGGCTCTAAAAAGAAGACATGTAAATGGCAAAGACTATTTTTAGCCATTAGGGGAACAAAAATTAAAACCACTTTGTGATTTTCTCTTACTCTAGTTAGAATGACTGAAAAGAAAATAAATGACAACGAAGCTAGCAAGGATGTGGGGAAAGGGGGCCTTTCGTTCGCTGCTGGTGGGCGTGTGGTCTGGTAAAGCTACTATGCAAACCAGGGAGAAAATGACTTAAAAGACTAGAACTAGGACCACTATAGGACCCAGTGTGTCAAGTATTGTGTACACACATATGCATAGATATGTGTGTGTGCGCGTACACACACACACACCACACACACAACGTATTAGAGTGCTGCATAGCCCAGAGTCATCTGAGTAGACAAACAACGGCTGTCCCCTGACAGAAAGCCCAAAGATCTGGCAGTTGTCAGTCCATGAGACTGGTGTCGCAGCTGTCCCCATCTGGTGCTGGAGTCCCAGGGAAAGCCTACAGACCGGTGAGTTTTCAGACCATGTTGAAATCCTGAATAAGTAGGCTTTAACACCATTGAAGAGATGGCTCAGGGGCAGAATCTACAAGCTTGTCAGGGAAACTGAGGGCACACAGGAGAAGCACATTCTTCCTTCTTCCACATCATTTTTTCTTATGTGTGCTGCATGAGAAGGTGTGGTCAGATTTAGGATGGATCTTCCACCACAAGTAATCCAAGAGAAACCCCGCCCAGGTGTTCCCAGCTACTTGGCAAGCAAGATCAGCTGTCACAGCCGGCTGTACTGAATTCACCCAAAGGGTGACAGATCCTGCTCTGGAGACACTTGTTTATCCACACCCACTGGTGCTCTGTTCGCAGTAGCTAAGACTTGCAGACAGCCTGGATGTCCCTCAGCTGACAAATGGTGGCCCATTTACGCAAAGGATTCTTTCTCAGCTGTAAGGAAAAATGAATGTGCAGATTAACAGAACTCTCAGCCCTACTCAGAGAAGCTAATATAGTGGTGAGTGTCAATATGATGACTCCCAGCCAGTCAGAGCAGAGAGACTAAATCTGTGGAGTGCCCAGACAGAAATGGGACATCTCTATCACTCACCCTCCCCTGACCCTCAGGGGATGTCGTGGAAGGAGGAGGAGGAAAGATTCGAGAGCCAGAGGCTGCTGAAACAGTATCTTCTAGACATAGCAGGACCGCTTGACAAGCATTTGTGAGTAAGTTACAATGAGCTCCTGGTAACTCCAGAGTTACCTGTTCTGCCTCTGAGCTGATGAGGGAAGCAGCCGGCCACTTCGGAGTCACCATTCCAGGATGTCTCTGCTGTCTGTGGCACAGAATCCTTATGAACACTGATGGCAGGGGTCTTTCCCACTGCTGCAATTCAGGCTGTAATTCAGGCTGCCATAGTTAAAATCATTTCACTCCCATGTTTTAAAAACACAGGACAAAGCTCACTCAAGGGTGCCTCAGTTCCTCTTCTACTGTGAGAAAACAGCATGACCAGAGCAACTTATAAAGGGAAGGAAAGATAGGGAGCACAACTCATAAAGGGAAGCCTTATTTGGGGATTAAAGTTCCAGAGGGATCGGACTCCATCACCATCATGGCGGGAAGCGTAGAGATGGGCAAGCAGACACGGTGCTGGAGCAGTACCTGAGAGCTCACATCCTCACCACAAAGGGGAAGTAGAGAAAATGACACACTGGAAAGCCCGCTCCCAGTGACACACCTTGTCCAACAAAACCACACCTCTTAAGCCTTCCCAAACAGTTCCACCAGCGGGTCAACAGATATTCAGCAAATGAACCCATGGGGTCATTCTCATTCAAACCCGGACAAGGCTACCATCTGTTCTGTCCTTCATATCTTTAGAAACAAAGGTCCAGCCATGGCGGTGGATGTCTATGATCCCAGCACTGGTGAGGCAGAGGCAAGCTGATCTCTGAAAGTCTGAGGCTAGCTTTGCTACATAGTGAGTGAGTTCCAGGCAAGCCAGGGCTACATAGTGAGAACTTGTACTTTAAAAAACAGAGCAAGATCAAAAACCCATTGCCATTGTTCTTGAGTTCTCAGTAGTCCTCATTGTCTGCTATGTTTAGCGAGTCCGGTTTTATCCCATGCTTTTTCAGACCCAGGCCAGCTGGCCTTGGTGAGTTCCCAATAGAACATCCCCATTGTCTCAGTGTGTGGGTGGGAGCCTAGGCAGTTTGGATGCTCACCTTACTAGACCTGGATAGAGGTGGGCAGTCCTTGGACTTCCCACAGGTCAGGGAACCCTGATTGCTCTTTGGGCTGATGAGGGAGGGGGACTTGATTGGGGGAGGGGGAGGGAAATGGGAGGCGGTGGCAGGGAAGAGACAGAAATCTTTAATAAATAAATTAATTAATTAAAAAAAAACAGAGCAAGAGACGGGTGGGCGGTGGTGGCACACGCCTTTAATCCCAGCACTCAGGAAGCACAGGCAGGCGGATCTCTGTGAGTTCGAGGCCAGCATGGCTCTACAAGAGCTAGGGCAGGTCCCAAAGCTACAGAGAAACCCTGTCTCAGAAAAAAAAAAAAAAACAGGACAAGACATTTGTGCGACAGAGTAGTCATTGTTCTTTGTGCCTCCCCTTTCTTCAAGCTATCCCATGTGCATATCACATGATGGGCGCAGGAGATCAGCTGCTATGATGGACAGGCCCAACCCCCGCTCTATGCACACCTGGGCTAAGCGAGCAAGCGTCTTAGAACTATGCAGTCACATCAGCTCTGCTGCCTGCTCCAGGGCGGATGTCGCTGTGGTTAACATTGAGACATCGGCTTCTGTGAAAAAATATTATTGGGGTCACAGAAGCTCTTTGGTGGGTTTGACATGTTGCTTTGGCATTCCCCTCACCTTCCATGGTGCTCTGTGCCAAGGGGGACGGCACCCTCATGTCTGACAGTTTCTTAGCTGCGAGACTTGAAGACCCCTAAGCCGGCCATAGCTCACGTCTGCGAGATTGAAATGGAACGATTTTCACCCCAACTCTCTCCATCATCCTACTTGGGGACCTCGTTCTGAAGATGCACATGACTGGAGGTTAACTGTGGCCCTCATTTGAAAATACTTTAGCATCTTTCATTTTCTTCTCACTGTACCCTTTGGCCAGCAGGGTCCTGCGAACAAGTTTCTGCAGAAGGAGCAGGACCAAGTAAAAAAGGAGCCTGTCATCTAAAACAAGCTTTGTTGTATGGGTGGCCTAAGCCTATGCGCTTCCTTGCTGTCTTCATTCATGTAAGTTCAGAGAAGTGCTGTGTCTGCCCAGACACACACACACACCCTATGCACACAAATATCTATACACACTATATACACATATACACTATATGTGCATATACACACATGCATATAAACTATACACATATACACACACTATACATACATACACACTCTTGAAGACACAGACATGCACATACACTTGTTGGTCATTACCAAGGCTTTTCCTTCTCTAATGCCCTCGTCTTCTATTTGAAGGCATTCTGTGAGGCACCAGTAAGATAGCTACCAGGGTAAAGGTGCTTGTTGCCAAGTCCGGCAACCTGAGTTCAGTCCCTGAAACCCACATAGTAGAAGGAGAAAACTGACCCCCATAGTTGTCTTCTGACCTATAGTGCTGAGGCACGTTAGGGTACACACAAACACACACACAAAATAAATAAATAAATAATAAATAAATAAATAAAATAAGTAAATAGACGTATTCTTTTTGTTGTAGGCCAGGCTGGCCTCGAACTCATGGAGATCTGTCTGTCTCTACCTCCCGAATGCTGAGATTTAATGTGTGTGCCACCACTAACTACCCTAAACATATTTTTTAATGGAAAGTGTTGTGTAAACTTTATAATTTCAGTGAGACAGTGTTACAGGAATATTACATCTCTGTATACAACAGCCTTGATGGTGAAGTAATTACATGAAACAGGTAACTGCCTAAATGCCTACTAATAGAACTAAATTTTGAGACAGCCATGTGGAATGCATCCGGGTAGAAGAATGAAGGAGGTCTGCATTAGTAGTGTGAAAAGTTTTTTCTTCTATTCTCAAGAAAATTGAAAATATATATTAAATTCGTACTTGACTTGAAACGGTAAACCCCTGTGCACAGGCAGCATCTAAGAGACACAGCCACTGCAGCGGTTTTGACTGCAGGACTGAGGGCAGTGGGGAGAGATGAGATGGAGGCTTCTCTGTGTGCACTCCCGGATTGCCCGACATTTTACAACTGATGGTTGTTTATACCTTGGCGTGTGTGCATGTGTGCCTGTGGGGGGTGCACAGGTACAGGTGTGTTCAGGAGTGGGGAGGTATGGGGTTCCAGGGGCACAGGTACAAGTGTGTTCATGAGTGGGGAGGTATGGGGTTCCAGGGGCACAGGTACAGGTGTGTTCAGGAGTGGGGAGGTATGGGGTTCCAGGGGCACAGGTACAAGTGTGTTCGGGAGTGGGGAGGTATGGGGTTCCAGGGGCACAGGTACAGGTGTGTTCGGGAGTGGGGAGGTATGGGGTTCCAGGGGCACAGGTACAGGTGTGTTCGGGAGTGGGGAGGTATGGGGTTCCAGGGGCACAGGTACAAGTGTGTTCGGGAGTGGGGAGGTATGGGGTTCCAGGGGCACAGGTACAAGTGTGTTCGGGAGTGGGGAGGTATGGGGTTCCAGGGGCACAGGTACAGGTGTGTTCAGGAGTGGGGAGGTATGGGGTTCCAGGGGCACAGGTACAGGTGTGTTCAGGAGTGGGGAGGTATGGGGTTCCAGGGGCACAGGTACAAGTGTGTTCGGGAGTGGGGAGGTATGGGGTTCCAGGGGCACAGGTACAAGTGTGTTCAGGAGTGGGGAGGTATGGGGTTCCAGGGGCACAGGTACAGGTGTGTTCAGGAGTGGGGAGGTATGGGGTTCTAGGGGCACAGGTACAGGTGTGTTCAGGAGTGGGGAGGCCTGAAGTTGGTATCTTTCATTGCTCTCCGCTTTTTATTTATTTTGTTTTGTGTTTTTTGTCTGTGTCACAGTCCTAACAGTCCCGGAACTAGCTCTTGTAGACCAGGCTGGCCTCGAACTCATGGAGATCCGCCTGCCTCTGCCTCCTGAGTGTTGGGATTAAAGGCATGCGCCACCATTGCCCAGTGCTCTCCACTTTATATACTGAGCCATAGTCTCTCAGTTGAACCCAGAGCTCACTGATAGAACTAGTCTTGCTGGTCAGCTTGCTTAACGAATCCCGTCTTTCCCTCCTAGCAACGGAATCACATGGATGCTGGGGATCCCAGCTCGGGAGCTCAGGCTTGCACAGCACATATGCTACCCGCAGAGCCATCTCCCCAACCCCCTTGTCTTGTGTAGTAGCCCACAAGTGACTCGGTTTCCATCTGGAGTCCATTCTGGCTTAGGAGCCATTTGAGTTCAAGCTTGCCTGCTCTGCTTGCTCCAATACCCTTGAAGGCTGTGAGAAAGGTCTGTTTAAAGTGATGGGAAAGAGCATTTTGCCCATGAGAAAAGAACACATCATCTAGTCGAAAGAAAGCTGCTGGTGCCAAACCTTGGGGCACATCGAGACAGAAGGAGCTGCTTGCTCAACGGCAGGAATGGTCTTGGGGTTAGACTGTGCTGTGCTTTCTTCTGTTTTGTATAGAAGCTGGCTCTGAAATAAACTCAGGGCTGTGCAGAGTAAGCTGGCAGTCCCCTGAATCTATCCTGTGTTTCCTGTAACAACTTCTTTCAATCTGACATTTCCTTAATCCTCGTGCCCCTACCCAGATACCCCAGCTGATTTTGTTGGAGCAGGCGCCGATATCCTTGTAATTTATAAAGTCACTTCAGAGCCGATGTGAAGTTTGAGTAGGTACTGTGGTTGCCATGGGGGCCTGGTGACCTGAACTCGATCCCCCAGAAACTATGTACAAGTGGAAGGAGAGAATGAACTCCACAAACTTGTCTTGATTTCCACATTCATGCTGTGGCATGTATGCCCCCCCCCTCATCCCACACAATAATAAAAAAATACATAAAATTATACTTTAAAAACTCTAAAACATAAAACGTTCAGTTTAGAGTAAGCATTTAGATGTTCTAAGAGTATGGAGCATTGAAACCAAAGCTGTTTTGAAAATCTCATCTGTGTATGTCAGCCATATTGAGCTTGGTGGCTCAGGCCTGTAATCCTAGCACCCTGGAGACTGAAGCAATCAGATTACCATGAACCCAGCACCTGCTTGGACTGCGTAGTAAGTTCCAGGCCAGCCCAGGCTACAGGGTTGAGATCTTGTCTTCAAACAAAAACAACAGAAAAGCAAACCACTTTGGGGGAGTGCAGTTCAGTAAACACGTTAGGATATGACATCACACACACGCACACACACGTGTTCCTGTAAGCTGGACACGGCGGCTCAAGCCTGTAACGCCAGTACTCTGGAAGCCATAGCAAACAGATTGCCACTGGGCAGAACTCGGCGTGTGGCAGAGAATGCCAGGCGACTTGCCTCAAACTATAATCAAACCTTAGTGTGAGAAGCACACCCTGTTTGGAAAAACACCCCTAAGTGGAAACCCCGGAAAACTGAGAGGAAGGCACATCAGTGGGGCCTGCAGCTTTCAGGACAGCAGTGGGCAAGAAAGAATGAGTTCCATGTGCTCCAGGGACAGAAAAGAGTAAGTACCTGCACCCACGATTCATCCAACACACATACGCACGCGCGCACGCACACACACACACATGCGCGCACGCGCGCACGCACACATGCACGCACGTACACATGCGCGCACGCACGCACGCACACACACGCACGCATGCTCACTCCCTCGCTTGCCTTTGAGTAGAGCAGGAGAGAAATGAGGTCCAAGGCAGACTGCACAGTCCTGGCATTTGTCAGGCAGAGAGCAGCAAGGGCTTGGAAACAAACAGGATTATGTGCACAGTGAAGGAAACATCTGTCTGCCTGTGAGGCTGTGGTCGCACAAGGGACAGAAGCGTCGGTGGCACCAACACCTACCCAAGGGCTAATCCCCAACCAAGTCAGGGAGCTGTTTTCATCCAGCTCTGCAGGTCGTGGGGAGACATTGCCAGGTTCCCTGGACAAGAATGATGGTCACAGTATGTGGTTGGATCATCCAGTTAGAGGGAGTTTGGTGTGGAGGCTGTTGCCATGGCTCTAAGAAGGGAGGAAACTTTGCTGAGTTTCCGCCCTGGGTCGGAGGCCAGGGAAGGATTTTGTCAGGAGCCGAGTGCCCCCCTTGGAATTCTCCTTGGTGGAAGGCACAAGGCCTTCTGGTTAATATCCGATCTGCTGGGATCATTGTGAGTCTGATCTTTTCTCCTTCCATCTTAATCTCCTGTCCTCACTGTAGGGGGAGGGAGAAGCACAGAGCAGCCTAAGGGGCTCTGTTGAGAGCAAAGGAAGTGGGAGAGCAGGAGGATCTAGAGTTCAAGGCCAGCCTTTGCCACAAAGGGACTTGAGGCCAGTTTAGGCTACCCGAGACACTGTCTAAAAGAAAAAGAAAAAAGAGTTGGCGCTCCTGTCCTTGCTTTCCTGTCACTCTATTTTATTAGTTTAAGATTTGGTCTTGCTCCTTCCTCTTTTCAAGCTCGCTCTCCTCCCCAGCCTCTGTTCTCAGCTGCCCCCAGCTACTCTGCAAGGCTCTATTCTCTGAGCTCCCTCGCCCCTGGAAGGTGATAACCGCGAAAAGGAGGGGAACAGTCTTTTCAGTGGGGGCTTCAGATGACGTCATATCCTCAAAGGCGAAATCAGCTCAGTCGGCAGCCAGCTAGCTAAGAGACCAGTTTCTTCACCCACCACGCCCCCTGTTCCTGAGCCCCTCCCCTAGCGCCCTAGCTTGACCTAAGCTGCTGGTGGGAGCACACCATGGCCTCGCTGGTGACCTGCTTTCTGTCGCTGACCCTGCTGCTTGGTGAGTTGATGATCCGGGGAAGGGCAGGGGCTGAAGTATGTCGAGGGTGTGGGGACTCCAGGCTCATTCTCCTTACCTGGCACTCGCAGACCTTGTCGCTGAGCTCCAAGGTTCGGAACAG
Source organism: Microtus oregoni (assembly GCF_018167655.1). Classification (NCBI taxonomy): domain Eukaryota; kingdom Metazoa; phylum Chordata; class Mammalia; order Rodentia; family Cricetidae; genus Microtus; species Microtus oregoni. Next base: position 12,667,934 of record NW_024543061.1, read on the forward strand.
TTACAAATATCGTATGCGGCGAAGACAACCCCCGAACTTGGCAAGGAGTTGAAGCTGAAGTGCAAGGTGCTGTTGTCCACTTCGCAAGGATGCTCTTGGCTCTTCCAGAAGGACGGCTCCGGAGTTAAACCCACCTTCATCCTCTATCGCTCTACGGCCCGGATCAAAGTGAATGACAAACTGGATGAAAACCAGTTCTCTGGGGACAAAAATGACCAAGAGTACACCCTTACCCTGAAGAAGTTCGGCGAGGAAAACCAGGGCTACTATTTCTGCTCTGTGACAGGCAACTCGGTGGTGTACTTCAGTCCTCTCCTGCCGGTCTTCCTGCCAGGTCTGCGCACGGGGGTCCCTTCCCCTGAATGTTAGGGGGCACATCTGGACATTTTCACACACGGATGTCCTCTTAAATCTCCTGGGGCTCTTTGGGGGCTACTTTTACACCATCCCCATTTCACAGACCGGAAATCTGAGGCTGAGGTGCCAGGTGGGATTGGAGGTGCCCCGGATCTGGGATGGAGTTTGAATGTGTGTATTGCCCTGTCCGTGTTGTCTCAGGGTGTAGAGCCGGGTATTGACTCAAGCTTTGCATTGGTGGAGGGCCACAGCTGCTGAGCTGCAGGACCTGGTCCAGGAGCACTAGGCCCAAAGTCACACTTGTCTCCACGTGTGCAAGCCGCAGAGTGGCCCAGCACTTGTCCAGGGGTCCCTTCTTCCTCTCTAAAAATGCCAGGAGGAGGCACTTTCTTGGGTAAAAGCTAAGCGGGAGGAGGTTGGGGCAGTGGTGCATCAACCACACCTGCCTGACCCACAGGCATCCTGTTGCTCCTGCAGGGAAACCCACCACGCCAGTGCCGCGACCACGCACACCAGTGCCCACTGTCGGTACATCCCGTTCCCCACGACCAGAAACTTGCCGGCCCAGGGCGGGTGCCTCAGGTTAGGAGCGCTCATGGTCCGCGACTGGAGTGGGCAGACAACCTGGGAGGCTACTTGCCAAGGAAAGCCCTGATCCTGGAGGGACACCTGGTCGGGGAGAGGTGCTGGGGTTGGGGCCTCGGGACTGTTCCAGAGGGTTTTTAAATGCCATTCACTGGGATCTTGACAGTGGAGAAGGGATTGAACTTCGACTGTAATATCTTCATCTGGGCACCCTTAGCCGGAGTCTGCGGGGTGCTTCTGCTGTCCCTGGTCATCACTCTCATCTGCTGCCACAGTAAGTCCTGGGGAGTCCCCGCGGGGAGGAATCTGGCCCACTCATGTGCTTGTGGGAGATAAAGTTCAGGTTTTGGGGGTGGCAGCTGCTGCCCTGTAGGACCTGTGCAGCTATCCTGAAGGCAGCCTCACTCCCATCCCCGCTCCTTGTGTCCTCTGGGAGTTTTTCGAAACATAACACTTACTTCAGGACCGCCAGAAGCAACTAAACCATCAGTTAGTACAGCCAGGATAGAGTAAACCCACCAGGGAAGGGGGCCAATGTGCCCCTGAGACCTGGCCCCAAGAAAGCTGGATCAAAACCATGGCTGACTTGCGATTTGTCTTTGATCCCACCCCACAAACCACCCACTCCTCTAAGTCCTGTCAGGTGACTGTGCCAACCAGGTCTACAGATTCCCAGACTCACACGTGTCTGCACCACACAGTGTGTTGTCGTGTCCTGTCTTCCCCTCTGCCGCCCCCCCCCCCACTGGAGACAGGGTTTCATGTTGTCTAGGCTAGCCTAAAACTAGTTATGCAGTCTAGGCTAACCCCAAACTTCTGGTCTGATCCTTCTGCCTCCTTCCATTTGGGAGTGTTGGAACTACAGGCATAGTCAGCCAAACCAAGTTTAAAATATTTTCATTTTTAACTAAGGCTTGAGGACAGGGTCGGCAAAGTAGCGTTCACTCGGACTGTAAAGAGTTACAATCCTCAAAAGACTGGAGGAAAGAACGCTATTGAACCGTACCTGGGGACTGCAAGAGGCATTCACCCTTTCCCTCCTCCTTTTCTTCCCCGTCTAGGGAACCGAAGGCGCGTGTGCAAATGTCCCAGGTGAGTAGTCTCTGAACTTGGGCTTGCTCACCCTGGGCAGCCACGGTCCCAGTGGTCCTGGCTGCCCAGTGGCAGGTGGCTCGGGAATATTTCCCAGAAAGAGGTCATGGCAGTGAAGTCCTGGTGGCAGGGGACCAGGACTCAACCAGTCCCAGAAAAAGGAGAAGCAGATGGCTGGTAAGGTATTAGAATTTATGTGAGAAAAGGAAGGACCACAAAGGGCTTCAGGCTTCATGAGAGAGCAGTGTGGCTTTCCAGAAGCCCTGTTCAGTTAGCTCACACCCTTTACCACCATCATAAAAAAAAAAAAATCTTCTTCTCAACGTAGCTCCCAGAGTACATGTGGTCTTTCTCTTGTTCTAGAAGATTCCATATGGGTGTTTTGGAGGTATATTAAGATACCCCTCTACTTCCCCTCTTGATTGGTCAATGTTTTTAAGGAGAAAGTCAAGTTTTATTATTAAAATGTAATAAACAACACCCCTAGTTCCTAATTTCCCCATAAGAGCACAGGGCCTTCAGTTCCTGAGGACCTAGGGGATAAAAGGACCAGAAGCAAAGGCAGTTAGCTCTCTGGTGGCTTAAATATCTGCCCCACCCAATTGCAGCTCAACTGTTCTGAAATGATCAGAGTGACATTTAAGAGAGGTCCCAGTTTCCACTCTATCTGATCTTATGTGAGGACAGTTCTTGCCCCCCAGGAGTGGTATGTAACAGCCCCTGCCTCCTAGGGGTGGCATCTAACTGCTCTTGCACCCCAGGGGTGGCATCATCTAGCAAATGTCCCCAGCTTGGCACTGGGGCAAAGGGGTTCCACTTAGAATTTCTCTGAAGCTACACAGCAGCCGCAGCCTTGTCTTGTAGATATCATCACCCCCAACTTTCAAACCACAGCTGCAAGATAAGGAAACCCATCTGAAGGGGCAGAGATGGGATCGCAGTCAGATTATCAAAACCAGACCTCCTAAAACAAGCCTGCAGTATGCCGGTTGCCTGGTTCATGCAGTCAGCCTTGCATGCCCCATGTCCATGGGTCCCACGTTATCAGAAGGCATGCCCATCATGAATACCATTTTGGTCATTCTTCCCTAAACTAGAAACTATTTTACAGTTTTAGGTGTTACAGCCCATCTAGAGATGATCTGTGTAGCAGGGGAATGTGTATAGGTTATATGCCATTTTTATATGCAAAGATTTGGCTTTCCAAGGTGGATACCCCAAGCAGGGATCCTATCAAATTCCTCCCTGGATAGCAAGGACAACTCTATGTTTTGTTTTTCTTTTCATTTCAGGTTTTACAAAAATCTTTAGTTATTTTGCCCTCCATTTATTTTATTTTTTTAAGAGAAAACAAATTACTTTTTTTCATTTTACATACCAACCCAAGTTCCCACTCCCTCCCCTCCTCCCATTCCCTACACATCCCCCTGACCCCCCATCCACTCCTCAGAGAGGAAAAGGCACTTTGCTTTGGAGAAGGTCCAAGGCCCTTCCTACTATATCTAGGCTGAGCAAGGTATCCATCCAAAGAGAATAGGTTCCTAAAAAGCCAGTACAAGCAGTAGGGATAAATCCTGGTGCCACTGCCAGTCGTCTCTCAGTCTGCCCCAGCCATGCAACTGTCACCCACATTCAGAGGGTCTAGCTTGGTCCTATGCTGGTTCCTTCCCTGTCTGGCTGGAGTTGGTGAGCTCCCATTAGCTCAGGTAGACTGTTTCAGTGGGTGAACCCATCATGGTCTTCACGTCTTTGCTCATATTCTCGCTCCCCCCACTCTTCAACTGAACTTTGGGAGCCCAACCCAGTGCTCCAATGCGGGTCTCGGCCCATTTCCATAAGTTGTTGGATGAAGGTTCCATAGTGACATTTAAGATATTCATCAATCTGACGACAGGGCAAGGCCAGTTAGGTACGTCCTCCATTCTCTAGAGAAGGAAACTTAGGTTTAGGACATTTAGTGATTTGTCTCAGGCCACATTGCTAACATTAGGCTTGCAACTTGCATCTAAAACTGTTTGCCTTCCCCGGTCAGCGAGCTGACTGAGGCTGAGTGCAAAGGGCAACCCACTGTGCACACTCCCTTTCACCCACTGTGCACACTCCCTTTCAGCAGAGGAAAGTATTTACATTTTCTCCGGGCAATGATGGCGCGCGTCTTTAATCCCAGTACTCGGGAGGCAGAGGCAGGCAGATCTCTATCAGTTCAAGACCAGCCTGGTCTTCAAGAGCTAGTTCCAGGACAGGCTCCAAAGCTACAGAGAAACCCTGTCTCAAAAAAAAAAAAAAAAAATAACAAAAAAAGTATTTACATTTTCATATCCAGGTTTGCATTTTGCAGTCTTTGTATCTCCCTGTTGGAATCTGTGTTCAGCAGCTTAGCCATCACTTTAAGCAAAGGCGATGTGGTAGTATCCAGTGTGACTGTGTTGCAGGTGGTATGCCGACCACACACAGATGAAAGCCTGTGAAGGGTTTTCCTTATTTTCACAATACGTAGTGTACTTGGTTGCTTCTGCAAGAGGTCACTTATGTTTGTTTCCCTTTTTGAAATGTGAAACAGAAAAGCCTGCGCTTGTCCTAAAACCTGGCGCTCTACAAATTAGCCCCCAAGGAATTCACACATCTGAGTAGCAACTGAAAGGCAGACAGGGTTGGGAGGAGCCACTCGGGTCTCTCATCTTGCACTGAACAAGCACCCACTTTCAGTGTGACATCAAGTTCAGGGACTTTGAGCTTCTCTGCTCCACTGAGGGATGGTGCCTTAACCCTTCTGGAGCCTCAAGTCTGGCCTGTAGGGATAAGAATCAGGTCACCTGGTGACTTAAAACAATTAGCCTCAATATGTCTCCTTCCTGGGACTCCAGAAGGCTTTAGGAAGCCTAACTGAGCTCAGATCCTGCTTCAGCAGATAGCTGTGTGACCTGAGGCAGGTTCTCTAACCTCTCCTGAGCAATGCATACCCCTACACGGGTGTCACAAGGGCTAAAGGAAAGGGTAGCTGAGGTCATTCACCCATTCCTGCTGGCACCCTAGGGACAAGCTCTCAGAGCCATTAAAAACTGAGGGCAGTGTGTGCTGTTACTACATTAAAGAGGTTCTTCTTTTGTTTGTTTGAGACAGGGTTTCTCTGTGTAGCCCTAGCTGTCCTGGAACTTGCTCTGTAGACCAGGTTGCCTTCAAACTCAGAGATCCACCTGCCTCTGCCTCTGAAGTGCTGGGATTAAAGAAGTGTGCCACCCCAGCCAGGCTCATTAAAGAGATTCTTGCTACAATGATGGTCAATCTCCTGCCTCTCTTTCAGGCCTCTGGTCAGACAAGCAGGCAAGCCCACCCCTTCAGAAAAATTCGTGTAAGATGGCGCCAGGAAGCCACAACCGTTACATGATTTCAGAGCCCTCTTCATTCACGAGACCAAGCCCTCCTTCTTCAGCATTTCCCACATTCCTATGTATTGTTCTCTGGATTATTTTAGTGGGGGTGGGGTGGGAGCCATTTCTTTTCTTTATGCATTCATTTTGGCACAAAACAGGACCACACAATGTCTACAGGACCACAAGGGTGGCAGCTCTGTTGCTGCATGCACTGAATGGGGTAAAGAGCAGTGACACCAGAGTTAGCTGAATTCTCGGGGTTAAGGGACAATCGGCACCCACTTGCTCATCTACATTCCTTGTCTACCCATCACACAGAAGAGGCTAAAGGTCAGAGATGGGGTCAGCCGGGTCTGTAGGTCAGGAGAGAACCCAAGCTGGAGGAACCTTTACCGACTGGCTCAGGGAACTTGCTTCCGTACCTTGAGCTCTTCTTGCTGGGCTATGCCTGTGTAGTGTGCAGGCTGTGTGTGGCGTGGTTCTGCCTCAAACCACAAGGGAGTGAGCAGTGTCACCTGTGATCTGCTCAGTGCTGGCCATGAGCACAGATGTCACACAGCAAAGACAGGAGAACTGCCTTTATGCCCCTGAACATCAGAGCTCCTGGCAAGGGACAGTGAGACAGGCAGTCCTAACTCCTACAAGTCTAGGGGTAGAGTCAGTCCTAGACAACAGCTCCCTCTGTTGCTATGAGAAGAAAAAAAAAGAGCACTGCTGTGAAATCCTGGGGAATTAAGATTCTTTCTGCCCCTGCACTGCAGAGGGTGAGGTTTTACAGATATCTGAGCAGCTGTCAACATTTCTAAACATCTGGACTGGGATGTGCTCGTGGGGTCACAAGTATGTTTATACTTTATAAACACAGAATCCTTGGAGAGCATACCTTAGCAGCCCTGGGATGTGCAGGTGAGGCAGGGTAGGCTTGTGGGAAGAGGCTAGCTGTCAAGACTGCTCTCCCAGTGTGAATTTCCTCTCACAGTATCATAGAAGCAACAGAGGCTATGGAATAAAAAAAAAAACCTGACGGAACTAAGAGTCACCCGTGATCTGATTCTTTCCCATGCATATATATGTAAGAAAGACACCTTGGGCTTTAAAAAGGGATTATAACATATTTTTGAAGTGGCTTTAGTAAATAAACATATCATTTAATGGTTAAATGGTATCTCATATTTTGGTTGTGCTCCATTTACTATTTAGCTTATTGCTTCTAACTTCCTCCTATTTTTACACTACTAAACTTTGCACACATCTTTGCAGTGTGTTTACTGTTTTTGCTGTTCAAGAAAGGGTGTCATGTACACGCTAGATTCGAAGTCCCTACATAGTTGAAGATGATCTCAAATTTCTGTCATCACGTCCCCAGTGCTGGGATTCTAGGTGTGTGCCGTCACGCCGTTTATGTGCTGCTGAGGCTATGTACCACACACACATCCTACCAACTGAGCTACAACCCTCAGCCCGGGCATGCCTTTAGGGTATATACCTGAAAGCAAAATTATCAAGTCAGTGTCCTCCTTCACTCTGTACCATTATCACATCAGTCAAAATGATCAACTTCTCTGTTGCCTTTTTATTTTCTCTTGGTGACAGATGAGATGACAATTCTCCTACCATCAGGCAAAATCTTCACTTTTTTGCTGAGATAAAATATACATACTGGGGTCGGGGGGGGCATACAAGTCCTGAGTGTTCGTCACAGAGTAAGAACACCCCCATGCCCAGAAGTGGCACCAGCCACTACACAAACCTGTCTTCTCCTCCCAGGCCCCCTGGTAGGGGCTGAACCTAGTCTCACACAGTGACTACATGTTCTACCACTGAACCATGTTGTTCAGGTTAGCCCCAAACCAACCAACCTATTTTGGTACCTCCCCCCGCCCCGCTGTGTGCATGTGTGTGCATGCACTGTGTCGTTGTGTTGGTCAGAGGACAACTTAAAGGATTTGGGGAGTTGACTCTCTCCTTCCACCACATGGGACCCATGGATTGAACTCAGGCTGTCCGGTGTGGCGGCAAGCGATCACTTGCTGAGCCATCTCACCCGTTGTGAAGTCAGTGTTCCTGACTTCGCTGCAGAGAATGTCAAGACAGGCTGGTATAAAGCACAGTTAGTGTTTATTTGGAAGCGATTTTAACATAGATATAAGCTTGAAGGGTTAGCAGAAAAGATGTGTGCTTAGAGAAAGGAAATGCACACTTAGTATGGGCGTGGGCTTTTCCGGACTCACACTTGTCTCAGAAGCTCTATTAGAATTCTGGAGACTCGCTGGGCGATGGTGGCGCACGCCTTTAATCCCAGGCAGAGGCAGGCGGATCTCTGTGAGTTCGAGGCCAGCCTGGTCTACAAGAGCTAGTTCCAGGACAGGAACCAAAAGCTACGGAGAAACCCTGTCTCGAAAAATCAAAAAAAAAAAAAAAAATTCTGGAGACTCAAAGGATTTTTAAGGAATGTCTTTTTATTTTTCAATAAATAAAATGTGCGCGCATGTACGTGTGCGCCGTCCCTGTATATTTTCTCTTCAGTTTTCGGCTTAGATGCTCTGTGGTTTGGATGAAAAGTGGTCCCACAGGCTCACAGGGAGAAGTACTACTGGGCGGTGTGGCTGCATTGGAGTAGGCGCAGCCCTGTGGAGGAAGTGGGGTTGGGGGGCGGAGGGTGTGCTTTGAAGTCTCAGAAGCTCAAGCCAGGCCTAGTGAGTCTCAATTTCTATTAATCCACATTCTGTCACGTGGCTCTTTACCTCTCCTCCATTCTATATATCCAACTCTCCATGTTTAGCTGGTGAAATCCACCTCTTCTTCGGAGAGTTCCAATCTCTGCCCGGAAGTACCACCTAACCTCTCCTGTCTAGCTATTTGGCCATTCAGCTCTTTATTAAACTAAGCAAGGTTAAACAGGGACACATCTTTACAGTTTGCTCAAATATCCCACAACACATCAGAGAAAGAAAATTTTTTCTCTAGCTGTTAAATTGCTTTGAAGAGAGTCTTCCACGTTTTTGGAGAGCCCTTGAGTCTTCTGGGAAAACAGCTCAGTTGGTAGGTGCTTGCCTAGAAATTCCCTGAACCATTGCCCAGTGAGTGGGTCCGAGTCAGCTCCTTTTTCTCCCAGCTGCTCCTCCTGCACGTGTTCAAATCCTGCCAGTGGTTTGAGGACCTGAGGCAGCACTTACCAATTTCCAAAACTGTAGCCGACCATTTCCACAAAAGAGACTAATGGTGACAATAGCAGGGGTTACAAGTGTGAACCATGCTTCACAGTTCTGTTATTTGTATATTCTCTTGCAAGTGACTTTGTTTCTTGGTAACCCACTTGTACAATGTAGTAATACTCCCTATCCCAGAAGAAATATGCATCTATAGACTTCCTGAACAGGCTAGAGCCATGCTTCCAGGACGAGATCCTGAACAGGCTAGAGCCATGCTTCCAGGACAAGATAACGAAGAAGTGAGCTTTACTGAACTTCTCACAAGAAATGTCATGTTGATTGGGTCTCCCCAGCATTTTTTTCATTGTACTGTATAAGTGCCTTGATGTGCCCCCCTCACCCTCACCAGAGCTGGAGTTACAAGTGGTTGTTGACTGTGGGGATGGCTCCCCGCCCCCCAAAAATACCTCTTGCCTTCAGAAACTGAGCTTTCACCTGATTTTCCAAACAAGTTGAAATGTGCCTGTGAGCCTGGTGGTGCAAGCCTTTAATTCCTGCTGCTCTCAGGAGGCAGAGGCAGGCTGATTTCTGTGAGTATGAGAACAGCCTTCTCTACAGAGCTAGTTAAAGGATAGTCAAACAAGAAATCGTATCTCAAAAACAGACAAAATGCCTGTGATCAAGCCTGCTTCGGTTTAACTAGCCTTCAAAAAAATAACACAGCTGACTTTGTTATGCATGGGACTTACGTGTTATCAGCTTTTACAGCCTAAACTAAATACAAAGCTTTAATCTTAAAACTATATCTTCCATGCCCATGACGTGTGTGTGTGTGTGTGTGTGTGTGTGATCATTTGCTGAAAGGAGCCAATGAAGTTGAAAGAAACTTAAAAACAAGCAAGAATGCACCATAAACACTGGAAGTCCCCGGCCGTAACCTGTTGTTAGAAGTAATCTGGTTTGTGACTCTGAGTGACAGTCTGGGTCAACAGGGACCATAAAGTAACGTCTTCCCTTGTGAGTGTTAAGAAAAAATGATTAAGTGATTCCTCTTCTCTTTCTCATACCATGTTTTCCATGCTGTTCAATAAAATACCGCCAAGCCTTTTGTTACAGACTGAAGACAGAGAAGTAGAGAATTCAAATTCGGGCTCCTGGTTTAAACTACTCCAAGAGAATCAGTTATTCTCTAATGTGGCATCAAGATACTGAACACTGATATGGGTGCTGGAAACTTCACTAGGGTCCTCCAGAGGAGAATCAAGTGTTCTTAACCACAGTCATCTCTCCAGTGTCCAGGGTCTCCCCATTTTTATCACTTCCCAAGATTAAGAGTAACCACCCTTCCTAGTAAACACACTTATGCCTGGGGATCTCAGAGCCCCAGGATGGCGAGTTCCAAATGTGCCTGGAGGGACCTACACTGCCCTTCAGACACTGCTATCTGGGAGGACCTACACTGCCCTTCAGACACTGCTATCTGGGAGGGACCTACACTGCCTTTCAGACATTGCTATCAGATGCAGGCCCCAAAGCGTATCCCATAGGAAACTGAAGTTTGAGAGATGAGTGTTGGGTAGAAAGGATCTGCTCAGTGGCCACAGAATGACTCAGCTTTCACACTCCTGGACTTATAGGAGCTGCAGATAAAGGGAGAGGGCCCGAGGGGATGGACATTCATGTCTTCTCAGCAAGGTCGGGGGATCTCTTAGGAATTCAACTGTTACTCTCTAATGAGTGTTCTGCCTGCATGTATGTATGTGCACCACACGTATGCCTGATGCCAAAGTCGTCAGAAGAGGGCATGAGATACCCAGGAACTAGAGTAACAGATGGTTGTGGCCACCATGTGGCTGTTTCTCTGTAAGAGCAGCGAACACTCTTCATCACTGAGCCATCTCTCCAGGTCTTTTTTTTTTTTTTTTTTTTTTTTTACTGCTGTCATGGCCTGTTTTGTCATGGTGACTGGTAGGTGTCATTAGTCTTCAGTGGGAGTTGGCAGGGAGAAACCAGGCAAGTCATGGTGACTGGTAGGTGTCATTAGTCTTCAGTGGGAGTTGGCAGGGAGAAACCAGGCAAGTCTAGTCTGGGCTAACCCTGCATTGTAACATAACTGGTCATTTCTCAAATGGTCAACATGTCTACATACACAGCCACGTAGAATCTGACCCAACCCAAAGGTTAACACAAAACAAAACAGATGCAGTGTGAAGGAAGAGATGTCAAGCATTTTCAGCAACTTCATCAGCGTCAGACACCCACAGGTTCAAGTACAGCCACTGTTTCTGGCAGTCACGCCCTTCACCCAAGGTAGCAACTGTTACCATAATGTGGCAAAGGTATTCTCCACAGAGTTGGAAGCTGCTAATATTACCTAGATATGTAACACCACCCCCAATTAGCAATGTTTAAGTCAACTAAAAGGTAGTGCTTATTTAGGGCTCTTTCTTCAGTGATTCTGTACTAGTTAGTTTTGTCAATGTGAAGAAGAAACCCTAATCAAGAACTGAGTGGCTTATGGGCAAGTTGCTTTCGGCCATGGTGTTTGTAACAGAGAACCAACTAGGACAGACACCAAGGAAAAGCAAACTATGGTGGCAAGATTCTGCTCTGAGAGACTGTCCAGCACTCAGGCTAACTCTAGGGCTCTTCCAGGTCATCTCACGAGACAAGATATTCCCTTGGTAACAATCTCAATCTCTTTAAAAACTAGAAAAAGGAACACAGGTTCTTGTTCTCTACAGATGAGCGTGTTTCCTGTTGAGGTTAGACAATTCAGCCTCTGTTCTTACCCAGAGTGCTGAGGTGCATCCCACTTACCCCCAAATTTGGGAACAGAGTCCCCTCTTCTTCCCACACTGCTGACGATGAGATGCTGACAGGGACTTTCCCCTCTCACAATAGGCACCTCCACATCCCACCCGGACTCGTCACCCGGCGAGATCACAGACTGGCTCCACAAACACTTTTTAAATGTGCAATTCTTTAATCTTAAAAAATATACACAGGAGAAGCTATATGTTTTACATAGGAATACACACATTAACAAAGCATTTCTTATAGTTTTCCAAACTATTGTATCAGTCCGAAATTTATAAATTAAATATATCAGATTTTTTAAGTTAAAATGAGATCCCTGAAACTACTGGATATGTTAACTTTTCCCCCCCAAAATCAAATGAGCAGAGAGTATCAGTATGATTTAAGTAAGGTTTATTGTTACCTTTATTGCCTATAATCTAGAAGATGCAATTTTATTGTGCCTTTGCAAACAGGATACATCTCTTAAAAAACTGATCAAAAATTTCCATACATATAGCTCTATATGATAGATTACAGTGCAACACTATTCATAATTATAGAAACACTATAGAACCCAGGAGCACGGGGTAAGCCAAAGAAATACAATCCTGAGCCATCTGAGCAAGATCATCTGATGAGTTCTTAGTGTGGGTTAGAAAACACGGTGACGTACATGCGCGCTGCGGTCATGAATGGAACAGGGCCAGCAGCGGTTGCTTGCTGGCTTTGGGCGTGATGGGGAATTTCCACACATGCACACTCATTCGCACTCCTGTGTCCTTCTGCTTCCCTCCCATCCCAGGACATTCGCTCCAGCCCCTTCCCAAAAGAAATGTTCAGGCACTAAATCCTACAGAAGCCCACACCTGCCTGGTGGGAGCGGCTTAAGTCGGCTACCAGAAAGTGTAGGTATCCACCCATACCATGGAGCGAAGCACATGCTGAGTCTTAGCTGCTTTTTCCTCTTTGGAAATAAATGAAGCATATGCCTGCTACAGCTTAAAAATGCCTTAAAAAATTTTCTCTTGCTACATCTTGAAGTAAAATCAACAGCGGAAAATTCGCCCTAAAACTAACTGCCTCGCCTGCTACTAAAATACATTTGCCACTCTGTTTTTGGTATCTACTCAATTGTAATTCAGAATGGAAAGTTAATGAAGCTTGTACCTGCTTATGGTGAACACTGCAGTACCACATATAACCTGTCCGCTGCAGGCTTATGAAACACCAAGCTTTGTATGTGATCCTTGCTACATATTCCCTCTCTGTGTTCCCCAAGACCACAGTATTCTACTGTAAGATAATGTACAGACAGTTCAATGGTGAAAAGTATTTGGTTTGTCTTCACCATACACATCCTAGAGATGAACTGAACAAGCCACATCTCCATACCTTCCCTGAAGATAACCTGAGTCGGAGGACTGAAGAGACGGACAACATCGTTGTCAGTCTACTTACTGAGAGGTTGGGCTGGGAAACCAGAGGGCTTGTGTAGTATACCAGCAGCTAGAAATGTGCAGATAATCCAAGAGCTCTTGGCTTTTGACACTGTCCTAAAGGCTGCCATCACTGAGGTGGAAACAATACACAGCATAAAAATAAGGAATCTGAGCTGCACAGTCTATGGGACTGGCTACCTGGAGAGGATGACTGGGGGATCCCCATCCCCACATGATTTGGTGTGGGTTTAATGTCTCCCCACACATTAGCTGCTGTGGAAAAAGTAAAACGAAAAATTTACTTCCTTACTTATTTTCAATTAAATGCTCACACACTCACAAAACACATACTCTCTGAATATGAGGTGGCTCTTTTTCTTCAATTTTTTAAAAATAAAGAGGCACCAATACCCGTTCATTTATGTATTAAAAGTCTCTATAATCATCACTAAACAGAAATGGCATCTGTGATGATCACACAAAAGAGAAGAGGAAACGACAACTTCAGCCACTGCGGAGAAGCTCTGGCTACACCAGAATCTAAACATTTGTTAGTACGGTTTTATTGGTTCAGCAGAGTCCCATGGCGGCCTTGGTCCACTACTGGGAAAGGAAATGGCTCTTAAAGAAGCTACGGCTGTTTCCAATGCCTGTTAGCCATGTGACTGGCAATCATTGCCTCTAGCATAACCTTCTCTAGTAAGAGGCTGAAAGAGATAGATGGCATCCTCCTGCATGCTAGCATGAGCATGGCATCAGTGATGGCATGGTCTCACACCACTGTGAAGGAGGTTCTAGAGTAGAAATGTCCTAATGTTGTACTTCAGCATCTTTGGTCAAGGTCTGGCTTCTTCAAATCCACCTCTGCTGCAGTCAGTCTCTCGCAGATTAAAAGTTCACTCAGGTAAAGAAGAGCCTAGAACCTAATTTTCATGGTAAAACGTCAGATCAAGTTTCTATTCTTGGCCCTTGACCACTGGGGCTATAAGACCTTACTGAGGAAGCTGTAAGACCAAACACTTGCTAAACTCATTCTTTAATTTAAAGTTTCATGAGCTTCACAAGAAACTGCCAATGTGACTCACAGCACCAGGAGGACCAGGCAGAGCCTCTGTCCTTAAAATGGCCTGAGCCAACTATTTGAAGGGTCTTGCTTCCAAAAAGGATTTGCCACCAGCCTCAAGAACACGTCTGTATCACACAAACTTTTTGTGAAGTCTAAATGTCACATAGATGTTTGAAGTTGGAAGGTAAGAATAAGTTATGGGGGAAAAAAACCCTAAAAACTAAATTTGGCTTAGGAATAACAGTTATTTAAAAAAAAAAAGCCTGACACTCTAGAATTTAATTCAAAGGAAAACTTATCTATAGTAAACGAGTTTACACCCTCAACAGGATACTGCCTGGCACTCTGCCTTTTCTCCTGCAGTTCAGAGGCATCTCTGCTCCTCTTTCACTGCTTCATGGGATATGGGGACTTTACAGAGCATCTCACATGAAGCGGAAGTCATGTGAACCAGGCTGAGTTTGAACAAAGCATGCACTCTGAGCTGGGCCAATCATGATCCCAGCTAACCAAAACAGCACACAGGAGCCATCACCATGAAACTGACCACATGGTCATTCCACAGGACTTTTCTGAGTATTATTCTTTCCCTTCACAAGCAAATGCCAGCTCTCCCAGGTAAACATTTCAGCAAGCCAGCCAGGCTAGTACACCACTGTGAATACCAGCAATCTCTAATTAACTTAGCACCAAAGCTGTTCTCCCATTCCCTTAAATCGAGTCCATCTGTAGTTTAAAATAGGAAGAGTCACGTTTCTCTTTGCTTCTGTGTTTACAACTTCATTTTCTCATGAAAGTACTCCTATGTTGATGTTCAGATCTATGTCAGATGAAACAAAGTTGTGGACTATTTGGTGACCTTCACACAGCACTCTTCTCAAGGTGAAGTATTTCATGGGTTTAAGTCAGAATTATGTTCATAGAAGTCTTTGCCATGTAGTTCTTCATACAGAGAATAACTCTTATGCAAGGCTCTTTCTGGGAAGTGCATTAAATGAAGACACCTCACAAAAGAAAAGACATTATCTGTAGCCATTTGATTACTATACAGGTCCACAGTTAACTCAAGAAGACACTGCAGGATAGAGGCGTGAACAATATCTAATCCAACACAGAACAATGTGCCCCAGTACAGAAGGTGCTAGCGTCTACCCTCAATGACCTGAAGTGATGACTCTGGCAACTGCACTTGAACTGGAACATGCTTTTTCCCTTCCACATATACAGTATTTGATGCTGGTGTACATATTTATAGCCACATGCACAACACTGTGTGTCTGTGAGAACAACTAATGTGATACCCAGCCAAGACTTGAAGGCAGATTTCAAAGGACGGGGTGCTAAGACCGAGAGAGCATGTATCAACTTAGTAACACCCTTACTTCGGAATTCCATTTATTAAATATACTTTTTAAAAAGCACCTCTTGGTAATAAAAGCAAAGCCCCAGTAATATCCCTTTCATTCTCACATCTGCCGGCTAAATTCATGATGGGATTTTAAATAGGAAGCCTGCTGGGGCTACAGACAGAACTCAAATGCAAGCGTGCTGACTTTGAAGCAAGAGCTAGGGCAGAGAAAAAAATCAAAAAGCAAAACACAAATCTGGAATTTATCACAGCTTTCTTCCTTAAGCCAAAAAGAAAGATGAAACAAAAAAGCAAATTCGTTGTATAACCACAATTCACTTTGTCAAACTCCTATAAAGAATTTTCATTTAATTATGTATATATAACAAGAAAAAAAGTTCTTCCACAAACACGCTCAAGCTTACAATTATCAAGAAAATGACAGAAGTAAAAGCAGGAATATTAAACACAAGTCAGGAAGGTCAACTTCTGTTTCTGCTTTTAAGTAACAAAATCACCATATAGTAAGTACAAAACCTGCACTGAATGGCAACTGCTGGTGTGTTTACTTGATCAGAAACGGAGACCAAGAGTGATAAAAGCCCTATGGAACACCATCTGAAGCACGCCCTCGTGCACACTAGCATGTCAGTAGCTTCTGGAGCACAGCTTATAAACCCGGCAGTCCTTGGATAGCTGCAGTCAATGGTCGCTCGTCTCGAATGTACCCATAATTCAGTTTCACTTACAAATTGCAAACAAACTCATTTCTTCAGAAAAATATCTGCTTGGCATCTCCTGGACTTTGTTCCATTGGGCAATATGGACATTTTAATCTAAACATAAGAGAGAAAAGAATGAGTCAAGGAACAAGCTCAGCACCGAGCACTTAGGTACCACATGTGCAGAAGAAGCACACCTTATGTGTTTATTTTGCCTGGAGGATTAATTACGCCCCCTTAATGTAACTGCCAACCACGCTTTGAAGGGTCACGGAAAATAAACCTCAGTCAGATCTTCACCTGAAAGCCTCTTCAATACTTAGTCACTGGTGAAAATTGTTTTGTAGGTGAAACAAAGACAATTTTCTGAAAACTGATTCCTTAATTTCAGAAGTAAATCTAACCTAAGCCCACCAAGGTTTACACTGCACCTGCCCCTAACTGAATTTCAAATGTGTGAACTGTATAATCTATTCAAGGACAGCAGATAAGTTGTGAGCTGCCAAACCTGCAGCAGGAACAGCCCACACAGCCAGTGACAAAGAACACTGCAGGTCACCAGTGATCTGCACTGTCAGGGTTTCTGTGTGGTCTGGGAAGGGCAGAAACAGTTTCGTTCAAGCAGGAGCCCTCCCAGGAAAGGGTCTGCCCACCATGGCCCAGAATCAACACCAGTGAAGACTTCTGTAACTGCTTAGGCCAGAATACCTTTGAGACTTTTTTTTTTAAGTTGGGCTCATTATCTATAAAAATTACCAATGTCTATTGATGGGGAAGCTCAGCCAATCACATTTGGCTAGAGTGTGGCCGCCTGGGGCCAGGGAAGAAAAACCTGGGAATACAGGTGCACTCTCTCTCTTTGCGTGGTGTTTTGGACATCGGAACTTTTACCCTGGTTGTGTGAGTTTTCCCTGTTTCCAATTATTAAATTATATTGTTATTTTTGAGCTGGTCTGGTTAATTCTAGCGCACCGGTCAAATATGCCTTCAGTCTATGTACTTAGAACCATGATCACAATGGCAGGAATTTATCACATGTGGAGAACACACACTGGCACTGTATTCATCAATAGGAAGCCAACTAAATAATTATATCCCATATTGCAGAGTAGCCTACATTTCTGGGGGATGAAGGCAGGAAGTAGGCTGAAACAATCTCACGTAGCTCAGGATGGCCCCTCCAACTTGCTATGTAGTTGAAGATGATCTTGAACTCTCTAGATCCTCTTGCCTCTGCTACTCAAATGCTGGGACTATAAGCATGTACAATCATACCATGCTATTCTGGTAACTTTAACAATAACAAATGGCTCTTTTGCAGCATATAAAAAGACTCCAAAATAAATCCCTAACTGAGAAAGGCAAACCACAGAAAGGAAAAGGGTATATTTAGTCCATGACTCTTAAGACCTTAGAGGGAATCAGACTACATTTATAACTCTAATCACCAAACCCTTGAGCAGATTAAACTAACCAAACAGATTAGATGTTAGCTACTTTCGATGAATAGTTAAGAAACTAATTTCTGAATCTAGTTATGGGCTGAGCATGGTGCCGCACTCATTTAATGCCAACACTTGGGAGGCATGGGCAGACAGATATCTAAATTTGATGCTGGCTTGATCTTATAGATCAGCCAGAGCTATACGAAGAAACCTTGTCTCAAAAAACAAAAACAAACAAACAAATGAAAAACTAAATAAATGCATAATTCATAATTTGCTTATCCTTATTACATCTTCATGCAAAAAGGTATGTATTTAATGCTTAAGAAATCAGACACTTACTTGCTACCATTAAACATTTTATTCAGGGCATCTCTTGATATAATATGACCACAAACCAATTTCATGGGTGGATTGTTATCTGTTGTTTGCTGACGAAGAATGGGGCAGGCAAATATGGAGTGATACCAGCACTTTTTACCAAGGTCCACTTCAATCTGTTAGAAAAAGAAAATGCAGAAAGGCTAGTTAATCCCTGAAAGCCATCCACATTACCACCTATTGTGCAGCAAGCCCTTCTGTTTGAAGCGAATCTGTGGAACTGTCTCAAAGAAAGGGAAGCCTTAGGATTCAAGTTGAGGTAAACTAGTCTGCAAAACTACACTACTACTTTGTAAACCAGATTCTGAGGTGTTAGGGAATCAAACACAATGCTTCAGAAGCTAACACCATTTTTCAATGGTACCAGGCAGCAAACTCAAAGCCTGGTCCATAAGTGACCAACCACTAAGCCACATCCCTGGACTAAACACCTTGAAAATTTATCAGAATGTAACCACAGGCTTGCCATACCCTGACTGTTCTGCAGACAGCACTAAGTGAGGTGGTAAATACAGCGCCACAACCCTCCAAGGGCAGTCTACATACAGCTGTCCTCTGTGTGAGCCTCGGATCTAAGCTTCAGAGAAAACCTGAAACAGGGAGGTAAGGCAAGTTTTGTCTATCCTCCCCCCTTTCCTTTTCTGTTTTTTTTTTTTTTTTCTTCTGTTGTTGTTGAAGTGGTGGGAAATCCAATGCAGGGCTCTGCCCGTGGGCAGGCAGCTTTAAGCCAGCACTTCACCCTACCCCTCGCCCCCTCCTTTATGCAAATGCCTTTTTTTTAAAATTCTTGAGATAGGATCTCAGTGAATTGTCTAAGCAGGCCTTGAACTTGAGATATGAGATACCCCTGCCTCAGCTTCCAAAGTACCTGGAAGTACAGGCTTGTACCACCAGTACCAGCTTAAGCTAAATCTCAACAGGATCTTTTGTGATTTGTGTATTAAAACTCATTGCATAGTATCACCATTACGTTTTTGCCACAAACATATCAAATCATATAAAAGCTTGAAGTCATCTAGCAGAGCAGCTGCTTCACACGAATTTCCAGTTCCCCTTCCTTCTCACTCTGTAATAGTTACCATTCTAAACGGTCATTACTGCCAGGTGTGGTGGCACACAGCTAATCCCAGCAGAGAAAGGGGAGTTGAGTTTGAGTTCCTTGCCAGCCATGGACACAGAGACACACTGACTCAAAAAAAATAAACACAATTAAAATAGACCTATTAATAAAGTTCTTTAAGGAAAAACTGACAAAGAGTAGGGGATGGAGTTTAGTATTCACAGGGACCTGAGTACAAACTACAGCACTGCAAAAATGGTAGAAGAGACCTATAAACCCAGTACCCAGGAGGATCAGAGGAATCCTAAACTGGACATACAGTAGGAGTGGACACACAGTAAGAATAAAAAAGAAAAAAGAGGACAAAGTACATCAAAGCCATCATGAGGAAAAATTACCAGCCACTACCCCCTGTTGCTTCCCTAGCCCTAAGTGCACACTTCCAGTTGGGATCCTACTGGTTGCTCTACTTCAGTGTGCAAGTCTCAAAGATGCTCACAGCATGACCATAAAACTGCCAGTGCTGGGAATCTTGTCACGGCATTGTGTTTTTTTCCTTTGTTCCAGCAGCAGGGTAGAACGCTGCTTCTGTCCTGACCACATGGAGCATTGGGAGGACACCTGTGCCTTCAATCACAAACCATCTTCAACAAGCTCTTAAAATTTTTTTTTTTTTTTGGTTTTTTCGAGACAAGGTTTCTCTGTGGTTTTGGATCCTGTCCTGGAACTAGCTCTGTAGACCAGGCTGGTCTCGAACTCACAGAGATCCGCCTGCCTCTGCCTCCCGAGTGCTGGGATTACAGGCGTGCGCCACCACCGCCCGGCCAAGCTCTTAAAATTTGATGCAACCAACTGACAGGCTTACAGCTGGAAGGACAAAGGAACTGCAGACAAACCTATGTGCAGGTGTGGCAAAGAAGAAGCCAACACCAAAGGCTTAATTCAGTCCTCCAGGGTCTGGACACAACTGCGTCAGAAACGTAACTTTAAGTTAGAGTCTTAGTATCCTCTGTCAGAGGAACACATAAAATAAACTCCGCACAGTGTGCCTGCCGCCTCTAGGCTTCTGTAGCCCATAAAGAGAAGGGGCCCTCTTTTTACAGATAAACTGCTGCCCATAAGTGAGCTTACTAGAAAACACAACTCTCCCACTTCTAAGGACTGCGTTCATCAGCTTGCAACTGAAACTTGAAGTCAAAATTTTGGATACACTCCTCCAGTGTCTCCAAAAAGATTCTATGTCCTACATATCTATTTTCTTATTTTGGCTTTTGTTGTTGTTGAGACGGAGTCTCAACTGTGATGCCCTGGCTGCCTTGGAACTCATTATGTGGGCCAGACTGGACTCAAACTCAAAGATCTGCCTATCTCTGCGCCTCCTGAGTGCTGGAATCAGTGTGTATCATTACTCCCTCATGCCTAGTTTAATTTTAATTAGTTAAACTAATTTTCCTTTTGAGAGTGGTGCTGGATCCAAAGCTACATTCCCAACCATATTCATCACGCACATTACGTGCATTTAAACAAACAAAAACAAACCTGCTGAATGGCTACAATAGTGTTTCCTGATTAAATGGCATGATGACCACTTTTAACTCTTAAAACGCCCATCTTCTAAGGAGGGAAGGGTAAATAAATTGTCAACAGAACTCACAGGTAATTCGTCTTTCTGGTTCCAGACTCCAGTGCACTGTCTCTGCTCGATCACAGCTTTGATGTTAATTAGCGCGGGCAGCGCCACACACCCTGCCGAGAAACTGAGGGCAGAGGAGGAAGATCAGTGCCAATCCCCAAAGGTGCCAACCCCCAAACACAGACCCTGGCAACTCTTTCCTCTAAAAGAAAAACTGATTTTCTCCCTCATCCTCCTGCTCCCAGCTCTCAGTTATATTTCCTGTAGTTATTGGAACAAAAAATCCCTTTTACAAACAAAACATAAAACCCTAGGGCTACCATAAGCCTAGCCAGAATGGGAGAAATTGGAAGAAAAAAAAAGCAAAATTGTTTTATGATTGGATGGTTTAATTTTCATTTAATTCCTCAGCAACTAGAAAAAAAAAGAATAACTGGTTCCACCCTATCAAAAGAGAGGCAGCTCTGGCACTCAGTGCTGAAAGGGAGGGGCCACCATTCTAAGCATCAACCCCATCCATCAGCTCAAAAGAGGGAAGGAACAAGAACCAGTGCTGATGTGCCTCCCATCACGGTGGCTTGTGCCTTCACACTTCTGAGCCTGGCTCTGTAAGTATGATTCTGTAAGGTCATACGAATTAAACCTTCCAGTTTTCCCTCCAGCGTACAACATTTAAAAAAAAAAAAAAAAACCACACACACCAAACTACAATCACATCACCAAACTCATCAGAAAAGTCTTTACAAATTCATAACCAAACTTTCAACTTAACCTTCATCATTGTGTCAAAAGATACAAACATTTGGCATCACTTGCTTCCTTTAATGTGACAAGCTTACTTCATTCACTGGAAAAATAACTGTAAAATCCAGAATGTAAATAACTGTGGTTTTGGTTTTGTGGATGACATCACTTAATGTTAGAAATTAAAACATACCAATTAAAATCATCATAATAAACATACTATATTGGCATGTCAGTTGCAAATTATTCCAAGTAAAAACTATAGCAGGCTTTCTTTTGGGCTACCAAGCAGCTCCCAAATCATGACATGGAGACTTATTATCAGTTATGAACACTTGCCCTTAGCTCATGTATGGTTGTCCCACTAACTCTTGTAACTCATTGTAACCTGTTTCTATTCATCTACCATTTGCCTTGGGGCTTTCTTACCTTTCTTTCATTCTCTATGTCCTACTTTCACTGCTTCCTCTATGTCTGAGAGCTTTGCGGCTGCCTGGCTAACCCTGTACATCTCCCTCTTTTTCAATCTTGTTCTCTCTTCTCTCTTAAACCTAGATTCCACCTCCTACTGATCCTCTCTGCCTATCACTCTACTGTATAGCTATGGCTGCTCAGCTTTTAATTAGATCAACCAGGTACCTTAGGTAGACAAGGAGAAACAAATGTAACACATCTTTACATAGCTAAGCAAATGCAGCACAAACAAATGTAACATGTCTTTACATTGTTAAAGTAATATGCTACAACAAAAACCGTATTTTGTAACAAGACAATTCATAACTCAATATACAGGTACTTTGTCTCAATAATCACCCTGAAGCATGAAACTAAGTGTTTTATACAAATGCAATATTTTGTCACACAGAATACTAAAAGATGTAGATACAAATGTCAACTTAAACCAAGTATTTACTGCCTACCCAAGGCACTGTGGAGCTCAACAAGCATTTCATAGGCAGTCAGCAGACTAGTAAGGATAGGCCAGTGTCAAGGCCCGACAACACAGACCCTCATCTGTGCAAAGGTAAGCAGTGGAAAAAGGGTTCTGGACTACACTGGCTCCCAGAACACACTTGGAGAGCAGCTGCCTTAAAACTGTGTCACTGCCAACTATGGCAAGCACTGTACCCTTCTGCAGAAAGACAACACAATCTACTTGCCTACTTGTTTAATCATAAAGGCAACAAGAAAAGATGCCCAATACAGCGCCCATTTCAGAGCAAGCAGGGCCATTACTGCACCTGACACTGAGAGGAGACTCCACAGAGAGCCCCAGGAGGGCACAAGCATCCCGTGTAAAGATGTCACAGATGTCAGCCCACTGATTTGCATCAAGTAGGTGAACATATGGTGAATTCTCAATCCCTTGTCTCAGGTACACGAGGCTTCCCATCAATACCTGAATATCTAAAAGAAAAAGCATCAGCACAGTGGAGGAATGAAATAGCATATACTTGTCAACAATCAGCTGGGAAAGTTAAGAACATTCCAGCCCATGTAGCGTATCCTAAAATAATGCAAACATGTTGGTCCCTAATCTTGGTTGCCAAGTCCCTCCCCTAAAACTAAGGACACAGTATGAGAGAGGATGAGAAAAAGGAAGCTGTGGAAATACTGAATTTGGAATTCCTAGTCTTACACTATCACATGTTTGGTGAAGTAGCAGCCATACTCACCACACTGACAAGTGAAAGCAGCACATGGTGATACAGGAGTGTCCAAGGAGCATGCCACACCTTGGTCTTGCCAGTGTTCTTAAATTAAGGAATCCCTACTCTGCAATGTCTCTGGCTTCAAGGCTGTACTGCTGCTCTAGTATCAGTGTGCAATGTTTGCATTACAACTATCCCAACAATTTTATTCGTTAGCAAATGTGTATGGCAGACACAACTGATGGCTACTGGCGCTCCTCTGTATTCCCAGCATTCTGGAGGCTGACACAGGAGAATCAGTGTGAGACCAGCTTGGACTACTGAGAGACTGTCTCAGTTCCTTGTACTCTCCCTACACTGTGCAGGCTCCCTCCCCAAAGTACAAAGGAAAACAGGTCTGACTCCAGACTCACCTTTTTGATGATTTAAAGCAAATGGCTGGAAATTTTTCGCATACTGTAAGGCTTCTCGCTGATTTGTAGTTCCACCCATTAACAAGCTAATAAAGTAGAGTCGGTGTAGCTTAAATTCCAAGGAGCTGTTCTGGGCTATGAGCATTTCTCGGTTGGATACTGCCCACCTAAAACAACAGAAAAAAGTTTGAGGAGTTATCAAGGGCATGAGCAAGGTGTTTTAAAGCTGGTTGACATCTAGCACGTGAAAAGGGGGTCTGGTCTGCCATCTTGTGGGAAGTTTAGTAACATCAACCATTAGGAGATGGTAAAGTTAGAGAACTGTTACTCCTTTAATGAGGTTTTATCATAAGAATGGCTAGGGAATGCCACAAAATACACTTGGATTTGATGAGAGCCACATTTTGGAGTGTGTGCCTTAGGATTTACACCTAGACTGTTTAGATCCACCCTTCTTCCTATTAGAGCAGCCTATCTGCAAATGAATCAAAACTCTGAAGAGACCCAGGCGGTGGTGGCACACACCTTAATCCCAGCACTTGGGAGGCGGAGGCAGAGGCAGGTGGATCTCTGTGAGTCTGAGGCCAACCTGGTCTACAAGCTCCAAAGCCTACAGAGAAACCCTGTCTCGAAAAACAAAACAAAACAGAACAAAAAACTCTGAAGAGAAGCCTCTTACTTTTTAAATTACATTCTCCCATTTATTTAGGCACCCATTCCTTATTGGAGGGCATTCACATCATGACCTTCATGTGGAAGTCAGAGGACAACCTCTGAAGTCATTTCTTTCCTTTTACCATGATGGGTGGTGGCAATGAATCCACACAAGGCTCTGTACAAGTGCCTTTACCTGCTGTACTACCTCATTGTGGGTCTGGAATCTCTTATTTTTAAGCCTTTGTCCAACTTTATGCTACTCGGTTTAGCACTAAAAACTAGAAAATGGGGGCAAGGGGCTGTGGATACAGCTTAGTGAGAGTGTTTAATACATACAGAAGGGCCCTGGGGTCAAACCCCAGCAATACAACAGAAATATGCAAAACCAACAAAACCAGCACACACAGATAATTCTCAGGATACTTGTCTTTTTTTTAGGATTTATCTTATCTTATGCATGTGTTTTGTTACCATGGATGTATATACACCTTGTGCGTGTCAGGTGCCCTCAAAGGCCAGAAGGAGCATTGGATCTCCTGGAACTGGAGTTACAGACTGTTTTGGTTTGCCATGTGGGTGCTGGGAACTGAACCCGGGTCTTCTGGAAGAGCAACAGGCACTCTTAACCACTGAGGAACCATAAGTGAGTAGGTACCAGCGGCACAAGCAGACACTAACTCAGTGAACTGGGACTGCCATGTCAAGCGTGACAAAAGCAGAAATGTACCACAAGTCAGTGTTAAAGTTTACAGATGAGATAAAGAAGCTTTATTTAAGTATTCAACTATAAAAGCTATTCTTTAATTGACATTTACTTGGACGTTCTTTTACCTAACCCAGTGGAATCTGAATTAGGTATGATTATAAAATATACAGGGATGAACAACTTGAGGTGGGGCTATATATCAGTGACAGAGTGCTTGCCCAGCACACACAAGTCCTCTGGTTTGACACCTAGCACCACTGGGTGGGATGGCAAAATAAAGGTGACATAAAACTTGAATAACTTATTACACCGTACCTAATATTAAAATATTGCTTAACTAATGAGTTTCCTGGCAGAGCACTTGTTCTCACCGCTAATTTTCTCAATTCACCAAATATTAATCAATGAATGACCATTTGAATGAATGAAACAAAACAAAGCAATGCTTTTCTAGACTCCTTGAGACTAACGTCTTCTTCCAATGGTTCAACCAACTTTAACATTTAGGTTGCAGGTTAAGCAAATTTAAATTTTTATAAAAGACTTTTAATCCAAAGCAAAAGTAAATGTGCCAACCAGGGATGTCTACCCTCTGAATTTGTGACATGATGCTGTCATATTCAAAGTTCATGCTCAAGAATTAACAAGAGGGGGGCTGGAGAGATGGCTCAGAGGTTAGGAGCACTGCCTGCTCTTCCAGAGGTCCTGAGTTCAATTCCCAACAACCACATGTTGGCTCACAACCATCTATGAGATCTGGTGCCCTCTTCTGGCCTGCAGACACATACACAAACAGAATACTGTACGCATAATAAATAAATAAATATTTTAAAAAAAAGAAGAAAAAGAATTAACAAGAGGGAAAAATGCTATTTTTTTCTGATTGGCTGATCATATTTAATATTATATAAGTCTACACATTTTCCTGCAAATTTCCTTTTCTTTAGAGTTGAATAATATTCTACATAATATCTGTAACATACTTTCATTAACCATGCATCTGTTCAACTAGGTTGGTTCCATTTCCTAGCTACAGTGATAAATATAGGGGCACGGATGTCTCTGTGGTAGGAAACCGGGTTCTTTGTGTATATGTAAGTTTACAAATTTTGTGTTGGGCCACTCATAGCTGTGTGGGACACATGCGGCCCCAGGCTGTGTTACAGTATAGTGATATATTTTATTTTGTTTTGCTTTTAAAATATATTTTAAATGATATGCTTTATTTATTCTTTTAAGTTTTCATACATATGTACAATGCCTTCTGATCATATCCATTCCCCACTACCTCAATGCATCTCCTGCCAGACTCATATCCTCGTTTTTTTAAATTATTCTTTTTATTGAACTATATATTTTTCTCAATTAGCCTCCTATCCTCTTGCCTCCCGTTATACCCTCGCCCATTGTCTCCATGCTCCCAGTTTACTCAGGAGATCTCTTTTTCTGCTTCCCATGTAGCTTAGATCCATGTATGTCTCTCTTAGGGTCCTTATTGTTGTCTAGGTTCTCTGGGATTATGAATTGTAGGCTGGTTCTTCTTTGCTTATGTCTAAAAGTCACTTATGAGTGAGTATATATGATATTTGTCTTTCTGGTTCTGATAACCTCACTCAAAATGATGTGATCTAGATCCATCCATTTGCCCACAAATTTCAAGATGTCATTATCTTTTTCTGCTGTGTAGTAATATATTGTATAAATATACCACATTTTCCTTAACCGTTCTTTGGTCAAGGGGCATTTAGGTTGTTTTCGGGTTCTGTCTGTGACCAACAATGCTGCTATGAACATTGTTGAGAACATATCCTTGTCGTATAATTGAGCATCCTTTGGGTATATACCCAAAACTGGCATTGCTAGGTCCTAATTTTCTAAGAAAACACCATACTGATATCCAAAGTGGCTGTACCAGTTAGCACTCCCAACAGCAATGCAGAACTGTTCCCTTTACCCCACAACCTCTCCAGCGTAAGATGTCATCAGTGTTTTTGATCTTGGCCACTCTTACAGGTGTAAGATAAAATTTGAGTTACTTGATTTGCATTTCTTCAATGGCTAAGGATATTGAGCATTTCCTTAAGTGTCTTACACCCATTTTAGATTCCTCTGTTGAGAGTTCTCTGTTTAAGTCTGTTTACCCCATTTTTTAAATTGGATTATTTGTTCTTTTGATGACCAATTTATTGAGTTCTTTGTATATTTTGGAGATGAGTCCTGTCTGATGTGAGGTTGGTGAAAATCTTTTTCCATTCTGTAAGCTTCGTTTTGTCTTGTTGATCGTGTCCTTTTCTTTACAGAAGCTTTTCAGTTTCAGGAGGTCCCATTTATTAATTTTTTCCTCTCAGTGTCTGTGCTACAGGGGTTATATTTAGAAAGTGGTCTCCTGTGCCAATGTGTTCAAGTATACTTTCACTCTCTCTTCTAAGACCTTCAGTGTGATTGGCTTTATGTTGAGGTCTTTGATCCATTTAGACTTGAGTTTTGTGCATGGCGATAGATATGGATCTATTTTCGTTTTTCTATATGTTGATATCCAGTTATGCCAGCACCATTTATTGAATATGCTTTCTTTTTTTCCATTGTATATTGTTTGCCTTTTGGTCAAAAATCAGGTGATCTTAGGTGTATGGATTGGTATCTGGGTCTTCGATTCAGTTCCATTGGTCTTCCTGTCTGTTTTTATGCCAATACCCGGCTGTTTTCAGTCCTGCAGGTCTGTAGTGGAGTTTGAAGCCAGGAATTGTGATGCCTCCATAAGTTCCTTTATATTGTACAGGACTGTTTTTTTTTTCTTTTCCATATGAAGTAGAGCATTGTTCTTTCAAGGTCTGTGAAGAATTTTGCTCAGATTTTGATGGGCATTGCATTGAATCTGTAGATTGCTTTTGCTGAGAGTGCCATTTTTACTATGTTAATTCTATCTACCCAAGAGCATGGGAAATCTTTCCATTTTCTAGTGTCTTCTTCAACATCTTCAAAGATTTAAAGTTTTTGTCATATAAGTCTTCCACTTGTTTGGTTAGAGTTACTCCAAGATATTTTATGCTATTTGTGGCTATTATGAAGGGTGTTGTTTCTCGCTTTCTTTCCCAGCCCTTTTATCATCTGTGTACAGGAGGGTTACTGATTGTTGCATGGAGGGCCTGCTTGTTCATCCCAGCCGCCCTGCTAGCTCAGCCCCGAAATAACCAACAAAAAATGTATTAAATTACTGCTTGGCCCATTAGCTCTAGCCTCTTATTGGCTAACTCTCACATCTTGATTTAACCCATTTCTATTAACCACATGGCAGTGGCTTACCAGGTAAAATTCTAACCGGTGTCTGTCTCAGGCAGAGGATCCATAGCTGCTTTCTCTGACTCTGCTTTCTTTCTCCCAGCATTCAGTTCTGTCTTCTCAGCTACCTAAGTTCTGCCCCTATCAGGCCAAGGCAGTTTCTTTATTCATTAACCAATATAAGCAACACATAGAAAAAAGGACCTCCTATACCAACTGATTTTTTTTTAAGTTAATCTTGTATCATGCCATATTACTGAAAGTGTTTGAGTCGTAGAAGTTCCTTGGTAGAATTTTTGGGGTCGATTAAATAAACTAGCATATCAACAGCAAACAGTGAGAGTTTGACTTCTTTTCCGATTTGTATCCCCTTGATCTCCTTTTGGTGTCTTATTGCTCTAGCTAGGACCTCAAGAACTTTATTGAACAGATATGGAGAGAATAGACAACCTTGTCTTGTTCCTGATTTCAGTAGGATCACTTTGAGTTTCTTTTCATTTAGTTTGATGTTGGCTGTTGGCTTATTGTATATTGACTTTATTATGTTTAGGTATCCTTTATATCCCTGCTCTCTCCAAGACCTTTATCATGAAGGGATGTTGATTTTGTCGAAGGCTTCTAGCATCTAATGAGATCATGTGGTTCTGTTTTACAGTTTGCTTATATGGTGGATTACATTGACAGATTTTCATATGTTGAACCATCCCTGCATCTCTGGGATGAAGCCAACTTGATTCATGGTGGACGATTTTTCAGATGTGTTCTTGGATTCAGTTTGTCAGTATTTTATTGAGTATTTTTGCATCAATGTTCATGAGTGAGACTGGACTGTAATTCTCTTTCTTAGTAATGTTGGTATCAGGGTAACTATAGCTTCATAAAAAGAGGTTGGCAATGTTCCTTCTTTTTTTATTGTGAATAATTTGAGGAGTATTGGTATTAGTTTTTCTTTAAAGAAACCATCTGGTCCTGGGCGTTTTTTTTTTTTTTGGTTGGGAGACTTTTGATGACTGTTTCTATTTCTTTAGCAGTTATAGGTCTATTTAATTTGCTTATCTGTTCTTGATTTAATTTTGGTAAGTGGTATTTATCCAGAAAATTGTCCATTACCTTTAATTTTTCCAATTTTGTAGAGTACAGGTTTTTGAAATATTACCTAATGATTTTCTGAATTTCTTCCATGTCTGTTGTTATGACCTTTTTGTTTCTGATTCTGTTAATCTGGATATTCTCTCTGCCTTTTGGTTAGTTTGGATAAAGATTTGTCTATTTTGTTGATTTTCTCAAAGAACCAACTCTTTGTCTCATTGATTCTTTGTACTATTTTCTTTGTTTATATCTTGTAGAGTTCAGCTCTCATTTTTTTTTTTTTTGTTTTTTTGTTTTTCGAGACAGGGTTTCTCTGTGGCTTTGGAGCCTGTCCTGGAA
This sequence comes from Microtus oregoni, assembly GCF_018167655.1. Taxonomy (NCBI): domain Eukaryota; kingdom Metazoa; phylum Chordata; class Mammalia; order Rodentia; family Cricetidae; genus Microtus; species Microtus oregoni. The sequence continues at coordinate 12,697,266 of NW_024543061.1, forward strand.
CTAACTCTGTAGACCAGACTGGTCTCGAACTCACAGAGATCCGCCTGCCTCTGCCTCCCGAGTCAGCTCTCAATTTGATTATTTCCTGCCATCTAGTCCACCTGGGCAAGTTTGCTTCCTTTTGTTCTAGAGTTTTCAAATGTTCTGTTAACTCACTAGTATGGGATTTTCCTAGCTTCTTTATGTAGGTATTTAATTCTATGAACTTTCCTCTTAACACTGCTTTCATTGTGTCCCATAAATTTGGGTATGTTGTACTGTCATTTTCATTGAATTTCAGGAAGTTTTTAATTTCTTTCTTGACCCATTGATAATTCAGGCAGGTGTGCATTGCTTAATTTCCATGTGTTTGTGGGCTTTCTGGAATTAGTGTTGGTGTAGAATTCTAACTTTAAGCCATGGTGATCCAAAAGGTACATGGGATTATTCCAATTTTTGTATCTGTTGAGATATGCTTTGATACCTAGTATGCGGTCAATTTTTGAGAAGGTTCCATGAGATGCTGAGAAGAAGGCATATTCTTTTCTGTTTGGATGGAATGTTCTATAGATGTCTCTTAAGTCCATTTGGGTCATAACACCTGTTAGTTCTATTTTGTTAGTTTTCTGTCTGACAGACCTTTCCAGTGGTTAGAGTGGGGTGTTGAAGTCTCTCACAATTAGTATGTGGGGTTTAATGTGTGATTTAAGCTTTAGAAGTGTTTCTTTTACATATGAGGGTGCCCTTGTGTTTGGGGCATAGATGTTCAGTATTGAGATTTCCTCTTGATGGATTTTTCCTGTAACTAATATGAAACGTCCTTGTCTGTTTTTATTGACTTTAGTTTGAAGTCTATTTTATTAGATATTAGGATAGCTACACTGGCTTCTTTCTTAGGTCCATTTTATTGGAAAAATTTTTCCCAACCATTTACTCTGAGGTGTCTGTCTTTGAGGCTAAGGTGTGTTTCTTGTATGCAGCAGAACAATTAATTCTGTTTTTGTATTCAATCTGTTAGCCTGTGTCTTTTTATAGGTGAGTTGAGTCTATTTATATTAAAGGATATTAATGATCTGGGATTACTAGCTCCTGTTATTTTAGTTTTCATTGTTGGTGATATTATTCTGTGTATTTTTCCCTTCTTTGGGATTTGCTGCTGTGAGATCATCTATTGGCTGTATTTTTATGGATGTAGCCAACTTCCTTGAGTTGGAGTTTTCCTTCTCAAACTTTGTGTAGGGCTGGGTTTGTGGCTAGGTATTGGTTAAATCTGGTTCTGTCATGGAATATCTTGTTTTGTCCATCTATGGTGACTGAAAGCTTTGCTGGGTATAGTAGTCTGGGCTGGCATCCACGGTCTCTTAATGTTTGCATAACACTTGACCAGGACCTTCTAGTTTTCATTGTTTCCACTGAGAAATCGGGTATAATTCTGATAGGTCTGCCTTTATATTAATATTTTTTCTTTATTCTGTATGTTTAGTGTTTTGATTATTATGTGGTGAGGGAACCAATCTATTTGGTGTTCTGTAAGCTTCATAGGCATATCTTTCTTTTGGTTGAGAAAGTTTTCTTCTAGGATTTGGCTGAATATATTTTCTGTGCTTTTGAGTTGGACTTCTCTTCAATCCCTATTATTCTCGGGTTTGGTCTTTAAATGGTGTCCTCTATTTCCTGGATATTTTGTATTAAGCTTTTGTTAGATTTAATGTTTTCTTTGACCAATGAGTCTATTCCCTTTATTGTATCTTCAGTGCTTGAAATTCTCTCTTCCATCTCTTATATTCTGCTGTTTATGCTTACATTTGTGGGTCCTGATCGTTTTCTCATAATTTCAGTTTCTATAATTCCCTCAGTTTGCGTTTTCTTTATTGTCTCTGTTTTGGTTTTCTTTTTATAATATACTTTTTTTATTGATACTTATTGAGCTCTACATTTTTTCTCTGCTTCCCTCCCTAACTCTCCCCTCCCCCCAGGTCCCCATGCTCCCAATTTACTCAGGAGATCTTGTATTTTTCTACTTTCTACTTCCCATGTAGAGTATATCTATGTAAGTCTCTCTTACTGTCTGCACTGTTGTCTAAGTTTTCTGGGATTGTGGTTTGTAGGCTGGCTTTCTTTGCTTTATGTTTAAAAACCACCTATGAGTGAGTACATGTGATAATTGTCTTTCTATGTCTGGGTTACCTCACTCAAAATAATGTTTTCGAGCTCCATCCATTTGCCTGCAAAATTCAAGCTGCCATTACTCCATTGTGTAAATGTACCACATTTTCCTTATCCATTCTCCGACTGAGGGGCATTTAGGTTGTTTCCAGGTTCTGGCTATGACAAACAATGCTGCTATGAACATAGTTAAGCTCATGTCCTTGTGGCACGGTTGAGCATCCTTTGGGTATATACCCAAAAGTGGTATTACTGGGTCTTGAGGAACGTTGTTTCCTAATTTTCTAAGAAATCACCACACTGGCATCCAAAGGGGTTGTCCCAGCTTGCATTCCCACCAGCAACGCAGAAGTGTTCCCTTTTCCCCACAACCTCTCCAGAATTGGTTGTCATCAGTGTTTTTGATCTTGGCCATTCTCACAGGTGTAAGAAGGAATTTCAGAGTTGTTTTGATTTGCATTTCTCTGATGACTAAGGATGTTGAACATTTCCTTAAGTGTCTTTCAGCCATTTTAGATTTATCTGTTAAGAGTTCTCTGTTTATGTCTGTACTCCATTTTGTTTATTGGATTGTGTGATCTTTTGGTGTTCAATTTCTTGAGTTCTTTGTATGTTTTAGAGATCAGACCTCTGTCTGATGTAGGGTTAGTGAAGATCCTTTCCTATTCTGTAGGCTGTCATTTTGTCTTATTGACCATGTCCTTTGCTTTACAGAAGCTTTTCAGTTTCAGGAGGTCCCATTTATTAATCGTTTCTCTCAGTGTCTGTGCTGCTGGGGTTATATTTAGGAAGTAGTCTCCTGTGCCAATGCATTCAAGTGTACTTCTCACTTTCTCTTCTATGAGGTTCAGTGTGGCTGGCTTTATGTTGAGGTCTTTGATCCATTTGGACTTGAGTTTTGTGCATGGTGATAGATATGGGTCTATATTCATTCTTCTACATGTTTAATATCCAGTTATGCCAGTACCACTTGTTAAATATGCTTTCTTTTTTCCATTTTCCATTTTTTGTTTCCTTGTTAAAAATCAGGTGTTCAAAGATGTGTGTACTGATATCTGGGTCTTCTATTTGGTTCCATGTTTTTGTTTTCAAGTCTTAAATAGTTTCTTTCATGTGTTTGATTGCTTTTTCTTGGTTTCGTTTAAGGGATTTGCGGATTTCTTCCAATTTTTTGTCTCTTCCTCCATTTCTTTGAGAGAATTTTTCATTTTCTCTTTAAGGACCTCAAACGTTCTCCTAAAGTTATTATTTAGCTCATTTTATTCTGCTTCATCTATATTTGGCTGTTCAAGTCTTGCTGTTGTAGGGCCACTGATTTTTATTGGTGCCATGTTGCTCTTTATGGTGTTAGTGTGTTCTTACCTTGTCTACCCAGCTTTTCCTCTGATTGGTGTAGTTGGGGCTGTGTCTCTGATGATTTCTCTTCCAAGTGCCAGCAGATCCAAGGCTCAGATGGTTGCTCCTCAGGGCAACAGTTCCAGTAACCCCAGGTCACTCAGTCCTTCCATGAGTTGCTCATCCATACTGGGGGTCGTTTGAGCCTGTTCCCATGGAGGTTGCTTGCTTGGGGCTGCTCCTGCTAAGGTCACTGACTTGGGCCTGCCTGCTCTGGCTCAGGCCTATTCCCTTGGAAGTTCTGATTCAAGCCAGGACCCGCAGGTCAGACTTGGGCCTGCTCCAGTAGAGGTCAAGCTTGCTCCTGTGGAGGTGGCTGACTCAGGCCTGCTCAGGCAGAGGTTGTGGGCGCAGGCCTGTTCCCACAGGTATCTTTGGCTCAGGCCTGTTCCCTTGGCAGTTGCTCCCTTATATCCGTTCCTGTGGAAGTCACTGGCTCAGGCCTGCTCTGGCAGAGGTCCCTGGCTGAGGCCTGCTACCTCAGAGGTCCATGATATTTTGTGTTTTAAAAAATAAAGCTAGCCTAGGCAGCCATACAGGCTAGGTAGTGGTGGTATACACCTTTAATCCCAGCAGCCAAACTAGTTAGTCATAGAAGCCAGGCGATGGTGGTGCTCACCTTTAATACCAGCAGTAGAGAGGATTATATGGTGGGATGAGACAGGAACTCACTCTTTTCTCAGTCTGAAGATTTCTTAAAGGTAAGAACTCTCTACTGGCTGGCTGATTTGACTTCAGCACTATGATACCAAATTCAGAAGTTAAACAAATTAATAATTGAATCCCTTATTTTTGAAAATGCTAATTCTCAATGCAGAGGATAATTAGGTCTTTAAAGGCAAGGTCAGTACCCTTGGAAAAACGGATCTGAGATACAATCAACATTGACTCTCATGATCAAGATGATGCTTTGATAGGTGAGGTGATTTCCAGAGGTTTGAGGAAAAATCGAAATATCAAGTATTATAATTGTGTCAAACAAAGTCACCTTAAAATAAATTGTAAAGAGGATGTTCCCAGAAAGAATGTTTATTCTAAACATAATCCAAAACAGAATGTTCCTCCTTTCTGGATTACGCAGAAGGTGGCAAAAGCAGGCACTGGACTAATGAATGTAGATGAATAAGAGATATACAAGGTAACCCTTTGCCACGAGCGCAAAGTTCTTGAACCTATGCCAAATCTGGTTCAGTCATTTTCTGCCATCATAAGGGAAATTCTTCTCAGATCAATTAAAGAACATAATGCCTATTTGTAAGAAATCACACTGCTCTGGATAATAGAACAACTATAGAAGAAAGAACAAAAAATTCAGGAGAAACCATAAAGTGGGTATTTTGGCAAACTTCTATAAATGAACAAAGAACAAAATTAAAAATACAAATAAATGACATTGTCATTGGTAGACACAGGTGCGGATGGATATAACAATAGTTTGACTGGAATCTTGGTATCCAAATTGGCCTCTTCAGGAGGTAAATGTTCAGCTTTTAGGGAATGGAACATTTCAGCTATAATAGAGCATGAGATGGGTTGAATGCATAAGGCCAGAAGGATAGAGAGGAAAACTAAGGCCATATATTGCTAACAAAAATGAATTTGTGGGGACATGATTTGTTACAGCAATGGAATACTAAGATTAACATTCTCTCAATCTTAGAAACAAACTAAAAATTAACATATGTTTCTGGGAAATTGTTTACAAGATATTTTAAAGAACAGTCACTGGCTATTCAGGTTATACAAGAACAGGGCATAGAAGCTGCTGATCTTCCAAAGGTACAACAGCTCTACCTTTAAAACGGTTGTCAGACAAACCTATATGAGTTAAGCAATGGCCTTTAACAATAGAGAAACTACACTTGGGAGGCAGAGGCAGGCAGATCTCTGTGAGTTCGAGGCCAGCCTGGTCTACTAGGCTAGTTCCAGGACAGGCGAGAGGGGGGGGGGGGGGACCAATAGAGAAACTGCAGGCTTTAGAGCAGCTGGTACAGGAGCAACTTGATACTCAATATACTAAAGAATCAAACAGTCCTCAGAATTCTCCTGTATTTGTTATTAAAAAGAAATCTGGAAAATGGAGAATGGTAACAGATTTAAGAATTGTTATAAAGGTGACTCAGCCAATGGGCTCTTTATAGTCTGGCATTTCTTTGTCTTCTCTATTACCGAAAGGACAGTCTCTTATAACTATTGATTTAAAAGACCAATTCTTCACTATACCTTTACAAGAAAAAGGCAGAGAAAAATTTGCCTTCACAGTGTCAACTTATAATAATTCTCAGTCTAAGAGATATCAATGGAAGGTTCTTTTACGGAGAATGTTAAAGAGCCACATCCTATGCCTTTATTTTGTAGGAAGGCTGCTGGAGATGATACATAAGCAATTTCCTCAATCTATAATTTACCATTATATGGATGACATCTTATTCGCTGATTCAGACATAGATACTTTAGAAAGAATGTTTGAAGAGGTAAGGAATATTTTGCCTTGTTGGGGATTACAAATTGTTCCTGAAAAAAACATAAAGAGGAGATTCTATTATTAATTATTTAGGCTATAAAATGGTTTACAAAAAGTTAGACCCCAAAAGGGGCAAATTAGGAGAGATCAATTGCAGACGCTTTTTTCTTTTTCTTTTTTTTTTTTTTTTGGTTTTTCGAGACAGGGTTTCTTTGTGGCTTTGGAGCCTGTCCTGGAACTAGCTCTGTAGACCAGGCTGGTCTCGAACTCACAGAGATCCACCTGCCTCTGCCTCCCGAGTGCTGGGATTAAAGGCGTGCGCCACCATCGCCTGGCCCAATTGCAGACTCTTAATGACTTCTAAAGATTGCTAGGAGATATTTCCCATTTAAGGCCTGCTATTGGGGGGGGGGGGCTGATGAACTAATTAATTTAAACAAAACCTTAGATGATGGCAAGAACTTAAACAATTCTAGGAAATTATCAGCTGAAGTTGAGAAAGAATTGGTTTTGATAGAAGATAAATTACAGAAGGCACATGTGGATCGTGTGGATCCAAATCTTAACTGCATTCTGGTCATATTACCCTCTAAACATTCCCCTATAGCAATTTTAAAGCAGAGAGAAGGTATTATCTTTAATAGATCCTTTTACCACATAAACAGAACAAAAAAATTTAAAACTTATGTGGAAAAAAGACTCTGAATTAATTCTAAAAGGAAAATTGAGACTTCATCAAATAGCAGGAATAGACCCAGCATAAATCATAGTATCTTTTGATGATGATGAAATTGACAAATTATGGGCAGAAAGTGAACCCTGACAAAGAGCTTGCAGTAAATTTTTGGGGAGAAATTAACAAGAAACATCCCAAAAAGCAAGAGAATTCAACTTATAAAGAGAACTAGGTAGATCCTTCCTCACATTGTACAGGACACACCAATTAACTGTAGCCTCTACAGTTTATACTGATGCAAATAAATCAGGAAAGGCAGGCAACAAATCAGAAAATTTAAGTAATGTGGATCAAAACCCTTCCGACTCTGTCCAAAAAATCAGAATTATATGCTATTCTTATGGTACTAAAGGATTTTAAAGAACTTCTCAACATAGTTACCAACTGGCAATATGCAGAAAGAATTGTTATGCATATTGAAGCTGCTGAATTTATACCAGATGATACAAAATTGACTTTATTATTTATTCAATTACAAGATACAACCAGGAATAGGAATCATTTCATATACATAACTACCCAATACCATTCAGATCTGCCAGGTCCTCTAGCACAAGGCAATGCAGAAATTGATCAATTATTGATTGGAAATATGCTGAAGACCTCAGAATTTCTTTAAAAACATCACATCAACAGCAAAGGTTAAAAAAAAAAGATTTCCATCATGTGGTAACAAGCCAAGGAAATTACAAGGAAATGTCCTACTTGTTCTTTATACGACAAACACTACTATCTGCAGGAAGAAACCCAAAGGGTACTCAAAGGAATGAAATCTGGCAGATAAATGTGTTCTATTTTGGAAAACTAAACTATGTACATCACACCATTGATACCTGTTCAGGTTTTCAATGGGCAACTGATGTAGGTGGGTCTTCTTTCTATGTGTTGCTTTCATTGGTTAATTAATAAAGAAACTGCTTGGCCTGATAGGTCAGAACATAGGTGGGTGGAGTAGACAGAACAGAATGCTGGGAATAAGGGAAGTAAGTCAGCGCCATGCTTCTCCTACCCAAGACAGACAGTGGTTAGAATCTTCCCAGTAAGCCACCACTTCATGGTGGTACACAGATGAAATGGGTCAATCAAGATGTGAGAGTTAGCCAATAAGAGGCTAGAGCTAATGGGCCAGGCAGTGTTTGAATGAATATAATTTGTGTGTTGTTATTTCGGGTGTAAAGCTGGCCGTGCGGGAGCCAGTCAGGACAAAAGCAGGCCTGCCCGCAGTTCCTTCTACAGGCAACTGCTCTGAGTTAGGAAAAAACTGATTTGGAAATCATACATTTACTAGAAGTTATGGTCCTCACAGGTAGGTATACCTGTACAAATAAAGACAGACAATGCTCCAGTATATGTCTCTAAGAAAAAACAGTTTTCTGCTTGTTATAACATAAAGCATATTACTGCCACACCAAAAAATAAAGCTGGCAGCCACCCCAGCAGCCATGTGGACAGAGGTAAACTTTTAACAATTGTCTCTTGCCACCCAGCTTCCCTGCTAGGCAGGTACTGCAGACAAAGGGTAGCTTCTAACTGTTGCCTCTATGGGACCCTCTGCTTGTATTCCCTTGATTTTTAACTGTCCCCCTATGCAACTCTACTCTCTGCTTTGCATTCTTTCAGGGACAGTAAAAAGCGCTGTGTCAGGCATGGGTTTTCGCAAACATCATAAGTTACCATTCTAACATCCTATAACCAAAAGCTGTAAAACTTAAAATGTAACGTGACTTTAAGTCTGACCCAAAAACCAACCCCTATTGCCACAGTTCCAGGAGCCTGATATTCCAGCAGTGGTCGCAGCTATAGCTGATGAGCTTTGTGTGCCCCATGGTAATTTTCCCCCTTTTTCTGGTTTATTGGACTTTGGTGGTCTGTCTCCCCATCCTTGCATGACTCCCAGACCCAATAATTTCCTTCTTGGGTGTCTGAGGTAGTTGAAGACTAGATGGTTATAGTTATAGTTTTCCTTGTTTATGTGACCCAGAAAAGAAATTTATTAAAGAAGTGTAAAGTGTATAAGGTTGAAAGATATCAAAAGATAGTTTTGGGTGGTAATGCAAGTTATAACACAAAGTAAATTAGGTACAAAACAGGATAGATAATGGAGTGTTTTCTCTGAATTTGTCAAAAGGAAAATGGACTAGACACTGTTGATGTACTTACTGCCTATATATATTGTGTATAGTTATTGTACTTACTATATATAGTTTTTCTTATATTAGTTATAGCCTTTTTAAATTTTAGAGAAAAAAGGGGAAATATAGTGGTATTTTGTTTATTTTAATAAATAAAGTTTGCCTGAAGATCAGAGTGCAAAGCAGCCACACTAGTCAGTCATACAGGCCAGGCAGTGAAGGCACCCACCTGTAATCCCAGCAGGCGCACTAGTCAGCCATAGAGGCCGGGCAGTGGTGGTGCACACCTTTAATACCAGCACTAGAGAGGAATACAAGGCAGGATGGAACAGGAACTCACTCTTTTTTCAGTCTGAAGATTTCCTAGAGATAAGAGCTCTCTAGTAGCTTGGCAGCTTTGCTTTTCTGATTTTCAGCTTGAATCCCAATGTCTGTCTCTGGGTTTTTATTACTCATGCTACATCACAGTTAGTTCAGATTCAGAGAGACTGCAGCAACTCTGCGTTGGTTTTCTTCCTATGGGCTGAGGGTTCATCCTAGCTTCACTCAGCTCTTGTCAAAGGACATGTAAATGTCACAACTCTTTGGCCACCATGTTCTCCAAATGAAGAAACTTTTGGGCCTCTTTCATAAACAGACCCACAAATAATGCTACTTAGAGACTGATCAGTGGAGTCCACACAGACACTCACCTGACAGGAACATCAGCACTCCACTCTGCTTCGCCTGTGAAAGGCTCTGTGCACTTAAGGTTCTGTGTCTGTAATTCCCATCATCCCCCAAATAATAACATGTTCACTCATATGGTTAGCTCTCTCAGAGTCTTCTCTGCTGCTCCCTCGCCTCCCTTAAATTCGTCACTCAGGGGGCTGGAGAGATGGCTCAGCGATTAAGAGCATTGCCTGCTTTCCCAAAGGTCCCAAGTTCAATTCCCAGCAACCACATGGTGGCTCACAACCACCTGTAATGAGGTCTGGTGCCCTCTTCTGGCCTGCAGGTATATATGCAGACGGAATATTATACATGCAATAAATAAATATTTTTTAAGAGATTTCATCACTCAGAATAACAATGAAAGAAAAAAGCACCTGGCCAAGCCTTACAACATATACTACTGCCAGGCGGTGGTGGCGCACGCCTTTAATCCCAGCACTCGGGAGGCAGAGGCAGGCGGATCTCTGGGAGTTCGAGGCCAGCCTGGTCTACAAGAGCTAGTTCCGGGACGGGCACCAAAGCTACAGAGAAACCCTGTCTCGAAAAACAAAACAAAACAAAACAAAAAAAACCCATATACTACTATACCCTTTCCAGCATGTTAAAGGCTACAAATACTCTCCATTTCTATTTCTAGTCTTTCTTGGGGAGACTTTTTCTACTCTTCCTTTTTTTTTAAACTCTTTGTACCTAAGTGACAATACTCAGCCCTGTAAGTATGGACTTAAAGGAAAGCTATTAATAGAGCAATCCAAATGTCTTCAAAATTCAAAAACCAAAATTAATTTAACAAGAAAAAGCTAGCAAGCCCATAACTTCGCTGTGGAGATGAATCTCTAACAGTTCATTCAAAAGTATTACAATCCTCTGGGTGTGGGCCCAGGGACTCACTGCCCCTCTCAGCCTTTCCTCCTATTCCATCTGTGTGTCCTGCCAAACTAACCCACAAAAGCACTCTTAACCAGGGATTCCACAGCACCACAATGAACTAGAATCCAGGAAGGGCAAAACAACTAAAAAATGGAACACCCACCCAAAAAAGACAAGTCCAGATACCTATACCAAGAAACACATCAAACATCCTAAGTCTAGATACCTAGATCTGAGCCCCAAAATACAAATATGAACAACAAAGACAACATGCCTCCTCCAGAAACAAAACCACTGCAATAGGCCCTGAGAAATGCAACTTAACTGATGCACAAGACAGGGGCTTCAAAATACTGATCATGTATGTTAAAGAGGGTATGAACAATTGTCTTAATGAAGACCATGGAAACACACTGGAATGAAATAATGAAAACATTTCAAGTACAAACAGAATCACTAAAGAAAACCAAAACTGAGATAAAACTGTAAATGAAAAATTCAGGGGATAAAAAAATCTCATAGGAAAGTCTCAGGCATTGAAGACAAAGTGAAAGAAATGGATAACTAAGTCAAAGAAAATGTTAAATCCAAAAAAATCCAGGTACAAAGCACTAGGAAATCTGGGACACAACGCAAAGACCAAGTCTACAAATAATAAGAACAGAGGAAGGAAAGGAAACCCAAGCCAAAGGCAAACAAGGTAATTTTTTAAACAAACTCACAGAAGAAATTTTCCACATCTAAAGAGGAAGTTGCCTATCGAATCATAAACATATAAAACACAAAACAGAGAGGACCAGAAAAAAATTACCTATGATACCTAACAACCACTAAACACACAGAACAACAACAACAAAAAGGATGTTAAAAGAGGCAAAGGATAAAGTCCAAGTCACATATAAGAGCAGGCTGACTAGAATACACCTGACTTCTTAATGGAGACTCTGAAAACCAACGGGCCTGGACAATATTCAACAGCCTGAGACCACAGATGCCAGCCCATAATACTACACACAGCAAAACTACCACTAATCATTGGGCAGAAAAAGAAAACGAATATTCCACAATAAAACCAAATTTAAGCAGTTTCTATCTACCTATCCAGTTCTACAGAAGGCACTAGAAGAAAAACTTCAGCTTGCAGAGGTTAACTATATCCAAGAATATACAATGAATAAATAATCTCAGAACAGTAAATCGAAAAGTGTGTGTATAGAGAAACAACCCACATTATAACAACAAGTAACAGGAATCAATAAACACTGTTCATTGATTACTCTCAACACAATGGTCTCAATTATCCCAATAAGACTGGATCATAAAACAGGATTCAGGGTCCGGAGAAAAGTGCTCAGTTGTTAAAAGCACTTTTTGCACTTGTAAGAGGATCTGGGTTCGATTCCCACATGGTGGCTCACAACAATCTAACTCCAGTTCCAAGGGACTCAATTCCTTCTTTTGACCTCCAAATGCACCTCAAGCATGCACATGATGTAAAGACAGACATGCAGACAAAAGTGCACAAAATTATAAATCTGAATAGTAATAATAATTTTAAAAAATAGTACTCATCTTTTCGTGGCATCTAAGAAACATACCTCATCATGAAGGATAGACATTACCTCAGGGTAAAAGAATGAAAAAGTATTTCTAACAAATAAACCCAAGCAGCAAGCAATTGTGGCTATTTTTAGTATCTGACAAAAGACTTCAAACTCGACCTAATCAAACAGGTAGGAAAGGACATTATACACTCACCAAAGGGGAAAATTCACCAACAGGTACAGGAATTCTAAACAACTATCCACAAACACAAGGACACCAAGTTCATACATTACTACAGCTAAAAATCACATACTGACCCTCACCCAATAATAGTGGGTGATTTCAACACCCCCCTCTCACCAACAAACAAGACAGACATCTGGACAAAAACTAAACAGAGAAATCCTGAAGCTAAATACCATAAATTAAGTGGACCCCAGGACACATCTATAGAACATGCCATCTGCATACTAAAGAATATACTTTCTTTTCAGCATTTATTAGAACTATTTACAAATATTGAGCAAATACTAGGACACAAAACAAATCTCGATACTGAATGAAAATGGGTAAAGACAAAAATCGAGAAGAAAACCAAAAAAAATTTTGGAACTGAGTACAAAGGAAAACACAACACAGGTAAACCTATAGGATACTATAAAAGCAGTTCTAAGAGGCAAGTTCGCAGCACTAAGTGCCTACATTAAAAAACAAAAAAAGATAGCTCTCATATGAACAACACATACCTGAGACCACTAGAACAAGAAGATGTATTATTCTAAAAGCAAAGGCGAGAAATAATCAAACTCAGGGCTGAAATCAATGAAATAGAAATAGGGAAACAAACAAAACTTGCAAAGAATCAATGAAAGGCTTGCTTCTTTGAGAAAAATCAACAAGTGACAAAGTCTTAGCCAAATTAGACAAAAGACACAGAGGAGAGTCAAATTTATAAAATTAGAGATGAAAGAGGGACATTATCACAGATATCAAGGAAATGCAAAGAATCATAAGAACATACTCCAAAAATATGTACTCCACAAAATCGTAAAAACTTAAAAAAAAAACGGGCGAATTACTTGATATAAAAGTTAAATCAAGGTCAAATAAGCAACTTAAACTACAAGCCCCTAGTGAAATAGAAGCAGTAACTACAGATCTCACAAACAAAAAGAATCCAGGGCCAGAATGTTCAACTTAGAATACTACCAGACCTTCACAGAATAAATAATAATAATCCTCAAATTCTTCCACAAAAATGGAAATTGCAGGAACAGTTACTAATTCTTTTTATGAAGCCACTATGACCCTGATACCAAAACTGTACAAAGACCTAACAAAAAAGAAAATTAGAGATAAAATCCCTTAAGAAAATAGATGCAAAATTTCTCAAATTACTTGCAAACCAAATCTAAGAACACATCGAAAAGGTTATCCACCATGATCACATTGGAGTCATCTCAGAGATGGTTCAACACGTATAAATCAACAAACAATCAACCATATAAACAAGACTGAAAGACAGAAACCACACAATCATCTCATTAGATGCAGAAAAGGCCTCTGACAAGATCCAGCATCTCTTCAGGATAATAGTGCTGGAGAGACTATGGGTACAGGGACATACCCCAACACAATAAAGGTGATTTCCAGCAGACTCACAGCCAGCATTAACCTAAATGGGGAGAAACTTAAGTATTTCCACTAATATCAGGAACAAGAGAAGGATGTTCACTCTCCCCATATATCTTCAATATGGTACTTGAAGACTCGGCTAGAGCAATAAGACAACTGAAGGAGATCAAGGAGGGAAAAAAAAAGTCAAAGTATCTTTGTTTGCAGATGATAGGAGTTTATACATAAAATTCCCTAAAGACTCCACCCAGAAACTTCTATAGCTGGCATCTGCTATAGCAGGACACAAAATTAACACACACACCCCCCCCATCACATGCACAAAAACAGTGTATAAATAGCCGAGAAAGAAATCAGGAAAACACCTTTCACAATAGCCTCAAAAAAAAAAAAGAGAGGAAAAAAGAAAAAGATCTTGGGATAAGTCAAGCAAGTCAAAGATGTGTATAATAAAGACTTTAAAATGCCAGAGATGGAAAGCTCTCCAAGTTTATGGATCTGTATTAATAATATCATGAGAAAGGCCATCCTACCAAAAGCAATCTACAGATTCAATGCAATCACTATCAAAATTATATCACAATTCTTTACAGAAATTGAAAAAATAATCTTCAGTATTATGTGGAAGCTGGCATAAGGTTTTATCCATGGTGACCAATGAATCAAAATTAAAACCCAGACATAATTCTGCACATTTTTTATAAAAAGCAAAGAAGTAAAAAATATGCACCAGAGAAAAGACTCAAAAAATGGCTCTGGTCAAACCAGATGGCTGCATGCAGAAGGTGTAGAATTCTGTGAACAGATTTATATTATTACCCGGCTTAACTCCATTAAGGTCCTTGATCCATTTGGAGTTAAGTTTTATGGATGTGCCTGCAAGGTATGTTGGTGCTATAACATAAATGTTATGAGTACAATCGATGGCTTTCTAATTGCATTTCAGGCCTACTACATGAGATGGAAACTGATCCAACACAGCCAAGAACCAGAGATCTACTATTACTCTGCTACACAAGTGCAGCATTAAAATGACTCCCAGTGATACAGTGCTATACTCAGATGACTGCCTCACTCACCCAATCACAGAAGTTCTGTCAGTAGGTGGAAATGAACACAGGTACCTCAGCTGGACAATGTGCAGGCAGTGAGATAGATGCCCCATGTACAGGTGTAGTTGGCCAATACAAACACAAAAACTTAATAGTATTTTTTGTAGACTTTTTTGTTTTATTTTGCTTTGTTTTAGCTTTGTCTTTCCAAGACAAGGTTCTCTGTGTAGCCCTGGCTGTCCTGGAGCTCGCTCTGTACACCAGGCTGCTTGCCTCGGCCTCTTGTGTGTTGGAACTATGGGTGTGAGCCACCGCCACCACAGCCATTTTGGCACTTTTGGTTTATTTTTTATCTTTTGCTTATTTTGTTTCAAGTTTCCTTTTAGTGTGTTTTTGCGGACCTGTGCTTCTTGTGTTCTTGTTGTGACAGAGAAAAACAGGACACAATGTTGAATAGGTAGGGAGACTGGGAGGATCTTGGCAGAACTGAGAGAGGGAGAAAAACATGATCAAAATATAGTGTATGAATTTTTTTTCACAAAACGGGGTATTTTCAAATAGAGAAATCTTGGCTACTGGATAATTCCATTGTTAGAAGTACTTATGTTTTCTTCATCTCAGAGAGATGTATCTTTTAAAAAAGATTTTATTATTATTTTTACATTATGTCTATGTTTGGGTATATAGACATGAGTGCAGTCTTTAAGTGTCAGATCCCCTGCAGCTGGAGTCACAGAAGGTTGTGAGCCATCCAACGTTGGTGCTGGGAATTAAACGTGGGTCCTTTCAGAGAGCAGTTAAGTATTCTGAGCTGCTGAGCCATCTCTCTAGCCTTTGTCCTTTTTGTTAGTTGTTTAAGAAATTAAACAAAGCCGGGCGGTGGTGGCGCACGCCTTTAATCCCAGCACTCGGGAGGCAGAGGCAGGAGGATCTCTGTGAGTTCGAGACCAGCCTGGTCTACAAGAGCTAGTTCCAGGACAGGCTCCAAAGCCACAGAGAAACCCTGTCTTGAAAAACCAAAAAAAAAAAAAAAAGAAAGAAATTAAACAAAGAGGTGAGATTACTCAGTGGGTAGAGACACTTGCCACCAGGACTGACAATCTGAATGAAATTTCCAGGGTGCATATGGGAAAAAGAAAGAACAAACTTCTATAAATTATATATGCATGTACATAGGCACACACAAAATAACATGTTAATTACTTTTTCTTTAAAAGAACTCAGTCATGTGTGGTGGTGCATGCCTGTACTCCCAACACTGAGGAGGCTAATGCCAGTATGGGCTATATAGATAGCATTAGTGAAATTTTGTTTCAAAAAGAACAGGGGGAAGAGAAGGAGACTAGAGTATTACACATGTGAATGATACAAACACAAACTCGGGAGGTAGAGGCAGGACAATCAGAAATTCAAGGCCAACTTAAAAGATACCTGAGACCCTATCTCACAAGAACAAAAAAATACTCAAACTCGCAAAGACTCAACTGCACATGCGGTTCTCAGACATACAGGCCCACTTTGTTCCGATACAAAGCCCTCAGTAGGACAGAATTAGATTATGCATATTCTTTTCCTGGTCCTCAGGAAAATTTCTATAATTTTCTATAAACTTTCATGAGCAGTAAATTTGAAACAGAAAAAGATGTTGCTAACTCAAATGTTTTCTTCTGTCTTCAAGACTCCCTACTTTTCTGTAACCTTGTCACTGACACCTCATTACACTGTTTTCTGAGACAGGTAATCCAGACTGGCCTCTAACTTCCCACACAGCAGACGATGACCTTGAGTTCTTGATCTCCTTGCCTCCACCTTACAAGTGCTAGGATTAGGTGTGTGCACTGTACCCCACTCTTTTTAATTAGCCTCTTTTTAATTGAAGTGTTCTTTCTCCATCATTTTGCATATAAACAGAATTAGTTTAAAATGGATCATCTTTCTTTTTTGGTCTTCTCAGAATTAAGGTCAATTAATTGGGTAAGAAGAAGGAACTCAAACTCTAGGGGGAAAAATCCAACTTGTTCAACCTTGGATGTCCTTCTCCAATGTCTCCCCATGAGAGCCCTGTTTCCTCTGCTGTCTGTGGCTACTGAGAGCTGCCTAAAGTGAAAGGCTGCTCACCCGTGAAAAGCTTCAAAGTAAAGAGCAAGAAATGGACATCACTATTTAAAATTTTAAAAATTATTTTTGTATGAATGCTTTGCCTGCATGTATGTCTGTGTACCATGTACAAGTATGGTTTCCAGAGGCCAGAAGAGGGAATCAAATGCCCTGGAACTGGAGTTACAATTGGTTGTAAATCACCACGTGGGTGCCAAGAATTAAACCCAGGTCCACTGAAAGAGCAAATGAGTGTTCTGAGCTCCTAAACTATCTTTCTAGCCTCAACCAGAATTGCTGTACATTCAGTCCATTATTCAAATCTCCAATCATCAGGTGCTTCCACTTGCTTCCTCCATTTTCACTTTCTAACCTGCTTTCTATTTTTAAAAAAACTGTATTTTATTCATTCATACTATAGTTTCTCTTAGGTCTAATAAGGATTCTCTCATTTATAAGACCACTAATCAAATATTATACCATAAAACCACAAAGGCAGTCAGTCTCACCTCACTTCCTTCTGACTTTTCCCCTTCCCTACCTAATTTCTGGCCTTAAGAGATTCGGCAACCTGCCTGGTATTGTTGGTAGCCTGTCCCACCAAAAACCCATAAGCTATATAAACCAAAGCAGTATTTTCCTATTGTATGTGAAAAAATCTGCAACCTTTACTTTTCTCTCTTCCTCCTTATAACCATTTAGTTATTTTTGGTTCTTCAAGGTGTCCTGTGGAGGATCTTGCAACTAACAGAGGCAGTGGAGGAATGCTCTTACAGGTCCTGGGAAATCATGTTATAATCTAAGATGGTCACCAATCATCAGTAGTGATTCTTAAGACGTCCCCCAGAGCCAAAAGACTGCATCTGGGCCGGCATGAATGCATTAAGCCTATCTACAGAAGATACAGGTAAACTCCTTATAAGACAAATGCAAACTGAATATACTAAGATGCTGTCCTTTCCTGTTGAAGGAGC
Organism: Microtus oregoni; assembly: GCF_018167655.1. Taxonomy (NCBI): domain Eukaryota; kingdom Metazoa; phylum Chordata; class Mammalia; order Rodentia; family Cricetidae; genus Microtus; species Microtus oregoni. Next base: position 12,715,025 of record NW_024543061.1, read on the forward strand.
TGCGGGCTACGTTCCTGCCACCCAGCTCCCGGCCGCCTGGCTAGCTTATGCCCCAAAATAACAACACACAAACTGTATTCATTTAAACACTGCTTGCCCATTTCTATTAATGTGTGTAGCACCACGAGGTGATGACTTATCTTGCCTAACCCATACTTAGTAATCTATGTAGCACCAGTCTTACCGGAAAAGATTCAGCATGTCTGACCTGGCGGCTTGCTTCATCGTGTCTGCCCTGGAGAGCAGAGCTATGGTGTCTGAGCTCACTTCCTCTTCCTCCCAGCATTCTGTTCTGTTTACTCCACCCACCTATGTTCTAACCTATCAGGCCAAGCAGTTTCTTTATTAATTAACCAATGACCTTCCTCCATCACTTTCCTACAACATACATGTTATCAAACTTGCAAAGACATTATTATTATTATTATTATTATTATTATTATTATTATTATTATCGCCCACCCTACCCCCAGATAGAGTTTCTCTACCTTTGCCTCCCAAGTGCTGGGATTAAAGGTGTGCACCACCATCATCAGCTGAAGGGACTCTTTATACCAGTGGTGTCATTTTATTTTGGAACAATCTGTATAGAGGAAACCCTGGCCAAAAAAAAAAAAAAACTCAATCCAAGTTTTAAATGTACCATGACCCAATGCTCTAGGGAGGCACCCTACAGACTGAGCAACGCACAATGAAAATAAAAGAAATTAATCACTGCTGTACTGATTATTATATAAAATGCTTGAAACTAGCAAATATCAATATACCTGAGTTTTATTTAACTACTTTTGGCTTAACCAAAAATTTAACCAAAAGAAGTTAAACAAAATCCAGGTATAAACTCAAATACTATGCAGCCACTTGAGAAAAACAAAGCAAAAAATTATTTTTTGTCTATTCCAATATAGGCAAAAAGTTCGATTTTTTTTCAAGTTAAAAAAAAAAAACACAAGACATAGAACAGTATGCAATCATCTGTACAACAGACCCAGACATATAGACATCCCACAACCAATATAATATCTATAGCATTGAAGACTTACTTATCCAGACGGATGCACAAGAAAAGGTTAATGGTGACTGACTATGTGGTGAGATACTGGGTGACTTACAGTAAGGAAGTAAAATCTCACACTACATTTTTACTTTACTGTGCCTTCTAATTCTTTTTAAACCTGGTACATGTATTTGGGATAATTAACGTTAACCCTAAACTCAAATATAGAGGTTTCATGTTATTGGCTGTTTTCTACTCTTAACTCTTTTTGGGGGCAGCCAACCAGATTCCAAATAAATCACACGAAGACTTACTACTACTTATGAATGCCTAGCTTTAATTTGGCTTGTTGTTAGCCAGCTTTTCTTAAATTATCCTGTCCGCTTTTGACTCTGGGCTTTTGCCTTTCTCTATTTCTACATAGAGGCTGTGTAGGTGGATGGCTAGCCCCTTCTTTTCTTGCTCCTTCATCTTTCCCAGATTTCTATTTATTCTCTCTGCCTGCTAGCCCTGCCTATCCTTTTCTCCAGCCTCGCTATTGGTCGTCCAGCTCTTTATTAGACCAATCATGTGTTTTAGACAGGCACAGCAACATAGCTTCAGAGTTTAAACTACTGCAACATAAAAAAAAAATGAACACATCGTTGCACCATTAAACAAATATTCCAAAGGATAAACAAATATAACACATCTTAATCTTCTACAACAGTTTCATATAAAATAAAGACTTAACAATGTAATTGGGGGGAGCGGTTTCAAGACCAAGTTTTCTCTATGTAACAGCCCTGGCTATCCTGGAACTCTTTGTAGACCAGGCTGGCCTTCAATTCATATAAGTCCACTTGCTTCTCAAAGTAATGTTTTTGAAGTGAGGCCAGAATCAAACTTTTTAACTTGTAAATATTGTTTTTTTCTACAACAATCTCTTACACTGACTCCATGCTCATGAAGTGTACATTAAACCGCCTTCTACTTTGATCAGTTGCCCTTGAACTGTCTCAGAGTCACAGGCAACTCAAAGCTTTTAAAAGCACTCCTGAAGTGTTTTTTTTTTTTTTTGATTTTTCGAGACAGGGTTTCTCCGTAGCTTTTGGTTCCTGTCCTGGAACTAGCTCTTGTAGACCAGGCTGGCCTCGAACTCACAGAGATCCGCCTGCCTCTGCCTCCCGAGTGCTGGGATTACTGAAGTGTTTTTTTAAAAAATAAAATAAAAACAAAATTTTTCCCATAAATGTATAAAGTTGAAGCCAGATCCCAACTGTTTCAAATCTAACAAGGTAATATTCTTTCTGATGTTTTAGCAAGGAAGCAGCTGGCTTCACTGGACACAGCATTTTGCTTTTGAATGCTAGTTACTGCAGTAACTGCAAAGACAGTTTCCAATCACTTAGCCTTTCCTTCTCCAAAAGGAAAAGTGGTGAGCACTTCTAAAGCTAAAGGAGTTCAAATACTCAGCACAGTCACACAGTAAGCAATCAATATAAACTAGGTGAACACCCTCAAAAAACAACTGGAGGAAAAAACATCTCTTGAAGAACAACCCTTATCACTGTAGAACTGGGAAGCTCAGCACACTTCTGTACTTGGGCTCCCTCACTCTTTATCTAAGAGTAAATATTAATTTTGTAAACAAAAAGTCACAGATACTTATTTAAATTTAACTCCTAGGTGTGTCACAATCTAAAACAACCCAAAAACCCACGCTATACCTTAAACATGTTATCCCAGCATTTGGGGCACTAAGAGACAGAAAAATCACAAGTTCAAGGCCAGTCAGGGCTATGAATAACGATACCCCTTTTCCAAAAGCAAACTAAAACCAGTAGTCCTCATACACAGTATTTTTAATTTTTGCACAGAAATCAGAAAACACACATTAACATAAGAGCCCTCAACTGCTCATCTGGGCTAATTCTAGAAATACTCAAATTTTAAAAAGAACTTATCAAATGTAGAAAACTATGCAATAACCTCCACCCAAACCTCAAAATACAATTGCCTGTTTTAATCATTAAAACACCACATGGATCATTCCCAAACATAAATACCGATTTCAGATCTTCCAAGTTTTAAAGCCCCAGGACTCTACTTTGATTATCTTGTTCTTTTATTTTCATTTTATATTATTTATTGTAAATATCCTGGTAATCGAGTCGGAGACTTTAGCATGGGACAAATAACTAGTTCCCTTCCTTCTTCCCCGACCCCAGATCTCTATACAGAATTTCTGCTCTGTTCATGAATATCACCTAGTTCTCATAACCAACTAAATCACTTCTCAGAATGACAGCACAGCACCCGAGGAGATTATGGAAGCTCAAATATCATATAAAGATTGTTAAAACAATGGTGCTTCAGTTATAATGCTGGCCTACACAAAGCAGTGCTTCAGCACAGATAAGGAAGCCCTTTTCTCTTCTGGAAACATGATTACCTGTTAAGTTAAGCAGGCTGCCAGGTTCTCGTATTATAGTCCATATTTCACTTGGTTAAAAGAAATGTAAGTATTCTTTCTTGAATCTCCTGAAGTTTACCAGATAAAATAGGCCTATCTAAGTATGTCTCATGTGTTTTACAAATATTTTCTTACAGAGTTCCTCTCGCAGCACCTTAGAGACAGTAACTTACTCAAGAGCAGGTCTCAGAACTCTGACTTTCAATGCTTCTAATATTCGATTTAACTCCACAAATGGTTCTTTTTGACTTGGGTCCACAGACAGTCCAGATTCCTGGAAGGAAAAGGAACAGGAACAACAACTTGTTAGGATATTCATTCGCAATGGGAAAGGCTGATCTAGGTTATAAAATGCAGGGCTCTAAAGTCAATTTCCCTTTAGCATATATTTCTGTGGCAAACTGTCCCACCACTATGTTTCTGCCAAGTCTGAGCTGAGCACCAAACCACGAACTAAAGCTGAGTGTGGTTCTGCATGTTCAGGCCAATGAACTGCAAGCACACACTCATTCCCGGGATGCAAGGTGCAGCCGAGGTCTGTCACAGGAGGAGGAAACACCGGAACCTGCAGAGCTAAAGGAGTGTCTGAGAACTTCACAGGCCAGATGCTAAGAACTTTGCTTACCACCTCTCTTTCCACACGAAAAAACAAACTAATTCTCAGTGATATAATTTGCTGTAAGATGTTTATGGACACATACACACACCTCAAAAGGTATGAAGAAAGACCCGAGTGCCATTTATCTCAACTGTTTCAAATAGAAAAGACCTAGATTATAGATTGGTTTATGATTGATTCCCTTTAAATTATTTTATCTTCTGAGTTCTTCATTTTTAAAACAAAAAACAAAAATGCAACAGAGTGGAGTTTGGACAAATGAAAAAGGGACTGAATCCCGGTTCCTTCAGAAAGGCTTCCCGAACAGCCCTGGGCACATTCCTTGACTCTCCAAACGTCACACTTCTCATGTGTAGAACAACAACAACTACTACTTCACAGTGGAGTGGAGAGGAGTAAACAGGGTGTGGCTCAGAGGAAACACACCGCACACAGCAGCTACTACTACCATCCTCATGGTGTTCCTGTCTAACAGAAAAGACAAGCAAAGCCCACCAGGAGTCAATTTTAGTTTGCAATTCATCTGATACACTTTTACTAGATCAGAAAAACAAACATTAAAATCTTGTGTCTTTCCTCTTCTCTGCTCTATTAACCTTTCCTATTAAAGGAGGAAACAGGAGTAGACAGTGCACTCACAGCGCTGGGGAAGCTGAAACAGGAGCAGTAAAGGGACAGCCTGGGCCACACAGGAAAAATATCATCACTTCTGACACACTGACTAGACTAGAAACCAACCTGTCAGATTCCAAATAAGGAAAGAACAACTCAGATGTTAAACTTTAAGAGTGTTAATTTCTTTTTTACCTTTTTTAATGACTTTTACTTACTGATTTTTTTTATTGAGCTCTACATTTTTCTCTGCTCCCCTCTCTGCCTCTCCCCTCCCCCCATCAACCCTCCCCCAAGGTCCCCATGCCCCCAATTTACTCAGGAGATCTTGTCTTTTTCTACTTTCTACTTCACATGTAGATTAGATCTATGTAAGTAAGGGAAGGGCAATTAAGACATTAAATTGCAGCACCATAACTTCTAAGAACGTAAAAAAATGTCCTAGCAAAATGAAGTTACTCACGGTATTAAAAGATTACAAACCTATCTACAGTCTGAGGTACATACAAAGTCCCATCTGGAGATAATGCAAACTCCACAGCATTGCCTTCTTTATTTTTCCCTTGCTTTGCTGGCATGCGGTTACCTGACAGAGCTCCTCAGCTACATCCAGCATTCCTTGTCTGAAGAAATGTTCCACCATCACCTCGTTGAGAAGTCGCTGGCTATCCGCCTGCCAGCAGCCATCTATTCCCACACTGCTAATGTCAGAGTCAAAATTCTGGGGGGAAATAGAAAAGAATCGTGTATAGGTGACTTTCATTTTTCACCCCACCTAACAGAAAGAAACAAAGGTTTGCATCTTCCTTTGGTATCAGTTCAATTCATTTATACAATCACAGGCAGGGGCTTTCCTAGTGCAACTTTTAAATCTTTTCACTCTTGAGAACTACTGCTGGAATAATCACACATAATAAAAATATAAAAATAACTTAAGGAGCACTTTGGAAAAATGTATAGATTTAACACTGACTTCTGTGAAACTGAAACCAATAAACCAATTTCTGGGCATTATACTAGAGCAGTATTTTCAGAAATATGTTACAGTATCTGCTAAAAGCATGCTCAGTACAGCACTATCTGTAATGCAAAGGACAGAAACACACACACACACTCACACACACACACACACACACCTCCATCAATGTAGGACTGCTAAATAAACCATGCTACAGCCCAACAACTAACTGCAGTTCTGAGGCTGGGAGTGAGGAGGTGGGAGAGCCAGACAGTGCGTGCAAAGAGCAGTTTACTATTACCAGGCCTACACTTGAGCTATGGATACATAGTTTGGACTCACAGAGTCCACTGCAGACTCTGAAACTGAAGTAAGGTACTTTCAAAACTGTGAACACAACTGGATCTGCGACCTACGGAAGACTGCCATCCACACGGGGAAGGGCAGCGCAGAGTTGTCTGGCACACAAGGAACCAAACACAGCTCAAGGGGCACAGAGAGGAGGTGACAAGCACCAAGGTCAAAGGCACAAGTACTGAAACCCAAGGCTTCCAAGCTATCTTTACAAAAATGTTCCAAAAACAAGGGCGAACACACACACACACACAGACAAAACAAACAAAAAAAAAAAACTGAGGGTTAATTGCATGAAAACACCTGTGGGGTTATTTACTGGAGAATGGGTCCTTTAACAGTGAAGAAAAATGATTCTCCTTCCCCCAGCAGTCATTAACTGCCAAAAGCTCCCCAGCTAGAGTGGGGTCTCAGGAGCCCTCACTCATCCTTGTTTTCTAATAGAATCTCTTGTGCTAGAACTTAGCCTAACCAATGGGAAAAACACAAACAACTTAAATGCTAAAGTAATGCACATATGAACTTACCAATGAACCACCATCACCTAAAAAGATTCTGAGTTTTACTTCTGCTTATCAGAGACCCTGTATTTAAGAGTTGATTCATGGCAGGCCACCGACACTTTAAAACAAAGTCATTTATAGTTTCTGTGCTATCTATAATAACCAAAACACAAGGGGGCAGTTTGTTCTTCTTCTGAACTCAACTAGAAACTCAAAGAATGATAGGGCTATTTTACTTCCCCAGAGGCCATTCAAATGAATAAAATAATGGGTATCTAATGATGTAATCTACAAATTCAGGAATCTGCCGATAATTCTCCACATGCCTAAGCTTATGTAACAAGCAGCAACCATTTAGAGTTATACCCTTCACTGGTCTGTGAACACACACAGCCCCCAGGGTGGCAATAACTCATCTAATAATTACTTCTCAATCTTATCAACCTCCTATTAATATGTCGCCAGGTATTTAACTCCCCAGGAAAGAAGGAAAACAACCATGGAAAATAAATATGCTTTCAAAGACATTTTACTTGTTAATATGTATTACCAGTTTGCTTGTTTTTAGAAACAAGTTCTCAAGAAGCCCAGGCTGCCTTCCAACACACCTGTAATAACCGATGACCTTGAACTCCTGACCTCCTGCCTTCCTCACAAGTACAGACTAAGAGTATATAGCACAATGCCTAGCATACTGGCAGTTTTTTTTTTTTAATTTTTTGGGTTTTGTTGGTGTTTTTTGAGACAGGGTTTCTCTGTGTAATAGTCCAAGCTGTCCTGGAACTTGCTCTGTAGACCAGACTGAACTCAAACTCACAGAGATCACTGGCAGAATTTTAATAGTCACTAATAATTTCTGTTGAAGGACGCTTCCCAGCTTTCTTGAGGACTACAGAAGTCATTTCTGCCCATCTATGAGGCCACATCCCATCTTCCTCTGTAGGCATTTTGGCCATTCATACATGTGAGTAATAAAGATGCCCCCTTGCCATGAATAAACATTCTGCCTAAGGTCAGACCAAGCCTCTTCCCACCTTCTCCCCCTTACAGCTGCTTTTAAAATAATCCAACAGTTATCACCAACACTATCTGCTCACATAATGAAATTATTTGGATACTTAATTTCTCTAAGATACATAGCAAAAATAAATGCCGATCCCTGAGTCTCGTATTTAAACAATATTATGAAGTTTTACAAGGATGCCTTCACATTTTTCCTTTCTAAAGGCTTACTATGGTTACTACTACATGGGAAAGAAAACTGGAAATGCCCTTTCGGCAGAAGCATCCTTAGTCACATTGAGGCTTTGGAATGTAGTCGCTCAATTTAGAAAACAAGCAAGAACAATGCATGTTTCTGAGCACCCTTCTACCGTGTTTTAATACTTAAAACAACTAAAGAAGGCAGGAAAACCTTTCACAGTTTTATGTTATAATAGATTATAAACAGATGTTGAGATGCAAAACAAGTCAAATTCTCTTTATTATAACTGCAGATTCTTTTTCCTTTTTGGGGGGGGGGTAGGGGTGATGAATAACTATTTTTTTTCACTTTTCTATTTTATTTTTTTTTAAAGGAAACTATCTTTTTTCATTTTACACACCAATCCCAGTTCCCACTCCCTCCCCTCTTCCCATCCCCTCCACCTTTCCTCCCACTCCTCCCCCACTCCCCTTCTATTCCTCTGAGAGTGCAAGGCACATTGGTCCATGGAAGGACCAAGGCATTCCCTACTATATATCTAGGCTGAGCAAGGTATCTATCCAGAGAGATTCTAAAAGGTTCCAAAAGGCCAGTATAAGCAGCAGGGACAAATCCTGGTGCTACTACCAGTGGCCCAGCAGTCTGCCCCCAGTCATAAAACTGTCACCCACATTCAGAGGGTCTAGCTTGGCCCTATGCTGGTTCCTTCCCTGTCTGGCTGGAGTTGGTGAGCTCCCATTAGCTCAGGTAGACTGTTTCAGTGGGTGAACCCATCATGGTCTTCACCTCTTTGCTCATATTCTCACTCCTACACTCTTGAACTGGAGTTTGGGAGCTCAGCCCAGTGCTCTGATGCAGGTCTCTGCCCGTTTCCATCAGTTGCTGGATGAAGGTTCTAAGGTGACATCTGAAATAGGCATCAATCTGACTACAGAGCAAGGTCTGTTCAGGCACCCTCTCCACTACTGCTTAGGGTCTTAGCTAGGGTCATCCTTGTGGATTCCTGGGAATTTCTCTAATGCCACGTTTCTTGCTAGCCCCATAACGGCTCCCTCAATCAAGATATTTTCTCCATGTTCTCTGTCTCTGTCCTTCCCCCATCTCAACAATCCCATTCCCATTTCTTCAAGTTCTCCTCCCCCTCCCTTTATCCTCTCTTCCTCTTCAGCCCTCCATTTCCCCACCCCCACGCTCCCAATTTTCTCAGGAGATCTTGTCTATTTCCTTTTCCCAGGGAGATCTGCATATGCTTCTCTTAGGTTCTCCTTGTTACTCAGCTTCTCTAGGGTCGTGGACTGTAGACTCGTTGTCCTTTACAGATAGTACCCACTGAGGATAACTCACTGCTGCATCAGAGCTGGCATTCCTTCCAGCCTGTTACTGGGTGACCAAACATATTTACATAGCTACCCAGGAAATCAAGCAACACTGTATACCAGCACAGGCACTAATGCAAAGAAATACCTGTCTGTTATTAACATCATCTGCTTTACTTTTTCCTTTCATATTCTTAAAACAATGAGAACCAACCTATTCATAACACTTCGGAAGCAAAGACCAGAGGATCCTGAATTCAGAGTCCACCTGGGTTACACAGCAAAACCCTGTCTCAATATGTCAGGCATGGTGGTACACACCTTTAATCCCAGCACTTGGAGATCTCTGAGCCTGGTCAACAGAGTGAGTTCCAGGACAGCCAGGGCTGCACAGAGAAACCTTGTCAATAAAGAAAAAAGGAGCCTGACATGATGTTCTTACCCAGGGAGGAAGGACCAAAAAAGGCAAAGCACATGTTCAAGGGCATGTCCATTTGCACAGGATGCAATAAAGCTTGGAAAAAGAAATTCACAACATGCTAAATCTAGAGACTATCTCTTTGGAGATCTCATGAATTCAACCAAATCAATTTAAAGACTAGTTTTCATTGCTCACCAAATACATTCATAAATCATAGTTACTAACAGCTCATGGTAAAACATGTCAATTCGCAATGTTATTTTAAAGCTTCCCATCTACTTTGAAGAAAACCTGACATATGACTGCAACAATTGTTCCACTGCAGGTCACTGCTGCACCTGCAAAGAACTGGGTTTTTTTTTTTCAACATCTGGTTAATCTCTTTCTGGATTAGAAAGAGAGTGACTCCAAAGGACTCCCAACAAAGCAAGCAGACCTGGACTGGGAAAAGATGGCTACTTCACACTCAACTCACAAAGATTACAAGTTCAGAAGATATGGAAGCAAACTCCCCAGGTCATGAGATAGACAGACTGAGGAAAGCCATGGACAAAAAGAACATGAAATTCACAAAGGAGGCCATTCTAAAGGTTACATGTGAAAAGACGCTCCACCTCAAAAGATCAGAAAGGTAAAGTGAGTGTGACCAGACATGACTTCACACACCATCTGGTTAATCTTTAAAGATTTGCAAATGCGGTGAGAAATGAGGGAACAGGACTGCCAAACAGGTTGGGCATGACTGTAAACTGGTATAAAAACCCCCTAGGAAAATATCTGGCAACACCCTGTAAAGCTGATAATAAATGCAGGATCCATGAGGAAATACACCTGTACGGAGGCATAGAGTAGACCGCAGTGCTTCCCAGGCTATGGCTGCGAGAAAACTCAGAAGGGCAGCAGCGGCAGCTGCAGCAGTACAGGAGGAATCTAGATTCCCACACCATCTTTCTTGACATCTTACTGCCTCCTTTGTACAATACTCACACTCACACCTCTGCTTTGGTTTTCAAAGTGAAGAGAAAGGTAGATAGAGCACACTAGTAAGCTTTTACCTTACAAGCACAAGGGCATAAGCCACACCCCACACTGAGCTCTTAAAAAGGATAAGCATACTCCATAACCCCGCCTGTCACACCCCATCCAAGGATCTCACAGTCCATCTGCTATCCCACTGTCTCCTTATTAGAACAGAACAGAAGAATGTCAGTGATTTTATTCTCCCAGAGATGGCAAACATCTTTTACCATTCTACAAGGGGAGAGAGATGCCTGCGCATATAGCAGGTGCTCTCAAGACCCTAAAGATCACTTCTCCCAAGGAATTCTAGCAGAGAAAGGGTCCTAAAAGTCTCAGATCAGCTTTTCCATTTTTTCTCTGGCTCTAACATAAACCTCAGTTTCATACCCATGCTCAGGAAGGCACTTGCTGGGATGCAGATTAAGTTAAACAGGTGTTCAAGATGATATAAATAAATGATGTACATGAAATGTTCCACAAGTATTCATGCAATAACAATTATCCAACATGCAATAGGTGAATCTGAGTTAGTCCTTGCCACCAACTCTGATGCCACATTTAAAACAGCTTGCATTAGAAAACACAACTTTTAAAGTTTCATTATTGTTGTTGTTGTTGTGTGTCTGTATGATGTACATGAGAGCCACGGCACACATCTGGAGGAATCAGTTCTCTCCTTCCACCCTTAGCACAGGGATCAAACTCAGGTCATCAGTTGTGCATTTTGTACTTTTATGTGCTGAGCCATTAGAAAACATAAACAACCAAATAAAAGAATGACAAAATCCTTAATTTAAAAATCACTTAAACTGGGTATGGCAGCAAATTTGTCTAGTCCCAGAAGGATCCTGAGGAGTTCAATGCCAGTTTAGCTTAAGCTACATAGCTGAGACTGCTTCTCTTAAAATAATACTCTCTCATACACACACCACTTGGATCCAATTACAGATTCATTTGCACAATTTGCTGCATAGGTCTTTTTATGATTCTTGGCCTAATTTGCCACGCGGGCTAGATCAAGTCCAGTACTTCATCTTCCATCTTCCTGATGAGGTAAAGTGAGAATCCTCCAGTTTAAAGGGATTATCTGACCCTGATCCTGTGAGATCTGACTACCAAGCTCTAGGCTTTCTTCTGTGGCCTGCACTGTAATTCAATAAACGGTTCTCATCTAAACAATGTAGCTTCATTCAGTTTGGAACAGGATTTTCCCAAGAGAAACTTTGGCCTGATAACTAGAGCAGATGATGGAATATGACAGACGGCAGAGAGCAAACCTCCAATGCAGTTCCCTCTGGGCAGAGGCAGTGTGCTTCCATGCCAGTGCTGATGTCAGTAAGGACGGACCCACAGATCATTTAGTGCTTAGTTAGGACGCTTGGTTCATATAAAAGACGTCGTTTTTACCCAAGCAACGTGGATTTAAGGAAAGTGGTAGGCAGGGGATAACTGACTCAGAGATTCTCCCTCTTCTCTTAACACCTGTGCTTTGTCTCCTATGTCAGACTAGCTTCCTTCCAAGAACAAACACCACCAGACACCCTTCTCCTAATTAGGGTGACTACTGCTGTGAGGAAACACAGGGAGCAAAGCTACTGGGGGAGGAAAGGGTTATTTGGTTTACACTTCCACATTACAGCTCACCATCAAAGACAGTTTGGACAGGACCCTGAAGGCAGGAGCTGAGAGGCTATGGAAACTTGCTCTTGATGGCTTGTTTAACCTGGGTTGGTCTCTCTCTCTGTCTCCCTCCCTCTCTCTCTCTCTCTCGTTTTTCAAGACAGAGTTTCTCTGTAGCTTTGGAGGCTGTCCTGGAACTAGCTCTTGTAGACCAGGCTGGCCTCGAACTCACAGAGATCCTCCTGACTCTGCTTCCTTAGTGCTGGGATTAAAGGCGTGCACCACCACCACTGGTTTTCAACCTGCTTTTTTTAAAAAAGCACCCAGGACTACCAGCCTAGGAGTGGGGTACCACCCACCAGAGGCTAGTCTCTCCCTTATTAATCTCTAATTAAGAAATGCCCAGCAGGCTTGCTACAGCTTGATCTTATGAAGGCATTTTCTAAATTGAGGTTCCCTCCTCTCAGATGACTTTAGTTTGTGTCAAGCTGACATAGAGCTATCCAGCACACTCCCTTCCCTACTGCTCTAATGAAAACCAATCCCCCACCCCCTCACCTGGCTGCAGTGTACACACCTGGCTGGGAAAGGATCCACAGAACAAGGACTGAGCCAGGCAGACAGAAGAGACTACAGCAGCTCCTACTGAAACCAGGCAACTTCAAAAGCAAGAGCTTCTAAAGGTCAAGATACTTTACTACACTTTAACAAATACCTCAATAAAGTTCAGCCATGGCACACTGTATTTTGACTTTTATTACTCTTATTTGGGGTAGAGAATAGTTCGGTAAGTTTTATTTTATTCTTAGGGAAGTCTTCCTTGCTTTGTAATCACCATTTCCTCTTATATTGGAGAGAGAGAGAGAGAGAGAGAGAGAGAGAGAGAGAGAGAGTATAAAGTCATATCTGTACTTCAAAGCTCAACTTAGCTTTCTTCTTAATCAGAGACAATTATCTACTCTTCTTTTTTTTTTTGGTTTTTCGAGACAGGGTTTCTCTGTGACTTTGGAGCCTGTCCTGGAACTAGCTCTGTAGACCAGGCTGGCCTCGAACTCACAGAGATCTGCCTGCCTCTGCCTCCCGAGTGCTGGGATTAAAGGCGTGCGCCACCATCGCCCGGCTTCTCTACTCTTCTTAATAACCATCCTCTACTACAGAAGGACACATTCATCATACACTACAACTTTAGTTTGTACTCAACTTCACTCACTCATCTCCAATCACTGCTTTAAACTAAGCACAAAGATCTTTTTTTCCAAAATCTTTTCATTAGAGCAGTCCTCCCACTCATATGGCCAAAGGGGCACTAAAAGATGTCCCAACTCTGGAACAGCAGGCAGGGCCAATGGGAGGCACCAAACTACAAATGACACTGAAATTTAGAAAAGGGTGGAGTTGAGGGTGCAAAAGAAGCCTCCTGTCCACAAGGCCTGTTCCAGGCTTTTCTTCAGTCACCAGCATCCAATGCCAGCCTTCAGAATGCCTCCTACTCAAACCCCACGGCTGCAGCCACAGCATGGTAACTTATTTGGGGTGTGGGGTAAGACCTAGTTCATAAAAGGCTGAAGGCAGTGAAGCAACTCCAAGGACAAAGGATTGCTCAAACCGCAACACCACACAATTACAAACACACAGTCATACTCCAGTGGCCACTGATTAGCACAGGGGAAGCTCCACTGAACCAGGGCCTGGGCTGCTTACTGCAAGTGGGTGAACATGTAGCACCAACGAAGTCAAAGCCAGACCTGACCTCAAACATGAGCCATCAACTTCCCAGAACTAACTTCTGGACAGATAACCTGTATTCTGGATGCTGGCCTTCATCCTCACCAAGACACCAACAATCACCACAAAAAACAGGGCTGCTTAGTTACCCTTCCGTTATGTTTTGAGCAAAATAGATCTCCCACCAACTCCAACTGTGATGCTGCCACAAAATAGAAAACACCCTTTTAAAGGCATTCTTGTTGTTCAATCCTGGAGAGAGGGGCTTCCAAACCTGAATTTACTGCATCAAGTAGTATACTATACAATATCTAATGGGAGCAGATTTCAAGAAACTATCCATATTCTTTAAGGAACCTGAAGCAAACAGCTTATACACACTACCTATGATGGAAAAATGTCCAGGGTAGAGGACTCAAAGGTCAACTTCTACCATCAATAAGGTAATCCCAGACACTGTTGTCTGGCTCTGCAAACAGTCAAGGAAACGTCAGAGGAAGGGGCTGAGGAGTAATCTGGACTGCCATATAACACACATGTAAGAGTGAACAGCTCAAACCAAATGACAAGGCCTGGACCCGACCCTGGGAAGGAAAGTAGTATCATTTTCTTAACATGTTTGAGCAGCTAATGAGCTATAAAAGGGAGGGAAGAAGGGAGGGCGGGCAGGCAAAACTGAATGTACTGGTATGAGAACTCTGGGCAGGGCCTGTATAGGTGATGGTTCCCATCCACAATCCTCCCTGGAGCTCATAGGAAGGTACCAAGCAAATCTCTTCTCACCTACAAGGTACCAAGTCTCCTGCCACACCCACAGCCACTACGCTGTCCCTGGGTGTAGGTTCTGCGGCTTCCCACAGAGGAAGGTCCCGCTGGCCTGATCTGGACACATTCTGCCACCTAATTTCCAAGTTTTACTTCCAAACGAAGCAGCAGTTTGGGCTCTGTATCCGAGGCCAAAGGCTGCACTAACTGCTGCATCACTGTCCTTCCTGCTGCAGACCTGTCTGAGCACAAGACCTCACAGCTGTGCTACCGCTTTCCATTCTTGAAACCAGTTAACTTGACATAAAAGGCAGTTCCAACTGGTTTCCTGGAACTATTTTTAAAAATATTAGCTATCTCACTTTTTATACTGTCAGCATTAAGACGGCATTTTGTTTCCTCAATGTTAGCTGCTCCATCTAGTGGCAGAAATCCAGTTTGGGCAATGCCATTAAATTTGTACCCATCATTTTACCCCAACATTACTAGACCTGCCATACCTCACTGACTTTCAAGTAAAGTTTAAGATCAAATTTTCAATTGAAAACACGTCCAAACCTCGGTCTGCTCTCCAGGCTGTATGTTCAGGGTATGTTGTTCAACATCTCTTCACCTCAGTTCCCTCATAACTCAATGAGAACAACATACTAGCATCATGGGACACACAAATGCAAGTGAAGCGCGCAGCTCCGTATAAGAAATACAGTCACGCCGGGTGATGGTGGCGCACGTCTTTAATCCCAGCACTCGGGAGGCAGAGGCAGGCGGATCTCTGTGAGTTCGAGACCAGCCTGGTCTACAAGAGCTAGTTCCAGGACAGGCTCCAAAACCACAGAGAAACCCTGTCTCGAAAAACCAAAAAAAAAAAAAAAAAAAAAAAAAAAAAAAGAAATACAGTCACCACCGCGTAAGCAAAGTTCCCACTTCTCTGCCCCTGACCACCACCACTTATTGTCATCCTATATGATGTCAGATTAATCCTCCCCTGATTTCACGTCTTCGCTTCCGTCTATCACCTGCTGGACCAAATTCATAATCCATACATCTTTACCAGCCTGACCTCTCCTCAATATGAGGAAGAGGACCAACAGTCCTTCAGTCTTTAACATGGGTTATATTTTTGTTATCTATCCTAACAGAAAAGCTCACTTCCTTGCTTTCTTCTTTCAAATCTTAGTCTTCCAAGCCATATTTAAGATACTAACTCTGCAAACCTTAGAATCACCAAAAGTACAATCTTTCCTTCACAATTCAACTTGCACTTGCCTCAGAACTTTTTCTATTATTTTATATGTTAAGAAAACCCATCACGCCTTTAATCCCAGGAGGCAGAGACAAGCGGATCTCTGTTGAGTTCGAGACCAGCATGGTCTACAAAGCAAGTTCCAGGACACCCAAAGCTGCTACACAGAGAAACCCTGTCTTGAGAGAGGAAAAAAAAAAAAAAAAAAGAGAAAACCTAGCACTTTTACAACACTAGTTAAGATTCCTAGCACATAACTGTAACATACACTTTAGATGCTTAAAAATCTCATTATTATTCATTTTAGCCCCCCAACAACCCTAAAGAGAATTCTAAGAAGAGGTAGAAAATTAAAAACAGCCCAACACACTATTTGTTAGCAAACAGTGAATGAATAAATTCAATTAAAAAACAAAAAAAATCAAGAATTCAAGGGCTAAAATACTTTAATAGCCAACACATTAAAGTAAAAACTTCAATGTTTTATATCCACAATAACAAAAAAGCCAGAAAATTTCTTACATAATACAAACTTCTTTTCTGTTAACATTTTCAGAGAATAAAAAAAATTTAATACTGGGGCTAGAGAGACGGCTTGGCAGTTAAGAGCACTGACTGCTCTTCCAGAGTTCCTGAGTTCAATTCCCAGCAACCACATGGTGCCTCACAGCCATCTGTGATGAGGTCTGGTGCCCCTTTCTGGCCTGTAGGCATACATGAAAGGAATGCTGTATATATAATAAATAAATCTTTTAAAAAATTTAATACTAAAATGAAAAAAGAACACTTAAAACATTAAAGAAAAAAATCTATCACTTGGCACTTTAAAAGGCTACACTAAAAGTTTCTGCAGAAACACACACTACAAGTAACACAGGCTTTTAAAACAAGCACTTTTTAGCCCCGGCTGGTATGTCTGTGATGTTAAGCCACCATCCTTTCAAGAATCTTCTGAAAAAGGAAACACAATTAACCGAAGGCTCCATTGCAAATGGGAATGCCCTAGGTCTTATTTGCACAAATATACAGACCACCTAATAGATGGGGACTGTCTGGTTGGTCCCTTAACTGTTCATTTTCCCTTCAAGAAAGGCCACGATTTGTTCTCCTCTGTGCTGTTCCAAAACCCTACGTTTTGAATCTGTAGAAATTGCATACTCATTTCTATTCATAGGGTTTAACAGTCTATTTTTTTTTACTTTAGACTGTTCTCTGTTAATATGATTTTTAAACAACAAATCTAGCCTACTCCTAAGGAACCAACTATTTCTGCCACCTTTGAAGGGAGATGTGCCCCCCCCCGCAAAAAAAAAAGCATTCAGAGGCAGCTAGACAGCATTCCAATCTATTGCTCAGGTCAGTTTGCTTTGAAAGCCACAATCCTTGAACCACAGTGGTTTCAGCTTTATCCTATTTACTCACCACCAATACATGAATGTACCTCGCCTTTACAACAAGCTCCTCAGAGCTTGCATGTATTTGTCAAGTCAAGTGTATAAGGCTTAACAATGTCTTCATTCTTCTTTGGAACTTTTGTATCTTTCTTGACACCCCAAGTTACTTTTGGCTTAGGAAGACATTGCATACACCACAAAATTAAGAACAAGAAGTCACAAGAATAGTAAAAATATGTAGCAAAGACATTTAAGAAGGAAAAATAAATGTAGTTTAATGATAAATTCCAGTGTGGTTTTCAACACCAATGTAAAGGCAAAGTGTAATATAATACTGCCCATGTTTAAGAAAGGAAGCTTTGAGCCTTCATGGTTATACTCTCTTCAAACTCCAATGGAGATCATGAAGGGGGTCACCAGGGATCTCAGAGAAATAGCAATTTAAAAGTCTGGGGGTGGGCAGGCACAACTGTGGCTCTCTGTCCTGCACAATAAAGCTCTGAAGTTGAAAAAAAAAAAAAAAAAGCAAACCTTACCAAGCCAGAGGAGTCTTATGTAACAACAGCCTACAGATTCCTCATGCACACACAAAACCTCTTCACATCTAGGAACATCAGTTGGGAAAGAGCTTTCTCTTCAGGCAACATAGTAGATACCAAAAATACAGGGAGTATGTGCTTAGAGATACCTAAAAACTGAGTCATTCAAGACTTCCTCTGTGGCTGAGCTACAATCCAGCAAGTACTTTGAGTATCACTAATGTTGTAGTTTCCTACATTGGATGAGAATCTATGTACCTAGAATTTAAACTACCTTCCTAGTAAGAAAATTCTGAAGGAGCTATTCTGTTTCTTTCAGAATAGTTCAGTTATTTAAGTCCTTATAAGTTCCAAGTACATAAAAAAATTCTCAAAAGTATGAGACTAAATAAAATACCTAATAAGAAACATGTTTCTAATATCTCTCTCAACCCAGGTCAGAATGTAAATTATTAACTATAAATGTGTTCCCTAGATATTCATTCTCAAAGGATACTCTATTTTTAGCACCAAGTACATCTTACTACTTTGCTTAAAGACTAATCAAAATATTTGACAACCCTTAGTAGTGTCTATAATAGCCTGCTGCATCTGGAGGAAGCCATGCACACCAAGTCACCTGCAGGAAGGCGGTCTAAAATCAAAAGAGAATTCTGATGATAATTTTGGCAGGACAGAAAGTATCTATCCTACCACAGCAAACACACAAACCCAAGGAGACTGCTGGGACCAACCCATCCACTCCAAGCACAGGTTCTTAAGCAGTAACTCTCTCACTGTCATGAACAGGTGTCTGCAAAACAGGTGATGACTCCCGAACATTAACTACAGGGAGCAGCAGGCCCAGTGGTCCAGCAGACACCCTTAGGAGCATCCCAGAGTTCTTTCTCTCTATGCCATCAGAACCCCCAGGATGCTTTGACCCACAGAGATGTGCAGCTTATTAAGCAAACACAAGGCTCCTCATACATAGATTATTATTATTATTTAAGATTGTCTCTCAAGTCCCCACCACTCCATATGTACCAGAAAACCACTTCAGGGGGCTGGAGAGATGGCTCAGAGATGAAGAGAACTGGCTGTTCTTCCAGAGGTCCTGAGTTCAATTCCCAGCAACCACATGGTGGCTCACAACCATCTATAATGAGATCTAGTGCCCCCTTCTGGACTGCAGACATACATGCAGGCAGAACATTGCATACTAGATAGATAGATAGATAGATAGATAGATAGATAGATAGATAGCCGGGCAGTGGTGGCACATGCCTTTAATCCCAGCACTTGGGAGGCACAGGCAGGCAGATCTCTGTGAGTTCGAGACCAGCCTGGTCTACAAGAGCTAGTTCCAGGATAGGCTCCAAAGCCACAGAGAAACCCTGTCTGAAAAAACAAACAAACAAATAAATAAGAAAACCACTTCAGATACCAACTGATAAATTCCGGTGCCACAGTATCCTGATACCAAGCCTACTTCCACAGCCATGTTATTGCATCAAGTTACCAAACAGGTTTCAAACCTCAAAGGTATTTCAGAGAATACTCATTAAGTTGCCAGCCTTTGCCATCTGCCCAGCCTCTTCCATCACTAATTCAAGTTCATCACTCTCTGACAGGCTGCTAAAACTTCCCTAAGTCACATAGTCACTTGCAGTCCTAATGTATAATCACACCTATCAGCAAATGCATCTCTTTAGAAGTTGTCCGGATCTAGGCACCACTAAGCCTAGTCTTTCAATACTTTCCAGGGCAACTGATGAGTTTCTTGGACACACTCTCCCTCCAGGCTCTTCTGCCATCTGCATTATGCTGCCCTCACTGTACATACAGGTTAAGTAACTCCGCAATGTTCAGGAGGTATGTTTGCTACAAAGAGGTCTCCATCATTATGCCTCCTCTTTCAAAAGTTCACAGCATATAAACAAAAACGGTCATGGCCAGTCACACTCTCCCTAATAGGTGGAGGAGTCAGAGACATCAGGTAGAAACCTTGGGTAGCTCTTCTTAACCTCCATCAGAACTGTGAACCCCATGGGTAAAATAGCTTCAGTTCTAAAACTGGAAACTGCTTAGGATTCAACCACTAAGTCAAAGATGATTTAATCAAGTAATGTCACAAGAAAAAAGAAAGAAGTCACCCAAGTAAAGTAGCTTGCCTGGCCCCTAACAACCATGTCACTCACTCGCACGAAGACAACACTGAAGAAGAGCAACTAGCCTGCCTACAGGAAGACAGGAATTAGGGGGAAGGTGGAGACAGATACAAGGGTGTTATTCTAATCATCCCACAACAGAAACAGGGTCATCGCCAGGGACACACTTAGGAAGCAGCAAAGCTTATTCCTATAAACAAACTCCCACATAGTGGCTTAACATTTCTCTGCACCTTTACTCATCAGGACTCTAGTCATATAAGCAAATGGGTAAACAAAGCTATAAAAAGAAAGAGTTTTGTTGGCTTATTTTTATTTCCATTTCTCAAATAACAGCAACAGGGAACTTTTAATGAGTACCAGAGTAAACAAGAACTATAAGTTATCAGAAGCAAAGAAAAGAATGGCACAGAACAAATTGAGAAAGCAAAGGATGTCAAAACACTGGGAAAGGAAGAATGTTAGAAACACAAAGCAGTTCCTCTGGGGCAGGTAAGGGACTCATTAGGTAAGAGTTTGCTGCCAATCTTGATGACCTGAGTTCGACCCAGAGATCCACATGGGTGGAAAAAGAAAACTGACTCCCAAATGGTCTTATGACATGCACACACGTACGTACATACAAACCTATAGTAACTAAAATGAAATTAAAAACAAAAACAAATTCTTTTTTTTTTTTCAAATTCTTCAATTCCATACCTTATCAATGGCTTTTCCAACTCGAGAAACACTGCTATGGATGTCTTTGTGGTCAGAGGCCAACTTTTGAACAGTGTCCTTTATTCTTTTGCAGCACTGTGTCAAAACAAGTGAAAGTGTCCCTGATAATTCAGCATCTTGACCTATTAAAAAAAAAATATTGTGACTCACTAAAGCAAACTCCACAAAGAAAGATGGGAGAAAACACAGAAATATCAGTATCTCTTTTGAAGCAGATGGTCACACTCAGATGTTATTTTTTCAAGTGAACACTAAGAAGTAACTGAATCTATTTATTTTTGGAAATTAAAAAATTAAAATCTTATTATGAAACAAACTACCTCCACAATGTCATTACCACAAACTGTGAACTATATCACCATGCAGTATCATAATGCTAATAATGATTAGTGATGAACTCAGAAACAGGATCAAAATCCTAACAAGTATTTACTGTACACCCACCACAGGCAGTAAGAAAGCAAGGAAACAGCAATCCAAAACTTTCCCCTACGACTTACTTACCTTCTGGTGCAAGACACGAACACCACAATAAGGCAAATGAAACAGTATGACAAAGATTGCTACATGCGAAAGAATCACATCACATACAGAAATTAATTCAAACAGAATAAAGTTCCCAAACTAAAAGTTGAAACTGTCAGAATCTTGTAAGAAAAAAATATATTCTGATCTTGGGTTGACCAATGGATTCTTAAACATGACATCAAAAAGCATCAAAAACCAAAGGAAAATAACTAAGTGACTTCATTAAAATTCAGTTTCTGAGCTGGTGTGCCCGTAATCACAGCACTTGGAAAGTAGAATTTAAAGATCAAGAATTCAAAGCTAACCTTGGCCACAAGAAATTCTGTCTCAGGAAGCTAAAAAGAATGGGAGTATATATTTGCAAAGCATACTCTTAAGACAAGAATAAAACAAAGCTAAATTTACAAGGAAACACACATACAATGTATCAAGAAAGCGTAACTAGCTTGTGCAAGGTTCAATCCTCAATACAGCAAAGTAATAACAACAAAACAAAAACACACAAAACTCAAGGACAGCATGACAATTCAATTTAAAAGCAGCCAAACTTTTGGTTAGGGAGATGGCTAAAGTCCCTGTTGCACAAGCATGAGTATCCCAACCACCTACACAAAAAGCTGGGTGTAGCAGCACACACCTGTCACTCACCACGGTGCTGGGGAGGCAGAGGCTGGATGGTTCCTGGTGGGTGCTTGCTGGACAATAACTGAATCAGTGAGCTCCAAGTTCAGTCAGAGACTAGTAACATCACACACTACATAAAGATGGCTCAATAACAAACAACGGGCCCCTATATAATGATGTGCAAAGGCTATGCCACCTAGGTGTGTGTAAGTACATGCCAATGTTCACACTACAATGAAATTCCTGAACAGGGCATTTCTCAGAACAGGGCATTTCTGCAGTTAAGCAATGCCTGCCTATCTGGAAGCCCAAGAAAGTGTTATGGAATAAGCTGAAGGAAAGCCCTATTCAGAGAGGATCCCCTAAAGCATTTTGAAATGACTCAATGGAAAGCAGCCAAAGGTAAAACAGGCTCGAGAATCACTAAAATGACCTCACTGATTGAGACTAGATCAAACTGCGCAGTCCTAATGGGAGTCCTAATGTTTTTCTGATCTTTCCATGAAAACACAACTAGCTTCTAGAACCTTCCTGTGGAGGAAATTTAATCAGATTTACGTCCTAGATTAAAAAATACGAAAATAGTAACACAACCATCTTTACCATAACTAAAGTAGAGCCCAGCTAGGTTGGCCACTTGTCACCCAGAATAAAGTCCTATGTTCACTGTCTCTTTCAATGTTATAAATTCCCTGGACCCCACCCACATGCATATAGACCACAACTGCCAGCACTGACAGTGACATGACTTGATTAAAACCAAGCAAACGACCATCACATACATTGAGTAAATTAAAAATCATTTCTGTAACTGTTGGGACATAGATCAGTGATAGCATTTGCCACGCAGGATCCCCCATACAGCAAAAAGGCCCTAAGAACGTCAATGTAGCAGAATAGAACCTTTAAAAAATATAGTAACATTGTTGCTTTTGGAATCAGCCTGACTCTTTGCCCAGTATATGATAGTTCTGCTGATATTTTACTGTTTATTGATGAACCTATCTTCATAAAGAATTTTTTGAAAACTCATCAAATTCAGTGAATAAGTTTTCTTCATAACCCATTTGAAATTATTTCTAATAAAATGATAAAAATGTGAAAAAAATATAGTAACATTTGTATTATTTTGTTGTCATTATTGTCATTGTCACAGTAGTAATTTTTAGATAAGCCTCACTCTGCAGCCCAGGCTGGCCTCACACTCAGGGACCCTCCTACCTCAATTTCCTAAGTGCTGCTATAGGAATGGGCTACCACACCTGGCTAGCACCTTTTTTTCAGAAACAGATTTTAAGTATACTACGTATAGTACACAGAAATTTGAGGCAGTATCTCCTCTAAACCCAGACATTCAACGAAGTTAGCATCTGTTTTTTGTGATACTTAACTAAGACTCCAGGTCTAACTGCGGGCTTCCACGCCTAACCATTTCAGGATTTATGTTCACTAGTTTCACAGAAACAACATGTTAGAAAAACATCTGTTTCCATAGCATCCTATGCTTCCCCAACAGGATTTTATAATTTTTAGCTTTGTAAGGCACCTTACAAAACCTGATGATTCTGATCCCTGGAACCCAAGAGGTGGGAAAGAACTGACTCATAAAACTGTCCTCTGGCGGGGTGGAGGTGGCTCACGCCTTTAATCCCAGCACTTGGGAGGCAGAGGCAGGCGGATCTCTGTGAGTTCGAGGCCAGCCTGGTCTACAAGAGCTAGTTCCAGGACAGGAACCAAAGCTACGGAGAAACCCTGTCTCGAAAAATTAAAAAAAAAAAAAAGAAAGAAAGAAAGAAAGTGCAAAACTGTCCTCTGATCTCAATGCATGTCCACACACACAAAACTAATAATTTTTCCCAAAAAAGTACATACTGATATCAGAATATAGTAGGAGCAGCCTTTGGCGTGGGGCCCTGGGTAGGTGCTAAGGGGGGAGTAGCTCTTGTGGCTGCAGGTGAAGGCTGTGAGCTGCCGTTCTGGTCCATGAACGTCAACAACAGACTTGACTTGGCACGCCCTGGGCATAAAGCTCCATGTTCCCTGGGAGCACAGAAGATAATCAACTCACTCCACTTATTTATTTGTTTTCTGTGTTTTGAAACAAAGCCAGGCATGTTTGGGATTGCTTGATAGCCCCAGCTGCCCTCACTCCCAAGTCTGGGGTTGGAAGCCTGTACCATTACATCTGGCCTTCCTTTGATTTCCAGTTTTAGGTTATAGAAAGACATGCCGTGGTTTCTATAGATTGACCTTCCACACATCAGCTCCCAGTGGTCCAGACTACCCGGTCTCCACTCAGCGGTGAGTAAATAAAAGAGGTGTCTTACAAAGCTAAAAATTATAAAATTTCTAGTTATGTGCTAGTTTTCATAAGCTACCAATGCATTTTTAGCATCTTCTACCTTTATTTGGTCTATATTTCTTCTTACTCATCACAAAGCTGAGAAATGCATGTGCCCAACTGTGGTAATATTCACTCTATTTCACTCATCTAAATTCAATCAAGTCATAGACAGCAAAATTGAAAACTAAATTTGTCTGATGCCTATTTTCATATGGGGTAGGAGTTGATGCTAAACAACTGCACAAGCACATGTTGTTAACAAAATAGACCATCCTTAAACCCACAGCTGGCAGTGAGCAGCATCCAAGTGCAGAAGACAGAAGGACTGCTCATCAGCTGACAATCAAAGTGCTAATTAAGTTTACAATAGAGAGCTTAGGTGTCAATACACCATTAAGTACAGGCTGCACAACAGTCATAAGACCCTCTATAGTGGAAAATATCATAAACCAGTGGGGCAAAAAACACAAAAGGATACTAAAAGGGTACTAATACAAAAGATCAGAGTTTCAAAAAGTCTAACATCTACTGCCTAAGACAAAAATATTTTGGCAAAAATGAATTGTCAGATTCCCTATAAATCATAGACATTTAAATATTTTTATGAGGGGGCTGGAGAGATGGCTCAGAGGTTAGGAGCATTGCCTGCTCTTCCAAAGGTCCTGAGTTCAATTCCCAGCAACCACATGGTGGCTCACAGCCATCTGTGGTGGGGTCTGGTGCCCTCCTCTGGCCTGTGGGCATACACACAGACAGAATATTGTATACATGATAAATAAATAAATAAATATTTAAAAAATAAATAAATAAATATTTTTATGAATATGCTAGAGGCAGAAAAGAGTTTATAAATATTACATATACTGCATGAGCTCTTCTGAATTATTTGCACTTTTACAAAATCGACAGAGATCTTAATAGAATAGAAAACAAAATAGAATACAAGTTTTATGGTGCAGAGAAACAGAACTCCTTTCAGTAAACATAATTCTAACTACACCTAAAAAAACTGAGACCTTGTAAATTTGTATTCCAGAATTCAATAAAAAACAGTTCCTAAAAATTAAAACAAAACATTCAAACAAACAGCTCCACAGGGGCTGGAATGTAAGAGTACTTGCTTAGCACACTGAAGTCTTAGGTTCAATCCCAAGCATGGGGATGGGGGTGGCATTCGCTCATAATCCTAGCACTGAAATGGAGGTGGGGTAATGAAAAATGGCCATAAATTCAAGGTCATCCTAGGCTATCTAGCAAGTTCCAGCCCAGTCTAGAATATGAGACTGTCCCAAAAAATAAACAAGCAAATAAATAAAAATTTAAAGCATAAATTCAAACAAGTCAAAAGAATATTCTTTTTATTAAGTATATTAAGTATCCTTAAGAAGACTAGAGGGGTATATTTTTATTGTATCTCACTCTTTTAGAGTCTTTTTTTTTTCTTTTGAAACCTTTTATTTTTGTTTATTTACTCATTTATTTCTGTTTTCGAGACAGGGTCTCACTATGCAGCTGTCAACAGACTCACTATGTAGACAAGTGTGGTCTCAAACTCACTCCAAGTACTGGGATTAAAGGTGTGCCCTACTATACCCAGCTTAGAGTCTTAGTATTTAAAAATGAAATGAAATCAAAACTAACTCATGAAAATGTCAAAAGCAAGGGGGAAAATAATGACATTTGTATTCAATTAACATTTGAGCATCAAAACTTTGGCCAGCAGTGCTCAAGGTGTACTCCGTCATGTTACTAGTTTCTATGCACACACGTGTTTTCAAATGTCTGCTACATGGCCTTTATTTTTAAAGACCCCTATTCAAAACACAGCTACTTAATCTCTAAGTATCTTGAAAATCAATAGTTGAACCCATTGTAACATTTAAATCTGGATTTCATATTTTAAAAACCAAACTCAGATTTGTCCTGACTCTTTCAAACTTTGCTTTGTTTTTTTTTCTTGATTCCATAATTATTGATTTTACTCCTGCTTAAAACCTTAGATAACCTTTGATTTTTCAACCTTTGCCCCACTCTGCCAGACACCACTCTTGCACAAGTCCTGGTCACTCTCAAAGATCCCCTAGGAAGCCTCTGCACATCTCTACCACGATACCCAAAGGAAAGGCCATGTCAGCAGATCAAACTAAACTGAGCAGCACTATGGGCAACAGGCCTCCAATCATACCCCTGCCCCATCCATACTGAAAATGTCACCTCAAAACTCAACGTCAGTGTCCTCCCCGTTTCTCTTTCACTAGTGTCCATGACGTCATAGAACGCTCCCAATTTAGTTTTAATGCTTTTCCCACATTCCTTCAACTTTTTCTGCACCTTTGTTCTCGCCACCCTCTTCTACTGGTTTTCCATCCCATCTTCCTGCTTCCCATATCTCCACTTGTTACTAGAACCTACCATCCTAAAGCAGACTCCTTTCTCTACCACTCACCAGCACTTGGTCCATATGGATGGTCTTGCATTACAAGGCACTGTTTTTGTTAAAATTCATACCAGTCTCATCTCCCTAATAAGAAACAAAGTTCACAGATACTTTTCCTATAAGACTTAAGTAATTTCTGGAATGATCTGCATTACTATACAGAATTAGACACTTAGGAGATAAAATACTCTTAGCATGGCTTTATGTCAAGCATCAAAGTTGCATGAACTAAGTAAGATCTATTCAGAATTTGGAATTATATGAACACATATGTAGGATACAAGGCTAAAGCTAGGTAGTAAAGTTGGGCTAGTCACCAACACTTCTCAGAGAACATTGCTGTTGATAGTTCAGAATTCTTCCATTTTTATCAACATATATGATCAGCAAATGTGCCTTTCCAGAGCTCCTTTTCTGCAGAATGGGAACACATGTGGCTACGTATATTCTGATACAGGATGAGCAGAGCTCAAGATGACCAGGACCACAAACTGGTCCTGACTAAGTCTCCAGGTACTGACTAAGGAGAAAGGACACAAAACCAGAAATGCTGGCCCTGTTTCTGTTTTTTTGAGCTTGATCAGCCATCTTCACCTCAATGTGGGGAAAATTCTGAAAATGCAAGTAATCATGAAAAGTATAAATGATCCAAGACAAGACTTCCTGGTGACATCTTTTGTGTCTCGGGAGCCAGCCTTGCTTAACCTTGGCCCATGTGATCATATGTAAAAAAAAAAAAAAAATCTACTTTAATTAAAAGCACATGAAACTCAAAGAATAATGGATAACACATAAATCTAAATGAATAATGTTTCAAATAACAAAGAATTATCTCCTACATCTGGACAGGAATGGCTAGCAAAAGTTAAATTCGCTTCTAAGTCCAAGTGGAAACACACTGACCTTTGACCTTTTATTTTCCTACTTAAAATAGCCTGAGTAGCTTGGCAACCCATCTATTCTGCTCTTACCATGCTTGAACAATAGGACAGCCATCCACCCAAATTTTTATTTATGATTCACTCACATGCTACTTTCTACTCTAGAATTGAGTTTAGACCACACTGCATTCAATTCAAAGCTCAGAAGTCATTCTTCTCTCAAGAGTATCTTACTAATTTTTAGTGCAATTTCAACAAATGAAGCCTGGTTATGTGAGCTAACCTGAGTTAACTAAAAAATAAGGCTAACGGAGTCTACCAGGACCTAACTGATACTTTGGTGATCTAAATGTGAACTTAAAATGATGGAGGAAGGTCATTGATTAATTAAATAAAGAAACTGCTTGCCCTGATAGGTTAGAACATAGGTGGGTGGAGTAAACAGAACAGAATGCTGGGAAGAAGAGGAAGTGAGCTCAGAGACGCCATGCTCCCCTCTCCTGGGCAGAGGGCATAGCTCTGCTCTCTGACGCAGACGCATGAAGCTCAGACTCAGGATGGACATAGGCTAGGATCTTTCCTGGTAAGACTGATGCTATACAGATTATTAGACATGGGTTGATAGGGATGTGAGAATTAGCCTGTAAGGGCTACAGTTAATGGGCCAAGCAGTGTTTAAAAGAATACAGTTTGTGTGTTATTTCGGGGCATAAGCTAGCCAGCAGCCGGGGTGCTGGGGACGCAGCCCCGCAGCTCCTATTACAACATTAAAATGTCACATCCATATGTTTTTCATACTCATCTGCCTAATTACCTTTGCATCTTTTCACTCTGGAGCTTAAAACAAAGAGCTTTGACACTAGTAACCAAATGCTCAGCTATTTTCTGACTCAACAGGAGTCACAGTTTAAGTTTTACAATTACAAAGACTCACAGAAAATGAGTTTTATGATGCTAATATATGAGGCAGCAAAAGGGCTCAGATAAAGGCTTGCAACCAAGCCTAATGACCTGCGTTTGATTCCTGGGCCCCATAGAATGAAAATAGAGAACCAACTTCTGCAAGTTGTCCTGGCTGCCACCTGTGTTCTGTTACACTCTTCCGTATACACACACAAACACTAAATAAATGCAAAAAAAAATTCCGTGGGGCTGGAGAGATGGCTCAGAGGTTAAGAGCATTGCCTGCTCTTCCAAAGGTCCTGAGTTCAATTCCCAGCAACCACATGGTGGCTCACAACCATCTGTAACAGGGTCTGGTGCCCTCTTCTGGCTTGCAGGCATACACACACAGACAGAATATTGTATACATAATAAATAAATAAATATTTAAAAAAAAATTCCGTAAGATGCTTTTCTGTGTTCATCACTCCACACACAATAGTGTCTTTAACCAACTCACCAAACCTAATCGTAGTAAGTGTAAATCCACAGCCAATGCCATTTTAAAAGGTGACACATTACCCTACTGCCCCCATTTTTTTGAGGTGCTAGGCAAGCAATCCTACCATTGAGCTCCATTTCCCAAATTCTTTTTTTAATGTTTCTGAAAACTGGCATCTTCATCTGTGAGTTAGACAACTAGGAGATCCTGGAACAAGAATGATGGGGAAGCTTGTTCCCAGGAACCTGTTTATTGTTTGGATTCAAACTACTACATGTATTATCTACTCAAAATAAATAAAATTTAAATTTAGAAAAGCACAAGAACTCCTTTTAAGGGCGAGGGATACACACACAGCTCAGTGGTCAGGAGCGGTATACCTAGCATTCATAAGGTTGGGGTTTGACTCCTAGTACAGCCAACTTCCTTTAGTAATAGTCTAAAAATAACCAAGAAATATACGGCACATCCTTAACTCTTACAATTATAATCCCCCAACTACACTTTAATCCTACTGTGAAACTGTTACCAAAACTGTACAGCCTCTCTCTTGTTCTTTATCCTACCACAAAATGCTAACAAAAAAATTTAATGTATTTTCCACTAGAAAAATGTCAAAAGGAAAAAAAGATAAAAGCACAATTATGACCTTTGGCTTATTATACTTAATATCCAGTCTATGACCTCACAACAAATACCAGTGCCTGGGACAGGATAAATCCATGTATGTAACTACAAGCCCATGTGAAAATTGAGTGCACATAGATGTATGAGTAAAACATTACTCACATTAGACCAAGGGCATACTGGAAAATATCCCCAGCCAGCATCAACCACAGTAATCTTACATGAGACCCAATTTTTTCCTTCTGAGAAAACTTCCACTGAAAAGTGGACACAACTGAACAGTGGGCATGTGCTCCTCTCCTTTCAGCTGGGGAGTTAAAGAACATGAACGTCACTCAAAATAATTCAGTTAGCTAAGAGCAGAGCTCAGTTCTTGACCTCCTAACAAATTAGGTTAAAAAGTGGTCTGACTGTCCCAGACCAACATTTAGGGCAAATGGACAACTCTGTCTAGCCCTCTGACTTTGGGCACTCCACAGAGGCCTATCCTGCGGCCTCCATGCCCTACCCAAGGCAACAAAGAGAGCTCTAGAGTCAGGCTCCATGAAAAGCAAAGGCCTGGTTCAGCCAGCCTTCTCTAAGCTCTCCCTAGCCTCCTAGGCCCATACTCCTCTTATCCAACTAGCTGCCCTAGAACCACCTAAACTCAAGGCCTGAATTTTCTTCTTAGAGTCTTACACTTCATCATTCCTCTAGCAGAAGCTGAATACTTCACAAAAAAAAAAAAAAACAGCAAAAGAAAACCTTTCCCAGCCCCTTTCCAGACTGATAAACTAGGGATGGATAGAGTGGCAGAGCAGAAACTAACGCATCAGATATGAGTGACGATCCGTGCCATCCTCACTCTCCTGAAGAATATGAGTTAGGAAACCTACATTTAAAAGAGATAGCTAATAGGGAAGTTTCACATGAAACAATTTTAGGTCACAGAGATGCCAGTCCCTTGGGTGGTGTTTACAACCTGGAACAAGGTGGAAGAGCTTACTAACTCCATTTAAGTACGTTTCCAACACGAACTTTAGAACTATGGTCATTTATTACAGTTGTCTGTGTTGCCTCTTAACTCAGAAACCCCACTACACTACAGACTTAGAGTAAGCCTAAGAGAATTATAGTTATTTAAAATTGGACTAATCCCTGCTACTGGTACAAGATGCTTCTGAAAGAGGAAGTTACCCACCAGTATACACAATGAGCTGTCCTTTATCGGGTCTGGTGAGCTAGTGTTACAGCCCCCAAGGTTCTACTTTACTCATTCTTTTCTCCCAAGAACATTACCACGCTAGCTTGGAATGTAAGATTCAGAGAACCCTGACAGAAGATCCCAACTAGAGCCCCTCTCTTAGATCACAGGAGCCTACCAGATTACTTACCCAGATGGGTACATTCCAAGCCTTAAAACAGAGTTGTAAACTCTCGTTTCCGTAGGCATACCTTTGAGAGGGGCATACTTAAGATTCAATGTATTATCCACCGCCCATCACCTGCATGAAACTTTAATGTAGAAATCAGCTGCTTCAAAAAGACCATGGCCAGATAACAAAGCATGTAAATCTTCACTCAAAAGAACCAAGAAACAAAAAAAGACTACCTTAGAAACCAGACCTAGTATTGTGGTATATGTGCTTCTTCCATGTTTTTAACTACCTTTCATCACTTAGTCCTATTCAACTTATTCAAAGAAATTAAAAGAGCTGCCACAGAAGACTGGAAGGTAGTTAGTTCACAGGAAAGTTAAAAATAAAAAAAGGGGGGCCAGGCAGTGGTGGCACATGCCTTTAATCCCAGCACTCGGGAGGCAGAGGCAGGCGGATCTCTGTGAGTTCGAGACCAGCCTGGTCTACAAGAGCTAGTTCCAGGAGAGGCACCAAAAACTTCAGAGAAACCCTGTCTCGAAAATCAAAAATAAATAAATAAGTAAATAAATAAATAAAGGGGAGGGATGCTGGAAAATAAACACAACTCAAAACTATGTGTAATAAGAGTACGGTATACTCTTATTTATGTAGTGTCTACTACCCATCACAGCATAGGTTTGTGAAAAGCTCCCCTACGAAGCAAAGACACCTAAACTCTACCATCATTCTACCCATCTGGGGCTGACTCTAACTTCCCTAAACCGACCTCACACATCTTTCTTCTACTCTATTTATTCTTCTGTAAGGAACTCTGTGTTCCATCTTCTCTCTCACATGCTCCCTGTCCAACCCCCCAATCTCTGGTCTGGTCCCCAAAAGTAGACCTCATTCCTTCACCTCTCCAAGTAAAAGCCCTATATGTATTCTCTTTCCCTACTGGCTTCTTCCTCTGGAGAAAGGGGGTTGGCGTCTTCAAGCACTGAACTTGAGCCACCTTGGTGAGCCCTCCCATTCAGGAGCCACTGTATTTTTCTTAACCCCAATAATCTTTTGTCCACAAAGTGGTCAAGCATCAGCTAAGCAGCCTCTCTACCTTGCTTGTGTTAGAGCCTAAGATCTTTCATCCTATGATCTCCTCCTCTACTGTCTTCTTAGAAATAACAGAAACAGGTAATACACTTTCTAGTGTTTGGGTGGTAACCTCAAACAAATACTAGAAAGATGAATACAGGAGGGCCATGAGTTCAAAGCTGGCTTGGGCCACACAGTGAGACTATCTCAAAACACCACACACAAAAGAAAACAATCAGTCTCACATATAACCCACAGCGGTTGTGCAATCTTCAGCAAACCCTTGAACTTGATCTCACTAATCAAAATTCGCAAGACGTTTCCAGATTCCCTCACACTCTGCCTTATTCCCTGCTTGTATCAACTACATCATCACCACCAAAACAGTCAGATGTCTATTTACATGCAGTCATCCAACATCTGTTTTCCAAAGATTTACACAGAAGCCCTTACTACAGTTAAAACAGTACCCCTCCCACCAATTACTATTTCAACCACAATGGCTCCAGCTTAGCTCTTCCCCAGAGTTCCAACGTGACAGCTGTGTCAGAAGTTATCAGTCTCCTTTACTAGGGAGGAGCAGTCACCCTCAACTGCACTGTGTGGGAAAGGGAGATGGAGAGGAGAGGAGA
This sequence comes from Microtus oregoni, assembly GCF_018167655.1. Classification (NCBI taxonomy): domain Eukaryota; kingdom Metazoa; phylum Chordata; class Mammalia; order Rodentia; family Cricetidae; genus Microtus; species Microtus oregoni. The sequence continues at coordinate 12,747,526 of NW_024543061.1, forward strand.
GAGAGACAGGGCTAACACTGCCGTCATCCCACCTGCTACATCTGCATTTCTCCCTGGCTAGCAGCATCCCTTTCATTTCTGTCCAGCCCACTAGCTGAAAAGGGCTCGGCCTCTTGAATAAATCCATTGCAAGTCCTTACCTCACACTCAGAAAGAGTCAGCATTGTGGCTCCCAAGTACCAGACCTTCAGTGTTATTTTTAAAACACAAAACCCTTTCTCAAGCTAGCCCTGACATCTGTCTTCCAAGATGTAGGCCAATTAATGAAATAATCTAGGCAAAGCACTTTCTACGGAAAACCCGTTTGCTGAAGGGATTAACAACTACAAACTGGACCAGGTTAAGGCAAGTAACTAACAACCGCTCCGTCAGCCTCCGGAGAGGCTACAGCAGGAGCGCTGGATGGTTTGACTGAGCCGGCTTCCTAGGAATCCAGAGTTCAGAAGAGCTGCCTGCTCACAACAGTCCAACTCTGAAGTTGCAGGAGCGGCTTGATGTGGAAGCCCACACCTAATAGTCAACTCTCTAGTCCCAGAACCACCAGGGGAAAAAGTCCCCGAGACCGAGGATGTGGACAGAGCCCCGAGCAGAAAGACCCTCTTTACCACTCGCACACCTGCGGCCCCCTCGACCACGCAAGACCCGCGTCCCGAGCCGTGTGCGGCGGGCTGCTCCCCCCAGGCCACCGCGTTTCCGGGTGGGTCTGTGCGAGGAGGGAAAGTCGCCGCGGCCTGGGGACCAGCAGACGCAGCGACGGGCCCCGACCCCCGCGCGTTCCGCCGCCCTCACCGTGGCTCTGCAGGATCTCGTGCTTGAGGCCGCCGGTGTAGTCGATGAGCTCCTCCAGGCCGCGCTCGCACAGCTGCCCGTAGCCCGAGAACTTGTGCAACACCTTTTCCAGCTCGCGCTCCACCGTCACGCACTGATCCATGCCGGAGACCGCGGCGCTCGGCTCCCCGGCGCTCGGTGGTCCGCAGCGATTCGGCCCGGGCCCCACCGAGGCCGCGTCCTGCTCCTCGTCCCCCAAGGCGGCGGGCGGCGCGGGAGGCTAAGGTAAGGCGGGCGCGCTAACCGCGGCGCCGGGGTAGCCCCGCGTAGCCCTTGCCCGCCCGCCCCATGGCGCCCCGGCCCCGCCGCTCGCGCTCTCTCGCCCGCCCCACCCGGCGCCGCGTCCCGCCCCGGGCCCCCTGGCTCGCCGCGTTCGGCTGCCCCCCGGCGGCGCTGCCGATTGTTTTTGTTTTCACGGGAACCGGCCGATGACCTGGTTCTCCCGGGCGGCACCAAGAGCCGCGGCCCGGGAGGGGGTCGAGCCTCCCTCACGAGCCGAGGAGGCGGCGCGGGCCGTACCAAGCGCGGGCTCGGTGCGGGGTGCGTGGGGGAAGCAGCGGGCTAGCGCCGAGCGGAGGGACGCGCCGGCGTTCGGAAGGCGTGGGCCGTACCACGCGGGAGGCGGCGAGGGAGCGCAGCGAGGGAGGAGCGAGCGGCGCAATTGGTCCGCGCCGCTGAACGGGGAACTTCGGCGATCACGTCAACTACGCGGCCGGTAAACAAGAGGGTGGAAACCGTCCCCGGCGACTCCGCCCAGAAGCGAAAGACTGACCAATGGGCGCGGGGGTTACGAAAGAGCCGGACGTCCTCCAATCCTTGGCCGAGGCGTAAAATCTTAGCCAATCCGGAACGAGGGGCCAAACCAATGTTTGTGCTGTTGGAGGGGGTGGCTTGGAGAGCAAAGCGAGGATCTCCTTCTACCGGGAATCCGCGCGGGGAAGCTAGGCAGGAATCCGCAGGGCTGTTTTCCATAAGACTTCGCCCTAATCGCTATTTATGTTATCTCCGCGTGGCATCTTGACCAAAGTTCCGGCTTTAGGCCCGCCTCCCGAGACGAAAGGCAGTCGGGCCGCCTAGGGGCGTAGGGCCCGGGTGGGGTCGTTCACCCGGTGGAAGGTGGTGGTTCTTCCTGGTATGGCTGGTGCCTAGCGTCTAGTTCTCGTTCCCTGCTGTCCCTCCGCCTGTGAGTGGCCTTTCCTGTCGCTTCGTGCTGAGGGATTGGCAGCGGTCACGAACACGAGTCGGCGAGCTGGGCAACCTGGCCCTTGCTCCTTGCCCTTACCTTCGCAGGTTTACCACGGGGTTCCGGCCTTGGCCGGTGCCCTCTTGCTCACCAGACTGCTACCCCACTAACCTTTCGCCGAATCTCGGCCTCACAACTCCTTCTAGGTCTGGGAGAGTTCACCTTCCAGGTCCTGAACTTTCCAGTTTGCTAGTCTACTCATAGCATCCCCATATCCACCATGATTGTGTCACCTCTGCCTCCCCACATTTTCTCCATCAATCCCCCATACCTCTTATAGCACCATTTTTCCCCCACATCATTTGTCAAAGTCTTAAATACTAATTGTTTGGAGTTTCGTTTGTTTCACTTGCATCACTTAAGTAAATCTGTGAAGGGCCACCCCCTTTGTTGTGGTATGTTTGTTATCTAGAACACTGCCTGCCCCACAGTGGACAGTCTTTGTTTTCCTTTATTTAAGGTGGTAACCCTTTTGAACTTCGATTCCCGTTTCCATCATGTGGAAGCAAGTGGGGGGGGGGGGGGGAGAAATACTTCCTTGGTTGGTTAGAATTAATGGGACAACATATGATGGCCCGTAATGATAAAAGGGCGGTGCTGGATATATGGGCGCCCCAGCTGACGGCATTTCAGGGCTACTTCCTATCCATTATCACTCCGTTTGTTTTATCCCTCTTTCATGGCAGATGGTCCTGATTCCTGCCTCTCATCAAGATAAAAACAGCTTAGCTCCAGCAACCTTACCATTCTCCTCAAATGGTTTCCAGTGAACATCCATTTTGTAAAAGTTCTCAGACACCCAAAGGAACTCAAGGCCCTCTTTCTTTCTAAGATCAGCCGGAGGGCGCTGAGCCTCATCTTAAACTGCCTAGATCCTCCTGGCCACCGTACTTTGGTTCTTCTTTCCTGCTTTGGAACTGGAATGAACCTAACTTAGCCCCAAGTGTGGACAGCCTTCCCTTGGGCCCCTGAAGCTGTTTCTCTCCAAACTTAGCTGCCCCACTGCACAGACAAATCTGCACTTGTACCTCCCCTTTGTCTAATGATCTTGATAATTTGTCACCTTTTTATGCCTCCACTCCTTTTTCCTACAGGTTGCTACAATAGCTAAACGAGATAATCCATGCAAGGCCTTCAACATAATGCCTGGCACAGGTAAGCGCTATTATTAGCCACCAATCAGAAATAAACAGTGACCCTCCATTAACTGGAGCTTCAAATCAGTGAGCTGCAATGACGCCCAGTGTAACCTGTCACAGTCCCATCGTATGACCCAACTGTCACACTGTCACTGTTATGGTTTTGGTGAGCTGAGCACAGCTCATTCATGCCCCCCTCCCCATCCCCAGGGCAGAACAAATTGTATTTATTGGTAACACCTGAGCCTGCACAGATACACAAAATACCAATCCATACTTAAATTAGAATTGATATGAAATCAAAATTTTCGTTCCTTAATTGTGCTAGCCACATTTCAGATCCTCAGTAAGCTAACTGTGGCTAATGGCTGCTCTACTAAGCAGTGCAGAGTGAACAGTTGCCTCCCTGTTGGACGTTCTCGTGAGGCTGATTGAGGCTTTGACAGCAGTGAAACCACTAGGATGCCTTCCAACACCACATGCATGCCGTATTTCTGGTTCATTTTCTAATTGACCACACTGTGTGTACCGGCCTGGCTAATTCATTGTCGGCTTGACAAAGTATCTGTGAGAAAGACGCCTCCCTCAGATTGCGTGTAAGCAAGCTTGATGGAGGTTTTCTTGATTGATGATTGACGTGGGAAAGACCAGCTCACAATGCCACCTCTAGGCAGGTGGTCCTGAGGTGTCTAACAGGCTGAGCAAGCCAGTCAACAACACCACTCCAATGCCTCTGCTTCAGTTCCTGCCCCAGGCTCATGCCCTGACTTCCTCAGCAACAGAGTGGCACAAGCTGGAATAACACACACACCCCCTCCAGCTTTTGGTTGTGGTCTTTATCACAGCGATGAGAACCCTAACTACGACTTTTCCATGACTGTCATGGTAGGTCCCAGATCAGACCGGGCTTCTTTCCCTTCTCTTTGAGTTAAACAGCAAAGATGCTTTCAGTGTGTTATCGAGCAATACAGTCGGTGAGAGGAAGCTTCCAGCTTGAGAGGCGGGCTAAGTAACATAGAGGGTCAGAGGCTCTCATGTTCCCTTTGCATGGGTCTTCTCACCCAGTTCATAGTTATGTTAAGCCTAAGCACTGAATTCTCAAAGAAGGATCTTTAGAAGCAAGAAGTATTATGGTGGTTGAAGAGATGGTCCCGTGGTTAAGAGCACTTGCTACTCTTGAGGAGTTCCTGGGTTCCGTTCCCACAGCTTACAGCCGACAGTCTGTAACTTCAGTTCCAGGGGTCTAATTCCCTTGTCTGGCCTCTTCAGGCTCTGAACTTACATGGCTAAGTACAAACATAAAAATAAATAAAACAAGGAACTCAGGACCACGAGGGGTGCACCCACACACTAAGACAATGGGGATGTTCTATTGGGATCTCACCAAGGCCAGCTGGCCTAGGTCTGAAAAAGCATGGGATAAATCCGGACTAGCTGAACATAGCGGACAATGAGGAATACTGAGAATTCAAGAACAATTGCAGTGGGTTTTTGATCCTACTGCACGTACTGGCTTTGTGGGAGCCTAGGCAGTTTGAATGCTCACCTTACGAGACCTGGATAGAGGTGGGCAGTCCTTGGGCTTCCCACAGGTCAGGGAACCCTGATTGCTCTTCGAGCAGATTGGGGGGGGGGACTTGATCGGGGGAGGGGGAGGGAAATGGGAAGCGGTTGTGGGGACGAGGCAGAAATCCTTAATAAATAAATAAATTTAAAAAAAACACAAAAAAAATAAATAAAACATTTTTAAAAAGGATTATGGATTTGAATATGAAATGTTCCCCGTGGGCTCATGTATTGATCACTTGATCCCCATCTGGTGGCAGTATTTAAGGAGTTTCCTTGGAGGGAGTAGGTCCTGAAGGTGAGTCTTTGAAAGTTGCATTGGTCCCCAATCCCTTCCTTGATTTCCTTACCCACTATGAGGTGAAGAACCTCCATTACCTATTTCTGCCACAGTGGTATTCTTCCTAGAGACCTGAGGCAGAGCAAGCCCAGACAGAACCCTCTGAGACCATCAGCAGAGGAAATCTTTCCCCTTTTATGTTATGTGTGGCAAGCGTTTTCTCATAGTCATGAGGCAAAGTAGCAAATTGAAGAGAGAGAATTCAGTCTCCAGAACAGCCACAAATTGTTTTTCCTATGATTTTTGCATTTTTGCCACAACAAGAAACTTATACACACGCTAAGGAAAGCCCATTGCAGGGTTACTGGGGTCGCATCCAGTTCAGTGTAGAGAACCTTCTCTTTGCAGTCGTGGACTTTGCTCTGGCCTCCCCTCCACTCTCAGTGATTCTTGGGGGCATGTAAATAAACGTTAACTAAAAAGTAAAGGAGCTAGGGTGTCACCCAGTAGGAGAGCATGTGTGAACATAAGACCCTACATTTACTCCCTGCACCAGGCTGAATAAAAGGGATGGCATATGGCTGTTAATATTGATCGTCAATTTGATGAAATCTGGAATGACTTGGAGACCAGCCTCTGCGCATGCCTGTAAGAGAGTGTCTGGATTAGGTTATGTGATCTGGGAAGAGCCACCTTACAGGTGCCCTTGAGGGGCACCCCAGACTGGATAAAAAAGAGAAACCTCTGGACTGTGGCTCCAAGGTGACAGCTACTTCACACTTGCTGTTACGGCTTTGCTGCTCCAGGCTGTCCCTTTAATTTTCCAGCCAAAGCACACCATTCCCTGCACCGCTTCGCTCAATACTTTGCTGCATCAACAAGACAACTAACCAATAAGGAGGTGGGGAGCGTGTTGTCGTTTGATCAGCATACATACTAATCCTAAGAAAACTAGAGATACAAATATGAAAACAAAACTAAAGATCCTTTGAAATCCCAAGACAGCTTTGGGGTGAATTTCCCCAGTTATTCCTATGCTGACACCTCCATGTGCATCTTCACAAAGGGAGATTTCATTATATTTACGGCTTTACTGTTTCATCATTGAGAAAGGGTCTCACGTATTCCCAGGCTGTACTCAAACTCTTACTGTACTCAGAGATGAACTTGAACTCCTGATCTCCCACCTCTGTGGCCCTGGTGCTGGCATTGCTGAGAGTCCAGGAGATAACAGTAACAGATGTCATAGGGCACTAGGGGTCAAACCCAGGGCTCTGTGCATCCTATCAGTGGACCTACACCCCTAAATCTATTTCAGTATCTTTGTTTGTTTGTTTGCTTTTTGAGACGAGGTTTCTCTGTGTAGTTTAGGAGCCTGTCCTTGTAGACCAGCCTGACCTTGAACTCACAGAGATTCCTGCACCTCTGCTGGGCTTAGAGGCGTGTACCACCACCACCCGGCTCCCTTTCACTATCTTATAAACAACTTTTGTTGTCTAGTAACATCAACAACAGCACAACCCACAACATATTATTCTTTTTAAATAATTGCTTTGCACTGGGGAGAAGGTTCAGTGAGTAAATGTTTGCTGTGCAAACGTGAGGACCTGAGTTTGGGCACCACGAGTTTGGGGGTAGAGAGGAGTCATGGGACAGTTAGCCTGGGGCACTCAGTGGCAACCCACAAGACTTATCACCTCATGCAAATTAAAGGGTGAGGACTGACACCCCAAGCTGTCCCCTGAATCTGCACATGCCACCATGTATATATATATGTGTGTGTGTGTGTGTGTACATACATATATATATATATATATATATATATATATATATATACCCTCACTCACAAGTTGAGCACACACATCATACACTTTTTTTTTTCGAGGCAGGGTTTCTCCATAGCTTTTGGTTCCTGTCCTGGAACTAGCTCTTGTAGACCAGGCTGGCCTTGAACTCATACAGATCAGCCTGCCTCTGCCTCCAGAGTGCTGGGATTAAAGGCGTGCGCCACCACCGCCCAGCTTTTAAAGTGGAAATAAAGTGTCTTGACACAAGCTAGATTTACCTGGGAAGAGACTGAGAAAATGCCTCTATCAGATTGCTAATGACTGGTGTGGGAGAGCTCACTGGGGACAGTACCACCCCTAGGCCGGTGATTCTGAGGTGTCTAAGAAACCATGCTGAGCAAGCCAGCAAGCAGCATTCCTTCATGGCCTCTGCTTCAGTTCCTGCCCCAATTCCTGCCTTGAGTTCCTGACTTCCCCCCACAGTAGACTGTGACAGGAACTTTAAGAGGGAATAGACCCTTCCTTCCCAGGTTGCTTTACATCATGATCTTTAACCCAGATCATGAAATCAAACTGGTACATAAAGGAAGAGATTGATTATTCTTATCTGGAAACCAGGGAGAAGCAAGACAAAACACAAGAAAATCCTAAATTTCATCTCCCAGATTTCAGAAATTTTTTTATATTCTTCCTTAAAAATATTTTTAAGCAAAATATACTTTGAGATAAGGACAAGAAAGACCATGATGATGACTGGAAATGGACCAGTAAGATTTTCACAAATCTTGGAGCAAGTGCCTGGCTTTGTTATAGCACACAGCTAAAAGAAAAGGGCAAACTGACCAAATGTGCTGTTAAGAAACACTGAATCATGAAAAATACTCCTCTAATCTTTCACAAAATCGATTTCCATCATATTCATTTCTGGAAATTACCACTAAGCCCATCTTAAGAAGCGAATGAAAACACGAGGTGCAGTGGTCTGTATTGACAGCAGGAATGCTCTCCGCTCTTTGTGTCCGCTGTATGGTCTGGGACACACTGACCTTTACTGGCTGGACGAACAATGCTGGTCGTGACCTGCGCTCTAGGGTCGGGGCAGTGGGGAGAACAGTTTCTTCTATGCCCATCTCCCCCGCCCCTTTCTGCTCCATTAACATTAACAGAAGTTAACCCTCCAAGGCAGCCAAGCTCTCTCAGCGTAGCCTTCCTGCTTCTCAGGCTAACGTGGCTCTAATCTGGCTACCAAATGAAAAGGCTACTCTCCTCTGGACTCCCTGTGAGGATGCTCCCCTGTATCTGGTACCAAGCCCCTGAGGGTACTTATGCCTTGTGGACCTGTTCCTCTGGGTTTTATTGGTCTGATTCATTTTCTTTCTATAACCTGTCTTAGTTTCCTGACCTCTCTTTCGTGTGTTTTCCCAGGTAGAGCAGGAAGGGTGCTAACACTAACCTTGGAGCAATCCCTTCAATGCCTCTCAGCCTCAGTCTCCTTAGCTGTAAAATGGAAGCTGTATGTTCCTTCCAGTCATCTCTGAATGACAGTCACACCAGATGCTGCGCAGTGAAACAGATGTGGGGAGATGCATCCTCCCTGCTTTTGAAACCTCTGAGTTTGAATAATGACTTCCTCTTTATGGGAATGTAATGAAGTGTGTGTGTGAGGGGGTGGCTTTGTCTTGAATAACAGCTACCATTTACACAGTGCGTACAATATAAAATGTGCTCTGTTTTAAATATGGACTATCTCGGACTAGTGAGATGGTTCGACAGTTAAGAGCACTTACTGTTCTTGCAGAGGGTTGTGTTCCCAGCACCCATATCAGGTGGCTCACCACTGCCTGTAACAAGAGATCTGATGTTCTCTGGCCTCCCTGGCACCTGTACGTGTGGTACACAAAAACTCATGAAGACACACACACACACACACACACACACACACACACACACACGTGCACGCACTCACACCCACGAATAAATAATTAAAATATGTAGTTATCTCAAGCAATCATTTAAATTAAGTAGTATTTCTGTTTTGATCTGCAGTTTACAGATGAAGACAGTGAAGCATAGAGGTTATAATTTAAAAGTACAAAGTTAGGGGCTGGGGAGAGATGACTCAGACAGTAAAATATTAGCTACGCATAGTATGGGCTTGGGTCCATATCCCCAGAAACCATATAAAAAATGTGGGGGATTCTTTTATACACGTCTCTCCAGATTTTCTTTTTATCTTCCTGCAGCCCCTCCTCCCACCCTGCCCCCACTCACTGGAGACTCCACCTCTTGGTGCAGACCCATGTGCCCCCAGCTCTTCCTATTGACTCCTTCAGCGTTTCCTACTAGCATAGCTTAATTCCTTTGTGTCATCCGAGACCAATAGGAGCTCTCTCTACCAGGACCTCATACCCACCACTCTTCCAGCATCCAGAAAAGGCAACAGCACCCAAAGATCAGATATCTCCACCAAGAAACACCTCAAATATACATCACAACTGCATGTGCCTAGATCCAAACCCCAAACCCCAAAAATGAACAGCCAAGACAATATGTATGGTCCAGAAACAAGCGATTTTATTGTTGAAAGGCTGAGAAATGCAGTTTAGCTGGCGCACAAAGACAAAGACTTTACCAGTCATGAGTATTTAAGGTTAAGGTCATTAAAGAGGGTATGAATGCAGTGGAATGAAATAATGAAAACATTTTAAGAAAGTTTTTCAAAGTAGAAACAGAATCACTAAAGAAAATCCAATCTGCAATAAAACTGGAAATGAAAAATTTAGGAGATCATACAAAAACCTCAGAGATGATCCTCACCAACAGATTACAAGACATAGGAGAAAGAGAATTTCAGGTCTTGAAGACAAGGTTGAAGAAATGGATAAATTGGTCAAAGAAAATGTTAAATCAAAATGTTAAATGTCAGAGAGTTTGGAGTTTGCTCAAATGATCAGCAAGCATAGTTGCACATCCCAACCCAGGGTGTGACTGCTTGGTTCTTTTAACATTAAAGTAGCTCATTTAGGTAGGTCCATGCTATCCTACCAGGGTCAGGATACGCAGATGTACTTCTGCTCCTTCTTTTGTAACTGTGAGATCACCTGGGGGAGGGTGGCCTTCAGGATAAGTAATCTAGAGGTGCAACAACAGAATACTAATAATTTAATGTCTCAGAGTAATAAAGCAGTTGACTGTTTGAGTTATCCTTTGTATCATGTTAACAAAGTCTTTTGTTACCTTCTCCCCTCCCCATTTACATTAGGTATAAAAGCTGTGGAAAAATAAACACAGGTGATTTCAGTAATCACTGGAATACCCTCCCATTATTATTCTATGGTTTCGGTCTTACTATTTTTTATGCATCTCCATATTCTTTATTTATATTTCTAAAGTTCCCACACCCCTACCCTGACAAGAGGTATTTTTGTCAAGGCCAATCCTTGGCATATGGCACCCAAGGTGACAACAAGAGATGACTGTGTAGAGGAAGAGATGTTACAAGAAGCATACAGAACACCAAAGAGGACCATAAAAGAAGTTCCCCATAACAACAATCAAAACACTAAGTGTACAGAATACAGAAAGGCTATTAAAAGCTGCAAAGGGAAAAGACCAAGTTACATACACAGGCAGGCCCTTTAGAGTAACATCTGACTGTTCAATGGAGACTCTGGTAACCAGAAGACCTGGATGTATATTTTACAAACTGAGACCACAGATGTCAGCTCAGCACACTATACATAGCAAAACTATTACTAAGAGTTGACAGAGAAAGGAAATCATTCCACAATAAACCCAAATTTAAGCAATTTCTATCTAATCCAGGTCTACAGAAGGCACTAAAAAGAAAACTTCAATTTGCAGAGGTTAACTATATCAAAGTGTGTGTATGGAGAAACAACCCACCTCATAACAACAAGTAACAGGAATCAATAAACACTCATTGATAACTCTCAATATCAATGGTCTCAATCCCCCCAGTAAGAAGACATAGACTAACAGATTGGATTAGAAAGCAGGATCCATCTTTCTAGTACATCCAAGAAAAAGGCTTCACCATCAAGGATAGACATCACCTCAGGTAAAGGGGTAGAAAAAGGTATAGCAAGCAAATAAACCCAAGAAGCAAGCAGTTGTCTATTTTAATATCTGTAAAAATATACTTCAAACCCTCAAAGAAGAATTAATATCAATACTCCTCAAATTCTTCCACAAAATGGAAACTGAAGTAATAGTTGCTAATTCTTTTATGAAGCCACTATCTCTCGTTACCAAAACAACACAATCCAACAAAAAAGAAAATCATAGGCCAATATCCCTTATGAACATAGATGCAAAATATCTCAAATTACTTGTAAACCAAATCTAAGAACACATCAAAAAGGTTATCCACCATGATCACATTGTAGTCATCTCAGAGATGCAGCGATGGTTCAACATACATAAATCAATAAACATAATCCACAATATAAACAAACTGAAAGACAGAAACCACACAATCATCCCATTAGATGCAGAAAAGGCCTCTGACAAGATCCAGCATCTCTTCAGGATAATAGTGCTGGAGAGACTATGGGTACAGGGACATACCCCAACACAATAAAGGTGATTTCCAGCAGACTCACAGCCAGCATTAACCTAAATGGGGAGAAACTTAAGTATTTCCACTAATATCAGGAACAAGAGAAGGATGTTCACTCTCCCCATATATCTTCAATATGGTACTTGAAGACTCGGCTAGAGCAATAAGACAACTGAAGGAGATCAAGGAGGGAAAAAAGTCAAAGTATCTTTGTTTGCAGATGATAGGAGTTTATACATAAAATTCCCTAAAAACTCCACCCAGAAACTTCTATAGCTGGCATCTGCTATAGCAGGACACAAAATTAACACACCCCATACTGAAATTTCCTGGTGCAAGTGAGAAGGAAACACGAACACACAACAAACCTGCTTAGGAGTTTATTAGAGGGGGTGTGCACAGGCCTGGAGAAGAAGATGGTGCATCCAGCTTTTAAAAGCTGCCTAGCGCAGCCGGGCGATGGTGGCGCATGCCTTTAATCCCAGCACTTGGGAGGCAGAGGCAGGAGGATCTCTGTGAGTTCGAGACCAGCCTGGTCTACAAGAGCTAGTTCCAGGACAGGCTCCAAAGTCACAGAGAAACCCTGTCTCGAAAAACAAAGCAAACAAACAAACAAACAAAAAAACAGAAAAAAAAGCTGCCTAGCGCATGCACACAGGGGGTTGACGTCACCCACGTGCAATGTGGTTGCATTCGGCTAAGCCCTTGTGTGCATGTGTGGTTGCATCATCCACCTGTGACTCAGCTAAGCCCTTGCATGTACGCGTTGTTGTACCATCCACATATGACTCAGCTAAGCCCTTTTACACTGCGTGAGTTCCCATCAGCTGTGTATGACGCAGTCACGTCAACCCCGTGTGCATGCACTAGGCAGCTTTTAAAAGCTAGACTCCCTCCCCCCCTTTCTTTCTCTCTTTCTCTCTGCACACTGACTTCCCCAGGCCTGTGCACACCCCCTCTAATAAACTCCTAAGCTGGTTTGTTGTGTGTTTCCATGTTTCCTTCTGCCAGGTAATTTCACATACCCCGCGCCCACACATAAACAAAAAGGGGGAAAAAAACCAATAGCTTTCCACAAACAAACTGAGAAAGAAATCGGGAGAACAGCACTTTTCACAATAGCCTCAAAAAATTAATCTTGGAATAACTCAAGGTAGTGAAAGACTTGTTTAATAAAAAATTAAAAATATTTTAGAGCCGGGAGGTGGTGGCGCACGCCTTTAATCCCAGCACTCGGGAGGCAGAGGCAGGCGGATCTCTATGAGTTCGAGACCAGCCTGGTCTATGAAAGCTAGTTCCAGGACAGGCTCCAAAACCACAGAGAAACCCTGTCTCGAAAAACCAAAAAAAAAAAAAAAAATTTAGAAAGAAATAGAAGAAGACACCAGAAGATATAAAGGTCTCCCATGCTCATGGATCAGTATGCTTAATATCATGAAAATGGCCATCCTACCCAAAGCAATCTACAGATTCATTGCAATCACAATCAAAATTATATCTTAATTCTTCACAGAAATTTAAAAAAAAAACCTTCACTTTCATATGGAACACATGCAAACACACATGTGAAAGGAAGGAAGGAATACTAAATACTAAAATAACTTATGGGGGGTATTACCATCCAGATTTTATTACAGAGTTATGGTAATAAAAAGTATATAATATTGGCATAAAAGCAGACGCTGATCAATGGAATCAAATGAAGACCCAGACTTAAGTCCATAAGCCTATGGACTCCTGTTTTGTTTGTTTGGCTTTTGTTTTGTTTTGTGTTTTCAAGACAGAATTTCTATAATAACCCTGTGTGTCCTGGAACTCACCTTGTAAACCAGGCTGGCCTCGAGCTCACAGAGATCTGCCTTCCTCTACCTCCTGAGTGCTGAGATTAAAGGCATGTGCCATCACACCCAGCATGGACTCCTGATTTTTACAAGTCAAAACTACATACCAGAGGGAAACTGTGCTGGTCAAACTGGATCGCTGCATGTGGAAGCGTGCACATGGACCTGTACGTCTCACCTGTTCTGTACTTAACTCTAAATGGATCAAGGAACTCCACATAAAACCAGATATCTTGAATCTGATAGAAGAGGAAGTGGAGGGATTGGCTTGAACTCACTGACACAGGAAAGGACTTTCTGAACAACACACAAATATCACAGGCACCAAGATTAAAATTGATAAATGACAGCTCTCCAGTCAATTATTGGTAATAGCCCTAAAAAAAAAATTGATAAATGAATCTTCAAAGAACACCACCACCAGGCAAAGCAGCAGGTTACAGAATGGGAAAAGATCTTAACTAATTACATCTAATAGAGAGTTAATACCTAAAATATATCAAACACTAAAAAAAAAAAACTGAACATCAAGAAAACAAGTAACCCAATTAGAAAATGATGTATGAAACTAAGCAGAGAGTTCTCAAAGAATGAAACACTAATGAGTGAGAAACATGTATAGAAATGCAAATTAAACTACTTTAGATTTCTTTTCATACCATTCAGATTGGCCAAAATCAATAAAACAAATTACAGCTCACTGAAGAGGATGTAGGGTAAGGGGAACACTCACCTGTTGCTGGTGGGAATACAGACTTATATATCCACTTTAGAAATCAGTGTGGCATTCTTTGGGAAGCTAGGAAGAGATCAACCTCAAGATCCAGCTATACAACTTGTGGTACTTTGAATGTTCACGGCCCCCATAATCTCGTAGGGAGCGACACTATCAGAAACTGTGCCTTTGTTGAAGTGGGTACGGCCTCGTTGGAGGAAGTATGTCACTGTGGGGGCGGGCTTTGAGGTTTCCAATGCTTAGGATGCTGCTCAGTGTCTCAGTTGACTTCCTGCTGCCTGTAAGGTGTAGGGCTCTCAGCTACTACTCCAGCAGCATGCCTCCTGTATATTGTCATTGTTGTTCTTAATTCCTGCGGGTTAGACGAGGGTTACGCGAGGAAAGACACAGACACGCGGCGGTCCCACGTGGTACACTTTTAATGGGAGGGGGAAGGGTAATAACAGGTAAGGGAAAATGTGCAGACACACTAGGAAAAGTGAAAGGAAGGGGCAAGAAGGGAAGGGGCGAACTCGTGGCTTGTCCTTGCTTTTAACGGAGGATGCAAAGGCTTCTGGGAAATGTGTCCCGCGCTTGCGTGCGCTGGAGTCCAGAGGGATGCTGGGAGTTGTAGTGTTGCAAGAGAACAACATTTCACCCTTTTGGTTTGATTAAAAAAAAATTGGGGGACCTTAAAGGGTAGGGAATGGGGGTGTAGTCCAGTCTCTCATGGCTGCTTCCTGCTGACTTTGGGCATTGAGGGGTCCAGGGAATGTCCGATTATCTTGGCAATGTCCCATTGGCGTTTGCGGTCGCTGGTGTAGTTGGTCACTGATGTCCAGGGTTGCTGGCTGGTGTAGTTGGTCAATGATGTCCAGGGTTGCTGGCTGGTGTAGTTGGTCACTGATGTTTGAAGTCCTGGCTGTCGTCTGAGGTGGCTGATTGAAGAAATCTGTGTGGCTTTTCCTGAGTAGCTGGGTCATCATTAAGATGCTGGAAGGCAAAAGTTGCATTAGTAAAAGACAAAAAATTAAAAGAAGGGGGGGGAATTTTGGGGGAGCTGGGGTGAAGGGGGGGGGAAAGGGTCTTAGGATGTCCGGGGTTAAGAAATGATAAAAAAATTAAGTGATACTTATTCCTTTGTGTTTGATCCGTTGGGCTGGCATCTTGAAGCTTAAGGAAACTGTCTTAAAAGAAATAGATTCTAACCATACATCTCTTAACATTTCAGGGACCACTGCTGCAGTCAGCGGCTGGCCTGTTATGTTAAAGAGCTTTGTAGAGGAGAATCTGCTTACCACTTGACTTCGTATTTGATGGGGGTACCTGTAACGACAGCTAGACGGTTATTTATGAATTTAAAGAAGGGAGGGTGTGTTAACACAGCGACGAATCGGGACCATTGTTGTCCTTAGACTATAGTAGGGGGGCTGAATCCGGCGTCCTTTGGAACTTAAGAGTACAGGGTCCGGTTTGAGTCACCGTGTATGAAGGATTATCTTGAGCTGTGGAGATAAACGGTTTAAGATGTGACAGGTGAATCCAATGAGGAATTCCTTTAAGCTTGGCAGCTGTGGGAGTTAAAAGAATTACTTTGAAAGGGCCCTGCCATTTAGGGGAAAGGGGTGAAGGGCGCTGGCCTGGGGGTGAGAGTAATACCTCATCCCCTATTTTAACTGGCGGCGGACATGTATTAGCACATGGTCGAGGTAATGAGTGATCTGTGAAGTCCCATAGTAGTGAGCGTAAGTGGAACAGGAGGGGAGTGAGCAGGTGGTCAGGAAGGGGGGAGGTCTCCGATGAGAAGCCGGGGGTTAAGACTGGCCGCCCATACATGAGTTCAAAGGGTGAGATGAGGAGGGGGCCCCTTGGAAGGGCTCGGAGTCGGAAAAGAGCCAAAGGCAGGAGCCTTACCCAGTCGAGGCGAAGTTCTTGTGACATCTTAATGAGGGCTTCCTTTAAAGAGTGGTTAGTTCGTTCTACCTTACCTGACGACTGAGGATGGTACGGTATGTGAAAATTCCAGGGGATCCCGAGCGCTTTAGACAGATTTTGAGAAATCTGAGAAGTAAACTCTGGACCGTTATCTGACTGAAGAGAAGTTGGGAGTCCAAACCGAGGAATAATCTCTCGGAGAAGAATATCAGAGACTGTCTGGGCCCTCTTGTTAGAGGTGGGGAAGGCTTCAACCCACCCAGACATTGTATCCACCAGAACCAGGAGATATTTAATCCTCCTGACTGTGGGCATATGAGTAAAATCCAGCTGCCAATCAGTTCCCGGAAGGGAGCCCCTTGCTTGGTGGGTAGGGAAAGGGAAGCTACGATATTTAGTCCTGGGATCTGACTTTTGGCAGATCTGGCAGGAGGCAGTGGTGGCTTTTAGAAACCTGATGTCCTCAGGCGTGGGTTTGATATGTGTTTTTACAAAATGAAGCAGAGCTTTTTCGTTAGGATGAAAAAGCTGGTGCAGGTAGGACAGGATCTGCTGAGTGTTAGGAGGTGTCTGTGAGGTTGTAGGCTGTGCTGTAAGGACTCCCTGAGGTGACTGAGGCAGGTCTGAGCTAAGTGCTGCTGTCTTAGCTGCTCTGTCAGCCCGATTATTTCCCTTGGAAACAATAGAACTGTCAGACTGATGAGACCGACAGTGAATAATTCCTATAGCTTTAGGTAGATAGGAGGCCCTCAGCAAGTCCATAATATACTCTGAGTTGGTAATAGACCCTCCCTTTGCTGTGAGAAGCCCGCGTTCCCTCCAGATGGCCGTGTGGGACAACAGGATATGAAAAGCATATTTAGAATCTGTGTAAACATTTAAAGATTGTCCGGCGGCTAACTGGAAGGCACGGGTGAGGGCTATCAGCTCAGCCTGCTGGTTGGTAGTATGAGCAGGGAGTGGCTTTGCCTCGACTATCTCTGTGTCTGACACTATGGCGTAACCTGCTCTGCGTGTCCCGTCACATAGAAAGGAGCTGCCGTCCCTGTACCAGGTGTGGGTGGCTGGGGCAGACTGCCCTCCTGTATATGTGAGGGGTGGGGCAGTAGGTCCTCTAGGACCTCAATGCAGGAATGGGATGGGGAATCATTAGCACCAGGTTGAGGTAGAAGATTTGAAATGTTGAGAGGTGGGCAGCACTGGAATGTGAGACTCGTATCTTCTACCAGCGCCACCTGAAGTGAAAGAACTCGAGAAGGAGGTAGGGTCTGTAGGCCTTTGTAAGTTAAGAGGTTAGACAAATTATGATGAGAGAAAACCGTAGTAGGTGCTCCGAAGGTTAGCTTTTTTGACTCACGAATAAGAAGTTCCACAGCTGACAAGGCCTGTATGCAGGGTGCCCAGCCCCGAGTGGTGAGGTCCATCTTCTTTGACAGGTAAGCTATAGGTGCGAAGGAAGGTCCCAGTTGATGGCCTAGAACTCCCAGGGCATAGCCCTCTTTTTCTGCTACGTAAAGAGAAAAAGGGCGGGTTAAATCCGGAAGATGGAGAGCTGGGGCCTGGGTAAGGGCCTGTTGGAGTCTCCGGAAAGGTTTGGTGATGGGGTGAAGCAGGGGCTCATGCATAGAGCCGAGGGCTGCTTCGTATAGGGGGCGGGCGAGGAGAGAGAATGAGGGAATCCAGGATCGCAGGAAACCGGCCACTCCCAGGAATGACAGAACCTCTTCTTTGGTGGAGGGAACTGCAAGAGATTGAATTAGTCTCTTTCTGTCTAAGGTGATAGCCTTTTGTGTTGGGGTTATAGTTAACCCCAAGTACGTTACCTGAGTGGTGGACAATTGAGCCTTCGAAGGCGAGACTCTGTAGCCCTTTTTGGATAAAAAATTTAATAAAGTGGCGGTGTCAGTCCTGCTAGTCTCCAAAGAGGGGCTACATAGCAGGATGTCATCGACATAGAGTACCAGTTTTGATTTAAGGAGGGACAGTGAGAGCAGATCAGAGGCCAGAGCCTGGCCAAAGAGGTGTGGGCTATCCCGAAATCCCTGAGGGAGGACGGTCCAGGTTAGTTGTGTGGAGAAATTAGTATCAGGATCTGTCCAGGTGAAGGCAAAGATGTTCTGAGACTGAGGGCTGAGAGGAATAGAGAAAAAGGCATCCTTTAGGTCTAAGACTGAAAAGTGGGAGGTCCCTGAAGGAATGTTAGACAGAAGTGTGAGAGGATTGGGTACCACTGGGTGTAGGGGAACGACAGCAGAATTAATGAGCCGGAGGTCCTGAACCAAACGATAAGTTCCGTTAGATTTTTTGACAGCCAGTATAGGAGTGTTAAAGGGGGATGAGGTGGGGCGGAGCAGCCCCTTCCTCAAGAGATCAGAGATTATAGGTTTTAGTCCTTTGAGGCTTTGGGAAGGAAGCGGGTACTGGGCTTGAGTGATATACCCAGTAGGGTTTTTTAACTGAATAACAACGGGGGGGGGGGTGGTGTTTAGCGACAGCTGGGTTTTGGATGTCCCACACGAGAGGGTCCACCTGGGAAGCTGGGAGGGGAAAAGACATGTTAGTATCAGAGGGTCACGGAGCCAGGAGAAGCAGCAGCTGTGTCACCGACGGATCTGAAACGAAACGGGTGGGGGGGCGCAAAAGAAATGGAAGCTCCCAGCTTGGTCAGAAGATCCCTTCCCAAGAGTGGGACTGGACAGGTTGGTAGAACTAGGAATGAATGAGTGAGAAAGATACCTTTAAATATGCAATTGAGAGGTGGAATTTGGAGAGGTAGATAAGGCTGTCCCCCTACCCCGACAATAGGGGAACGTGAGGGGGATGTTGGCCCCCAAAATTCCCTTAGAACCGAATATGTTGCTCCGGTGTCCAGGAGAAAAGAGATGAGGCGTCCCGACACTGTAAGAAGTACCCGCGGCTCCTGGTTGCAGATGGGCGTAGCAGTCGGGTTGTCGGTGGAGGAGCCCGGGAACCTTCAGTCTTCCAGAGCCAGACCCAATAGGTCAACCTGGGGGTCCTCTGGGGCGGCTGCCCCAGCGTCACCGAATGCACGAGGGCAGTCTGTGGACCAATGACCCTCCCTGTGACACTTTGGGCAGGGGCCCCTTGGGTTGCGATGGGGATTGGGGCACGCCTTTGACCAGTGACCTGTCTTACCACACTTGAAGCATGGGCCGGGGGGCGGGGGAGCCGCGCGCGGAGGGCAGGCAGTGGAGTCCATCACCTCGGCTGGCCTGGCGGGTGCGGTGATCACGTGGCAATGATTTCTGGCCTTGTCATTCCTTGAGTGGTAGATCTTAAAGGCCATCTCCAGGATCTGTGCCTGTGGAGTTAAGGGACCTTTCTCCAAATGTCTGAGCTTCGCCTTGATGTCTGAGTAGGACTGGTTGACAAAGTGGGACATCAGGAGCTGTCTGCCCTCGTTGGATTCTGGATCCATGTTTGTGAACTGTAGCATAGCTTTGGTGAGACGGTCAAGGAATGTGGAAGGATTCTCCTTTGTATCCTGAAATATTTCTGCAAGTTTAGAATAATTGACTGGTTTGAGAGCCGCCTTTCTTAATCCCACCAGGAGGCAGGTTAAGAATCGGTCTCTGGCCAGAATGCCCCCGGGGGAGTTGTAATCCCAGTGGGGTTCCTGTTCGGGCACCGCCTCTGCACCGGGTGGATGAGAAGGCTGGGTCTGGTGTACTTCATCAGCATGCAGTCTCGCCTGCTCCCAGACCCGTCGGCGTTCCTCAGGAAGCAAGTTGTTAAAGAGAATCATATAAATATCATGGTAAGTTAGGCTGTAAGATTGGGTTAAATATTGAAACTCTTTTGTGAAATTAGTGGGGTTAGCCGTATACGACCCTAGTAGCTTAGAAATATGTGAAAGTTCCGATAAGGCGAAGGGGACATGGACCCGAAGTGGGCCCTCGACCCCAGCTACCTCTCGTAAGGGCAGAACGGTAGCTGGTTTGGGTTGATCAGGGTCTGCTGCTGCGGCAGCGGCTCGCGAGCGCGTAAGGGGAGGGGTGAAATTAGGCGCAAGGCGGCGGGTGGGGTTAGCGCCTGAGGGGGTCTTGGAAGACCGAGGCAGAGGGGTGGGGCGGGGAGGTGAGATGGAAGAATCCGAAGTCGATTCAGACGGCCTGCGCCTGCTGTGACCGGAAGAAATTGTTAATTGTCTTCGCAGTCGAGTCCTGCTGCGAGAGAAGTTGGGTGAAGCTGGATCGGAAAGGCTGGGATATATGAGACGGGGGGGGGGGGGGGGGATGAGATTTTTGGGGGGATTCAGAGGAACGGGAAGGCGACCCAGAAGGATGTTTACGCGGAACTCCTGGAGACCTAGGAATGAAGCGTTTAGAGGCGTGGGGAGAAGGTGTAGGCGACTCCTTTTTGTAGCTAAAAGAAACTTTTGAAGGAGGGGGGATAGAGGAGGTGGCTCCCGATTGGGCAGGGCGGGAAGGAGTGGTCCCACGAGGTCGGAGAGGCGGGAGGTCGTCAGCGGGGTCCATGGTCGGAGCGGAGGGTTCCTGGAGGGAGGGTAGAGCCAAAAACATGTGAGCCGGTGAACAGTGTGACAAGGTAGATGGGTCAGTTTTTAGAGCCATATAAAAGAAGGCCATCACGTACATTAATTCCTTCCATTTAGCTGACTGGTGACAAAAATTTGCCAGTTCCCGCAGAGTGTCAGGGTCAAATGATCCCTGGGAAGGCCAGCGGATAGAACCTGTAAATTGTATTTAGGCCAAGTTTTGGAACAAAGCCGTGTTAACTTGGAAAGTTTTATGGAGGGAATGAGGGCGTGAGGTTTGAGAGCTTCCAGAAGCTGCCCGAGCGGGGAAGATGGAGGGATTGGTTTAGAATTTTTAGAGCCCATGGCCGAAGTGTAGCCCAGCAGCAAAAAGGTACCAACAGAGTACCGTGAACACGGCAAGCCAAAAACGCAGGCGTCCGAGCGAATTTGGGGCGTGTTAACTCTTAACTGCCCTGAACCCAGCAACCATATGGGGGAGAAAAAGCCCCGGCTGGGAGGAGACGATTAAGCTCTTTAGGGCATAGGGCCCGGAGGTGCCGGCAAGGAGCGGCCCGAAGGCGCCGCAAGGAGCGGCCCGGAAGGGGACAGGAAAAAGTTAGAAAAAAAGAAAGAAAAGAAAAAAGAGAAAAAGCCCAGAGCACCGAACTCCGGGTGCGCGGACTGAGCGTTTCGGCCGAGGGCAAAAAACCAGGGGAGGCAGGTTAGCAACCTAGCCCTAGCCCGGGGTGCGCAAAGAAAGCCGGCCGGACAGTCTTTGAACGCCCCAGGGGGAAGGAAGTCAACCCGGGGTAACTCACGGATAAGGATGAAGCGGTGGAAATGGCCGTGGAGAACAGGTGGCGGTGAGCGAAGGCTGTCGGTTCTTTAGACCTTGTCGGTGAAACCCAGAGGCAAAAGCCTCGGGCACCGGACGGAGAGGTCTCCGGGTCGATGCGGCGGCACCAAAATGTTGTTCTTAATTCCTGCGGGTTAGACGAGGGTTACGCGAGGAAAGACACAGACACGCGGCAGTCCCACGTGGTACACTTTTAATGGGAGGGGGAAGGGTAATAACAGGTAAGGGAAAATGTGCAGACACACTAGGAAAAGTGAAAGGAAGGGGCAAGAAGGGAAGGGGCGAACTCGTGGCTTGTCCTTGCTTTTAACGGAGGATGCAAAGGCTTCTGGGAAATGTGTCCCGCGCTTGCATGCGCTGGAGTCCAGAGGGATGCTGGGAGTTGTAGTGTTGCAAGAGAACAACAGTCATGCTCTCCATTGTGATAATAATGGCTGAATCTCTGAAATTGTAAGCAAGCCACCCCACTTAACTAATTCCTTTATAAGAGTTGCCATGGTTATGGTGTGTTTTCACAGCAATAGAAACCCTAACTAAGACACCACTCATGGGCATATACCTAAAGATTCTACATCCTATAGCAGAGACACTTGTTCAACCATGTTCATTGCTGCTCTATTTATAATAGCCAAAATTTGGAAACCACGAGACAAAAAGAATAAGTCTGTTCTCTCTTATTCTGGTTGTTATCTTTTAAGCTTATGATTTGTGTGCTACAATCCAAATAACCACAGAGGTTAGGTACTTAGTAAGGGGCCAGAGAGACTCTCTCAAGGAAGGAGTAATAAAATATGTTATGGAGAGACAAAAGAGAAACTAGAATAGGAAGGGCAATGGGAGAAAAGGGAGAATATGGGTAAGGACAACTAACACTAAAGACCATTTGAAAAACAAATTGAAACCTACTGTTGTGGAAGCTTCCTAAAATGTATACGTATATGAAAGGAATCTAAATAGAGTCACTAAATAATAAGGTAGACAATGTCCCAGGTGGACATCTTAAACCATCAAGTAAAACCTGTAGTGCTAGGAAAAAGTTTCATCTTGTTGAGCTGTTGGTGAAAGAGACACTGTGGAAACCGCCAAAATTCACAGGCTATTGCCAAATCTATTGGTTACTCTCTACAACCTGGCAGTAAGGCCCTATTGCTGACGATAATACTTAACTTATGTCCTTGAACATGGAGGAGTTCAGCGGGTGAACTCCTCCATCCTACTGACTAGTGGTCATGGTACTTGAAGGTACTCTGCAAGTTACCTGAGGAAAAGTGTAATTATCAGTAGCACCCAGCTACAAACCCTGCAAATTACAACAGTGACCAGCTTGTGAAGTGTACTTGTGCAATGTAACAAGTGTTATAGAAGCCACCAACTACTTTCTGCTTGGATTTAAAGTGTACTCCATGAAATGAAAGCCATACCTGACAATGCTAAAGCGGGCAAGAACCAGAGACTAGCTAGGTCATAGGTCTAAAGGAAAATCTACTGCTATTATTCTGCTAAAGGAAAATAACATTAAAATGACTCCTACTGACATAGATCAGTGCCTCACTCATCCTATATTAAAGAAGCCTCTTGCAGTAGATAATTAACATAGAAACCCACAACTGGACAGTGTGCAGACCGTGGTATAGAGCATTCCATCCTAGAAGGTATGCTTTCATCAAACCCCTTCCCTCAAGGCTCAGGGATCTATAAGGAAGAAGAGATGGGAAGATTGTGAGAGCCAGAGGAGGTAGATGACTCCAAGGAAACAGTGTCTTCAGACACAGTAAGACTGGTGTGCAAACTAACTCAGAGACTGCAGAAGCATACACAATACCTGCACAGATTCTGATGTGGGATGCTCTTTTCTATAGATGTTGCTTTTATTGGTTGATGAATAAAGCTGTTTGGGCCAATGGATTAGCGAGTAAAATGTAAACAGAAAGAATAGACTCATACCTTTGAGTCCTAGCAAAAACTACAGATTTTGGTTAGAAGCATGTATATTTTTCTGCTGTCCAGAGAACCATGTATGGTAGCTTTAGAATGAGCTAACAAGTTGGCTTTGTGGAAGAATCTGGATACCTTTTGCTGTTAAACTGACATTATAACTGCCCTAGTCATTAATACTATCAGAGATCTAAGAAGGGTAAATAAAGTATATCTGAGTACAGACCAAATAGTTTCCAAATCTATTAAAAATGACAGGGACCAGAGTTCGTTTACAGTTAGTCATACCCAGGTCTCCATATTCTATTGAAGGCAGAAATATCCAGAACAGCAGTCTTATTGTCTAAGCCAGGCCCATAGGTGATTTTTTTTCTTTTTCTGTGGAAAAGAGACATGGA
The DNA here is from genome assembly GCF_018167655.1 of Microtus oregoni. Classification (NCBI taxonomy): domain Eukaryota; kingdom Metazoa; phylum Chordata; class Mammalia; order Rodentia; family Cricetidae; genus Microtus; species Microtus oregoni. The sequence goes on from NW_024543061.1 coordinate 12,771,132, forward strand.
AAAGACTGACCTTATTTTGTCTAGGCAAAAGTGGTGCAATCAATTCTCCAAGGTCCACAGTCTAGACTGGGTCCTGGCCGCAGGTGTTGCACTGGGGCATCTCGCCCACTGGTCAGCATCGTCATAATCCAGGTGGAGACCTTAGGTTACTGCTAGGATCTCAGAGTCTCTGTCTAGTCTAATAAACTTTTTAATCATTATTTTAAATGCCATATTCTGCAGATCTTGAAGTATGAGGGCCGTCTAGTTATATCTGATTATATAAACTTTCTCATTATTTGTTTTAAGTTTGACTTTGAAAACATATACAAGGAACTAAACAAGGCTTATTCCTGAAATTAATTATAACAGTACTTTAAAGATGACTGACTAACTTGTATTTTTTTTTTAACAGTCTCTAATAAGTTAGCAGCTTTCACAGGACTAGAACACCACACTCTGTAATGATTTTGAATTGAAGCTAATAAAGAAACTGAATTAGTCATTCCGAGGGTAAACACAGAACAAGTTTATATCTTGCTGTTAATGCTGTCTCCTGCAAAGGCAAGGAACAGGTCCCAGGGTGAAATGGGAACAGGAGGGAGTCTAAGAGCTTGCATTGCCCTAGGGCAAACTGAGACTCAGGTCTATCCTCCTGCTGACCTATAGAACCCATCTTCGCAGGTGTGTGCCAAGTTGTTCTGGGAAAGCTGCCCTGGGCCCTAAATTTTTCCCTATTTACAAGTACTGATGACAGGACTCAATCATGGGTCCTGTCTGTCAGGGGCTCAAGGGGGTGATACCGGAACCTCAATACCATCAGTCAAACAGTATTGATCCGTTCTCGAACAAAAGCCATCAAGTCTGTTGATAAGAAGAAGCAAGATCATTAGGGGCCTGTTAGAGCTTAAAGTAAGGTTGCTAACCAGGGAGACCAGCTGAGCAAGTTTTCATCCAGCTTCCCTGTGAGCGTTCTGTTTTCTATCATTAACAAGGCCATTGAATCTCTAATTACCCAGCGTGATTAACATAAAAACAACATTCTTTCCCCAGAAGAGGAGGTCCAAACCTCTTAGTATCAATACAAAAATTTATGACTCAGTTTATTCAAATAGCTTAAACCCAACAAAGTTAACAAAGATAAGGAGGGTAAACATACATTTTTAATCCTAATAGACCTTAAACAAGGAAATATGTTTTTAAACCATTAGTTAATATTTTTAATGCTTTCGCACTTTACTATAGTTTTCCATCTTATTGTGATCCTCCCATTACAGATTTTTTCCTGTTGTTATTTTACAACTGCAGTTTTACCTATGTTGTGAATCTCAACTTAAACATCTGACATGTAGGTGGTCCCAGACTACCCCTGTACAACCTCCAAAAGGATACTGTTCCAAGCCCTCTATCAAACTGCCTAGGTCATTGTCTTCTGCATCACAAGAAAAGAACATTTTTAGCTTTTGGTGCTTATGGCTCTGACCCTAATTTTTAGTCTTTTATTTTAAGTTCAAATATTAACAATATAAAACATAATATAAAACATTTTATAGCACAGATGTCTCACAGCCTTATAAATTTATTTAAATTTTTTTTAAAAAAATCTCTTAAATGTCTTCCTGCAATATCAAGAATATCAAAAATAAAGTATTTCTTTGGTCCCACCCTCAACAGCATATACATAGCCTGTCTTTTAGATCTCAGCCTGATCCATTTCACTGTAGCTGGTATTTCTGGTAACTATCACCTGGCACTGGCATTTCTAAAACTGTTAAGGTCCATTGTTGCAACTGCACATTCTTGGGACTCTAGTCCTGCCATACATTTGTAATCCTCAGCTGTTTCCTATGATCCCTTTATGTCTTTATAACCATTATCACCTGGGTGACTCTTAAAGTCTAGCTGGCAGGGCAAGGTGCATTTGAGTATAAAAACAATGAGGTACAGCTTTAATACTTTAAATCATATACATGAGTTATCATGCAAAAATCTATCCCAATCCAAACTATCTTGGAGATTTGTTAGGCCCACTCCACTCCATATGGTCACCTTTAATCAAGATGGCAGTGAAATCACATGGCATCCATTTTTTTTTTTTAACTCTAGCAAAATGGCAATCCAAAATTTAAAATGGAATTATGCCTTATGGTTTCTTTAAAATTACCCACGCTGAGCCGGGCGATGGTGGCGCACGCCTTTAATCCCAGCACTCGGGAGGCAGAGGCAGGCGGATCTCTGTGAGTTCGAGACCAGCCTGGTCTACAGAGCTAGTTCCAGGACAGGCTCCAAAAGTCACAGAGAAACCCTGTCTCGAAAAACAAACAAACAAAAAAAAATTACCCACGCATAGATTTTAAGTAAATACAACATGGGTCTAGCAAAGGAAGAGGCATAATCCAATTCTAGAGCCAGCTTTTCAATAAAAAAAAAAAACACCATATAGCAGTTTTAACATTATCTGTACCAAAAAGTCATCTTAATTTCTGTTAACCCAAATTTAGTAATCAGAGCTCAGTGATAAATTTCTGAAGTCAGGCCCGTAAATGTGGCCGCAGTAGTGATGGGTGGCAGAGACAACAAAATTAGTCAGACCATTTTTTTTAAAAGATTTATTTATTAGGTGTACAGTATTCTCAGTATTCTGTCTGCATGTATGCCTGCAGGCCAGAAGAGGGCACCAGGTCTCATTACAGATGGTTGTGAGCCACCATGTGGTTGCTGGGAATTGAACTCAGGACCTTTGGAAGAGCAGGCAATGCTCTTAACCACTGAGCCATCTCTCCAGCCCTAGTTAGGCCATTTTTGTCTCAGCTCCATGTTTGCAAGAAAACTTACATAGACAAACTTTTCAACAAAACAAGCGTATTTAGTATTTGTATGTATGAGAAACCACAGCAAACATAGTTACCAACATCTTTCTTGTGGTTTCCCTCAGTGGTATGTGATATATTGTATGGCTATACTATTTTAAACAAGAACAGAAACATGCATATACTATAATAAAAAAACCTTTAAATTTACATCACATAAAATCCTATACCAGCATGAAACATTTGAGACCAACAGTAGTTTTTTTTCACACATTAACCAAACCAGCCCCTATAAATGATGACAGATATTTATAACACATTAGATCTGAATGATGAAAGCAGCTCTGGTGGAGGGAAGTCTGGCTATAGTGTCACAGCATGGCCATTACAGCAACACCTATAGCAGAGTCCTTGACCCACGGAGCCAAACCTTAGTCAGGTTTGACCAGAAGCTGAGGCTCCCGGCCCCCAGGGCAGGCAGAGGGAACTCATCCACTAGCATGGGAGGGGGCAGAGTGGTATGTAGCATGGGGGGGGGGGAAGATTGTTAACCTCTCCAAGCCGTAGAAATTTAACCCCAGATTTTCTGTTCAGTGTTTGAAATCCTATTGGGGTACATCTGTCCCCTACAACTGTGGTTGACAGCCTTGTTACATTGTATCAGCAAGGCTGCATAGCCCAGCCACCCATCCACACAAGCATGCTGCCCTGCAACCTCGTGTTTGGGGCCAAGGCTGACTCCTTCTCATGAAATGTTTAAGGCTGCAGGTAGAGGTTTTTTGTCTTATCCCTTTTAGGAAAATATATCCCTATGCTTATGGCCCTATCTTTAAAGTCCTGTAAGTAATCACAATATCAAAGTCAAAGAAGTCATGATTTGAGTCTGTCCCATATTGTCAGCGTCAGCCTAAGTCAGGACAAAAACACAACACACAGACATACAGGGCAATGAACAAGACAATGGCACCAAACCAAACCAAAGACGACAGCCTCAAGTTGTTTTGTGGGTGTGAAGCGCCCGGCTATCTGCCAAACCGAGATGTGCATCCTGCATGTCTCTCTGCTAAACTGGGACTGCTACCTGCTACCCGTGTGTCTCTATACAGAACTGAGACCACTACCTGTGTGTCTCTCCACAGAACTGAGACCACTACCTGCCTGTCTCACCAGAGGAAACCACCCTCTGCAGAAAGGCCCTGGGGATGTGATCTTTTTGTGTCCGCCTAGATTGTCTACAGGCTCTTACAGTTTCTGGGCCTGCTGACACGAGACATGAGACACAGACCTGAGATATGAAACAAAACACAGAAAACTTACCAGCTGGTTGAAGGCTCTACCAGTGGTAGTCCCAGTGGGATTGGGGGATCCCGGACGAGCTCCCAAATGTTATGCCCAAATCTGCAATGAACCCAAAAGCCAACAAGGAGACTGAGTCTCATATGTAAAAGCAAAGAGCGTTTATTTTATGCAAGTTTGCAAACTCGGTCTCTCCACATGTCCAACGTATTGGATTAAATGGAGAGCTTCAAGCTCAGCTAGGGTTGGGATTTTATAGTAGTAAAGGTGGGGGTGAGGGGTTTCTGAGGTTCAGGACCCCTGACTGGCTGACATTAGTCTAGGGGTGTCCTGGTGAGTGTGTGCTGACAAGTGATCCTATCTACAAGAGATGGAACCTTAGGCATTTCCTTTGGATCATCTGTTTTTGGGTGGTGCTTGGGTAAACTTAGTTTATGGTCCTTTCTGCAATCAGATATTGCTTCAGGGTAAACCACTGAGACTCAGGTATCCATTAAACTTATCAATGGCTGAGTCCTACTCTGGCAGGTGATAATGGTTGGAAGTAAAGAATTTCCTTTGGGTGATCTGTTCATATTTAGCTTATCATGGCTGACTTCTACATAAAACTAGGTGGGAGGTTTGAACAAAGATATGGAAAGACAGTTAAATGGAGTTGAGGAGATGCCATATAGCCCATCCAATAAGCAAGAAGTGAGGTAACAAGCCACAAGTCTCATGGTAAAATATAAACTATAGAAATGGGCTAATTTATAGTTAGAGCTAGCCAGTAAAAAGCCTAAGTAAGACATGAGCCTAACAATTGTAACTGATATTAAGTTTCAGAGTGGTTATTTCATAAGCAACTTCAGAAACAGGCAGGCAGAGAGAAACCAGAGCATGGGGACCAGTGGGACAGAGAAAACTTCCAGCCACAAATGGCACACAATGTTTAGCAATGGACATCCACATAAAACCTAAGAAAACTTCTAGAAACCTACAAAAACAGAAATCAATTGTAGCTTCTTGGTAGTCGCATTTTTTTTTCAGATAGGCTCTGCTGGCAGCAATCAGAGACACCGCTCCTTTAAGGGATGGCCTCCTGGTTTCTGCTAGTGGCACAAGTGACTCTGGTTCTTTTGAGAGGTCCTGCTACAGAGCACTTAAATGGGATTTGTGTACAATGTGCTACAAGTTGCTAAATGACAACATGGACCCTCTGAGTCCCTGGAGCTGGGATGCTGGGCATGACCCACAGAGTTAGCAGTGAACATGGCTCCACCATGTTGGATTGGGCAGAGTCAATGGAAAAAGACACAGCTTTAGTCCTAGCCACACCCGCCTAGCATTAAAAAAAAAAAAAGTGCCTGGTCAGCAAGGGATTACAGATACACAGTAAAGGAAAGGAAACCTCTAAATGAGTCACAGTGCGTTTAAAAAATGAACGTGGGCTTAGGAGAGAGAGAAGAAAGAGTACGGACAGTCATAGATTAAAAGAAGAAAGATAGTAAAATAAATACTAAAAAATAATTGAGTATAAAAAGCCACATAATGATGGAAAAATCCCCAGAGAGTCTGGATTATGTATATTATTGTGTTTTCTTAGAATTTTTTGACTGCAGAGAGACAATTGATTTTGGGGCCTGCTAAGATAAACTAATATAAGTATTTTATTTTTTTTAATATTTATTTATTTATTATGTATACAATATTCTGTCTTTGTGTATGACTGCAGGCCAGAAGAGGGCACTAGACCTCATTACAGATGGTTGTGAGCCACCATGTGGTTGCTGGGAATTGAACTCAGGACCTCTGGAAGAGCAGTCAGTGTTCTCACCCTCTGAGCCATCTCTCCAGCCCCTAATATAAGTATTTTAAAGTGTGGGATACAAACATGCATAATAAAATAATTCTTTTAAAGAATAGTAAGAAAAATAAGATTTTTAACCCATTTCCACCTATTTCACAAACTACTCTCTCTGCTTTTATCTGAATTTCGGATCCATTTCATCCTTGCTTTCTGGAGAACTTTTTACAGCATTTACGAGGAATAACTATTGATGGCTTTTTTTAAAGAGTCTTTATTTCTCTACTTTTTAAGAAATAAGGTTACAAGTAGTCCAGGCTGGGCCGGAGCCTCATATAACTGAGACTGAGTTCAAACTCTTGATTCTCCTGCCTCTACTCCCTTCACTCTTTGTTTTGCTTTGTTGTTGTTGTTGTTGTTGTTTTGTTTTGAGACATGGTTTTATGTATCCCATGCTGGATCCCAAACTTACTAAATAGTTGAGGATGACCTTTAACTTTTGGTTTGCCTGCTTCTACCTCCCAAGTGTTGGAATTTCAAGCCTATGCCCCCATACCTAGTTTTTGTGGTACTGGGATTTGAACCCAGAGCTCTGTGCATGCCAGGCTAGCACATTATGCACTGGCTACTTGAATAGTTTGCCTCCTTCACTTTCGATGGATCCTTTCACAGAGTTGAGAATTCTAAGTCAACACTTTACGTTCTTCATCCCGCCGTCTTGCTGTTTGCCTAGTTTCTGAGTTGGTTGCAGTTTTTTTTTTCTTTGCTCTTGAGTGAGATGTTTTCTTCTCTACCTTTTTTCAAGATTTTTTTTTTTTCGTTGTTTCTGGGTGATCTGGCATATTTCAATATAGCTGTGGCAAAACATTTCCTTCTCGACTCCCCAAGGGATTTTTCTGGTATAGGCGCCACGAGACCCTGGTAAAGCTCCTGGAAGTAAAATCCAGGAGGGGGTGGGAACCCTGCCTGACTGGGCTCCTCCTGGAGTTGTTAACTCTCAGATGTGCCCATGTAGTCCAGCGATTCCTTAATTATACTTTATGTGTTTCCTGTTAAAACCTGTTTCCCTCAAAGACAGTATTTTGTCCTTTTTTGGTTTGGTTTTGTGTAAGACAGGGTCTCATGTATCTCAGGCTGGCCTAGAATTCCTGATTCACCCCCTTCCATACCTCCACTCCTCCTCCAGGCTCCGGGACTACAGGCAGGTGTCATCATGTCCCCCAAGTGTCAGAACTACACATGGGTACCATCCTGCCTAGCCCCATTCCAAGGTTTGTGTTTGTTCATTTCTTCTCCAATCCTGTGAGTCTCTGTATCAGCCATCAGCTCTCACTGTGCATCTGTGTGGAGTGGGGTGGGAACTGCTGATGTGAAGTATTCAGCCTGCAGAGGATCCAGTTGCTAAACTATGCTGTTGTTGTTGTTTTGTTTTGTTTTGTTTTTCGAGGCAGGGTTTCTCTGCAGCTTTGGAGCCTGTTCAGAAACTAACTCTTGTAAACCAGGTTGGCCCCGAACTCACAGATATCCACCTGCCTCTGCTTCCCACGTGCTGGCAAAAAGTATAGCCTTTGTTCCCTCACTAAAGAATGGAGAAATGTGGCCCAACAGCAGACAGCAGCAGTCTCTTCCCTGGGCTCTAAACAGACACTGGTGGCACAAGAGGACCTGTAGTGCCTCCCGACCCCTTCACACGCGGCAGTGGGAGGCAGGGCTCTAACTCCGTAGTGGGTGGTTTCACAGAGCTGTCTTCTGAGTTGACCTCTGTCCAGTAGAAACAGGAAGTGCTCAGGAGTTCTAACAGGCAGAGTCAGCTGTTGAAACTGACACACACACCCCAGTCAGAGACGCTGAGAGTAGGAGTTGGCACTCCACTTGGCTGGCATTTGTCAGCGTAGCAAGGATGAAGCTGAACTTCAGCACCGTTTGCATGGCGGTGTGTGGGCCCTCCAGTTTTGTCAGCATGGTCGGGGCAGAGCACTGCTTGTTAAAAATAAAAAGGAGGGGAAAGAAAGGAGAGTGGAAGGGGGTAGCAGAGGTAGTAGGAGGGGACAAAAACCTCGCAAGAAACTACCCAGAATGTTCAGGATACTTAAGAAAAATGATCCAAGAACCAGGAAAATAATGTATGAAAAAGACAAATCAACATACGTTAAGTCGTGAGAGGAAATGGTGTTGAATTACCTAAAAGTAATATTAAAAATCGATATCATAAAAGGCTTCAGCAATAATTTGAAAATTCTTCTGAATCAAAATTTTAAAATCCATCAGAAGGCTGATGGGCTGACTTAGCAGGTAAGGCACTTGCCACCAGCCTGATAGCCTGACTTCAGTTCCTGGGCCCCACATGATGGAGTGAGAGAATTAATTTCTGAGAGTCATTCTTTGCCCTCCATATGCATAGTGCACTCTCTCATACACACACAATGCATACACACATAACAACTGTCATACGATATTAAACTCCAGCAAAGAAACAGAAATGAACGAAATGCAGATAGAAGAATGGGAAAGCACTGAGAGGTCAATTCAAAATGTGCTGTAGAGACTCAGCAATAGAATGAAAACCCCAGAGTCTAGACCCGGTGACTCTAGGGATAGATCTGCAGAACACACTCAATCGGAACAGAGCAAAAGCAGTCCTAGAGATCCATGAGATGCTTGAAGTATTAAAAAAAAAATGAACTAAAATTTCTCCCTGTTTGGCAAAAGACATGAACCTACAAATTTAAGAAGCTGAATCAAACAAGACAAGCACAAAGAAATCTGTGCCAAGACACACAGTCGTTTCTGAATGCTAAAAATTAAGAAAAAAATATTGGAAAAGAGCAGAAGTAGATGTTACCTATAGGAAACGCCACCATGAGCAGGTTTTCCTTTTCTCTTTTCGTGTGTGTGTGTGTGTGTGTGTGTGTGTGTGTGCTCGCGCACGCGTGCGCGCATGAGCCTGGATCTGTGGGGCTAGAAGGAAGTGGTATATATATATTTTTTCTCCCCAGACAAGGTTGCAGACTTGTGGCAGTCCTCCTGCCTCAGCCTCCAGACCATCAGAATCACAGATGCGCATTACCATGTTTGAACTACAGAACATTTTTTTTATTTATATATTATGTATACAATATTCTGTCTGTATGCCTGAGGCCAGAAGAGGGCGCCAGACCTCTTTACAGATGGTTGTGAGCTACCATGTGGTTGCTGGGAATTGAACTCAGGACCTTTGGAAGAGCAGGCAATGCTCTTAACCACTGAGCCATCTCTCCAGCCCCCTACAGAACATTTTTTAAAAAGTATTAAGGGAAAATCATCTCAACCTAGAATCTATGTCCAGATAAAATTTCTTTCAGGGATGAAAGGGAAATCAAGACATCTCAGCTAAGAGAATTCATCCCCAGAAACCCTATCCAGAAAGTGGCTAAAGAACATCCCTAAGAGGAAGGAAATGAGAAAAGAAGGAACTGTGGACATTAGGAAGAAAAGCACAGCTAAGAAAAATGCATTATACAGCTAGGGGTGTGGCTTGGCTGGTAGACCACTTGCCTAAAGTGCTCAAAGCCCTGGACTCAGTCCCCAGCACTCACTAAACTGGGCATGTTGATGCACAATGGAGGTAGAAGGACTGGAAGTTCAAGGCTGTCCTTGGCTACACACAGGTTTCAGCGCCAACCTGGAATACATGGATAAAAGAAAAACTTTCTGTTTTTTTTTTTTGGTAAGTTTTTAAATTGATAATTATTTTTTAAAATACTGATTCTATTCTAAGTCATGTAAAAAAAATGGTCAAAACAGTTATGTTGTAAACTGAGAGAATGATGATTCAAAGGGAGCTGTAGTAGCTAATTTTGGTTGCCAACTTGATTGCACATGGGTGTATGGTTGAGGGGGGAGCAAAAGAGGGTGTCAGATTCTCCCGGCACTAGAGTTACAGGCAACTGTGAGCCACCTAATGTGGATGCTGGCACCCAAACTCCAACCGGCTGAGAAAGCGGTGAGCCAGTTTTTTCCAGCCCCAAACACTTTCTCTTTTAAGTTGCTTCTTGTTAGGTGTTTGATTGTAGAAACAAGAAAAACAACTAAATCAGAAAGGTGGGGTTTCTATGTTTATCTTGAATGGGTAAATTGATGACATCAGCCTGGACCATGATAGATTCACATAATGTGATCTAGACAAAACATAAAAAACAACAGCAGAAACACGAAAGATACTTTAAATGGCTGAAGGAGAAAGGGAGGGTTATTGTTAATGGATACAAAGTTGCTATTTGGATGACCTAAAGGTTCTAGAAACAGATCCTGGTTACAGTTTCATAAGTAACTCATAAGGAAGATACAGAAAAAAAAAACTAAATGACAAAAAGTAGAACAGGGAAAACAAAACATAAAATGGTATTCTTAAGCTGCACATAATTACATTAAATGAAAATGGACATTATAAATACTGCAATGAGAAGATTAAATTGGCAAAGTGATTTTAAAATCACACCAAGTACATGAGTGTCTACAGTGTGCTCACTGTGAATATGATAAGGGCATATTGAATGTCAAAGAATATATCATGCAAACATTAATCAAAAGGAAACAACAACCTCTTTGTTAATACTACACGAAGAAACTTTAGAACCAAGAGAAGTATTAGAGACACAGGGGAACTTTGTACTAGGAAAAGATCAATCCACTGAGAGGCATAGCAGTTCAAAATAGGTAAGTACTAGGCGAAACCCATGAAACAAGACAACTAACAAAACTGGGAGGAAAAAGAAAATACATTTATAAATCCATAATTTATAGAACAACTAGATAGAAAATTAGTAAGGAGTTGGTGTTGGTGGTGCATGCCTTTAATCCCAGCACTCAGAGGCAGAGGAAGGCTGATTTCTGTGAGTTCGAGGCCATCCTGATCTACAGAATGAGTTCCAGGACAGCCAGGGCTATAAAAAGAAACCCTGTCTCAAACAAACAAACAACAAAAAGAAAAGAAAAGAAAATTAATAAGGACATAGAGATCAAAATCATGGGCACGAAAATGATTTAGTTGGGAAAAGTCTAATAAGCACAAAACCCAAATCTGCACCCCCAGAACCCAGGTAAAAAGCTGGGGATGACAGTACATTCCTGTCACTCCAGCTCTGGAGGCAGATATCCAAACCAATGAGCTTCAGGTTCACAGAGAGATCTTACCTCTAAAAGAAGAAAACTGGGGTGCTGGAAAGATGACTCAGTGGTTAAGAGTTCTTGTTTCTCTACAAAGGGGCCTGGGTTCAATTCCCAGGTCCCACATGGTGGTTCACACCCATCCATAACTTCAGCTTCAGAAGATCTGTTCCCTCTTCTGACTTTCCCTGGCATGCACAGGACACGCATGCGTACATACAGGCAGGCCGAACACTTTTACATATAAAATACAAAATAAACACATGTTAAATAAATAAATCAGTAAAGGCAGAGAGCAACCGAGGAAAGACACTCAGCGCTGGCTTCTCGCCTCTCCACACAGGCGGGAGAGCCTTCGTATACTGCATATGCACAGCATTTGCCCTGACAACATGGACCTCTTTGAGTGATTTCTTTAAAATGCGTGAAAACAGGGCTCGCAAGATGGCTCAGTGGGCCCTGTTTCAGGGTCTGGTGATAGCTCTCAGTCCCTGGACCCACAAGGTAGAAAGAAAGAATTGGGTCCCTCAGGTTGGCCTACGACCCACCATATGCGCACACTTCACAAAATATTTTTTAATTAAAAAGATGCATGAAAATATACAAATGTTTCAAACCAGTTTTTAGATTTATTTTTGTTTCAAATTGTGTGTGTGTGTGTGTGTGTGTGTGTGTGTGTGTGTGTGTATTGGGAGAGGGGGGTACGTGCACATGCGTGTACGTGTCTCCAAAAGCCAGAAGAGGACATCAGATCCCCTGGAGTTGGAGTCACAAGTGATTGTGAATCACCTGACATGGGTACTGGGAACTGAGCTCAGGTCCTTTGTAAAAGACGCATGCGCATGCGCTCTGAACTGCCGAGACATCTCTTCAGCCCTCGGTGTACAGCTTTTGAGAGTTAGAATAAGGAAGAAAGAACAACCACTCTCTGTCCCTAACCACTGTGCTGACTGCCTCTTACCCGTGTTTTCAATATTGTCTGATTTAATTGTTCCTTTTTAATTTCTTCATCCTTCTTTTTTTATGTCCCCTCCCCCACTTTCCTATCAAGTAACTAACAGGATACTTTGTGCTAGAGTATTTATTTAAGTGCGTGGCTTTGGTTGTTGTCCTTGAACTCAAGACAGATCCTCCCACCTGTCACCAGGGCAGTGCACCAGTTGCTTTGCCGTTGCTGTGATAAAAACACCACAGCCAAAGGCAGCTTAAGGAAGAGAGAGTTTATTTTGGCTCATGGCTCCAGAGGGTTAGAGTCTACTGTTCATCTGCCAGGGAGGCAGAGCAGCGAGCTCAGGCAGGGCAGCCGGAGCAGGAAGCTGACAATTGATATCTTTACTAGCCAGTGTGAAGCCGAGAACCAGGAACTAGAAGCAGGGCAAGGCTATAAACTCTCAAAGCCTGCCCCCAGGGACAGACTTCCTCCAACAAGGCTGTGCTGCTTCCCCAAAAAGTGTCATTTTTACCAGCCTGATGGTGTAAATAATTTGTCTTATTAAGTCATTCCAAAGTTATTACACAGTTTGATGCTTTACCAAACACCGTCTCCATTTCCGTGGGCTAGGAATCTGGGAACACTTAGGTGGCACACTCACTCACAGGCTGTAATCAATCACTGCTCACTGACTGCCAATCACCTGGGGAAGAGTGTGGCTGAGGTCACTCACGGGGCTGAGCTCTGCCTCAGCTCCTCCAGAGGCCGCCCTTTGTTCTGCATCACAGTCTTCTCTGTGGGCCCTGAGACAGGCAGCTGGCTTCCCCTAGGTGTGAGCAAACAGGAAGGCGTGAGCCAGACAGACAACAGCCTATTTTTACAGCCTCATCTCAGAAGTGACTCACCTGCTGGGATGCCAGCTGTTAGAAGCCAGTCACTAAGTCCAGGCCACAGTGCAGGTGAGAGAATTGGACAGGTCCAAGAATGAGAGAGGGCAGGCCACTGGGAACCTTCCTCAAGGCAGTCTGCCTTCTGACCCTGAGGGTTCACACCCTGAGGTTTCATAATGCAGTCACGTGCAGAGCACACAGCCCTCCAAAGTCTCCCCAAGTCTCACGGGACTGGAGGTGAATAGCTGGACACCATTCACGGTTGGAACTGTGCTCCTCTTTTCTTATTGATTTGAAAAATGAGAAGAGGGTAATGGTCTTCACTACGGAAGGAAACTTTAGGAGTTCACACTGGCAAAGCCAGTTATATGCATGAAATTCTAGAAATGAAAATATAGCCAAGGTTTTTCTGATTGTTGATTTAATATTCTGATAGTCTTTGTAGACGCCAAATTTAACAGCCAGATTTTAAATATTCTCATTCAATTTCATTTCCATATTTGATTTGAATCTGAAGATATACCCGGAGATGAAAAAGTAAATTATGCAACTTAAATGTCAGTCAGTTACCCCTTGTAATTCTGCTCGCTTGTGGATCATTCCTACTTCAAGTCACAGCTCAGCTCCTGACTGCAGGGATCCCAGGAGATACAATCAACAAAAACATTGCTGAACAGAAGGGGAACCTACCTCCTCCAACCACCTTCAGGGTGTAGGTCAGGTCCCTAGCTATAGCTGTGTGCAACTGCAGTGACCTCGCTCCGTGGATTGAAAGGAAGGCAGCAGGAATCGCCACGGCTTTTGCCCTTTAGCTTTCTAACCTGCCTCTGTGACATGTGACACACATTTTCTTAGACATAAACAAACACCACAGGGTCAATTCCTGTGCCACCGAGCCCAACCAAGGGAGGGACTTTGTAAACCGCTTTTGGGTGGGTTACTTAGTCTAGGGGTTGTAACCCACCCTGCAGTCAGTTATTCCAGGGTCCCGGAGAGGCACTATCTGGAAGATAATGGGCTAGGAGAGAAGAAGGAGGCTAAGCGGGGGGTTCTTGTCAAAGCCTCCGTTTATTAGAGATGGGGTACAGCTTATATAGGGTAAGGAGTTGGGGGGTGGGCACAGGGGCCTGGACTCTTGCCGCGTGGTTCACGTTGGTCACGTGGTCCAGGAGGTTACGTTTGGTCAGGTCACATAGGCCAGGAAGTCACAACTAGGAGTTGACACACCTAGTTCTCTAGATAGTTTGGAATGTGGGGTGGGTTCTGCTAACAGATAGCTCTCCATTAACAGCCAGTTTGGGTGTGGGGTAGGCTCTGTCAATAGAATGATTCCTAACACAATTAGAGGTGTGGGGTTCTCTGCAGACTCCCAGGGTGATGGTTCCTGCAATAATCCTAGGAGGACACGGCTCCTGACAGGACTTGAGTAGCCATTTCTCCTTTTTAAAGATTTATCTCATTTTTAAAGGTGTGTGTGTGTTCACACAAGCACACGAGCATGCCCCTGCTTGCCCAAGAGTGCAAGTGTCCACAGAAGACAGAAGAAGGTTTCGGATACACCGGAGCTGGAGCTGCAGGTGGCTGGGGACTGCCTGACATGGGTGCTGGGAACTGAACTCCAGCGCTCTGCAAGAGCAGAACATGCTCTTAACAGCTGAGCCATCCCATGGCCTCTTTAACTCCATTTCTACGAGAAGCAGAGAATACCTCGACACAAACCAGAGGACATGAACTAAGTCAACAGGTCCTACAGCATCCATGGGACATTGACTTCAGGACTCCCCGAACACCCAAACCTGTGATGCTCGAGTCCCTTAGATAAAATGCCTTAACATTTGCTTATGACCTCACAATCCTCTTGCATACTTTACACAACTCTCAAGAATACAAGTGCAATGTAGATAGTATGCTGTTAGACCATATTGTTTAGGGCATGGTGGTCGGGAGAAACGTCTGCACCTGTTCAGTACAGATGCTTTCCTCAAACTGTTTCCATGTTGAGTTCGTGTACGGAACCCACCCTTAAGGAGGGCTGACTGCAGTTTGACGGCATGATGATAAAATCTACCTTTCTTATCCCCATCCTAGAGGATCAGAAAGTTTCTTCTCTGTTAGAACTTTGAGGGCTTTTAAGGAAACTTAAGTTTTGAGGATTGCATTATAAAATTAGGAGAGGTTCTTAAGTTACCCCATTTATTAGAGACAAAGGTCCATTCTTACTTTTGGAAAAAAAAAAAAAGAAAGAAAAGAAAATCCTTCAGTGGGGACCTAGCAGGCATCTTTGAGGGAAGTATTGTTTTTAAAAATACTGTGTGTGTGTGTCCGTGTGTGTGTGTCTATGTGCCTGTGTCTCTGTGTGTGTGTCTCTGTGTGTCTCTGTCTGTGTGTGTGTCTGTGCGTGTCTCTGTCTGTGTGTGTGTCTCTGTGTGTGTGCCTCTGTATCTGTGTGTGTGTGCCTGTGTCTTTGTGCCTGTGTCTCTGTCTGTGTGTCTGGTGAGTGGTGCATGCATGTGAGTGTGCAGGTGTTTCCACTCTTGTATAAACGTGTGTGGCTCAGAGCAAGACCTTGGGTATCTTCCTCTATCAGTCTCTTCCTTGTTGCCGAATAACAGAGCACTGACTTGCCGTTTAGGATAGACTGGCTTGTCAGTGAGCTCTTGGGATCCTTTTCCTCTGCTGCTCAAATCTGGGCATACAGGTGTGCACAGATGTGCTCTACTTTTTATGTGAGGACTGGGGATTCACACTCAGGTCCTAGGGTTTGTATTTTGAGTGCTCTTACCCATTGGGGGTTTTCGTTTTGTTTTTGCTTGAGGAACTCTAAAGGAAACAGTTCACACAAAGTCAAATGGTATATTGTAAATAATAAGCAGTCATCTCCTAAAATACAACTTTTGGAGGTCACCATGCACTGCCCACTTGTCTAGGGGTCACCATCCATGCCACTCATTAAAGCAGTAACCTTCCTTGTCCCTCTCATTACTGACCCAGTGTTCTGGAAACAGTTTAAGCTTCCTTCTCTGATTCAAATCAACCCCTTCATGTTCTTTGCTCACAATCTTCTTGATCCTGCTGTTTCCCACCCTTTGGAGACTCTTGAATGCTGCTCTATGCTCAGAGATTCCCTATGCCACATGAACCCCTCAAAAGATTACTTTTGTAGATTGTTGCTAATTCTTTTCTTTCTTTTTTTTTAAATGGATGTGTGTGTGGTGTGGTGTGTGTGTGTATGTGTGTGTGTGTGTGTGTATGTGTTTTAGCTGCATGTGTGTATGTGTATTATATGTGTTCAGGTGCCAACAGAGGCTAATGGGGCATCAGATCTCCTAGAACTGGAGTTACAGGCAGTTGTGAGATACCATATGGGTACTGGGAATGGGGCTTGGATCCTCTGCAAGAGAAGTCAGTGTTCTTAAGCCCTGAGCCACCTCTCCAGCTCCTTGCTTGGATTTGGATTATTAACTACTTACCAGTTTATAACCTTCCCATGTCTAAAACCTCAGGACATTTGTTTCTCAAGCCCACACCGTTGGGGGTGAAGCAGGTTGCAGAGTGGGAGCTGGCCCTGTGCGTTGTCACCACAGGGTGGCAAGCAGGGCTGCACATCCTTGAGATTCAATGGTGCAAAAACAGGAGAAGCCCTTCCTCCATTAAACAGAAGGTTTCTGCCTGCTTTATAGCAAACTTAAAATTCTAGAATACAAGTAAGAGATATTTGATTCACAGGCAACTTAACAAACACCTACAACTCATGTTTCAAAGCATCTTACTAGAAATATTAAGTGCATCAAGTGTCATGTATGTGAGCATGCATATATGCTTTCAATGACATGTATGGATTTATTTCCTCTTTCCTTTACTTACAGTATGTTATGCTTTTGAAAAATGTCTTGGGTGTTTTAATTTAAGCTAGGTTGTTTTGCAGGCAGCTTCCTACCTTTCCTATTATTTTTAGTTATGTGTCTGCATGTCCGAGTACGGGAATGTGCACGTCGGTGCAGTTGCCTAGGGACGCCAGAAGAGGGCATCAGAGTTACAATTACAGGTGTGTTTGCACCGCAGATGTGGGTGCTGGGAACTAAGCTCAGGAACTCTGCAGGAGTAGTAAGTGCTCCTAACCGTTGACCGTCTTTAATCACCCTGATGCCTATTTTAGATGACTGTCCTGAGGCCCAGAAGTAAATGATGCTTCTCTACCCAGCTTTTCTCTTCAGTCATTTTTACATACAAAATATACACGTCTCTTACCAGCTCAGGTACCACCAAGGCCCACATTCTGGGCCTTGGGTTGGTCCACGCTAACATCTACCCCATCTGTGGCCTGGTGGAGCGTGAAAAGGGACTGATGCTGTGGAATGATTGCCACGGGATCTCCGTGACTTGGGCAGGGCACCAGCAGCTGAGAGGAGTTTCCGCGAGGGTCCAGTGATGACGGTGCACTAGCGGTCAGAGGCCTTGAACCAAACCAATGACTCAGTGCAATGAATATTTGTGGGTCAGGCTGAATAGACAAAAGGGTGTATATACTGTGGGACACACAGCCGCTCTGAATGTGGCTAGGAGGAATAGAGAGATGCTGGAGAAACGGGAAAGACAGGGGAGTGAGGTGGGGTTTTGTTTGTTTTGTTTTTAATTCATCTTGGGGGGTTTCTTTTGGGGGAGGACATTGCAAGAGTTAGGGGCAAATATACAGGGACCAGGAGGTGAAAGGGATTGGGTGCATGATGTGAAATTTCCAAAGAATCAATAAAGGATTAAGTTATAAAAAATATACAGGTCTCTATTTTATAGTCAGGAACCAGAACTTCTCATAGATTTTCCACCAAATAGAAGATTACACTCAGCTACTTAGGAAAATTCAACTTTACTTTTACTCTCCCACGGCTATTTATGCTAGGAACCAGTCTGGCAATTTTCACTGACTCTATTTGATGTGATGAGACACCATGACCAGGGTAACTTATGAAGAAAACATTTATTTGGGGGCCTGTGCAGTATGGTGATAGGCAAGCTGTAACCAAGAGCTCACATCCTGATCTGTAAGCTTCAGGCAGAGAGAGCAACTGGGCCTGGTGTGGGCTTTTGAAACCTCAAAGCCCACCCCTGAGGGACACACCTCCTCCAACAAGGCCACTCCTCCTAAACCTTCCCAAACGTTTCCCCTAACTGGGAACCACACACTCAAACATGAGTCTCTGAGGGCCATTCTCATTCAAACCACCGCACTGGCCTATGGGACTCATGGAACAGCCTCCCTAGTTTCCCCTGGTATGTCAGTGGTGCGTGTAGGATGTCACGATTCTCTTCACATTAACGCTCTAAGACAGTGGCAAAATCGCCCTTGCTGGAAGTTGAGCTACTATTTTTTTTTCAAAGAAAAATCTTTTGGACTTAATTTATTCTCTTGGTTTTCTAATTAATTTTTTTAATTAGTGCATATTTATTTTGATTTTTATTATTTTTCTCCCTTGCTTTAAGTTTAATCTTTTTCTAGTTCTTTAAGATAGAAGCTGTCGTCACTGACTTTGGAGCTTTTGTTCTGCTCTAATCCCAGTGTTTGTGTTTTTAAATTACACTTAGATGCGGCTAGGAGCACACCACAGACATTTTGGTGGCTGTGTTTTTATCTTCTTTCAGTTCAAAAATACTTTGCGATCTCCACTTTGATTTTGTTGTGACTCATTATTTTGTCCCCAGGTATTTGGGGGTCACTCCAGCAAACTTTCATCAGGCATTGGTACACAGTATACTTTGCATGATTTGAGTTCATTTTACTTTATTGACACTTACTGTATGGACCAGAATAAATTATATTTTGATAAATTTTACCATGGACACTTGAAAAGAATACATAGTAGTCTGATACTGCTGGATGGAGACATAGTGCCAGTAAATGAGGCTGATTGACTGTGATGTCAGCTGTGGAATTCTTTGCCTAAAACTGTAGCTTCCAAAATGGGTACATATGTCCCTGAAGGTATACAAAATATCAAAATATCTATTGAATATATACCACATATAACATGTTACTAAAATAACATGTATACATATGTCCTTAAGATAAAAAGAAACTAAGTTTAGTAATATTGACAGACTGGCAATGCCATTTACACCTTCTGTTATTTGTTTATTACCTTTATACATTGTAACATACAGGTTGGCTTCCAAAATGACTTTTGGAGCTAGATTTTGGGTTGTATGAGTCAGATTTGCATCCGTGGGACAAAATACCCTAGGATAATTAGTTGAAAAGGAAGAAAGATTTTTTTGGCTCATGGTTTCTAAGAAGTTAGTCTATGGTTATTTGACCTGTGGATCTGTGGTGTTACAGTAGATTAGGGCCAAGCATGTGGCCGAGGTTGCTGTCCTTGAGAAAGCCGTGAAGCAAAGAAAAACACAGGAGTAGTCCCGGTCCCGATAATTCCTTCATGGGCACATTTTTAAGCCATGGAGGTAATTCCAGAACCAATCTGTCACAGATTTTTAAATTTTGGAATACTTACATGAATGATCATTTACCTAGAGATAAAACTCAAATCTGAACATAGGGTTCATTGATACAAGCCTTGTAAATATGGAGTGAAGGTAAGGCTTTATCTTCTTAACGATCTTGTGTTTGAAGCAGTTTGTGTGTTGTCCTGAGCGTCACACCTCCCACCACCACAGTACCCCTGGTTGGAGATGCTGAAGAAACTGTGCTGTGCATCACCTGGGATGTAGAACCTTCCACTTGCTATCACATTAGTGCTTCTGTGTTGCGGGAGCTCCTTCCACTCCTTCAGCCAATAGCCGCTGAGATACCAGCCCACTGGGCGTGGTCTCTCTCTTTAAAAAAGCAGCGACTGCCCTCCACTTGCTCTTGCTTCCAGCTCCGCTTCCAGCTCCTAGACTCCTTTCCTGATCTTGCAGAGGGCTGTTGTCTTGGACGGTGATCTGTAAGTTTTTCCCCTTTAAATAAATAACCATTCTATTAATCATAATTCCAAACTGGTGTGGGATTGTTTGTGACTTATGCCTTCACTTATGGACTTGGAACACTGGGGATCTTCAGGTTAGTGTTGCTCAGCCTCTCCTACAGTATTTACTACAGGATTCATGAACATGGTCGATTTTATCTGAGCAGAGTGGTACAGGTCCATAATCTTAGCAGTTGGGAACTGGAGGAAGGAGGATCAGGAGTTCGAGGTTGTCCCCAGCCACACAGTAAGTCTGAAGCACTTGAGACCCTACCTTTAAAAATGAAACAAGGGCCTAAAAGTGACAGATCTTATCCAATACTTGGCCTTGAAGTCAGGTGACACCATGCAACTTTTAGCCCTATGAGGAGGTTCACAAGTGTACTCTTAGTCTGGAGAACCCCTGAAATTTTTCCAAGTCTCAGGAAAACTCTATCTGGGAATTGTTATGTTGTAGATGTGACAACCTGATAATAATTGCCAGTTTTCTTTTGAATAGGCAATGATATATTTTTCTGACCATCTTTTATTTTGGTCAGCTGCTTTGCTAGAATCTTTGTCTAGTTCCTCCCCCCCCCCACACACACTTGGTTTTTTAAGCTTATGCGTGCATCCAAACTACATCAAAACTCCAGACCGAGGAGGCTCTGATGAGCTCGATACACACTGCATGTGTGCAGCTGTAGCTCCGTCCTCATTTAAAATTCAAATGTCTCCGAGCCATCTGTTATTTAGTTAAAATTAGCTTACCTTTCTCGAAATGGATGTCCTTAGTGCCTTTTCATCAAATGTGAAAACTCTGGAA
The DNA here is from genome assembly GCF_018167655.1 of Microtus oregoni. Lineage (NCBI taxonomy): Eukaryota > Metazoa > Chordata > Mammalia > Rodentia > Cricetidae > Microtus > Microtus oregoni. The sequence continues at coordinate 12,791,730 of NW_024543061.1, forward strand.
AAAAAAAAAAGCATACATTTTTGTAAAATTACTTGCTTAAGACAAAATGGGACTTGACTTTTCTGAAAATGGAAGAAGTAGTCTAATTTATATTGCTCATCAATTGACTTTCATTAATGTTATTTACAACGTGAAAAATTTGTTAGCAATTTTGTTGGAAGGAAAGCCACTAAAACTATAAACAGTATAATATGCTGGATAAAAAGGATTAAAACTGTTATTTTGTGGTTTACTTTTTAGGTTATTTTATTTATGTGTATGAGTGTTTTTGCCTGTGTATATGTCTATGTACACAGTCTGCCTGGTGCCCACAGAAGTCAGAAGTGGACACCTGGTCTCCTATGGTTGTGAGCAACCATGGAGGTGCTGGGAACTGAGCTCAGGGCCTCTGTGAGAGCAAAAAGTGCTCTTAACTTCGGAACCATCTTTTCAGCCCCACACTATTCTTTTAGAATTAAATCTAAAAAGAAAGAAAGAACTCTCTGCTTTTTGTTTGTTTGGTGTTTTTTTTTTTTTGTTTGTTTTGTTTTGTTTTGTTTTTCGAGACAGGGTTTCTCTGTAGCTTTTTTGGAGCCTGTCCTGGAACCAGCTCTTGTAGACCAGGCTGGCCTCGAACTCACAGAGATCCGCCTGCCTCTGCCTCCCGCGTGCTGGGATTAAAGGCGTGCGCCACCACCGCCCGGCAGAAAGAACTCTCTTATTGAAGCCTGTTATTGTGTTTTTGCTGCTCCAACACAGATTTTATTTTTAACTAAAGGAAGGCAATTTCTTATGTTTATTTTTATTTTTGTTATTTTGAGACAAGGACTCTACATAGCTTCTGCTGTCCTAAAACTCACTATGTAGACCAGGCTGACCTGGAAGTCATGGAGTTCCATATCTGCCTCCAGAGTGCTGAGGTTAAAGGCTACCATATCTTGCTGGCAATTTCTTCTTAAACAAAAAGGTAATCCATACATTTAAGAAGGTAAAATCCTCTGCAAAATGTCCATGTCTTTCCACAAATAACTTGGTTTTTCCCATAAATTTTCTAGAATTTGTAGAAAGGCAGAGTAGCAAACACCTCCTCTTGTATAAGATCAGATATAAGGTCACGTGGTCCTGTGCTCCACGTCACCTCCTCAGGTCGAGCAGATGATTTGCTGAGTCTTCCCACAGTCCTTTTCTTGTGCTTTCTCTACACACATCTCACAGAGCCACGCGGAACCTCTGACCTTCAGTCCAGAGCGGTCCTAACGGATGGACACACACCAGGACTTCCTTGCAATGAGCAAGAGTGGTGGTGGGAGGAAGAGGCAACTGGAGCTCTGTGAGTCTGAGGCCAGCTGGTTTATATAGTGATTTCCAGACCAGCCAAGGAGACACAGGGAGACCCTGTCTCAACAACAAGCTAACCAAACAAACAAAAACCCTTTGTTGTGGCAATATTTTTTTGTTATAAGTTTCTGTTTCATATAAATTCAAGAACCTTGCCACTTGATCCTGGAGATCAAACTTGGTCTGTTTGGCTTGTGGGCAGGTGCCTTTACCCACAAGCCATTACACTAGCTCCGCTATTCAAATTTTAGATGCTGGCTTCACTTGGCTCTCATTACTGTGTGCCATCTCATTTCCTAGATGATGAGCAATTGCTACTTCAATGCGATAAAGGAAAAGGGGAGGAAATGGATCCAGTGTTCAACCGTACTATTGGTTTTTTTCAATGAAAAGGATAAATTTTTTTGCTATTACTTAAAATGTTGAAAAGCTAGAAATTATCTTTGTGATCAATGACCAGAGAATTGAACAAGCCAAGCATACTTGGTCATGCAGTCTTTGAAGGCAAACAACACCCCAGATCCCATCGTTGCCCCCACAGACTGAGAATACCTATTTTTTTGGCAGGGTCATGTTTTAAGATGGCCTTCCAGGCAGCCACCTCTCCATCTGTTACACAGCATCCTCATACTCTGCTCTCAACTTCAGAAACCCATCGCACCCGCCCCTCCCTCTCGTATCTGTTCAGTCTCCTGCACTTCACCTGGACGTATCATATCTCTGTCACTTAAATAAAAGAGCAAAACATTGATCTTGATGATGTTTATCTGTGTGTATGTGTGTGTACGCGCATGCATGCACTGTGTTTCTGTACATGTGTTTGTGGGTGTCCTCAGAGGTCTGAGGCCTCAGACACCCTGGAGATGGAGTTATAGGCAGTTATGAGTCATCCATCCTGGAACCCAGGATGGAATTGAACTCAGGTTCTCTGTGAGAGCAGTGCATCTCTTAATCTCTCCAACTTTTTACTGACGTACCTTAAAAGCAAAGTCTGATAACTTGCTTCCGTTCCTCTAGTCTCTGCAATCTTGCTCCCTTTCCCCATCGAAATTTTCTCTCCTCAAAGGCCCACATATACCTGTATATATACCTGAGACCTCTTTTTCTGTCTTCTTCTTTTTCTCTCCTTCTCATTAACCACCTACCCCTCCTCAGTAGGACCCTAACTAACCTTAACCACGTTCTAGGCATCTCTATCCATACACCAACAAACCCCAAATCTCCGTCTCAGACAGCATTGCTTTCCAGAGCTCAAGAACTAAGTGTCCAGCTGTTGAGGGGACCTCTCCACCTGGACATGCCGCAATCACCTTGGATTGAGAATCTCCAAAGTGACTCTGTTGTCTTTTCTCGGATGCCGTCTCCTGCTCCCCATCCCTATGCTTTGTGTTAGTCTATCAGCTTAGATACCTAACATCATCTGTCTCCACCACAGTCCCCAGGACGCACTGTTACCTAGGTCATTTCTCACCTGTGCTAGCACTGAGGTCTTTTACCTAGAAATCTGCCTCCACTTTCTCCTCAAACTACCTGAGGCAGATTGAAGGACCCAACCCTTCTTAAGGGTGTGTGGGTAGATGTTAAGCCCCAATAAAGTTAATTTTATGATAGATCTTGGTTATAAATACCCTTAGGGGTTTTTCCCCTCCCCTTCAAAAAAAGATTTATTTACTTTACTTACTTTATTTACTTTTATGTGTGTTGAGTGTTTTGCTTGCCTGGTTCATGCCTGGTCAGAAGAGGGCATCAGATCCCCTGGAACTGGAGTTCCAGATGACTGTGAGCCACCACTTGGGTGCTACTAACCAAACCCAGCTCCTCTGCAAAAGCAGCCAATGCTCTTAACTGCTGAGCCATCTCTCTAGCCCACCTTTCTACTTTTTAAGTCATGAAAGCGCAATCAGGCATGGCAGTTTGACCAATTAAATTGCAGCTATCCAAGCCTTCCCACCGTGCCCTGCTGCAGTGGCTGCTGCCCTGAGCTGTGCAGGTATGGGCATCCACTCAGGACTCTCGCTATCATCGTCATGGTTCCCACGCCTGACGGTACTGTGAGCGATATTACTGCCGCTCTTCAGGGTCTAGCTAGCCAGACAACAGCAAATGCAGCTTCAGGAGAAGGAGATGCCGATGCAGTGGTCACTCTCGCCCATTCCATTTGTTCTCGTCACTACAGCCAAGGCTGTTCTAAACATCTTGCCACTGTTCAGGAAGATTCTGATGCAGCCACAAACACCAGAGGAGACTTCCAACCAGGCATGAATGTCCTGAAGCACGTTCGTTCTTGTCGTGGCTGCCACTTTAATAACACTGCCTCAGGAGGCTTCCCCAGCCATGATGGTTTTAGATCATCCTTAGCAGATCCCATCCAGAGCCGTGTGCAGACACAGTCCCACTCTGAATGGGTACCAGTGCCTCCAAAGCCCACGGCAGCTAATCTACATGCACGACAGGGTTATACAAGCAGCCCTGGCTGAGCTCTCCTCACACCATCTCCCTATACATTCCCATGTTATGTGCTACAGCTCAGGTCTCAGTAAGCCCTATGCTGTTATTTTGTCTTTACCATTTCTGGTTTTTGCTATAGTGTGATGATTAATTGTCAACTTGACACAGCTTAGAATTACCTGGGAAAAGTGTCTCCATGAGCAACTGTCTACATGGTGTTGGCCTGAAGGCATGTCGGTGGGAGGTTGTCTCAATTATGTTAATTGATGAGTGAAGAGTAGCCCACAGTGGACAGAGTTGTCCATGTGTAGAGACTTCCGAACTGTATGAATGGAAAAATTATGCAGAACACAAGCAAGGTAGTGATCAACCGCACGCACACGTTTCTCTCTGCTCTTGACTATGGATGTGATGTGACCAGCTGTCTCAAACTCCTGAAACTGTGATGTCCCCAAAATGATGGACTGCAATGTTGAATTGCAAGCCAAGTGAACCATTTCTCCCCTAAGATGCTTTTTGTTGGGCTATTCAATCACGGCAACTGAAGTGAAACTCAGACACGTGGGTAGAGCAGGCTGAACTGGCAGCGAGAAGAGCAGACTTGTTCTGGGACTGCCAGTCAGCGGGACCCAGAGGGCAGCCAAGAGCAGAGACTGCAAAGGGTCGCGATGGCAGAGGTCTTCCAAAGAGCTACAATGAAATACAGAATCCCTGGCTGCTGGAAGAGGTCGGGGCATCACTCTGATTTGGGCAGTCACCAGGGTTCATCCATAGATCTGGGAATAGCAGATGCTGGGTGCTGGGCTGCTGGCAGTCCTTGATGGATGCCACCTCGGTGCTCACCTCGGGAGCCTTCCTGTTAAAACTGGGCCAAGTGGATAGACAGATGGCAGCAGGTTCAGTTCCCAGCACCCACGGCGCCTGTAACTCCAGTTCCCGGGAGGTCTACACCCTCTTTCGGCCTGTACGGGCAGTTACTCAAACATGGAGCATTTAAACTCACACAGGTATGCTTGTATGTGTGATGTACATGCACACACACAATCTTTATAAAATGATGACGTTAGATCATGGCAGAGTAATTAGCCCGGCCTCTGTGCAAGGGCGACGTTGAAATCCGCGAGGTAGCCCGTATTTTTAAAAGGACTGACTAGCTTGTCAAAGACAGATAAGCCAGCGGCCTAAGGCTCTTTCAAGTCCAGACACTAACTGGGACTGCAGCTTATCAGTTCAAACAGTAAGCATATTTCTCTCTCTCTTTTGAACATGTTTGTAAGCTTACAGCTCAGCAGATCTGACTCGACCCTCTCAAGTCTAATGCTGAGCTGGCTCTTCTTTTCCAGCCACTGTGTTGTTCCCCTCCCTTCCTAAGGCAGCAACACACAACTTAATTCAGAAATTTAAATGAAAATCTTCATGCTGGTTTTTTTTTTTGCAAGACAACCGTTTATCATCTTGCTTAAATACAAATATTCCTCATGCTTTCAAAATATATTTCCTCCTATAATTTTGAAAAATTGTAAAAGCCCAGAGCTGTATGCCTCTGGCACTGAAAGCTCATAACTGCTAACATGAGGAAGTCACACTCTGCTTATTCATGACTTCTATCTGAATAGGACAGCAACAGAACCCTGGGCCAATTAATGACACATCCATGTTGGAAGAAGGCTGCTTGTTTGTCTCAGTCTCCCCAAACCAAAATAATCATACAGAAACTGTATTAATTAAATCACTGCTTGGCCCATTAGCTCTATCTTCTTATTGGCTAACTCTTACATCTTAATTTAACCCATTTCTATTAATATGTATATCACCACGAGGTCGTGGTCTACGGGCAAAGTTTCAGTACGTCTATCTCCGGTGGCGGCTCCACAGCATCTTCCTGACTCTGCCTCTTTTCTCCCAGCATTCAGTCCAGTCCTCCCCGTCTACCTAAGTTCTGCCCTATCAATAGGCCAAAGCAGTTTCTTTATTCACTAATGGTAATCACAGCACACAGAGGGGACCCCCACATCGCATCTATTCTGTTTCTCGTCATTCATGTTATTTCATTAACTTTATACGTTCCTCCTCTTGATCAAGACCCCTCAGTGACTTCTCCTCTGTTCAGGACATAAACTCTAACTTCTTCAGCATGGCTCATAATGCCTTTCACCACCCTGACCATCACTCAACCTCCCCTACCTCTTCCTCAGTAGTATTTGAAAATATTGAAACATCTCTAAGATACCAGCAGCATGTTTGTTCAGTTACTGAAATGAGCTTTAAAACATTACTACCATCAAAATACAAAGCGTCCAAATTCCCACTAGGGTAAATAAATGATGACAAGCTCATTTGGTGGAACAATATTCAGTGATAGGGAGAGAGAGAGTATACAACAACAGCATAGGTGGATTTAACTAAGGCAGTGGTGAGCAGAAGGAGGCAGGCTCACATTCCAGTTCCATGGCGTCTGACACCAGACAAGGCTTTTGATGGGAATAGTCGTTGGCTACATACTGTACAGTGGTGTCACCTAGAAAAGGACGAAAGCGAGCTGGACATATTCTGTTCTCTGTCTCTGTCTGTTTGTCTTCCTCTCCTCTGTAAGCCCCTCTGAGTCCCAGTCCCAGGGGTCAAGGTTTTCACCATAAAGTCGGTAGACACAACGGTTCTGCTCGCAGAGTGCCTGGATTTAGCAGTTACAAGTGTGAAAAGGTTGCTGGGTGGAGATGGGGATATGTGTACATTGTTGGCTGGAACACAGATTGATAACGGCTTTTTGGAAAGCACCAGGTAATGTGTAACGAAAGTTAGCATCTGATATTCTCCTAAGAAGGGGCTGGTTGTGGAGACAGCTCAGAGGTAGTGTTGTGAGATTCCGCGTTCAGTCCCCAGCAATGCAATAAATACTACATAATGTATAAATATATAACTTTCTTTTAAAAAGTTTATTTCCATTTTATAAAGATTTATTTTTATTTTATGTGCATCTGTGGTTTTCCTATGTATGTGTGCAAAAGGGTATCAGATCCCCTGGAACTGGAGTTACAGACAGCTGCCATGTGGATACTGGGAACTGAACCCAGGTCCTCTGGGTTCTTTTCTTAAAAAAAAAAAAAAAAAAAAAACAGCAACAAACAAAGCTTTGTAAACCAGCTGTAGAAAGATGTTTGGAACAATATTATTCAGGAAGATGGAAATTATATGCAAACCTAATGTTCCATTATGGGAAAAGTTTAAGTAAACATTGGTAAAGCAACACAGTCCTTTAAGCTTATCTCCCAACTTGTCAAATGCTGAAATATTATGCCAAAAAGTTAATTCCGAAGTGCAAATATCAGGTACCAAATTATATCAGTTAATCTATATTACACAGAAACTATCTAAAGCCTAGTAGCCTGAAACAACCACCACTTTATTTAATCACAGTTTATTTGATCCCAGATCAAGTTTAATCAATTTGATCTAGTCTCAGTGGGTAGTTTTTAAGTCATTTGGCCCGAGATTGCTGGCTCACTAGACTGCATTAATCAATGTGGTCAATTTAGATCTGATGATATAAGCAAGCACTGCTTGAATATCTGTGCTGGATATTGTCTGGGGACTGGACTGTCTCATTCCAAATATGACTATCTTGGGAGGAGATTAGTCCAAGTTCTGCTGCAGCTGCTGCTCTCTTCCTTCTTTTTTACAACAGTAGATCTCTCTGACCAAACTGACCTCAAGTCCCCTGGGTAGCAGAAGATGACCTTGAACTTCTACTGTGAGTGCAGAGATCATAAGCATGTCCCACTAGACCCCATTTATGGAACAGTGGGATGGATCCCAGAACATCACAGACACTAGGGAAGCCATCTACCAGCCCAGTCACCTTCCCAGCCAAAGTCTGAGGTTCTTTACATGATGCTGGTGACATCGAAGCTGGTGACATTGAAGCAATGCAATTATAGAAACCGCTGCTGCCCAACGCCAGTCACAGGCCAACAGAGAGGCAAGAGGAGGGGCAATGGATTCCACCTCTGGATGGAAGGCTCACCTAAGCCACATTTCAAAAAGGGTAATGGACAGAAATGGGATGAATATGTAGCCGTGATCACACAGCGATTGACAGTCAGTCTCAAAATATAAATATAGGCAAATCTGTACACTGGTACAAATTGGCAAAACAGTCACACAACTATGGGAAGTCATTTTGTACATAATTTTCTCCAAAAAAATTAAAGCTGAAATGTTCAAACCTCAAGAAAAAAGCCAGGATGCAGTATTTGACCACATTCAAGGGAAACACAGAAAACTGTTTTGTTGTTGAGCAGTGCTCATAGACACGCCAGCTGTGCCCAGCATGCTTGGGGAACAGAGGTGGGAGGGTTGCCCGCGTCCAGGAGTTGTGTGCTATCCTCATCAGGTATCCGTATGAAGATCAGCGTCAATATGGCGACCACCCAGGAGCGAAGAACCCTCAGACTGTCCAAGGGGTGACTGGGCTCATGTCAGAAAATATACCAGGTGAGTGGCACTAGATCAGATCCCGTACTTAACTACAGAAGAGATACAACAAGAACAAGATTGGCTTTTAATTTTTTAATTTAAATCTAATAGGTGGCTTTTGTAAAGGAGGAAAAGATTATCTCCCAGAGTGTAGCTGTCATGAGAGAAGCTTGTGTAAGCTGGCCATGTTACACCGTTTCCAGCACCTGAAGCACAGGCAGGGGATGCAATGAAGTCTCCCAGGCCCCTTGATCGGAGACAGAGTATGGAGTCAGTTCTCAGTATGCAGACTGGCTTTTCTAGGTGTACAACCCAGAGATTTTTCTGGAAGAAATGTTATAGAAGCAAATGTTACAAGCAAACCATTTTTATTTGATCTATAATAACTTCAAGACAATGATCAGTGCCACCCAAACAGCTCTATCCACATCTGTCATTTTAGGTTTCTCCCACTCAATAGACACTTGTCCTTGCATTCTTCCCAATAAGGTCACCCCAGTGCTCACTGGGTTCCCATTCAGTGCACTTCTTTTCCCATTTGGTTCCCAGCCTACAATCCACAACCTTAGAGAACCTAGACAACAATGAGGACCCTAAGAGAGACATACATGGATCTAATCTACATGGGAAGTAGAAAAATATAAGATCTCCTGAGTAAATTGGGAGCATGGGGACCATGGGAGAGGGTAAAAGGGGAGAGGGGAGGAAAGGAGGGGAGCAGAGAAAAATGTATAGCACAATAAAAACAATCAAAAACCAAAACGAACTAAAATAAAAAGAATGCAGTTAATGGCTTTTTCAAAATTGTCTCACTTTCCTTTGACATAACAAAACACATAGTCTGGATAGAAGGGAGAAGCAAGAAAAAATGCTCTTATTTTCTAACAGCAACACCTGTCACCATGGAGGCAGGTAAGACATTGTGGCAGGAAGGAGTGAGGGCACAGGCAGCTCACATTGTAGCATCCAGGAAGCGTGGGGGGGGGGGGGATGCCTTCGGACAGATTGAAACGGATGAAGACTTCCCTGACCCAGTTTCTGATAAGATGTTTCCTTCTCTTGACAAAAGCACAGAGTCTAGGGAGCTGAATTTTGTATTTGCCGACATGTCCTGTCATCTTATACTTGTCTTCCTAGATTTCTGATTGTCTTCCGTCTCTGTCTTCCAAGTACCTCATGAGCAATGGCTTCACCACCTTTGTCATTAGTATGCCATGGATACATGCCTGTCAACCCCATTGGTCAGTGCTTTGGCAAACAAAGCATGAAGTCACTCAGTGCATCTGGGCTGCTTCTCTTTCTCCTTGTCTGCTCTATTAGCTGGCTCAGGGTGTGCTTATAACAACGGCAACAGGTCTAGCACACAGATCACATTCTCTAATTATTCAACAACCAAACCAATCCATGTGATGAAAACCTTTGCTAACAGCCTTTGGCAGGAGACACACCTCCCACCCCCATCTAGCGGGGAGCATGTGTTCAAAACTTGTGGCCCCACTGTCAAAATAGCCAATGGCCAGCAGGGAAGAAAAGGTCAGTCCAGTGAGGAGATGTTCAGATAAGAAGTCGGATAGCCTTGGCTGGTGTTATACACTCATGTCCCATCTAGCCAATGGGGCCAAAGAGATGAAATAATCACTGACTAAATATAGGTCCTAGCTCATCTAAACAAGAACCAGGTTAGCAATAGAAAGATCTGTGGAGACAAAGGCATCCTAATAGAAAAAAAGCACCAATTAAGTACATAAATCAATCATTACATTATAATATAACTCACAGTCAATTAAAATAAGTATCTGTGTATGGTATGTATTGTGTAAATGTGCATACATGTCTATATACATGGAGACTAGAGGTTGATGGTGTCTTTCGCTACCACTTTTTTTTTTTTTTTGAGACAGGGTTTCAAAATGTAGCCTTGATGGGATTAAAAACTATTATGTGGACCTCGGTTGGGTTCAGTCTCAAAAAGATTTGCCAGCATGTGCCTCCTGGGTGCTGGGATTAAAGGCCTGCAGCACCATGCCCAGTAACCTCACCTTTTGAGAAAGGGTCTTCTCACTGAAGCTTGAGCTCACCAGTTGTCTAGCCTGACTTGACAGCAAGACCCTGGGAACCCCAATCTCTGCCTCACAGCACCGGGATTACACACACACACACACACACACACACACACGCCACTCTACCTGCCCTTTTATAAAACGGGTGTTGGGATTCAAAGTTCAGGTACTCATGCTTGAGGAGAAAATACTTTACCCAATGAAACTTCTCCCAAGTTCCTGAAAATAAACATTAAAAATTAATGTCTTTAAAATAAATAAAAATAAATAAAAAATAAAATAAACAAAAGGTTTGAAGCCAGCCTGCTTTACAAGATGAGTTCCAGGACAGCCAGAACTATTACACAGAGAAACCTTGTCTCAGGAAAAAAAAGAGGAAGAAGAAAAAGAAAGAAAGAATGAATGAATGAATAAATAAATAGAACATGCCTACTCTACATGGAATTGCAACCTGTTCCTTTACATCATCTTTACCCATGTGTCTTGTTCTACCTCTTATTGAAATACCTGTTACATCCTTGTTACATTAAACAAGTTTAATTCATTTTCTGATGGAGGAAGGTCATTGGTTAGTAAACAAACTGCCTTGGCCCATTTGATAGGCCATCCCTTATGTGGGTGGATTAGGCAGAACAGAATGCTGGGAGGAAGTGAGGTAGACGCCATGCTGCTCCTCTCCAGGGCAGACGCGAAGAAGCTCCAACCCAGGATGGACATAGGCTAGAATCTTCCCGGTAAGCGCACCTTGTGGTGCTACACAGATTATTAGAAATGGGTTAGTCAGGATGTGAGAATTAGCCAGTAAGAGGCTAGAGCAAATGGGCCAGGCAGTGTTTAAATGAATACAATTTGTGTGCTGTTACAATTGTTAAGCTAGCCAGGCGGCCGGGAGCCGGGCAGCAGGAACGCTGTCCGCAGCTCCTTCTACAATTTTCTATATGAAAAATTCAAATATTTTTAAAATGTTTTATTATTTATTGTTTGAGTGTGTGTGATGAGAGAGAGAGACCATCTGTGCTCCGTGTGCACATGCCTGTATATGTAGGTAGGAACACCCACATACACGTAGAGGTCAGAGGAAGAGAATGGGTGTCCAGTTCTGCCACTCTCCACCTTATTCCTTTGAGACAGGTCTGTTCCTAGACCTGGAGTGGGGTGGTCAGCAAGCCACAGTGATCCTCTTCTCTCTGCCCACAACAGCACATGGCTGAGTTTTTATGTGCACGTTAGGAATTTGAACGGTGGTCTTCATGCTTACACAGAAAGTGCTCTGACCTACTCACCTCAGTAGCTTAAGTTCAAGTGTCTGGGATCAGTGTATGTGGCTGGCCTCCTTGTCCCTCCCTTCCTCAGTCCATGAAGTACTGCTAGGGTTGTAGTATTAAGAGTGGCGGGGCTACGTTCCCGGCACCCGGCCGCCCGCACGGGTAGCTTTATATCCAAAATAATTACACGGAAACTGTATTTTTTTTTTTTTTGTTTTTCGAGACAGGGTTTCTCTGTGGTTTTTGAGCCTGTCCTGGAACTAGCTCTTATATACCAGGCTGGTCTCGAACTCACAGAGATCCGCCTGCCTCTGCCTCCCGAGTGCTGGGATTAAAGGCGTGCACCACCACCGCGAACACTGCCTGGCCCTTTAGTTTCAGCCTCTTAACACATTTCTAATAATCTATGTAGCACCACGAGGTGCACTTACCAGGAAAGATTCAGCATGTCTTACCTGGTGGCTGGCTGCATCGCCGTCTGCCTCAGAGAGCAGAGTTATCACGTCTGCCCGGGAGAGCGGAGCATGGCGTCTCTCTGAGGCATCTTACCTCACTTCCTCTTCCTCCCAGCATTCTGTTCTGTTTACTCCTCCCACCTATGTTTTAACCTATGAGGCCAAGCAGTTTCTTTATTACTTAACCAATGACCTTCCTCCATCACAGGGTAGCATGCCATATTCTCTGTGTGTCTTTCTCTGTCTCTCTCTCCCCACTGTCTTTTTCTGTCTCTCCCCCCCACTCCTTTCCCCTCCCCACCTCTCTCTCTGCTGGCTCTTCTTCCCTAGCCCTATTAACCCTATCCGTACCTCCTCCTTGAATTTTTGCCTTGGCTCTTTTCTCTTCCTTGCTGTTAATATTTTCCTTGGTGATTCCCACTGCCCACTACTTTATCATTCCATATGTCAGCATTTCCATGCTTTCTAACTCTGGGCTCTTCCTGTGAGGGCTAATCTGTTCTAGTTCCATAATATTCAACAATGCCCTTCTCTCGGGAATCAAACTCTTTCATATGTTGTATAAATTAGGCTCATACTTAACTGATTATCAAAGACAGCTCATTACACTGATTAAAAATAGTGATGCAACTGGGCAGTGGTGGTGCACAACTTTAATCATAGCACTTGGGAGGCAGAGGAAGGCAAATCTCTGTGAGTTCAAGGCCAGCCTGGTCTACAGAGTGAGTTCCAGGACAACCAGGGCTACACATAGAGAAACTATGTCTCTAAATTCCAAAACCAAATCAACCAAAAACAAATAAGCAAAAACACCCAATCAAGCAACTTCCCCCAACCCCCCGCCCCAAAAAAACAGCAACAACAAAAAACAGTGAGTTCAAGAGACAGGCGGATCTCTGTGGGTCCAAGGCCAGCCTGATGTACAAAGCAATCTCCAGACCAGTCAGAGCTACAAAGTAAGACCCTGTCTCAACAAACAAAGAAATGAACAAAGAAACAAACAAACCAGAGAGTTGCTAGAGTCACAAGAAGTTCAGGGATGGTTGGCACTATGGTAGAGAGGAAGCCTTCGTACCCCTTTGTACTGGACTCCTACTGTGTTCCTTCATACCATAAAAAAATGTCGGCTGAGTTATAAAGGGCTATATAAGCAGGAACAGCAGTGCTTGTGCATTATATTGGTAAAATTTCCTGTGTTGCTTAAGTTTGTTGAAAGCACACTCTGGGAGAAGGAGGCCCTCCCTTGTCTCAAAACTCCTTGCCCTGAGGCAGGGCGAACCCCAAGTCCACAGCAAAAAGAAAGGAAAACAAGCAAGTCATTGAGAACGTCTAGAAAGCGAACAGTTTCGAGCCGAGTTACTATTTTTATCCCATCGTATAAAAATGCCCACAATGAGATCATAAAGCCAAGAGTTCAGCTTGGGAAGGCAACCCCTGAAGAAGACAGAAAGGACCCTCTGTCCAAACGGCCCTCAATCAGGAGCACCCGCAGGCTGTCTCCACGTCTGCAGTCAGTTTCTGCTGCATGCTTCTGAGTCCTGATTTGGCAGCGTTGCCTCTGCCCTTGTTCTCAGTGGGCTTCTCCGTTCACCTCTGCTGCATGAGTGAGCCCCTGAACTGTGAGGGTTCGCTGTCTCTTGCTCCTCTCCGTTGATGTTCACTGGTTATTGAGCCCCTGAACTGTGAGGGTTCGCTGTCTCCTGCTCCTCTCCGTTGATGTTCACTCGTCATTCTCTTACCTTTTGCTTGTGCTCGCTTAATATAAACTTGCTCATTCAAAACCAAAAATACAGCTCTCCCAGATCATTCTCTGGACCTCACAGGACAGTTGTTTACATTTTATCTTTAGACATTTCATCCAGACCTAGGGCCATCTTTTCCACTGACTGACCCTTCAAGTGTCCTCCTGGGATCGTCATCCTCCATCTTTGGAATGACCTTTGCTCCTTTCGGAAAAAATGTATTGAGAAAAGCAATTTTACAAGACTAACAAAGATGGGTACACTATTGATTTCCTCCTATTTCCTTGAGAAGGCCTTTTGTTCCTTCTATTTTTATACAGAGGTGAATGCCTTCTGTTCCTGGTTCCATGGAAATCCATCTGCTTCACCCTAATAACCAGGAGCTGCGCACCCTAACCCAGTTTAGATGTACAAAGCAGCCCTGTTTGTTTTGCATTTGGCTACTCACACATAGGAAGTGGGCACAGGATGCGCACGGTCTTCACAGTCTCCCCTTATGGAGTATATTTTGAAGAAAAGGTATGTGCACTGATGGTGAGGGGCACATAACTTCTTTGACTAATAATAGGAGCCTATACCAAAAATATTTTAAATGTCCCTGCCCTTGAGTTAAAATATCTTTTAGAAGCCGGGCGGTGGTGGCGCACGCCTTTAATCCCAGCACTCGGGAGGCAGAGGCAGGCGGATCTCTGTGAGTTCGAGACCAGCCTGGTCTACAGAGCTAGTTCCAGGACAGGCTCCAAAGCCACAGCGAAACCCTGTCTCGAAAAACCAAAAAAAAAAAAAAAAAAAAAAAAAAAAAAAAAAAAAATATCTTTTAGAGAATTTCTCCCAAGAAAATTATCAGTTCTGATAACTTGTGGGATCATGTAGTAGAATCAAAGATGATTGGCAATGTCCATTGGAATTCTAAATTGAAAGTATCCACATAAAAATAAATTAAAGGTTTGGTTGCATAGATTAAGGTACAACTATAGACAGATAAATAGTGTTACAGAAATGAAAAACTAGAATACATTTCCAAGTGAAAAAAAATTTATAAAACTGTATGTATGGGGCTGGAGAGATGGCTCAGTGGTTAAGAGCATTGCCTGCTCTTCCAAAGGTCCTGAGTTCAATTCCCAGCAACCACATGGTGGCTCACAACCACCTGTAAAGAGGTCTGGCGCCCTCTTCTGGCCTTCAGGCATACAGACAGAATATTGTGTACATAATAAATAAATAAATATAAAAAAACTGTACGTATGTGTGCTGTTGTTCCATATTTGTTTCTATTTATTTTTCGTGTTTACATATTCATTTATTGAGCTATTGTGTGCATGTGTCTATGTGTATTTTCATATGTGTAACTGGGTATATGCATGACCATATAATGGTCCACATAATGGTCCATATAATGGTCCATATAATGGCGCACATGTGGAGATTAGACAACAACCTTGGGTGTTGGTCCTTGCCTTCTGCATCCTTTGAGATAGGTCTCTTTGTTGTTTGCTTCCATGAATATCAGACGACTTGGCCCACAGACTTCTAGGAATTCTCCTATTCCAGCCTCTCATTTTGTTTTAAGAGAAAAGAGATTTCAGACCCTTGCTGTTGTACTGAGCGTTGTATGAGTTCTAGAGATCCAAACAGAGAACATCACACTTACCCATCAATTGCTTGACCCACTGAATCATCTACCCAGCCCTTGTTTATCACTTTTTTTTTTTTTTTGGATTTTCGAGACAGGGTTTCTCTGTAGCTTTTGGTTCCTGTACTGGAACTAGCTCTTGTAGTCCAGGCTGGACTCGAACTCACAGAGATCTGCCTGCCTCTGCCTCCCAAGTGCTGGGATTAAAGGTGTGCGCCACCTTTAAGGTGTGGCTGACTAAGGAAGTTTTAAAAAAATCCTTAAATGTCTTTCAGCCATTTGAGGTTCTTCTGTTGAAAAGTCTGTTTAGATGTGTACCCCATTTTTTAATTTTGTATTTTGGTGTCAAGTTTCTTGAGGTCTTTATATATTTTGGAGATAAATCCTTTGTCTGATGTAGGGTTGGTGAAGATCTTTTCCCATTCTGTAGGCTGCCATTTTGCAATGTTGACCGTGCCCTTTGCTTTACAGAAGCTTCTCAGTTTTAGGAGGTCCCGTTTACTTATTGTTGCTCTCATTGTCTGTGCTACTGGTGTTATATTTAGGAAGTGATCTCCTGTGCTCATGTGTTCAAGGCTACTTCCCACTTTCTCTTCAATCAGGTTCAGTGTAACTGGATTTATGTTGGACTTGAGTTTTGTGAATGGCAACAGATATGGACCTATCCACATTCTTCTACATGTTGACATCCAGTTATGCCAGTACCATTTGCTGGAGTTGTTTTCTTTTTTTCATTGTACAAATTTTGGGCTTCTTTGTAAAAATTCAGGTGTTCATATGTGTGGGGATTAATATCAGGGTCTTCAAGTTGATTCCAATGATCCGTGGGCCATGGCAACTCTTATAAAGGAAACCATTAAATTGGGGCTGGCTTACAGTTTTAGAGGTTCAGTCCATTATCATCATGGTGGGAAGCATGGCAGCAAGCATGATGCTAGAGAAGCTGAGAGTTCTGTGTCTTGATCCACAGGAAGCAGGAAGTGAACTGAGATACTGGGTTAGCTTAAGCATAGGAGACCTCAAAGCCTGCCTCCTCAGTGCTACACCTCCTCCAACAAGATCACAGCTACTTCACCAAGGCCATACCTCCTAATAGTGTCACTCTCTGAGTTATGGGGGCCAATTACATTCAAACTACCACATTGTCCATTGAAGACAGAATACAAATTTATCCATCAACTACCCCGGCCCACACCCCATGAGTAAAGAAAGTTTCACTACACAGTGTGTTAAAGTAGCATTCTTCCATGCTACAGGTGACAGCTCAGTGAAGTCCTATAGATTGCACAAAGTATGTCAAAATATGCTTCTGGATACAAAGCAAGGAGCTAGTTCAGATGCTGTCAGACTATCCCACACAGAAGTGCAGTACTGGTTTCTACTTTGGTCACCGTAACAACAGGCAGTGCTGAGAGCTTTTGAGGTGCTCACGATGACATCACAAACAGAAAGCTGTGGGAACCCAGGTCAGGAATATACATTCTTCTTAGGTTTTCATTTTTGGTTTTGCTTTGTTTTAATGAAGTTGCTTTTAATAGTTTGAGATGTGCCTTGGAGAAATACTAAACATAAAGTTATGTTAGGGTAGCCGGGCGGTGGTGACACACGCCTTTAATCCCAGCACTCGGGAGGCAGAGGCAGGCAGATCTCTGTAAGTTCGAGACCAGCTTGGTCTACAAAAGCTAGTTCCTGGACAGGCTCCAAAACCACAGAGAAACCCTGTCTCGAAAAAAAAAAGTTATGTTAGGGTACTCTAGGGGAACAGAATTGACAGAATGAAAAAAATATATATGTAATCTGATATATATGTATATATATGATCTGATATATATGGGTTATCAGATTACATATATATTATTTCATTCATATATATATATATGTATGGGTTATCAGATTACATACATGATATAGTCTAGGGAGTCCAACAATGGTTGCTTCACTGGAGAGTCAGGAATCCAGTAGCTGCTCAGTCCGTGATGCCAGAAGCCTCAGTAGTCCCAGTCTGGTGCCAGAGAAGAGGCCTGGAGGATTCTTGGGTAGCCATTGGAAGCCCAAAGTGGCTGAGTTCTGATGTCTGTGAAGAGTAGCATCAGTTGAAGTTGAGGTAGATGAATCTGCCAGCATTACAAGAAGGCAGGCAGGCAAAATCCCAAAAACTTTTCTTTCTCTGACTTCCTTGGCATTTGGCCTGGATAGGGGAAAGGGATGTTGCTGCCATATTTAGGGTGAGTCTTCTCACTTCAATGAAAACAACTGAGAAAATCCCCTACTGGCATGCTGAAAGACTATCTGTTGTTGATTTCAGATCCAGTCAAGTTGACAACCAAGATAACCATCACAAAAGGGTAAGCCCCTCAGCCCCAGAGATGGTCCAGGGAGAGAGAAGCTGCCAGAGGAGAGAAACACAAGAGAGCAGACCTGGATCAAAGCAAGTGCCATGGAGCTGGGCCCCAGGAACACCACCTGTGGGCCCAGCAGGACCAGTCCCAGGCACAGGCGAGAAGGTTGACCTAAGCCACACACCTCCTGGGGTCCTTCCTTCTGGTCTGCCTTTCTGCTTCTGCCGCCTGGTTTTGGAGCACCTCTGTCTGTGGTAGCAGCAGAAGGCCCATCACCATGCTTGACATGGTGGCTCTGCCTTTTCCTGTTCTCAGGAAAGCAAGTTCAGGCTGGTTACTGGTCATGGTCGTGGCACCAGGTCTTATCTGCCTCTTTCGTACCCAGGTATCTATTACTCTAAAAGTTGCTAAAGAGACTAAGTAGGAGGGACAAGTTGAGCAGCCGTAGTGGGGTTACTTTAACCATTTTGTCAAGTGTGCTACATTTTGCAGCCCCTGGACATTATCTCCTCCTCCTCCTCCTCCTCCTCCTCCTCCTCCTCCTCCTCCTCCTCCTCCTCTTTCTCCTTCAGAATTTTGTACATAGATAAGCATCCAACCACTAAGCAACATTGGATTTTTTGAGATAGGAGCCACAATAGCTGCTTTGTAGTTCCCAGTCTTCCTGACTGCCACACAGTAAGTGCTGGGGTTACAGACGTGTGCCACCACACATTACATCTTATGTCATGGCAGCAGGACCTACAAGACTCAGAGAAATCTGCCGTAAAACCCACAGTCACATGGGAGAAGATCAGATGTCTGCATTTACAATGCTATTTGGGGTATGGGGTTGGAAGACGTATCAGCACAGTTGGGAGGTTCTTTTGTTAATACTTTCAATCTTGGCAGTTTGGAACATTTATACTGTGTCTTGTGTGCCTATCCACTCCTCACTCACTTTTCCTCATTTAACAGATCCCAAAGAAGCACTGGACAAATGGCTAACTATGGCGGCTATTAACATGTCAGGGAGGACAGTGGCCACCAGACTCACTCAGTGTCTATGGCTCCTCTCAGCACCTCTCACCCCTGCACATCACCCTAAACCTCGCTGACCCAGAGGCTTCCCTTCCCTTCCTCCAGCTTCTTATTCCTGTAAAAACCTGTCACTTCCGCCATGAGTTCTCTTTGTGCTCTTGGTTCTTGTGGACCCCTCTCCTTCGCTCCCTCTGTGTTCTCTTCCTCTTTTCCTCTCTCCCTCTCTCCTCTCTTGACAGGTTCAGTCTGCTGGCCAAGTTCAGTCTGCCACTTTTCTTCCCTGCTCTGGGCTCTCCCAGCTGCCTCTGGCTGTGTTCTCTCTCTTCATATCTACAGTAACAACCTTCTCCTCAACCGACCTTGGAGCGGTCATTCACCTACCCACCTCCCACTGCTGTCGATGCCCTTCTCCTTCCCAACCACCCCTCCTGCCCTCAAGTTTAATATTTATTGTCACTGTATTCGTGGTGTCTGAGAGTCAAAGGAAACAGTTTGCAGGTGGAGACCAGAGGGCAAGATGCAGACAATTCCTCTTGAAGATGTCTCCAATAGTTATTACTTCAGTGTTTAACAAATGGATCTTTCTTGCCTATACTTGGTATCTAGAATTTTGCTTCAAATAAGTCATTCATTTTTCTCCACTTATTTACTTATTCAGCTCTTATAATAGCATGTACCCAAAGAAATTCATTTTTATTCTATGGACTGTAACTCACAGCTATTCTTATTTTTGTTGATCTAGTCTCAGATTTGACTTTGGGAACATGTTCACATCAACTTATACTTTTTTATCAATATGGAACTAAGACATATAATTATATTTGAAAATACATATTCAGACATGTAAATTTATTTCTATATTCATTTATATATGTGTTGAAAAAATAGGAAAACGTCTGGGTATTGGAGGCAAGAAACACTAGAGAATGCTGAAATAATTATGATGGAGGAAGGACATTGATTAGTTTTTAGGTTTCTCTCCACAAGGAACGTATTAATTATCCAGAAAACAATACTAAGTCTCATCAGATATACACTGATATGTATATATGTATATGTGCATATATATACATAGATCAGTCTTTCTATTACATAATTGTATTCCATTTATGGATATGCTATAGCTCATTCATTCACCTGTTAACGGATAATGAGGTTGTTTCTATTTTCCAGTGATGACAGGAGAGTCTGGGAGAACCTTTGAACATAGGCCTTGGTGTAGTTATAAATTAATGTAAGTGTCTAGAAGTGGACTGGTGACTCATGGCTCACTGTGGCTTATTGCACGGTTAAACTGACAAGTTATTTTCCAAGTTGGTTGGATCATCTGTGTTGTCAAAGAGGTTCACAGGCTTCCTGCTTCCTCCGTATTCTCACATTTGGGTGGCCAATCTTACAGATTTCATTTCCATTATTCTAGCAGATATATTATCATGTTAAAGATATGATTCGTGGTGGTAAGCTGCTTTGGCATGTTTACTTGCCATCCATGTATTTAAAGTAGTTTAAATCTTTTAAAAAACTTTTTATTACTTAATTTTATATATGCATGTCTGTGTGTGGGTTTGTGCACATGAATGCAGGCGCCACAAAGGTTAGGGGAGTTGGATGCCCTGCAACTAGAGATACAGATAGTTGTGGAAATCAAACTCAGATCCTCTGGAAGAGCAGTTCATGTTTTTGCCACTGGACCATATCTCTGGCCCCTGTTTAAACCCTTTGATTAGTTTTTTTTTTATTGCTTTGCTTGTTAGCTGAGTGTTGAGCTTTGAGGGCATATATTCTAGATTTTCAGACATACATTTTGCAATTTTTTTTCCCTCGACGTATCTTGTCTCTCATGAGTTTAAGGATGTCTTCTAGGGCCACGAGGTAATACTTGATGGGCAAACCAAATGACCTTAGCTAGAACTTGTGTAAAGATGGAGGAGGAGGACCAGCTCCAGAAAACTGCCCCCGGCCTCCATGTGTGTGCAGTGACACAGACACTGTGGGCACAACCATACAAACTAATAATAAATTTTCTAAAGAGTTAATGAATTTTATATTTGTCTTAATTTTTAATGGATATATTTTTAATGTTAATAAAATTAAAATTAATCAATAAATTATTTTAGAGATTTTGCTTTGGTGGCATCTAAGAGATATTTGCCTTAAGAACACTGATTTTTCTTTCTAACTTACAACCTGTAAGAATGGCCAAGATCAAAAACACTGATGACAACTTCTGCTGGAGAGGATGTGGAGTAAAGGGAACACTCTCGCATTGCTGATGGGAGTGCAAGCTAGTTTGAATATTAGTATGGAGATTTCTCAGAAAATTAGGAAACAACCTTCCTCAAGACCCAGTAATACCACTCTTGGGTATATACCCAAAGGATGTTCAACTGTGCCACAAGGACATGTGCTCAACTATGTTCATAGCAGCTTTGTTTATCATAACCAGAACCTGGAAACAAACTAAATGTCCCTTGACCGAAGAATGGATAAGGGAAATGTGGTACATTTACACAACAGAGTACTACACAGCATAAAAAAAATAACGACATCTTGAAATTTGCAAGTAAATAGATGGATCTAGAAAACATCATATTGAGTGAGGTAACCCAGACCCAGAAAGACAATTATCACATGTACTCACTCATAAGTGGCTTTTAGACATAAAGCAATAAAAACAAGCCTACAAATCACAGTCCCAGAGAACCTAGAAAACAATGAGGACCCTAAGAGAGACATACATGGATCTAATAATCTACATGGGAAGTAGAAAAAGACAAGATCACCTGAGTAAATTGGGAGCATGGAGATCATGGAAGGTGGTTGAAGGGGAGAGGATAGGCATAGCTCAATAAAATCAATAAAAAAAAAGAACACTGGTTTTTGCCTATGTTGTCTTCTAAAGGTTTTACAGAAATGTGACTTCCAAGGTTCTGAGATTTTATAATTAAATGATTAGTTCTAAGCTGCCTGTACTTTCTTTACTTGGGAAACAGAGGCAAAAAGATAGCCTAGGTTACACAGTGAGTTCCAGGCCAGCCCAGGCTACACAGTGAGTTCCAGGCCAGCCCAGGCCACACAGTGAGTTCCAGGCCAGCCTAGGCTACACAGTGAGTTCCAGGCCAGCCCAGGCTACTCAGAGAGTTCCAGGCCAGTCCAGGCTGTGCAACAAGTTCCAGGCCAGCCTAGGCCACACAGTGAGTTCCAGGCCAGCCCAGGCCACACAGTGAGTTCCAGGCCAGCCAAGGTGCACAGCGAGACCATCTCAAAAGAAGTTATTATTTCTAGCACCCCCTTTCAGCATTCATATGCAGATGATCACGGCATCCATGAAAACACTTCTCCCTCCTCTTTGTCTTTTCCATGTTAGCCCATTCTTAATTCCTTGGATATTTCTCTACCTGATTTATTTTCTCCCTGAAATTGTATTCATCAGAGTTTCTGGATCTTTTTCTTTGACTATGTGCTTGATTAAAATGAAGGAATGTTTTAAATTACTCCAGATTAACAGCCTTGAGATTTAAAAAAAAAAAAGACTTTCACAGGTTCTCTTGCAACAACACAGTTACATTTGCATTAAATTTCACCTAAAATAGTGGTTCTCATCAACTGTGGGTCGTGACCCCAGTGGAGTCGAGACACAGACATTTACATTATGATTCATAACAGTAGCAAAATTACAGTTATGAAGTACCAACAAAAATTGTTTTATGGTTGGGGTCAGCACAACATAAGGAACTGTATTCAAGAGTGGCAGCTTTAGGAAGGCTGAGAACCACTGACCTAAAACATCTGTTAGCCAGACTGACCCTTGAGAGGAAAGGAGAGCTGGCTCTCAGCCTCAGCTAGAGGAAGGTGTTGCCATCCCCATGGACTGTGCCGGCTTTGATGGAGTGCACTAACTATATACCAGCCCTGAACTTCAGTGTGTTTATGGTGTGCATCGGAAAAAGGAGGAGCTGGTTGCCTCTGCAGGAGGTCTCGTAGTGGAGCAGTCTTAGCCTGTAATTGTAATGGCGTAAACGAATGCAGACAGATTGTAAAATTACATACAGCTTTAATGGAGAAATAGACTTACAGAACCACCGTTCCAGCTGAGACCAGGAAAACAGAAGAAGTGGCTGGGAGAATGCTCGCCAAATTTATAGGCAAACATTAGCCCGCGGCGAACACGCCCCCTAATGGGCGGGACTTATCCCTACATCTCCCCTTTTTGTCTAAATAAGACAGAAATAAACCAAATACAACTATATACAATATTAACAAATAATAAATATAACAAACAAAACTTTTCAGAATCAAAGGTTTTGCTAAACATTCTATCTCAAGGAGTCTAAATAATGTAGAGAGTAACTACAATTATATAATCTTCAACTCTGTCAAAGATCTGAGAAGGGAATAAATATTACTTAACAAACGAGATATATCCAAAATGTGCAACAATTGACAGAGACAACTGACTACCTGGGCAATCACCCAAAGTCTCGTTTGCAATGTTGAGTCTACCAACTTTGGCTAAGGCCTAACATAACTGACATACCAGGCGACCAGGAGCTGGGGCGGCAGGAGCTGGGCTGTGGGAAGAGGCCCGCAGCTCCCACTACATGTAATCATACTGGAGAAGGAAGCTGCAGTTGTCAGTTTTTGCCCAAACTGGTCAGTCCTTGGTAATCACTTGCACACACTGCCAACATTCACACTCAGACCAGAGGAAGGTTTTCCCATCTGAACCTCACCCAAAGGAAGGCTTTGCCACGTCCGTGGGTCTGAGAACTTGGTCCTTAACATGGTTCTGTCCATATCAACAGTACACATTCTCTCAGGGCCTCCTCAGCTACCCACACTTGTTCCTACAGGGACTGGCTTCAGGGTACCAGAAAAGCAACTTGATACCAGTATCATGACACTGGGCAAGTCAATGAGGTCATTGCTACATGGCAAGGACAGGATAGACACTTCTCACGGTCATGAAGAATCCATACCTGGAGGAGGCACGCTGAGGCAGCTGGGTTGTTTCTCACAGTAACAATAAACAGTAATAGGTAGCTACTTGCCTAAGGGCTCAATCTAAACTCTTCTTTTTCAGTGACTATAAATATTACATTGAAATCAACTGTACATGTAATTATACCCTGTCTAATGGTAAGCTCTCAAATATAAACCAGCTAGTTGGGTGGCACATGCCTGAAATCTCAGCACACGGTAGAGGCAAGACGATTGTCAAATCAAGGTCATTTTGGGCTACCTATGAGACCTCCTATCAAAAACAAAGAGTGTCAGGAGCCGTATCCTCCTAAAATTATTATAGGAACCATCGCCCTGGGGAGTTTGCAGAGAACCCCACACCCCCAATTATATTAAGAACCGTTCTATTGACAAAGCTTACCCCACACCCAATTAGCTGTTAATAGAGAGCTATCTGTTAGGGGAACCCACCCCACATTCCAAACTATCTAGAGAACTAGGTGTGTTAACTCGTGACTTCCTGGCCTATATGACCTGATCGAATGTAACCTCCTGGCCTATGTGACCAACGTGAACCACGTGACCAACGTGAACCACGCGGCAAGAGTCCAGGCCCCTGTGCCCCCCCCCCCCAATTCCTTATCCTATATAAGCTGTAACCCTGTCTCTAATAAATGGAGGCTCTGACAAACCTAGCATGGCCTCCTTCCTCTCTCTCGCCCATTATCTTCCAGATAGTGCCTCTCCGTGACCCTGGAATAACTGATCAGCCAGGCGGGTTACACCCCTAGACTGAGTAACCCTGCCAAGGCGGCTACAAAAGAGTTTGTTTTGTTTAACTATTGGACAGCTTCCCTCAGAAAGTGGGCTGATGGAGAATCCAGGTGAGTGGATCCAGGGATTGATGTGTATTCTTTGCTGGTATCATTTCATGGCAGAGGTTTTCTTGGCAAAGATCTCTCAGGGCAATCTGTTGAGAGGAAACACCTCTATATGAAGGGCTCCCACTCTGCTATTTTTAGTATTTGTTATCAAATTAACTTTTATAACTGTAAAAGTTGTTTTTCCTATTGCTGTGTCAAACAGCACAGCAAAAAGTAACCTGGAGAAAAAGGGTTTATTTGACTTAAGGATTATAGTCCATCCTTGAGGCAAAGAGGACTCTGGGGGCAGGAACTGAGGCAGTTTGCTGCTTCCTGGCTTGCTCAGTTTGTTTTCTTTTTTGTTTTGCTTTGTTTGTTTTGTTTTTCGCAACAGGGTTTCTCTGTAGCTTTGGAGCCTATCCTGGAACTAGCTCTTGTAGACCAGGCTGGCCTTGAACTCACAGAGATCCGCCTGCCTCTGCCTCCCGAGTGCTGGGATGAAAGGCATGCTAACCTGATGGAGGCAATTCCTCAATCGAGGTTTCCTCTTCTCAAGTAAGTTTGTGTCAAGGTGACAAAACCAACCAGCACAATAACTCAGAGGGACATATAGCTTGGCGGTAGAGCACATGCTTAACACACAATGACTCTGTCATTCCAGACCCAGCACCACACACACACACACACACACACACACACACACACACGCATGTACACATGCATGCACACATATATGCCCGTCCCAGAAGTGAGAAATATTAAATATGCTAGTATTCTGGGCTATATGCTAAATACAGACTTAAAACTGTTCTCTTGCCCTTGTCAAATCTGTGCTGCCAGACACAAGATCATAAAATTTAAACAATCTAAGTAGAACTCAGATCTCTGTCTGCTTTCCTTGTCTCCCCAGAAGGAAAATCACATTGGTATTATTTTATTTTATCGCATGTTTTGAGACATGGCCTCACCATGCAGCCAAGCTGGCAGCAGCACTCCTGTCTGTGCCTCCCAGGGCTAAACTACATCTGTGCACTGTCAGCAACAGCAGAGATTTTTGACTTCTCTTTGCTGTCTATCATTTTTAGGTTGCTACAAACCCCATTATTACATCACTGACTCTTTGCAACTGACTGTGTCTTAGATAAACAGAGAATTACGATAATAGAAAACAAGACAACTCCTCCACAAAAAAGAAAAAAATAGGCATATGGACTGTCAGGTTGGATCATCAAGTAAAGGTGCTTTCCACCAAGCCTGATGACCTGAGTTTGATGCCCAGAAGCCACAGGGTAGAAGCAGAGAAGTTCTCGCAAGTGGTCCTCTGGCTCCACGTGGGCTCTATGGCACAAACATCTGCACACAATAATTAAATAAAAATGTAATGATTTTGAATGACTTAAAAAAATAGACACGGATGCTGAGAACAAAGCTCAGGGTCCTGGGGCCTCATTGTTTAACCACAGTTCCGGCACAGTGCAGACGTTTAGGGCTGGTGTGAGTCCACTCCCTTTCCTGGCCACTCAGCCTGGTGAGAGATAGAGACTGATAACGAGGGATGGGACTACAGGGAGTGTGTATCACTTCTACTAGTCCCCCACTAACCACAATTCAGTCACTTACCCAACCTAACAGCCAGAAAGGGCACAGATAATGGTCTGTCCAGGCTTCTAGGAAGCGACAATGGCACGGGAGTCTGGCTGCCACAGAACTCAAGTAAAGTTCAGAATTTGGGAGCACAACACTTCAAAAGGCTAATGTGGAGTATGGAGTTGAAAACTAGAGGTTTGCTCCAAGTCCTGTGAACTGGATACATTGCTTACTGTGGGTTTTATTTTTCTCTTTGGGAGCCAAGCCACCCAGCTGCCAAATAAATACATGGAGACTTGTTCTTACTTATGAATGTCTGGCCTTAGCTTGGCTTGTTTCCAGTCATATTTTCTAACTTAAATTATCCTGTTTCTCTTTAACTACAATTACCTCTCTTTATTCTGTAGAAGAAAGTTTCTGTCCTGCCCAGTCCCACAGCCATTCAGTCCCAAAGAAACACACAGAGGCTTATATTAATTATATATAAACTATTTGACCTATTAGACAAGGCTTGTTGGTAACTATCTTACAATTTAAATTAACCCATAATTCTTGCCTGTGTTTAGTCACGTGGCTTGGTACCTTTTCTCATCTTGCTTCCTCTGAGCCTGGCTGGTGACTGACTCCTTCTGTGCCTTTCATCTTCCCAGAATTCTCCTTGCCTGGTGTTGTGGCTCACAGCATGGAGGTACAGTTCATCATGGCAGACTACAGCGCGTTCACCACCAGAAAGCAGAGACAGAAGAATAATGGAACTCAACTCACTTTCCTCTTTTTCTTTTCTTTTTTTTATTTAATTTATTTATTAAAAATATGGAATGCTTCATGAATTTGCATGTCATCCTTGTGCAGGGGCCATGCTAATCTTCTCTGTATCGTTCCAATTTTAGTATATGTGCTGCCGAAGCGAGCACTCTCTTTCCTCTTTTTATCCAGCCTAGGAACCCAGCACAGTGGTATCTGGAATGAGTCACTCTACCTCAGATACCCTAATCTAGCATGCTGCCCCAACTCACACTTAGAATCTCTTAGTGCTGTGGGACAATGGTCTGTACCCTGTCAATTGTGTTTTAATAAATTGCCGATTGGCCAGTTGTCAGGCAGGGAGTATAGGCGGGGAAACGAGAACAGGAGAATTCTGGGAAGAGAAAAGATTCAGTCTGCAGTTGTCATCCAGACACAGAGGAAGCAAGATGTGACTGCCTCGCTAAAAAAGGTACCAAGCCACGTGGCTAACACAGACAAGAAAAATGGGTTAATATAAGTTATAAGAGCTAACAAGAAGCCTGAGCTAATGGGCTAATCAGTTTATATCTTATGTAGACTCTCTGTGTGATTTTCTCTGGGACTAAATGGCTGGGGAACCAGGCAGACAGAAACCCCAACAAGCAGGCCCTGCATGTTACAATACTCCATTGTGTAAATGTATTACATTTTCTTTATTATTTGTCAGCTGAAGGTCATCTAGGTTGCTTCCAGATTCTAACTATTATAAATAATGATGCTGTGAACATAGTTGAGCAAGTATCTTTGTGGTATGAATGAGCATCCTTTGAGTGTATGCCAAAGAGTGGTATTGCTAGGTCTTAAGGTAGATCTATTCCTAATTTTCTGAGAAACCACCATACTGATTTACAAAGTTTGCACTCCCACCAGCAATGGACTCCCAGCAAGAATGGATAGGTAGCCTGAACTCGCTGGTCATCTCCTACAATCAGATGGGTGACTACCCTAATTGTCATCAGAGAGCCTTCGTGCAGTAACTGACAGAAACAGATGCAGAGATCCACAGCCAAGCACTGAGCCAAGCTCCAGGAATCCTGTTGAAGAGAGGGAGGAAGGATTGTGTGAGCCAGGGGGATCAAGGTCATCATGAGGGAACGCAGAGAGCTAAGGAGCCCCCGTGGGACTGACCTAGGTCCTCTACATATGAGACAGTTGTATAACTTGGTCTACTTGTGGGACTCCTAGCAGTGGGAGCAGGGCTTGTCCCTGATGCTTTGGCAGGCTTTTGGGAACCTAGTCCTCATACTGGGTTGCCTACAAAGCCTTAATACAAGGGGAGGAGTTTAGTTCTACCCCAAGTTGTTAGGTCATGCTTTGTTGACACCCACAGGAGGCCTGCCCCTTTCTGAACAGAAACAAAGGAGGAGTGGATGGGGGAAAGGGGGGAAGAGGGGAAAGGAGGGTAGGAGGAGAGGAGGGAGGAGAATCTGCGGCTGGGATGTAAAATAAAAGAATAAATTTAATTAATTTTAAGTGGGGGGGATGCCTCCATAAGATCGGGCTGTAGGAAAGCTTGTAGGGTATTTTCTTAATTAGGGATTGGTGGGAGAGGGCCCAGACCATTGTGGGCCTGAGCTAGTGGTTCTGGGTTCTACAAGTAGGCTGGTCAAGCCATTTGGAGCAAGCCAGTAAACAACGTTCTTCCATGGACTCTGTATCAGCTGCTGCCTCCAGGTTCCTGCCCTGCTTAGGTTTCCTTTGACATGGAAGATTAGCCTTATAAACCCTTTCCTCCCCAACTTGCTTTTTGGTCATGGTATTTCACTGTAGCAATAGAAACCCTAAGACACACCCTATAGGAATCCTCAGTACTAAGGACAAGCCGAATAGCTGAGCCTCGCTGTGTCCTGCTCTTTCTCTAGGTCCTAGACTGCTGGACACCATATCTGATCACCCTTTGAAGAAGGCAAGCAGATGGGAGAAAAAGAGGGGCTCAGCTCTGCTTCTCACCCTTGAGGGGCCCCACCCACTCTCAGGCAATTAACTGCCTGTGAGTTGTGAACATGTGGACTGAGAGCCAAGAATCTCTAAGTAATTAAAACAGCTCTCCAGTGGGAGAGACAAAAGCCAAAATAAACAAGTAGAAAATGATTTCAAGTGCCACAAACTTGTGGTCCCAACACTGGGGAGTCAGGACTCCTTGGCAGGAAGATACCCACAAATCCAGGATCTCATAGCAAACTCCAGGTCAGCCAGAGAACAGAGTGAGACCCATTCTCATAAAGAACACGAGGAAACACACAAGAACACATGGGAATGAAACCATGCCAAAGGGACGATGCCAACGGTCACAGAAACTTCAGGGGGGAACTGCTATAAATAACGTTTTCAGAGTGATCACCCCAAAATGCCATGTCCCAGATGTACTAGTACATGGGGGATAGAAACAGAAGAAGAATTTAATGTCATAATAGTAAGAGGGAAGCCAGCCCGGACTACAAGAGATACAAGTCAAAACGGCAATCAAAATGGCGCCGGCCTTCCAATAGCAGATAAATGTTTTGCAATTTTTTTGAGGGAAATGATTGCCAATTTATGATTCTGTCCTTAATAATTACAATAATTTCGTTTAAACATCAGAGGAATCTCAGCTAATTCTCAAATGGTCCAAGTAAAAATGCATGTGCATGTATTAGACAAAAGATGTGTTTCCTGTCTGCTTGTTGGCTCGGGTGAAGTGTAAACAAAAGATGTGATTGGGAAATTAGAACAGAATATAACAATTAGTTCCTTTTGGAAAAAGTAAGGGGAGATAGAATGGATTTGTTTTGTTTGCTTGCTTGCTTTTTCGAGACAGGGACTGAGTGTCCCTGGCTGTTCTGGAACTTACTCCAGACCAAGCTGCCCTCGACCTCAGAGATCTGCCTGCCTCTTCCTCCCAAGTGCTAGGATTAAAGACGTGTGCCACCAGGCTCAGCCTGGGAGTTAATTATTAACTCTAGGGGAAGTGAATAATTACACTAGAAAGGAAATAAACATTTTGTGGTTCAACCATGAACAAGATTTATATGATTATAAAAATGAGTAATATAATATTGGGAACGAAGGGAGGGAAGTGGTTCAAGAACAGAACACGTGGAAGAGTTCATCCTACAGTAAGAAATTCATACGTAATTTAGCTAGATGTGGAAGAGTTCATTCTACAGTAAGAAATTCACACGTAATTTAGCTGGGCGGTGGTGGCGCACGACTTTAATCCCAGCACTTGGGAGGCAGAGGCAGGCGGATCTCTGTGAGTTCAGGACCACCCTGGTCTACAAGAGCTAGTTCTCAAGCTACAGAGAAACCCGGTCTTAAGAAACAAAACAAAACAAAACAAAAAATTAATACGCAATTTTTAAAAGAGACAAATCAAGAAAAGCAATAGAAAATTATTCTTTGAAAATATAGAGGTAGACATACAAAAGAACTGCTAAACACAGGAAAGGGAAAGAGAGCTCAGTGAGTGAAGTGCCTGCTGTCCGAAAAAGAGGACTCGAGTTTGAGCCCCGGCACCCAAGTCAAGACACTCATGGAACCCCAGTTATTCTGGAGACAGGTCTGGGCTTGTTACCCAAGTCTAGCCCAGTCGGTGAGCTCCTCCTACCCAGACTCTGCCTCAACAGAGAAGGAGGTGATTGAGAAACATGTCAGCTTCAACCTCTGACCTCCACATGCGCACAAAGAAGGAAGCAAGGGAGGAAGAGAGGAAAGAAGGCAGGCCGGCTGTCTAACTGGCTAGATTGAAGGGAGTCATCTCTGTGAAATGGGATGGCGTCAGTTAGGATGAGCGGGGATGTGTTTTTCCTAATAGGATTTGTCTTGGGAAACTCTGCTTTAGATTTATCAGCTTCGTGCAATTTTATTAGCATTCCCTTCACTTTCAAAATTGTCCCAGTTTGAATGAAACGTTGACTTGCTCCCTGCCTTTGTCAACTGGGTGTGTATGATGCCTCCTTGAAAGGAAAAACAGAGTCTAAGTAGAACCGCCCCGTTTCATCGAGCTCAGCCAAATATTTTTATTTTTCTCTTCCTCTCCTTTCTCCCACACCCTCCCCCACCCCTCTCGTTATGAGACAGAGTCTCACTCTGTGGCCCAGACGGCCTCTAACC
Organism: Microtus oregoni; assembly: GCF_018167655.1. Classification (NCBI taxonomy): domain Eukaryota; kingdom Metazoa; phylum Chordata; class Mammalia; order Rodentia; family Cricetidae; genus Microtus; species Microtus oregoni. The sequence continues at coordinate 12,822,772 of NW_024543061.1, forward strand.
CAGAGTCCTCTGACCTCAGCTTCCCCAGTGCTGGGGCCACAGATGTGGGTCAGCACACTTGGCTACCTTTGACATTTTCCCCTAAATTAGTTCAGTTAACATAAGCCATGTGTCAGAAATATGAATGATGTCTCCCTTTGAACACTGTTTCTTTTACTGTCTCATCTTTTTGTTATGTTTTGTATTTTTCAAAACAGGGTTTCTCTGTGTAACTCTGGCTGTCCTAGAACTCACTCTGTAGACCAGGTCTCTGGCCTTGAATTCAGAGATCCACCTGCCTCTGAGATCTCTGAATTCTAAGATTAAAGGTGTGCGTCACCACTGCCAGCACATTCCTTTAACCTTGTCAACAACTTTAGGGGTGAACAACTTTTACCAGCGGTGGGAATGAGGTCAAGGGCGGCCTTCTGACTGACAAGGGTGAACAACTTTTACCAGCGGTGGGAATGAGGTCAGGGGCGGCCTTCTGACTGACAAGGTGGTAAGGACAATAGACATTAACCCTCACTGCACAGATTCTGGTTATGCTTCCCATGCTCTGTGGCAGTATGAAATCATGAAGCATTTGAGCTAGCCCCCAAATGAGCAGAATTTAAGATGTAAAACCAAGGACCCAGATTAATATCCTAGCTACTAGAAAAATAGACCATGCAAAGCAATGGATCACTCAAACATCATTTCATAAGCCTACCCTTTGAAGGAAGTTCTCATCAGTTTGTTGTATGGACTGGATTTGCACCCAAACTTCATGTGTTGAAAAGTGAAATCCAAACACCACCACGTTGAAAGGTGAACTTTTCACTGTTCTTTTGTTTTAGTGATATAGCCTGATTATGTAACCCAGGCTGGTCTGGGAATCACTATGTAGCCCAGGCTGGCCTAGTGCTGGGATCCTAACCACGTGTTGCTATGAAGTGAAAACTTTTAATAGTGTTTGCTGTGTAAAGGAGTTCACCCATCCCAAACTCCCATCTTTATCAGGGGGTGCTACAGCAGGAAGCCTTTCTCCAAGTTCTGGATTTTCCAGCCTTCAGTGTTGTGATCCAAACAAACTTCTGCTCATCATAAATTGCTTAGTCTGTGGCACTCTGCTCTACCAGCGTCAAGGGGCTGAGCCACATGCCCAGCTAGGTTTAAGGGAAACTAGCCCCGCTTTGGGTGAGGACAGCCCTCCTACCACATTCCCCAACGCTTGGAGTTCAAAGAATAAATTTTTCCCACGAAATCTCCAAATAGAGACATTCTGGTAGCTGATCTCCAAAATCACACTTTAAGATTAGAAAAGTGGGTGGTGGCGCTCGCCTTTAAATCTCAGCTCTTGGCAAGCAGAGGCCGGTGGATCTCTGAGTTCGAGGCCAGCCTGGTCTACAGAGTGAGTTTCAGGACAGCAGGGCTATTCCAAAACAAATGAATCTCTTTCTTTCTTTCTTCCTTCCTTCCTTCCTTTCTTTCTTTCTTTCTTTCTTCTTTGTTTTTCAAAACAGGGTTTCTCTATAGCTATGGAGTCTGTCCTAGAACTCCCTCTGTAGCTCAGGCTGGCCTCGAACTCACAGAGATCCACCTGCCTCTGCCTCCTGAGTGCTGGGATTAAAGGCGTGCACCGCCACCACCACCTGGTAACAAATAATATTTTAAAAAGGAAGTTATACATGATTTACTTTAAAAAAAAAAGTTAAGCCAGAGCTCCAGCTTCAAAATGACCACAGAGACCACTGGATGTGTAGACTTTGCATCAAGTTAATTTTGCTGCATGATTTTTTTTTTATTTACAAGTCCTTTATACGAAAGTTTTAAAACATTAAGGAAAAAAGGTAAAGGACAAAAGGAAAAAAAATCTGAATCCCAGTATCACATAAACAATAAATTGACATTTTAGGTAATGCTGTGTGTGTGTGTGTGTGTGTGTGTGTGTGTGTGTGTGTGTGCATGTGGAGGCCAGAGGCCAATTTAGGGTGTTCCTGCCTATCTCTCTTTATCTTATTATTTATTAATGTTGTTTTTTTAACATGGTTGCATTATATAGTTCTGGCTAGCCTGAAACTTGCTATGGTGACCAGACTGGCTGCAGACTTACAGAGATTCACCTGCTTCTGTCTCCCAAGTTCTGGAATTACAAGTGTGTGCCACCATGTCTGTCTCTACTATGTCATGTCTAGTTTTTGAGACAGGGTATCTCACTGACCTGTAGCTCACTGATTGGATAGACTGGCTTGTCGTAGGTCTGGAGCTCCCCTGTGTCCACCCCTCAGCACTAGACTTGGAGGCACATACTTCTGCATGGACTCTGGGGATTCAAACTCAGGTTCTCAGGCCTGTTCAGCAAGCACATTACCTTCTGAGCCACTCCCAAGTCCCTTTCTAACACAAATCTAAAACTAGGAGCGTCATGTAAACTTCTGAGTTAGCTGTTTTGTTCGTTCATTTGTTTGTTTTTTGTTAATACTACTTTGGATAGGAGTCCATGTCTGTAACCACCTGACCACCTTTTCCTTCCATTAGCTGTGTGATGTAACTCATTTTCTTTCTATTAACTCTGCACTTAAAGAAAATGTTATACATATCTGTAGTTGTTTGTTTTTTGTTTTGTTCTGTTTTTTGTTTTTTTACTCTTTGGGGACCCAACACCCAACTCCCAAATAAGTACACAGAGGCTTATTCTTTCTCATGAATGCCCAGCCTTAGCTTGACTTATTTCTAGCTAGCTTTTTCTTAGCTTAACTTATCCCATCTACCTTTTACCTCTGGGATTTTACCTTTCTTTCTTCTATATACCTTTTAACTTCTTACTCTGTAGTTGGCTGTGTGGCTGGGTAGCTGGTCCCTGACATCTTCTCTCCTCCTTTCCTTGCTCCTCGATCTCCTCTTCCCAGATTTCTCCTCCTATTTATTCTCTCTGCCTGCCAGCCCACCTATCCTTTCTCCTGCCTTTCTATTGGTCATTTGTGTCTCTATCAGACCAATCAGGTATTTTAGACAAGCAAAGTAACACAGTTTTACAGAGTTAAACAAATGCAACATAAAAGAATACAATACATTCTATCATTAAGTAAATCCTCCACAGCACACATGACTGTAAGGCATCTTAAACTATACTCCACAGCACACATCTTTGTATCTGTACCCAATGATTTCCTCAAGATAATTTCCCTGAAGAAAGATTCCTGTACCAAAGAGCACGTTTGTGGAATCTTCTAACTCACATTGTAGATTATCCTTCTCAAAGGTTGTTACCTCTACCAATTGAGGGCATGTGTCCATAGGCCCTCATCCAGCCAACATGTGTCTACTTTCATTGGTATGTCTGTCTTTCCTAAGGGCTAAACCACTGAGGAAACAAGGCAAAGGGCTGGGGATTGAGGCAATAAGGACAAACAAATGAAGTCTTTTTATTTATTTATTTTTTATTGAAAAAAAATTTCTGCCTCCTCCCAGCCTCCCATTTCCCCCTCCCCCCACTCCTCCCTCTCCCTCCCTCTCCAGTCCGAAGAGCAGTCAGGGTTCCCTGCCCTGTGGAAAGTCCAAGGTCCGCCCTCCTCCATCCAGGTCTAGGAAGGTGAACATCCAAACAGGCTAGGCTCCCACAAAGCCAGAACATGAAGTAGAATCAAAACCCAGTGCCATTGTCCTTGGCTTCTCATCAGCCCTCATTGTTTGCCATGTTCAGAGAGTCCGGTTTTATCCTATGCTTTTTCAGTCACAGTCCAGCTGGCCTTGGTGAGCTCCCAATAGATCAGCACCACTGTCTCAGTGGGTGGGTGCACCCCTCACAGTCCTGACTTCCTTGCTCATGTTCTCCCTCCTTCTGCTCCTCATTGGGACATTGGGAGCTCAGTCCAGTGCTCCAGTGTGGGTCTCTGTCTCTATCTCCATCCATCGCCAGATGAAGGTTCTATGGTGATATGCAAGATATTCGTCAGTATTGCTATAGGATAGGGTCATTTCAGGTTCCCTATCCTCAGCTGCCCAAGGAACTAACTGGGGACATCGCCTTGGGCTCCTGGGAGCCACTCTAGGTTCAAGTCTCTTGCCAACCGTAAGGTGGCTCCCTTAACTAAGATATGTGCTTCCCTGCTCCCCTATCCAGCCTTCCTTTAACCCAATCATCCCGTTTCCCCAAGTTCCCCCCATCCTCCCCTTCTCACTTTTCTCTCCTCATCTCCCCTTACCCCCATCCCACCCCACCCCCAAGATCCCAATTTTTTGCCTGGCAATCTTGTCTACTTCCCATATCCAGGAGGATAACTATATGTTTTTCTTTGGGTTCACTTTCTTATTTAGCTTCTTTAGGATCACAAATTATAGACTCAATGACCTTTATTTATGGCTAGAAACCAATTATGAGTGAGTACATCCCATGTTCATCTTTTTGGGTCTGGGTTACCTCACTCAGGATAGTGTTTTCTATTTCCATCCATTTGCACGCAAAATTTGAGAAGTCATTGTTTTTTACCGCAGCGTAGTACTCTAATGTGTATATATTCCACACTTTCTTCATCCATTCTTCCATTGAAGGACATCTAGGTTGCTTCCAGGTTCTGGCTATTACAAACAATACTGCTATGAACATAGTTGAACAAATGCTTTTGTAATATGATAGGGCATCTCTTGGGTATATTCCCAAGAGTGGTATTGCTGGATCCTGGGGTAGGTTGATCCCGAATTTCCTGAGAAACCGCCACACTGATTTCCAAAGTGGTTGCACAAATTTGCATTCCCACCAGCAATGGATGAGGGTACCCCTTACTCCACATCCTCTCCAGCAAAGGCTATCATTGGTGTTTTTTATTTTAGCCATTCTGACAGGTGTAAGATGATATCTCAAAGTTGTTTTGATTTGCATTTCCCTGATCGCTAAGGAGGTTGAGCATGACCTTAAGTGTCTTTTGGCCATTTGAACTTCTTCTGTTGAGAATTCTCTGTTCAGTTCAGTGCCCCATTTTTTAATTGGGTTAATTAGCATTTTAAAGTCTAGTTTTTTGAGTTCTTTATATATTTGGGAGATCAGACCTTTGTCTGTTGCGGGATTGGTGAAGATCTTCTCCCAGGCAGTAGGTCGCCTTTTTGTCTTAGTGACAGTGTCCTTTGTTTTACAGAAGCTTCTCAGTTTTAGTAGGTCCCATTTATTCAATGTTGCCCTTAATGTCTATGTTGCTGGGGTTAACAAATGAAGTCTTTAATTCATTTAAAAGTCTTAATGTCTTTTTCTAGCCCCTCCCACATGATTTATTTTGTCATTTTCAAACTCTGTCCTCGGTTCATCTTCCCAACTTTCCTTACATCTTTTCTATTATTGAGTCTGTTATTATTAAAATGCATTTCTTTGAGGCAAGGGATATCATTTATATGTTTAGATTTGAATAGCAATGCCACCACATAACAGTGCTACCATGAAATCAAGGAAGCACAAATTACAGACTCAAGCCTGTCAGAGTGAACTGTTTGATACAATCTCCTACAGGGTCTGCTGCCCTGGAAACAAAACCATGCTGAAGGTAGTTAAGACAGAAGGGTGAAGCTGTACTTTCCTATATCCCCCCCCCACACTCCCCACCCCACCCCCATCCCCTCCCACTCCTGGCCCTGTTCCCTCCTACCTCCTCCACTAGGTGGACACTGAAATTTCTGTTAGCCACGTTTTAAAGGTATACCATTCTTTGGCTACATTCTCATGGTCCATTCTTTGCTTTCCACGGCTCATTTACTCTTGGGTGGAGGGCCACATTCCCTGCCCCTAAAATTTCCACCCATAGTAGTTTAGAGTTGTTTATGTTTTTGCACGCTGGCTAACATCTCCCCTAGAATTTCTACTTGTTCTACTAATCAAGGGGCTCATAGAAGCCTTGTTCAGTTCATGAATCCAGCCATGCTCTACCTCAAGACTGACACAGAAATTTAAATAGAGTATGTCCCTGCCAGAGTTAAACAAACACGGAACCAGGTACCTTGTGCTTGTCTGTCAAACTTGTGTTATATAAGCTCCTCTGGCTGGCTAAAACACACAGACCTTTGCACCCGGACCTATCCACACCTAACAACGTTTGTCCTGAGACATTGGACATTGTAACAGCTAGTCACAACTGGGTCTTATACTAACATTCTTCTTGGGTAAACCTCCTCCAACACACATGTGTGAAAACCATATTCTAACATAAAGGTAGACAATGAACTGTTTTCTTTTTTCGGAGTTTCACCTTAATCACCTCAAGCCAGTTATGCTAATAATAAAATAATAATAATAATAGTCCCCAGTTAACCGGGACTGGCCTTAAAACACAGGCTCAGATTTTTACAGATCTTGATTTGGGGTGGGCGTGGTGGTGCACGTCTTCAATCCCAGCGCCCCAGCGATCTCTGTGAGTTCTGAGGCCAGCTTGGTCTACAGAGTGGTTTCCAGGCCAGCCAGGACCACCAAATGAGACCGTCTCAAAACAAAACAAAAACCACAAACAAAAACAAAGCTCCTTAGCTGCCTTTATTTTCACACACAGCCACAAACTTGCACAACGCCGCCGGGTCCAATGTCCAATCCCGGGACTGAAATCAGTGACTAAACATCTGCGGATACGAAGGGTGGGAACGCCAGAGCACAGGAACCCAGGTAGCCGCTGCCAGCCCTGGTGGCAGCCCCTCTCCCTCGGCACCCTGCAGCTAACCCCGCCCCTCCCGAGGCCCCGCCCCGATGCCGACGTCAGTTGTTATGTCTTGACTCGGGCCCGGGCTGCAGCGGGTCCAGTGCTCCGGGGGCGGCGGCTGCGGCCTGTGGAGGCGGCCGGAGGGCGGCCGCGGTTGGCGCGGCGTATCCGCTCGAGGAGAGCGCTGCGCAGCGACGCAGCTGACAGGAAGCCGCCCGGGAGAGCCGCGTCCGGGCCTAGCGTTATTTGCTTTTATTTATCTATTTATTTCCTTTTTTCCCCCCTTCACGACAGTCGCTTCGCGCTCTGGAGCCTCCTCTGCAGGAGCCACCGCGACGCCTCCTCGCGGGCCACGGGCCTAAGAGGCGCCGCCTGGGAACCCGGAGCCCCTGACGGGCTTGGGCGGCCGCCGGTGCCTGAAGCCTGGGCGTTCGGCGCGCCACTGCGGCGGCCGCTCCTCCCCGCTCTGGGCGCGCCGGGCCCCGGGCCTGGCCTAGCCGAGCGCCGCGCCCTCCCGACCGGGGCCACGCAGCCCGGCCCCAACCGCCCTCCGCCCGCCCGCTGTCTCTCGGAGCCGCCGCCGGCTCGGGCCCTGCCGCCGGGGTCACCCCTGGTAGGCTCTTGCCCGCTCCCAGCCGTCCGCTGCTCGATGGGTGGGGTACTTTTGAGCGTCCCCCCTGTTCCTTTTCTCAGCTCTTGACCGCAAGGACAGCGCCCGTGCCCTGCCGGTCCCCTCAGCCGCACGCACGCCGCCATCCACCTGCCTCCCCGCGGGGATGGCCCGCCGGTGACCGCCACCGCCGCGCGCCCCAGCTGCCCTCGTCCAGGCTGCGCTGCGTCGCCCCGCGCTCGACCCCCTCCCCTGTCCACGGCGTCCCGGCTCCCGGCGACGCCAAGAGGGCGAAGATGTGGCTGAAGCTGTTTTTCTTGCTCCTGTATTTCCTGGTTCTGTTCGTCCTGGCCAGGTTTTTTGAGGCCATTGTGTGGTATGAGACCGGCATCTTTGCTACCCAGCTGGTGGATCCAGTGGCATTGAGCTTCAAGAAGCTGAAGACCATTCTGGAGTGTCGAGGTTTGGGCTATTCCGGGTTGCCCGAGAAGAAAGATGTTCGGGAGCTGGTGGAGAAGTCAGGCAAGTGCTGGGCTCCCCGAGGTCGCCTCCACTGTCCTGGCTCTCCCCCCCCCCGCCCCCTCCGAATGAGGCGGCCCCCGGAATGGTCAAGCACACTGCTCCCGAGAGCTGTCCAGGTCTTCTTTGACCACGTTTTCTACGAATATGTAAATCCGGGTTTTGAAAAGGGGGCCTACTAGGTGTCTTGGTGTGTTTGTAAGGTTCTTTGGAAATGACAGTTTGAAAATGTAGGTTGTAAAAAAAGTGTTAAATTGATTTATTCCAGGATTCAAGAACGTCAGTTGAAATTGATTAAAATATAGGGAAAGGAAAAACTCCAAAATGTAACTGTATATAGCAGCATCTGCCTCCATAGTAAAAACAAGCTACCGGGAGGGTAAAACATCATTAAAATAATAACAAAGAGGCACGTGGACCTAAGATTTGCATGTAAATGATGTGTTGGCTAAGGTTTGCAAAGTGCAGATTTTCTCTTTATGCTTTAAATGAACTGAACATTTTGTGTGACTGCCGGCCTTCTTTGGAGTTCATATTTTCTTGCAGGATTGCAATTTTTATTTTTGAATTTTGAATGTATACCTTTCTTGTCATGTGTCACAGGCATCCCTGCGTCACGTAATGGGTTGAGGAAGAGAACTGATAAAAACGCTGAAAGAATATTTAATGCCTTAACAAATATATTTCCATTAGCCAACAAATTGGGGTTTAGGATTGGGTAGGGAAATACAGTTAATTTGATTCACTGCTGTACAAAGAAAAATGCCTCTTTGTTTAGGTAGTAATCCTGAGAGAGGCATGTAAGTTGAGAGAGGCATTCTGAATTGCTGTAGGAAGCGTTTGAAACTGCTGATTATCTTTTTCGTCGTTTCAGGAGTATCTCTCAGCTGGGCCTTTTACAAGATAATTTTCTTCCTTATTTAGTTCTGTCTAGACCTATAGTGTGATAGGCAAGAATGCAAACTACATCAGGCCAACACTTGTGGATTATAGCATGAGTTCCAGGACTCAGCTCACGGACGGGGTAGAGGGAAGGAATCCTTTCCAGAAGGGCCGCATTTTCCAGCTTGTGTATTTGTGTAGTCCTTGTTGGCTGCCTCTGTGCCGCCATTGGTTGTTGGGGGAGGGAAGTGGGTTGGCTAAAGTTATTACCTCATAGAGTTGTTTGAGCACACTTTTCCCCCTGTGAGCTTTATGTTAGGTATTTGCTGCCTTTTGAACTTGTAATTGTCATGTGGAATGTACAAGGAATCTACATATAGCCTGAAGAATAGACAGCTGAAGTATGATCCAGATCACATGTGTTACAGCATAACAACAAAAAGTCTTGGAATGGCGATTCGCCTGTAAACCCAAATGTTAGTTGTGGATGGCTTTGCTTCTGGAGTGGAATGGGGTTACTGAGTCACTACGTCATATTTACGGCAAAAGTTAAATAATGTGACGTGAGTGGTTTGGTTTTTATATTTTATGATACAGGATCCAAGTTTACACTGTAAACTTGTATATGAATGTGGGGTTTGTTCTGATAGGTAAATATTCTATCTCCCACTCACATAAAAAACCTTGTTGCTATTTTAGGCAGGCTGATGGCAAGTTCTGTCAATCTACTTCTAAATCTTTTGAGTCAGAACACATAAACCAGGCTGTTGAAAAATGCAGGCTTACATAAAATTACATGATTACTAGTTTGATTTTTTTCTGGATTGGTATAAATTGGTAATTTATTAACAGGCTATATGATGACTCCATTAGAGAGAGTATAAACTGTACTATAAGAGATAGGTTTTATGTCTTCACTCTTTGCTGATGAATGAATCTTGTATTCAGGTGCTATTCTTTTTTCCCATAGAATGAGCATATTATAATATGGCTATTTATGATATAAAATGAAATTAATCATTGAAGTTGGGAACATCGGATTTTTTTAAATCTTACCAAGTTTTTTGTTTTCTTCAGGTGACCTGATGGAGGGTGAACTCTATTCTGCTCTTAAGGAAGAAGAGGCATCTGAGTCAGTTTCTAGTACCAATTTCAGTGGTGAAATGCACTTCTATGAGCTTGTGGAAGACACAAAAGATGGCATCTGGCTTGTTCAGGTAGAAAGAGCAATAATACTTGAGCACCGTATTTCTACTAACTAGTATTTACCACTGACTGACACTTCTGTTGTGTCAGGCTTCCTAGGCAAAACTCAGTTCTCTTAGGGTTTTTCAAACCATAGTAATGAAAACCAGGGCAGGAGGTGCAGCTCATTTGGTAGCGCACTACTGTGTGTGATGATGCCTGACACCACTTAGACCAGGCGTGGTGGTGCACACCTGAAAAGCCAGCCAGCGTGCAGGAGGTGGAAGCAGGAGACCCAGAAGTTCAAGGTCTTCCTCAGCTGCTTAGTGAAATCAAGGCCACGTATTCAAGAATACGTGAGACCCTGTCTTTGAAAAACAGTAAAAATTCAAGAGCGGAATAGGAAAGAGTGGAGAAAGGGAATTGTTTTGAGAACCAGCAAAAAGAAATGTATATTAACACATGTGTTCCCTTTTTAAAAAAAATTTTAAATGATTTATTTATTTTTTTTTTTCCAGACAGGGTTTCTCTCTGTAGCTTTGGAACCTGTCCTGGAACTAGCTCTTGTAGACCAGGCTGGCCTCAAATCCACAGAGATCCGCCTGTCTCTGCCTCCCAAGTGCAGGGATTAAAGATATGCACCCTGCCACCTGGCTTTTTATTTTTATTTTATGTGCATTGGTGGTTTGCCTGCATGTCTTGTGAGGGTGTCAGATCCCCTGGAACTGGAACTACAGACAGTTGTGAGTTGCCATGTGGGTACTGGGAATTGAATCCAGGACCTTTGGAAGAGCCGCCACTGCCCTTAACTGCTGAACTATTTCTCCAGTTCCTTTTATTTAAAAGTGTGCACTATTTTTTATGATCTTTAACTCTAGTTTTGAGTTTATTAGTCCACAGCATTTTAATATGTAAGGGAAGAACACAAAGGCAAATAAATCTGTGCATTAGCAAAGTAACCCACTTTGAATGGCAGCTCTGCTAACCAGCCCCGAATCAACAGCTCAGCTAAGTAGACAACTTGACTGTACTGGGGAGCTGGGGAGCATGCATTATTTTGTTTATGATGATGAGATTGTTTTTATGATATCAAGACTGTGAGATTTGATTAGTATATTAGAAATTTCAAATTGTAAAGGGCTTTAAAAATTATCTTTTATGCTTTCCATGACATGGTTTAGGATAACTGGATGCACATTAATGTAACCATATAAATAGAATGTGATATTGAGCATGTAATGTTATCCTAAATGTTGCTTAGAAGAAAGCACCGTTATATTTTAAAATCTGCATTCACTTACAGTACACAACAAGTAGACTGGAGGCCTGAATGAGCATGAATGAAGAAGGTAGTGTGGATGGCTGAGACTCACAAGTCCTAGCCGGCTAACCCTTTCTGAAGCACTAAGATGGGACATGGTTTCTTCAAGTCCTGGGACTTGAACTAGACTCAGATCTCAGATCCTCTGATTTTTTTTCTCTTTTCAGACTGGATTTTATTTAGCCACCGACAGTTCATAGAGATCCCTCCCTTCTTCACTGCATTTGAGCTTTCACTTTGCTGTTGACAAATTCTGATTTAGGGTGCGAAAATGAAATTAGCTTCTTCATATTGCTTTCTGAGAACAAAGACTGCAAGGTTTGTTTTTAAAATAAGATTTGAATTCCGAAACCTTAATTGGAGGCCAGTGTTGTCATTGGCTTGCAGTATGATTGGAAATAGCTAGATTTTCTCTGTGTCTGGCCTCAAGTACATAGGCATTTAAAGAGGATGGAATGACGCTGCCATCCAGTGCACCGAAAAGGTGAGCTTTGGTAATTGTGGAGATTTCTCTGGAAGCCCCGGCTTTCCCTGTATAGCACATTCCTACTGCACTGACTTTTGCCTTCTCATAATCAGCAGAGGTGGAGCCTGAGAGGGTCCCCTTCACTGTGCAGTCAATTCTAGTTCACTTTTGTCTTACTTCATTAACTTAAGAAATACGATGAAAGAGTTGAGAACATAGCTCAGTGGTAGCACATGTGCTTAGCATGCAGGAAGCCCTGGATGTGATGTCCAATATTGAAAGAAAAAAAAAATCATCCATCTCTTTAAAGCTTTAAGAAAGTGTTATTCTATTTCTTCCCCCAGTACTTATTCCTAACAGGTCAAGGAAGATTTATCGGTTTTGATAATTTTAGATCTTTTAACAAGATAGAATTGAATAGCCAGTCCCATCACTATGTATTTATGGCCTAAATGCTTATCACTCACATGAATTGATTCTCTGCAAATGAATGGGGAAGAAGGCACTAGACACTTGTGGAACTCAGAAGAGTCATGACAGGGGCCTAGGAAATGCTTTGAAATCCAGGATCCGCCTGTAAATCAAGTGAATATCTGATTGACTAGTTAGCAATCTATTCTTCACTTTTAAGTTATCTTTTTTTAAAAAAAAGATTTATTTTTATTTCATATATATCGGTGTTTTGCCCATTTATATCTGGGCACCATGTGCATTTCTGATGTTCACAGAGGCCAGAAGAGGGTGTCAGAGCCCCTGGAGTTAGTGTTACAGATGGTTGTTAGCTGCCATGTGGTTGCTGGGAATCAACACAGGTAGAGCAGCCAATACTCTTACCCACAGACCTGTTTTTCCAGCCCCAATTATCTACTTTTTGATGTCTTACTGAAGATAAATATATATGGATTAAATTCCTTAGTATATGACAAAGTTAGCCCCTTTATTCAGTATAAATGGCTATGCAAGACCCTGTTCTAGGACATGGAGATACAGCAGGAAGATACCGAGGGCTATCTATGCTCAGACAGCTCACATTCCAGCTGTGAGAATCAGACACCAAATAAATTAATATTTAATACAACACCAGTAAGTTGAAAGTTATAAAAAGGAAAAGGAACAGGCTAAAGAGACAGAATAATGAGGAATTTTTTTTTACAAGGTGGCCATTATAGCTTCTAGTCTCTGCCTTGCCTTCTCCCAAAGTGTTTTAAAGGCATATTCACAGTTGAAAAGCACCTCCTAAGAACAATGGGATGTGTTTATATGGGTTCTTTATAAAGAAACAGGGCAATAGGACACAGTTCTCCAGCAGTCAAATCAAAGTTTGCACTAATTTCCAGTGTCTGACTTGTGTTTGTTGTGGCCAGTGACTGACGTCTGTCAGATGGCTCATCTGGTCTGTTAGGACAGCTGAGACCTGCCCTTGGCCCTGGGAGCTGACCTGCTAAGCTTATTGGCTGGGCACCTCCTGTAAGCTTCATAGTTATTTTTGGGTTTTGATTTCTTTAGTGTTTTAAACTATACTTAAAAAATTTAAAGTATCTTCTAGGAAGATAAAGAAAATGTTCTCTTGGTCGGTTGTCGTTCTTCTGCCAGGTCATATTAATCCAGTCTTTTGAAAGGACAGCTTTCAGGAATACGTTTTCTACAGCTTGAATTGCGGTTCTTTTTTGCTTCTGTCTTTGTTTTCTGTTGTTGTCGTCTGTTTTGAGGCAGGTTCCCACTTTGTAGTCCAAGCATTAGCAGCCTTCCTGCCTCATCTTTCTGAGTGCTGGATTACAGGTGTCAGCCATCATGTTAGTCTCCATGTTAGGTATTGTAAAAGACGCTTGTGTTTGTGTGTTTGTTTTTTTCCTTTTTTAATGAGGAGTATTCTCATAGACTGTACTGCGTTGACCCTGGCCACTTCTGTCTTCAGCTTGTTGAGCTCGATTCCATGTGCTTCCTCAATCCTCTTGCGTGTGTGGAGACTGGAACTGTATTGCTTTTCCTGTTGCTGGCCAGGATACCTGGTGGCAGCAGTGTAGGAAGGAAAGGTCTAGCTGGGTTCCCTGTGTGAGGATCTATCCATCATGGAGGGGAAGCATGGCAGCAGCAGTGTGGGAGGGAATGCCCACTGTGTGACCACAAAGGACTGCTTTGCAGAGTTGATTCTCCCTTCCTTTACGTGGATCTGGCAATCAAACTCAGGTCACCAGGCTTGCCAGACAAATGCTTTTACCCACTAAGCCATTTGATCCCGTCTTCTCCCACTTTTTAAAATTACATCTATCTTTTGTGGTGAGAAGCACTTACTGAGATCGAGGGCAATTTGTAGGAGTTGGTTCTCTCCTTCCACCAACCATCACAAGAACTAATTTTCATTTTTAAATGTAGCAAAATTATGTGACAGCTTTACCAATAATATGTACTGTGTAATGCGCACAGAATCAAGTCCTTTCTTTGTGGCACAGTTGGTACAAAGTTACAATTTCCTGCTTTGTCCCTAACCTAAATTCCTGTCTCTCATTAGCCATTTATTTCCCAATTTTGTGGATTCTTTGATTCTACAACTGGCTAGTCTTCTTGGCACCAAAATTAGAAGATGATTATTTTGTTTCAAAATGTTGCTGGTCAGAGACACAAATGGCAAAGACTTTTGAATGGAAGAGTTATATAGTGAGTGGCTTTTATGGAGTTGTTCTCTAACATTTTTATTTCTTTGTTTTGACTTTTGTCATGATTCAAAAAGGGATATAGCTGCTTGTTCCCTATTGGATGTCCCACTTAATGAGCTTAAAGTCACTGAAGCTGCACAGCAGTGAAAAAATTCTTTATGACTTAAAGAACTGGAAAGCTTTGGGCATTATTTACTGAAGTATTATGTTAATGCATTTCCTGTTTGGCTGGAACCTGATTTTAAACTTGTTTATCTTTGCTCTTAGATAAGAGTTTTGTTTAGGGCATTTCTAATTTATTCATCCTTTTATTGGGCTACTACAGAGCAAAATATAAGCATAGGCATAATACAGGCCAGCCACTTGTGTTTTATGTTGGTGAAAAAGTTTGTCTTTACCCATAATTTAAGCCAATGAGAATAGTACACTTGATTTTAGCCAGAAATTAGAGAAATGGTAACAGGGTGAATACTTAAAAATTAGTTAATTAAAATGCTATTCAGTTTTAGCTTTTGTCCATCACTGACCCTTCTTTAAAGTTAATGTATGCAAAACTTTCAGTTGACTAACATAACTGTATAGGATTTTAGCAAAGTAATTTCTAATTGTATAGCTGTAGTGACAGAGTTATATAAAATGATTTCATTAAAAGCTTAGATGACTTACATTTTTGTATTGCTCTCTCAGTTGGGGATCCTTAAACACTTCCAGAGCAGATGCTAGAACAGATTGCTGAGTAAATAAGGCCCCAGGGTTGAACATTGTCATGTAGCTCATCAGCTGTGTTCCCAACTCAACTCACTCACTCCTGCTTTCCCTGCCAGAGCCTAGATGTGTCCGGGAACAGCCCTCTCTCACTCCTAACACAAGAATGCCTGTCATGAGTCTACACGGTACTTCCACAGTGAGCAACTGGGTCTTCTCTCAAAGCTGCCCGGAGACTTAGAGCCGTGCTACATTGACAGAAGCAAGCTCTCAGCTCCTTGGAGTAATGTTGTTGCCAACACAGGCTTAAAGTGCCTCAGTTATTTTATAGCTTTAGTCAAGAAATGGAAAAATGTTCGGGAAAGAGAGTTATTTTAAAAGGGAGAGAAAAGGAGGAGCAGAGAAAAAGGGGAGTGCAAAATCCAGAGAGTAAGAGAGAACACAAAGAACAAGAGAGTATACTTTAGACTCACAGAGACCTACCTGTCTGTCTCCTGAGAAATCTGAAAATTACATTCCGGGGTCAAGAGAACTACTATTCACTCTTGAGAAGTGTAAGGAAAGAAAATAACACTTGCCTTTGGCTGGGTATGCAACTGAGTGTGGAACATTTGCCTGGTATGTCCTTAGTGTCCTATGTTCCACCTCCTGAACCCAACACACACACACACACACACAAGGAATCAGGAAGTAGGCACACTATGCCTGACTGCTCTGATTCACCAGGTAAACCTTTGCATATAGCTTTGGACCAGAGAAAAGGTAAATATTAAATATCATCTTAGGTAATGTGATTAACCTGAACCTCCTTAAAATGCCCATGTCCTCAGTCATCTAAGAATGGGTGAACTCATCTCTCCCTCAGTAAGACCATCTATTTTCATTAAAAACACTATCAAACCATTTGCTTAATTCTCTAATATGTATGCGTATTGAGTATCAAATGTATGTTATATAATGTTACATTTACATGTACATTTCCATAGGGTTAGAACAGCAGTGTCCATGACATTGTGGAGGTACTGGAGTGATCTGGTAGCACAGAAAGGAGACTTCCATTTTCACTTCATGTGCCCTCAGCCTGTGATGCCCCTGACACTTTAGACTTCCCAGGAGAAAGGCCACATTTTAGGTAGCTGTACCACCCCTTGTCTCTCCCAGGGAGTTGACTGCTGGTACTCAGTTCAAACATATGCCTGGAGTTTCACTTCCTGGAGGATTTTTGATTATGGAATTGGTTCTTCCTGCCAGAAAGATTAGAGGTCCCAGAGTATTGTGTTGTAATATTAAATTGAGTAGTGTTAGTAAAGATGGCATTTATGAAAACAGCTTAGGCCTATATATATGCTGTACTTAAATTTAGATGTCTCATAAAAACTTTAGATTTTTTTTGGTTTTCCAATTAATTGTATTTTCTTTTATATTTAAAAATTTTTATTGCTATCTTCAGTGAGACTCTGCCTCCATTAAGTCAGGAAGATCAAAGGATAAAGAGAAGAGATACTAACTACTAAATTGACATAAATAGAGAAGCTATTAATGTTTTGAAAGTCAATTTAGATTTTTTTCCTTTCTTTAAAAAACAATCTCTTTCTCTGAGACCTAATTGTGTTTGAGGAGTATTTACACAGTTGTTGTAGAAGTTTATGATTGTCAAGTTCATTATGATCGTTCCTTTTCCTAGAGCCTTTCAGAGTTGCTGAGGGAAAAGTCCTAAAAGTAGCATTGATCTAGTCAAAGCATAGTTAAATAGAAAACATGTTTGATTCTTGGCTATAAAAGTAAACTTGGAAAAATGTGAAGTTTGAACTGGTTAAGTCCACATATGATAATTTTTATAAGCTTTATTTGTTTCTTTAAAACATTATTTTCAAGGAGAAATTGATTTCAGGGCCATTTTCTATCTGTGTAACATAATCCTAGAGACTAGGTCACGTGGTAGAGAATATGGCTAGATTTTTCAAAAGTTTTTGACTCCTATTACTCCTAGAGCTTGGGGTTTAACACCCTGCACTTGTGTATTTTTCTAGTTGGACAGTTTTAGCTCTGTAAGTGAGAGCCAGTAAGGTGGCTCAGCAGGTAAAGGTGCTTGCTGCAGGAGCCTGCTGACCTGAGTCCTGTCCTCAGGACCAGCACAGCAGGAGAGAGCTGACTGCAGAGAGCTGTGCTCTGCTCTCCACACGGGTGCTGTAGCACTCACGCTATATACACTAATAACAGTAAATTAAAATTTAAAGGGAATTGTAGTAACAATGAAGTAATTCAGTTAAACCAGAACTAGAAAGAGGATTTTTGCTGTAGATATGAATGATTGGGTTTAGCTAATTAAATTTCACTTTTTCCCCTTTCTTTCTTTTTTGGGAAATAGGTCATAGCAAATGACAGAAGTCCTTTGGTGGGAAAAATCCACTGGGAGAAAATGGTAAAAAAGGTGTCAAGATTTGGAATACGAACAGGCACTTTTAACTGTTCTAGTGATCCCAGGTAAGTGGATTGGAATCTTTCTTGCTTAATAAAGACAATACTACCAGAAACCCACCTGAACAGAAAACTAATTTTATGTTTAGTGTACAGCTAGTTACTAAGATGTCTGTAGTTTTGCATAAGCTGCTGTTTGTTGACTTTCTGAGCGATCCCTTAAAATGGTCTGTAGACCTTTTGTTTCAGTATCCTCTTGCAGATAGATGGTGTGGGTGACATCACTGTTCTCATCTGCAGCTCAGACTGACTTTGAACTCACTGTAGCCCTTCCTCAGTCAAGGGCTGGAATTGCAGGCATACACTACCACTTTCGTACTTCTGACCTCGAGTTTGCATTTCCTTAGTCACTTTCCTTCTCTTCTACAACTGTCCCTAGGCATGCCCTTCTCCCTAATGTCAAAGTCAGACTTAGCATTCTATTTACTCAAACATATACTTTCTAACTTTTCTACCCTTCACTGTTTTCTTTTTCTTCACATTTTCTTAGATGAGATGGTTTGGTTTGTTATCATCTTCAATATTCAGTGTACTACATTCATTTTTGTCCTGTTATTCCATTTTTTAAATTTACAAAATTTAGATTATATATGTCTGTATAGAGGAACATATATGGGTATAGAGGAACGTGTGTGTGTGTGTGTGTGTGTGTGTGTGTGTGTGTGTGTAGAGGAACATGTATGAGTGCAGGTGCTGTTGGTGTTCAAAAGATGGTGTAGGATCTCCTGAGTCTGAAGTAATAGGCAGCTGTGGGCCACACTGTGTGGGCACTGGTAAAAAAAAAAAAAATCAAAATTTTTTATATAGCCAAAAGAAGTGACTAATAAATTGGGCAAAGTGGTACATACCACTGTATTCCCATTGGAAGGTAGAAACAGGAGAATCTCAAGTTCTAAGCCAACCTGTGTAGTGAAATACTGTTGGAAAAAACAACAAAATTGAAGAATGTTTTTGTGATAGTATCAGTGAATTTATTCTGACCTTTAAAATGTTCTTTTTGAATTGGATGTAAAGGGTTTTATGCTGATACATGGTAATATAAGATTCTTAAAACAATATATGCATATAGTCTGGTCTTTATTTGGATACCTTTAGATTAGTATTTAGAAAAATGAATATTAGTAACCTAGTATTTATAAGTGTTAGAAATTATTACCCAAACTTGGAAAATATGATTTAATTTTAAAGTTGTGACATAGGGAATATTTTTCTGTTGGGTACTCTTACGTTCTCTTCGGAATAACAAAACTTAAAAATATGAGTTCTGAACTGAAAAGAAAATATAAAAGGAAGAAATGAATCAACTAAAACCTTGCCTGCTCTACAAAGAAAGACTCTGTGTCATAAAGATTATCATTTGATATATGACACAAATCAGAAATGAATGTAGTTATAGGAGAAAAGATAAAAATAATGACCAAGTGTAGAGATGTGGGACTGGAGAGATGGTTCGGTCGTTAACATTTTTCTGCTCTTGCAGAGGACCTGGAGTCAGTTCCCAGCACCTAGATAGCTTACAGCTATCTGTCTCTAATGCCAGGGGCTCTGATATATTGTGCACACATGATACACATAAACTCACACACACACATAAAAATAAAGGCAGATTGTAATGAACAGAAATGTGTCATCACAAGTATCTTGCACTGAAAGCTCCTTAGATAATATCTGAAGGAGGCCGTCATCTACCTGCATTTTACCTACTCTGTGCTTTTGGCCAGGGCAAAAACAGATTCTAACCATTGAACTATTTTACATTGTATAAATATATAGTTAAGGGGTAGAAATACGTCTAAGGCAGGTTGTTTTTTAAACCATTTCATGTTGATGGAGTCTGCATTGTAAGGGAGTGAATCAAGGAGAAGGAAGCTGAGAGTCAGGATCCGTGATTCAGAGTTACTGAGATTGCTTCCCAGAGTCCTCAGCGGCCTGCTCTTTGAAAGTCAACATAGCATCTTCATTTATCTTTCATTAGACCACAGTGTTCCTAAGATTAATTAGTCATTTTACCATTATAGAGCATAGGCCACACAACTAGACTTTCCTCTCTGATCCTGTGAATGTGTAACATACTCATTTAACCCTAATAAATATGAACATGTACTTAGTAAATAAAATGAGCATCTATGACTTTTGTCAGTTTTCTGAGTAGCAGCATAAGAAACCAAGTGGAACCTGTTTTTAAGTCTAATGAAGCATAGCCATGTGGTAGTTTTTTTTTTTGGTTTTTTGAGTCAGGGTTTCTCTGTGGTTTTGGAGCCTGTTCTGGAACTAGCTCTTGTAGACCAGGCTGGTCTCGAACTCACAGAGATCCTCCTGCCTCTGCCTCCCAAGTGCTGGGATTAAAGGCATACTCTATCACCGCCCGGCTTATGTGGTAGATTTTTTAAAAAATCCTTTATCAAGATAAATTTTGTGTATCATAAAGTTCCACGTGGCAAGTTTGGAGCAAGGAAGGTGTTATTTAAAAAAAAGGAGGAGGAAAATGTTTCCAGTTATCATCTATCCACAGTCATGCAGCAGCTGTTTCCTTTTTAGTACTTCTCATCACCTAGTTTTCAGAAGGGACAAATATCCTAACAAGAACTTGTTGGGTACCAAAAGGAGTCGAGTCCCCTGCATCTACAGAAAACTTAACCAAGTGCTGATTGCAGTTATGCTCTTCTGTGGTCACTGCACTGGTGGACGAGGCTCGTTCTTGGGCCACATCTCTTTGTCTGTATACTGTCTTTGCTTCTTAAATGTTAAACCTTTTCTTCGAGTCTTCATTAAAGAGAGAAGAAAGTTACCTATGGAACTTGGAGTAACTCTCTTGGATTGGCTTATGGAAAGATCAGTCACTCTGTAGTCGATAGTGCTGCTGCTCTGTGGGCATCAGGCCGTGTGGTAGTACTTACGAGAAATCACATGGTGGGGTTTCTTTCTACACCACCTCAGGCACCCAGCTTGTAGGAGCATTCATCCTTCTCTGTCTCTACTTAATGTCCAACCTCTTTCAAGGCTTATTTCATTTCCCAAACCTTTCTTGAGATCTTTCCGTGCTCAAACCCCTGCTGATATCCCTTTTCTTTGATCTTTCATATTGGTTTTGCATCCTTTACAGGATTTTTAAAATTCTGTATGAACAGAAATTACTTTCCATTATCTTTGGTTCTTATTATGTAATGAGTAGCACATAAGAGATGCTAAAGTATTTACTGATTCTTCTATTTTGTACAACCTTTTCTTTTCCTAGAAAGATATTCAGAGCAGACTATAGTAAACTAGCTTGTTCTGACACAATTACCAAATATTGGTCTCTCTGGTTATTTGAAGGTTATCTGAGAAGAGGGTAAAAGGGGACTTTTCAGGCCCTAAAGAAACTGTTAGGATGTAAGTTGTGCAGTAGCCCAGCTGTTGACTACAGTTTACTCTCTTACAGGTACTGCAGGAGAAGAGGCTGGGTTCGTTCCACCCTCATTATGTCTGTCCCACAGACAAGTACATCTAAAGGAAAAGTCATGCTTAAAGAGTATAGTGGACGCAAGATTGAAGTAGAACACATTTTTAAATGGATAACTGCCCATGCAGCTTCTCGAATCAAAACTATATATAGTGTTGAACATTTGAAAGAAGAATGGAATAAAAGTGATCAGTACTGGATAAAAATATACCTATTTGCAAAGCTTGACCAACCACCAGCTTTCTTCTCTGCATTAAGTATAAAATTTACTGGAAGAGTTGAGTTTATTTTTGTTAATGTGGAAAATTGGGACAACAAGAGTTATATGACAGATATTGGTGTTTATAACATGCCATCATACATACTTCGAACTCCTGAAGGAATTTACAGATACGGTAACCACACAGGTGAATTTATATCCCTCCAGGCCATGGATTCATTTTTGCGCTCATTACAACCTGAAGTAAATGATCTGTTTGTTTTGAGTTTGGTTCTAGTTAATCTTATGGCTTGGATGGACTTATTTATTACACAAGGAGCAACCATCAAGCGGTTTGTGGTTCTCATAAGCACTTTAGGGACATACAATTCCCTATTAATTATTTCCTGGCTACCTGTGTTGGGCTTTCTACAGCTCCCTTACTTAGATAGCTTTTATGAATATAGCTTAAGATTATTGCGATACTCTAATACAACCACACTGGCTTCATGGGTAAGGGCAGACTGGATGTTTTACTCTTCACACCCAGCCCTGTTTCTCAGTACGTACCTTGGACATGGTTTGCTAATTGATTACTTTGAGAAGAAGAGACGGCGCAGCAACAATGATGAAGTTAATGCGAATAATTTGGAATGGTTATCAAGTCTGTGGGACTGGTACACCAGCTACCTCTTCCACCCGATTGCTTCTCTTCAGAACTTTCCTGTAGACTCTGACTGGGACGAAGACCCTGACTTATTCTTGGAACGGTTAGCTTTCCCTGACCTTTGGCTTCATCCTCTGATACCAACTGATTATATTAAAAACTTACCAATGTGGCAGTTTAAATGTCTTGGGGTACAGTCTGAAGAAGAAATGTCCGAGAGTTCTCAGGACACTGAAAATGACTCAGATAGTGACAACGTGGACACTTTTAGTAGTAAGAATGTATGTGAAGATAGACAAAGCATGGTTCACTGTGATGCTGGGGCTTGTTCATGTGCCAATAAATATTGTCAGACCAGCCCGTGTGAAAGGAAGGGGAGGTCATATGGATCACATAACACTAATGAAGATATGGAACCGGACTGGTTAACTTGGCCTGCTGGTACACTGCACTGTACTGAATGTGTTGTTTGCCTTGAGAATTTTGAAAATGGATGTTTGCTAATGGGGTTACCTTGTGGTCATGTATTTCATCAGAATTGCATTGTTATGTGGTTGGCTGGGGGCCGACACTGTTGCCCTGTTTGCCGTTGGCCTTCGTATAAGAAAAAGCAGCCATATGCACAACAGTTGTTGTCAAATGATGTCCCATCGTAACCATGTGCAATTTGTCTTTAATAAGCTTTGAGTATCTTACAGCTTGCCTTTTTAATGTTAGTCACAAGTTTTGTGGTTTGAAGTTTAGTTTAATGTTAGTGCAGTGACAGGAAGTACACATTATGCTGATGTTGATGGCAGAGTTGATCTGGTTGCCTGTGTGTCAGTTGAATGCATACTAAACTGTAAAATTTATTTCCAGCATTGGAAATTCAGAAGTTAATGTTTTTTGTAAGCACAAAAGAAGTATAGTAGAAATTTATCCTAGGAAGACTTTACAAGGCAGAGTCAAATCTAGTGGGACTGAGCTGGTTTCTTATTCTAAATGTTTTCTCCCTTTTTACAATCTTTGTCCAGCACCTCTTGGTTAAATAATGTATGCTCTGAGACATGAAATTAAAGCAGATCTATGAAATAAATTATTTTAAAACCAGAAGGTTATAGGTTTTCCAGTGTTAAGCTGTGGTACGGCGACTGCTTTTTGTAGGTGTGTTGCTGGTGTGTTAATTCCGCGGGGAAGGAGAGGGCAGGAATCCTGCTGCTGCCACTGGCTGTGAGTAGTGGAATCCTCACCACTAGGCAGCTTTGACAGGAAAGCATGTCCTAGGGTTTTTAAATAAGTGTTACAATTTGTTATTTAGCATATTCATCTAAATAAAAGCAACTATGGCTTATTAGTCATACGAGGACTAGCTTGTATGTTTAACTGACTATTTAAAAAAGTTTCAGTGCTAGAGAAAAGCTGAGATTATAGATAATATAATAAATATCCATTTCTCCTTAATGCCCCATATTTGTATTTTATTACATCTACTTTATCACTTTTTTATTACAATTTTAATATTTTTCCTTTTTCCCTCCGAACCTGTTGAAAATAAACTGAATCATCGTGCTGCTTTAGCCCTGATCTGTCACCGTATGTCCCCTATAAGTAAGGGCTTTCTCTGCAGACACCACATCACTGTCACCCCTGAAATATAATACTGACTCAGTAACATCTGATACATGACCTTTGTTCCCTATATCTTTTATGTTTCATCTTTCTTGTGACTGTAGCGAAGAATCATTTATTGGGTTTGGTCTCCTCTCCTTTCATCCTGTCCTCTGGAGAAACTGCTGTCCTTTGGTTTTTGTTATTTTGTGTGGTGCTAAGGCTTGAACTCAGGACCTCGGCATAATAGGCAAGTACCCTCTTTATTTTTTAATTTTGAGATAAGTCCCACTAGGTTTCCTGGGCTACTCTCGAACTCAGTGCACTCAATCTTCCTGCCTTGGCCTCTGGAGTAGCTAAGATTACAGGCTTGTCCCACAGGGCTGGCACCCTTTCTGATACTGATGTTGGAAAGGTACAAATGAACAGCTTTGCACAGCGTTCCTCATTCTCTTTCATGGTAGCTGTGAGTGTTGCCCGTGTACACATCAGGATGCATGTGGTACAGCTTTATTGTTGGTGATGCTAAATTTGTGTGAAGTGCTATCTGCCAAGTCTCCTTTGTGGGACACTTTCTCTCTCTGTAGTTTAAGAAGCAACCTGTGAGTATACGATCCTTGTCCCAGGTGCTTAAACAGCCAGTGACGATTATCTGAATCAGTTATCAAACAGTTGCCATGTGGGCACTTTATAATTTCACCTTAATGCTACATTTATTAACTAGAGGTGTGTGTGTGTGTGTGTGAGAGAGAGAGACAGACAGACAGACACACAGAGACAGACAGAGATGGGGAGTGGGGAACAGAGAGAGCAAGACTTTCCATTTTTCTTCCATGTTTTGAATATCACTGAACTCAGGGTTTTTGTTTTCAGTGTATTAAAACCTCAGGTGTTAGAAGAATGCCTAGTGGTTGTGCGCACTGGCTGCTCTTACAGGAGTCCTGGGTTCAGTTCCTAGCATCCATGTGGCAGTTCACCACTTCTATCCGTAACTACTGTTTCAGGGGATTCAGTTCCTTCCTGCCTCTGCAGGCAATGAGTGTAATGGTACACAAGCAAAGCCGCCCACACGCATACTTAAAAAACATTTTTGGTGCTCAAACAATGTTTCTCTCTCTCTTCCCAGAAGTCCCACCTATACCTCCCGCCTAGCTATTGGCCATTCTGCTTTTTATTACACCAATTTACACTAATACATCTTCACAATAGGCACCTCTAAAATCCTTAGTTAACTTCAATCCAAATGGCAAGGAAAAAAAAAAAACTCATACTAAATTGTTCCCAGTACTAACATCTTTTTATGATAAATTGTGCCTTACTTTCAAATACTAATAGAAAATAGATGCTTTCCCACTGTTTGTGGGATTATGTCATGATAAATCCATCATAAATTGAAAGTATCACAAGTAAAAGTTGGATTTCCAAGTCTAAACTACCAACACAGTACACTGTAGAAGAATAGTTGTCTCCCCTTCAAGACCCTTTGACTGGCAGTTCCAGCTAGATGCCCCATCCAGAATACCTTACTTTTCTAGGTTAGGAAATGCTCAAAATTTCAACTCATTTCTCTAAAGAGATAGACTTCTTTTTCATTGTCATAAAAATCAAGAAATCAAACATCATAAATAGGGATCTGGGGCCATAGCTCAGTCAGGAAAGTGCTTGCCTAGATAGAATTCATGAAGCCCTTAGTTGATCCCCAGCATCATATAAATTGGGCATGGTATAATCCCAGCACTCAGAGGTGGAGTCAGGAGCCTAGTGGCATCCTTAGCTACATAGCAAGTTCAAGGCTTGAGCAACGTGAAAAGTCTGAAAAATCAAGAGTAGGCAGCTACCTAGTAGTAAGACCTAGTAGCTATGGAATTTGTATTTCATAAATTTGAGAATTTAAAGTAGCAGCAGCCAGTACTGTATGCTACTTGTAGTAATAGGGGCAGCGGCAGGGCTGCGTCCCCAACACCCCGGCCGCCTGCCCGGCTAGCTTATGCCCCGAAATAATTACACAGACACTGTATTCTTTTAAACACTGCTTGGCCCATTCTCTTCTAGGCTAATTCTCACATATTAATTTAGCTCATTTCTAATCATCTGTGTGTAGCACCCCAAGGTGCGCTTACCGGGGAGATTCTAGCCTATGTCCATCCTGGGTCGGAGCTTCATGCTGGGAGCGGGGCATGGCGTCTCTCTCAGGCGTCTGCTCCTGAGAGGAGAGCTGTCGCGTCTGACCTCACTTCCTCTTCCTCCCAGCATTTTGTCCTGTTTACTCCACCCACAGGGCCAAGCAGTTTCTTTATTGGCCAATGACCTTCCTCCATCAGCTACTGAACAAAAGCTGCTCTCATTTCTTGTAGATGGGTTACACCATTGCTCACCTCTTTCTGCTCATACGTCTAGAAGATGGCTCCAGTCCACCTGTTCCTCAGAGATTCTTCCCGCATCACCAGGTTTATATACAGCTACCTGCTGGGTGTTGTTTGTTCTACCCAGGTCTTCCTGGGCATGCCAGGCAAGCACTCTGCCACTGAGCTCCATCTTCAGCCCTTGTTTTTTGGGGGAACAGGGTTTCATGGAGCTTGGGTTGGCCTTGAATTCATAATCATCCTGTGTTCTACACTGCCATGCCCTGGCTCTGGATTCTTTCCATGAGCTATAGTGTTCAATTGTCTCGCTTCATCCCCAGTCACCCTCTTAAAGTTCCAATCTCAGTTAATGGAGATGAGGAGGAATGTGTGTGTGTGAGAGAAAATGTACATGAAAGTGTAGAAATGTTTAGACTAAATTTCTCCAGCTTTCCAGAGCACACCGTATTTTGGATACCATGGTCCTAGAACAGGTCTTTCAAACCTTTTTCATCCATGATCCCTTTCACCCCAGAAAATAACCTTGGATGTATAGGTATATAAAATAGCTATACAAATCAGATGTTTATTGGCAATAAAATCATAAACTCATTTAAAAACAAACCTCTGTTATGCATACAGCTTTACTGTTCACTAAAGAGGAAGGCAATTTTTCACACTAGTGAGATAGGTAGGTCTGCTTAGTTTTACATAATTAAATCTTGGCTGAATATATTATGTTGATCTAGCTTACCACATCTTCATCCTTTAGAACTAATCAGCATTTTTATTTTTATGATTGTCAGTGCAGAAGATGCCACTTTGCATAAATATGTAATATAAAATGAAAAGCAGAAATATGTTTAGAACCGTTTCAGAAATTATTCTGAAAATTATTCTATCTAATCCTATGTCAAAATTCAACAATTTTTAATAAAACTGAGTCAGCAACTAGCAATTCTTAAAATCAAACAATCTGATGCAATCCAACCCAAAGATATTTAGTAATTTCACTAGTATACTAATATTGGTGATTACATGCTGAGAAATAAGGAAAATATTTAAAGTCTTTGCTTCCTATGGCTAACCCAGTATGTTCTGTAAGAGCAGAATGTGTGTATGTACGAGAAACTCTTCAATCAGTCACATCTGATGGCCCTGAGTCTGAGCTGAGATGTTTCAGGCCGTGTGTGTTGGCACTGTGCGGTACCGCTGACATACAGTGCAGCCTGTGTGTTGTATGTTCAGGACAACGCTCTAGTGAAGCCACCCTGTGCAACACAGGTGAATGTCAGAAACCCCTCAGATTCATCATCTGTGATTTTGTAATACCCTTTGACCGTTTGCAAATTCAGGAAACTTTGACTGTTATCAAATTTATCCAGACCACCACATTCATTTACTGGACCCCCATATGGGGTCACAAGCCACAGTTTTAAGAAGCTGAGGCCTAGATAAGGAATCTTAGCATTGGCCAGCAGTGCCCCTTGCCATACATTCCTGGTTTACTTTCATTAGTGGTCCGCACTTGTACCTCCCATGCTAGAATTTTTCTCCAGGGGTTATTTTGTTATCATCCCCTCTACCTGGTGGTATTGTTCCCACACACAAAAACACATCTTTGCTTGTTGTTGTTAAAATCCTTTATGCTAGTACAAAATTTCATACTGATTATTGCCAAGTTCTCTTAGTTTGTGTATGATGGGAGAATGGTCTCTTTACATGTTAAAATGGTGCTTGAATATGCCTTGTTGTTTTAAGTGCCTGTTGTTATTGTTGTTTTAGACAGGGTCTTACTGTGTAGCTCTAGCTGGCCTGGAGCTCACTATGAGCCTCAAACTCACAGGAATCCAACTGCTTCTGCTTTGCAAGTGCTGGGATTAAAGATGTGCAGATTTTGTTCCTTGGTGCTAGAGACCAGATCCAGGGCTCTGTGCATGTTAGTCAAGCTCTACCACTGACCTCCATCACCAGTCTCTAAAGGCTCTTATTGATAGTCTGTCTTAAAACATACTCAGGCGCCTAAGAGATGGCTCAGTAGTTAAGAACACCTACTGTTCTTGCAGAAGGCCAGCTTCAACTCCCAGCATCCCTGTTGGGCAGCCCACGGTTAACTCCAGCTCTAAGGGGTTCTGACATACTCACGTGCATATATTCTCCACCATATAGACATAATCTAAAATAAAAATAAACTTTTAAAACCTGTTCAGTATTGATATGGAGAATATTTGACTAACTGTGTAGCCTATGAATAATGAATAACAAAGGTAACCTTAAAATTAGCACCTAAAGATATGTCAAAATTAAGCATTTGTACCTCTTCATGGGAAGGTGGGTGGAGACAGTGTTTCTCTGTGTAGCCCTGGCTGACAAGTGGAACTTGCTTTGTAGACCAGGCTGGCCTCAAACTCATGTACATCCACCTGCCTATGCCTCCCCAGTGCTGAGACTAAAGTTATGTGTCACCATGCCTGGCCGGCATTTGTGTCTCATTTTTTCATATCTGCTGAACCAAAGAAGCCCAGACATCCTCTAGGAACTTAGTTCTGCTCTATGTAGGTTTTGCATGAATTTGATAACCTAGCTTCCTAGTCCCTGTAGCAGGAAATATACACATAGAGTCTATGAGTGGAGGCCAGAGGCAGCTGCACCAAAGAAAGACGGCACCTTTTCTCTCCTTGACGAACAAGAGGAGAGAGGAGTTCGAGCTGATTCAGCACTAAAAACCGAGTACTAATGTTGTGAAGATGTCACTGAATCTGACAAAAGAAAATGTTTCTATTTTCTGGACAAGTTATTTGGAAGATGATGCCGTGAGAAGACAGAGTTTGTGCCTGGAGTCCTTGACAAGATGCTAATGTGACTGGAGAGACGGCTCAGAGGAAAGAGCACCCACGGCTCAACAATCCCCTGTAACTCCAGCTCCAGAGGATCTGAGTCCTCTGGCCTCTTCAGGCACCTGCACACACACACACACACACACACACACACACACACACACACAACTAAAGGATAATTCATGACTAGCTCAGCCAGTAATGTGTGTGCTTTGCAAGCACAAAGACCTTAGTCTTCTCTAAAACCCTTGTAAAATGTGCTGGATAAGGAATTCTGTCCTTCTTATTCCAGAGAGACAGAGAAGAGGATCCCTGGAAGTCAGAAATGGATCCCTGGAACTGACTGGCCAGCCAGCTGTAGCCTACTTGTAGAGGCCAGTGAGGAACCCAGGCCAGAAAAAGAAAAATGAGAGGTACCTGAGAAACTACTTCCGAGATTGTCCAGTGGCCTTTGCATGTCACACACACACACACACACACACACACACACACACACACACAATCCTGCACTCGCCCAGTTTATCTATAAGCCTGGTGATATAAAATTCATAAATTTCATAGAAAAACAGTGTCTATAGCATATTTGTATCCTTGCTATTGCAAAGTTCTGCAAACTCATTTGGGGGCATATCTTTCAGAATGCCTTTTTTGTTGACAAATTAGGGACTGGTGACATTTCTACATGGGTAGCTTACTTGAGTTTTGTGATTTTTTTTTTTTTGAGAATAACTGGTAGGGTGTTTTACAGTGAAGGGCAGTCAGAACACTTGTATCTTCAGGAGGCTCATATTTGTCTTCCATATGCTCTGGTTTGTTTTCACTTCAGTCCTGAGCCAAGTGGCCAAACAGTAGGTTTCAGAAACAAAACCCAGCAAGCTGACTCCTGCCTTTGTTGCCAGAGACCTGGGTAGGAGGAACATCTCAAATGCCAAATAGCAGTATCCTGGGCTTTTAAACTGTGTGCTCAGTTCATTTCCTAGTGCTGAATATGGTGCCCTGCGGCCCATCTCAGTGAACGAAGGGCCCTGCGACCCATCTCAGTGAACGAAGTGGTGCCCTGCGACCCATCTCAGTGAACGAAGTGGTGCATTGCGACCCATCTCAGTGAATGAAGAAGCGGTGCCATGCGACCCAGCTCAGTGAATGAAGAAGCAGTGCCCTGCGACCCAGCTCAGTGAACGAAGCGGTGCCCTGCGACCCATCTCAGTGAACAAAGGGCCCTGCGACCCATCTCAGTGAATGAAGTGGTGCCCTGCGACCCATCTCAGTGAACGAAGTGGTGCCCTGCGACCCAGCTCAGTGAATGAAGAAGTGGTGCCCTGCGACCCATCTCAGTGAACGAAGTGGTGCACTGTGACCCAGCTCAACAGACACTGCTTTATTTTGAATCCACCCAGCATTGTTCGATGAGGGGTAAAATCGGGTGTGACTCTTCACTGTTTTCCTATTTAACACCATAGAACCTGAATGTCAGAATCGTGTGTGATGGCCACTTAGTCCAATCTTCTGCCTTAGTTTAGGTTACTGATGGCCTTGTTATATCTGGCACGCTCGTCATCTAACAAAAGACACCATACCTTCCAAAATCTGTAAACACCCCACCTGCCAGGACTCACAGAGAAGCATGGGGTAGCTGGCAGCTCTGTGGCCTGTGGTGTTGAAGATGAACACCTCATTGGATGCTTCCCACGCAACCATCTTTGGGAAGAAAAATGAGTCAGAGTTTGTCTTTTGAAAAATGCAGAAAAATATAATCTGCTCTCCTGGAAATGAGTTTCTGTCACTCATCAAAACAGCACCCGTTTCACCAGAATCTTTGTTTCAAGAAAGCCCCATGAGCTCCTTCCTGTGCTTTCAGCATCAAACTCCTCCCTTCACCCCATCATCTCCAAAAGGGGGACGGGGGCCACAGGACCAGCTCCTCATTCTAGGCAGGCAGGTCCTGCTGTTCACTGTGGGAGGGCAGATCTGTAGGCTCTGCTGTGTTCTCATGGCCGTGCAAAGGACCGAGGGTAATATGCTGAAACAAAAGGCAGTTTGTAGCCCAATATGCACCAGATGGAGTTGCACAGAAGGGACACTGCCATTTTCTAGGGACTAGAAAAGCACACAGGAACCACTGACTTGCATGCCTGTCCTAAGGAAAGGCGTAGAGTTGGAGAACATTATTTTGAGTTTTTAGCAGAGGAGGTCATAGTAAGTATAAATTACATTGTTTACCTGAGGCTGGTGAGGGCAACACTAGCGTTTTCAGAAATAATGTTCCTAGAGGAAGAACTACGGGTGGGAAGTGGGAATGGTTTTTGTTGCTTTGTACAATATATTCATCACCTAACAAGAGAGACAGGACAAGGATGGAACAAACACACAATGTTCTTGATGTCATTTTATTTAACCACTTCCAGACATGAGAAGGAAATATAGGGCCAAGGGGATGGATGACTTGGTGGGTAAAGGCAGGTTAAGAAAGACAACCCGGGTTTGGATTTGGAGAGCCCACATAACAGCCAGATGCAGCAGTGCACATTTGTGATCCCCACATTCCTATAGTCCTGAAGCCCATGGGTCAGCAAACTACAGTATACACAGAAACAAAAGAGACCCAGCCTCAGAGAAAGCCAAGAGTGAAAACTGACTTCTGACCATGTCCTGGTTCCCAACATGCACTATGGTATATTTCTTAGCTACTTCTCCATTGCTGTGAAGAGGCACCATGACCAAGGCAACATATAAAAGAAAGCATCAATTGAGGGCTTGCTTCCAGTGTTAGCTGGGTAGTTCATGGCCATCGTCACACAGAGCATGGCGGCAGGCAGGCATGGCACTACACAGTAGCTGAGATCTTAGATCTCACCCACAAACAGCAGGCAGAAAGATAGACTGGGCCTGGTGTGGGCTTTTGAAACCTCAGAGTCCATCCCCAGTGACACACTTCCTCCAACAAGGCCATACCTCCTAATCCTTCCTAAACAGTCTACCAACTGGGAACCACACCTTAAGACTTCTGGGTCTATGGGCATCATTCTTATTCCAACCATCACAGTAATGTTTGCCTGTACAGACACACAGACGCACACCAGAACAAAACCCATACCACTCCTGCTCCAAACGAGAAGAAAAATACGTTCATTTTCTCTCTTTAGTTATTCCTTTGAAAGACAATGTGTTTCCATAGAAATAGAGAAGTGGGGGTCTGGAGAGATGGCTATGACCCAGCAATTCGGAATACATATTACACTGCTCTTCCAGAAGATCCAGTCCCATTCCCAGCAGTCGTGTCAGAGGCTCACAACTGCCTGCAACTTCAGCTCAGGAGATGCAACACCCTCTTCTGGCTTCTGTAGGTAACTTGCACTCACTTGTACAAATCCACACACAGACACACACACATACACATAACTAAAAATGAATCTTAAAAATATGAATATCAAATATACAAATCTTTAATTTATTATAAAGTCAAACCATTCATGTAACCAGATTAGAAAGAGAATAGTTTTAACCCAGAAGCCTCTTTCTGGTTCCTTCCCCATCAGTACCAAGGTGGGATGCAAAGGCAGGAGATGTTGGGCGGATGTGGGAAAGGATAAAAACCTTTCGCTCCCTAAGCTTGATATGTCTCCTGTTTGCCAGAGTTTCAGCCTAGATCACTGGAGACTGCCTTACGTAACAGTTACACACAGACGTTATAATCCATGCCTAAAGCAAGACCACAAACAAGATTATTAAAAATAACTAGTAACTAGTGAACCATGCTCAGAATAAAAATATATGTAGTGGGGCTGAAGAGAAGGTACAGGAGCTAAGAGCTGTTCTTCCAGAAGACCTGAGTTTGATTTTCAGCAACCACACGATGGCTCACAACTGTCTGTCACTCTAGTCCCAGGAAACCTGATACCCTTTTCTGACCTCTCTGGGTACCAAGCATGCATGTGGTGCTCAGACCTATATGCAGGCAAAATACTTAGGAGGCAGAGGCAGGTGACTGTCTATGAGTTTAAGATCAGAATGCTCTACACAGTGTGTTCTAGCCAGCCAAGGCAACATAATGAAGTCCTGTCTTAAAACAAATTTTTTAAAGTGTGTGTGGGTACATTTTGATAAGCACTGTTAGGGACTTTCCCAGAATATCTGTGCAAACTAAGATGGCTGCAATATTATTAGGCAGTATAATTTTATGGGAACATCATTGTACATGTCGTCCATCACTGACTGATGTGTCATTTCTTGGCACATGACTATATTTTCAATTAATGTACCACAATTTAATTATGCATTCCACCATGATGGACACACAGCTTATTTCTAGTGCTTGGCAATGACACATAGTGAGGTTATGAATATTCTCATATATGATTTAGAGTGGGATTTCTGGATTACTGAGTTTCCCTATGCCCAGTTTTGGCAGACACCGATTGTCTGAAGTCAAGACCCAGCAGATATCTGAGGCCTCAGATAATACCAAACCCAGTGATCACTTTTCCCATACATATTTATGATAAATTTCAATTTATAAATTAGGTACAAGCAAGTGATTAACAATAAATAATAAAAAGAATGATTATAAATTATGTTAATATTCTCCCTCAATGTCTTGTTTTTTCATTATAGGAGACATTTTATGATTTTCCCTTGGCATTTCCAAATTACTAACATCATTATTTTTTTTTTAAAGTAACATTTTTTTATTTGTTCTTTGACAGTTCCGAACACCTTGCTCATATGCACCCAGACTTCTTCCCTCCACCACCACCCCTCCCGGCACCTCCAGCAAGTCACTCAATAGACACTTATTCTCAGTACCGGTTGTGAGTCTCCGCATCAACTGTTGACTGCTTAGCTTAGGGCAGCCCCAAGCCATGGCATCATCACTCGTACCCAGGGCCATTACTCCAGAAACAAGTGTTACTTGAAACTGATAAGACAAGCTGATAACCAAGACAGCACGTGACATTCACAGTGTGCACACTGGACAAAAGGACAATTCCTGTTCTAGGCAGGATGGTAAAAAAATTCATCAATGTACCCTGAATGGGGTGGAACTTAAAACAATGAATGCTTATTTCTAAAATATTCCATTTTATATTTTCAGCTTGCCATTGGCAGCAGTTGACTGAAACTGTGTAGAAGGTGAAATCACAGCGAAAGGAATATGAGTGCACAGGTTATAAGACAGTATGTGCAGGGCTCGCTCCGTGCAGGCTCAGATGAGTGCACAGGTTATAAGACAGTATGTGCAGGGCTCGCTCCGTGCAGGCTCAGATGAGTGCACAGGTTATAAGACAGTATGTGCAGGGCTCGCTCCGTGCAGGCTCAGATGAGTGCACAGGTTATAAGACAGTATGTGCAGGGCTCGCTCCATGCAGGCTCAGATGAGTGCACAGGCTATAGACAGTATGTGCAGGGCTCGCTCCGTGCAGGCTCAGATGAGTGCACAGGTTATAAGACAGTATGTGCAGGGCTCACTCCGTGCAGGCTCAGATGACTGCACAGGTTATAAGACAGTATGTGCAGGGCTCACTCCGTGCAGGCTCAGATGAGTGCACAGGTTATAAGACAGTATGTGCAGGGCTCACTCCGTGCAGGTTCAGCTCCTATCAGATGAGCTCACAGGCTATAGACAGTATGTGCAGGGCTCGCTCCGTGCAGGCTCAGATGAATGCACAGGCTGGAAAACATTATGTACAGGGCTCACTCCGCGCAGGTTCAGCTTCCATCAGGGCTTTGGGCACCCACCCTGTGGGTAAGTAGTGGGCTGTTGCAGTTTGGAAACAGGTTCTTTCATTTCCATCGTTTTCTCTTCTTAATCACTGATTTCTTTGGGTGAGGAGGGGTGTTTGTTTTGTCTGGTTTTGTTTAAACGGTCTCTCTATGTAGCTAAACTGACCTCAGTACACTCAATACAGGATCCTCCTGCCTCAGCCTTCCGAGTGCTGGGATTGCAGGGATGAACCACAATACCTGAAGACATTACTTACTCTCTCTCTCTCTCTCTCTCTCTCTCTCTCTCTCTCACACACACACACACACACACACACACACACACACACACAGACAGGCTGGTCTCTAAGTCATTCTGCAGCAAAGGATAAACCTGGAACATCTAATCTTCAGATCAGGCAAACACCATAAGCCTGGGGTGCTGTTTCTAGCCCTACTGAAATGTGGTCATACAGTGTGCCGTGTACACAGTTAGCTTGTGTTTCATGTGTGACAACTTCCTATTTGCGTGTACAAAATATGACAGATCAGTAGGTAGCATATACTTTATATGTGTCTTCCTGATCCATCAAGTATCAGAAGAAAGCTCTTAGGTTTTCTATCTGTAATAGTGGAAATTACAGCTCCTACTATAACTGTATTTGGCCAGCAGGTGTCTAGGGGGGGCAGTGAAGGCTAAGCAAGGACATGTGTACAGAGCCCTCTTTTTGAGATCATTGTGACTATTTTTTCAACATAATACTTTTATTATTTGGGAATTTTGTATAATGAACCCCCAGACTCACTCCCCAGTCTTTCCAGGTCTACCCCTCTTGTGACCTCTCCCCTCAAAAAAAGAAACAAAACAACAATAAATCCATCAAACAAACAAAAGACCAATTTGTGTTGCCCACATACTCACCGGAGCATGGTCAAACTCCCAGTGGCCATCCCCTTAAAGAAAACTGGGTCCTTTCCCACGTGCGTTCTTTCAAGAATCCATCGAGTGTGGAGAGTTGCATTCCAGCATCCTTATAATTTTTTTTCTTTTTTTTTTTTATTAAGAAAAGGAAAAAAAAGTATCCGCCTCCTCCCAGCCTCCCATTTCCCTCCCCCTCCTCCCATCCTTCTCCCCCTCCCCCAAACTCCTCTTCCCCTCCCTCTCCAGTCCATAGAGCAGTCAGGGTTCCCTGCCCTGTGGAAAGTCCAAGGTCCACCCCCCTCCGTCCATGTCTAGGAAGTTGAACAACCAAACTGGCTAGGCTCCCACAAAGCCAGAACATGAAGTAGGGTCAAAACCCCGTGCCAATGTCCTTGCCTTCTCAGCAGCCCTCATTGTTCGCCATGTTCAGAGAGTCCGGTTTTATCCCATGCTTTTTCAGTCACAGTCCAGCTGGTCTTGGTGAGCTCCCACTAGATCAGCCCCCTTGTTTCAGTGGGTGGGCGCACCCCTCGTGGTCCTGACTTCCTTGCTCATCTTCTCTGCGATAACTTCCTGGGGGTGGGGGTTCTTAGAAGCCGTCTATGACTCAGCTGTGAGTCTGAAGTCATCGGTGCCACTGCGAAGTAGCTTCTTTGTCCCTTACAGTCAGCGAGAGAATGGACCATAGACTTCTACATGGTTACTGGAGACAACACAGACCATGGACATACACATGGCCCAGGCATCGGTACGTGAGACGGACCTCAGCACAGCCTCCACTGGCAGTACAGACCACAGACATCAATGCAGCCCTCTGCTGAAACACAGGCCATGAACACCATCATGGCCCCTGGTGGCAGTTCAGCCAACGGACATCATCGTGGCTTCAGGCTGCAGTGGGACCACAGACCCCAACATGTCTTCAGGCGGCAGCACGGGCCACCCATTTCAGCATGGCCTCTGGCAGCTGCACGGCCCATGGACATCACGGCTCCAGGCTGCAGTATGACCACCGAGCCCAATGTGGCCATCAGCGTGGCCTCAGGTGGCTGTACAGTTGTTACATGGATTGCTACTATTTTTAAAGGATTGTTACTATTTTTAAGGGACATTCTTTGGGATTTCATTTAGTATTGCTCTGTGGTTTATGGGATTCTGTTGGGATCTTGTTAGGTTTTCTCTCGCAAACATTTTATGCCCATCATCAGTCATTTGGAGAGAGTTTTCCAGAACGACTCAATTCTGGTGTGTTAGAACCAGCCCAGGGTGTTAAGAAACTGAAGAAGATCAGACAGGCCTGGGATCTCACAGAGAACAATGTCCTGGTGGCGCCCGAGCAGAGGCATCCCTGAGACTTGGTGGAAGAAGAGAGCTTAAGGTGGCCTAGACAAAAGTAGCTTTTGCTGAGCTACTGGTCCTTCTCAAATTACCACTGAACTGCCTAGGCACTCCAACCCCAGGAATCCTTGCTAAACCTTCACGGATTACTCTGCTGGCTGCCTGTGCTTATAACAGACTTGGAAATAACGGGTTACTCCGAGCGACACTCACAGTGGCTGTCACCACAGCCGCACAGATGGCCATTCGGCAGGGTGCATGGCCACGAATAAGCCATCTTTTGGGTTTTTCACAGCACTTGGAAGGCATCTTTTTCTTTCTTGCAGTTTCCAGGTTGTTGTCCTTCTGATTGTGGCCCTATGTATTTATTTTCTCTCTGGTTATTTTTAAGATTGCCACCGTATACTTATCAGAAAAAGAAATTAGGAACAATATCCTATTGAGAATACCTTCAAAATGTTAAGTATTTAGGAATACATCTAATCCAAGAAGAGAAAGGGCTCTACAATGAAAACATCAAGACACTGAAGAAGGAAGTCGCAGAAGATATTAGCAGACACTAGATGATGGAAAGACCTTTTCTTGTGATCCTGAATTGGCAGAATTAATACTGTGAAAATGAATACTAAAATTAATTTACAAGACTTAATGCAGTAACTATCGAAATTCTGATGGTATATTTCACAGGCCTAGAAAAAAACAATACAAGAATGCATATAAACTAAAAAGAACACAAACAAGGAGCAGGAACACTGCTGGAGGCATTACAACATCCAGTCTCAAATCATACTACAGAGCTCTCGGGATAGAGACAGCCTAGTGCTGCCGTAAAAATAGGCAGACCAATGGAATAGAACAAAGAACCCAGCAATAAAACAACAAAGCTATGGACACTTAGTATTTGACAAAAGAGGCAGAAATATACCTTGGGAAAAAACAAGTGTTATTTATGTCTGCGAGGGAAGAAATTCTTACAGCATAAGAAATTCTTATGGATTGAATTCCATATTCAATCATGGAACTTCCACAATAAGGATCTTACTTAATCCCAATCGTCTCCCAAGGTACGTCATAGTACTTCACAATAGGAACTAAATTCCAAGCTGAGTTTTATATGAAAAAATAATATCAAACATAAGAAATACTTACTGTCACTGAAAAAAGAAATTAAAGAAGACCCCAGATGGTGGACTTCCTATACTTAGACTGGCAGAATTAATATTTTGAAAATGGGTATATTACCAAAAGTCATATACAGAGTTAATGAAACTCTCATCAAAATTCATATGGAAACACAAAAGGCCATACACAGTCAAAGCAACACTAAGCATAAAACACAACTGGAGGCATTACAATATTTGACCTTAAATGATACAGAAGAGCTAAACTGACAAAGACAGCATGGCACTTGTGTTGGATGCTTTAAGTCAAGTTGACACAAGCTAAGGTAGTCTCAGAAGAGGGAACCTAAATTAAGAAAATGCCTCCATGAGATCAGGCTGTAGGCAAGCCAGTAAGGCCTTTTTAATTACTGATCGATAAGGAGGGTCCAGTCTATTGTGGGTGGTACCATCTTTCGGACAGTGGTCTTAGGTTCTATAAGGAAGCAGGTTGAGCAAGCAATGGGGAGCAAGGCAGTAAGCAGCCTCCATGGCCTCTGCATCAGCCCCTGCCTACAGTTCTTGCCCTGTTTGCATTCCTATCCTACCCTATCCTTCCTTCAACAGTGAGCAGTGATGTGGAAGCAGAAACCAAATAAGCCCTTTCCTTCCCAAGTTTCTTTTGGTCATAGTGTTTCATCACAGCAACAGTAACCCTAACAAAGATAGAACTGACACAAAAAAAGGCATGTAAATGGATTGAATAGAATTAGGAACTCATAAATAAATTCACACGGCTAAAATTAAAGTCACCTAAATTTTGAAAAAAGCATCAAAACCATATGCTGAACAGAAACATAGACTATTCAACAGATCGTAGTAAAACCAGGTGTCTACATGTACAAGAGTGAAGTTACATACTCATTGCTCACCCTGCACAGAAATCAGTTCAAAGTTGATCAAGGACTTTAATTTAAACCATAAACTCTGGAACCTGCCAGAGAGAGACAGAGGGAATACACTTCACGTTATAGAGACTGGCCTAATAATACAGAAACCTTCGGGTTCCATGCAGTCCCAAGAACCAACCAATGGGATTGCATGGAATCCGAAAGTTTCTGCACGGCAAAGGAAACCATCAGCAGAGCAAGTAGCCTACAGAACAGGAAAAATCGTTCCCAGCCACTCCTCAGATAAGGGGTTGATATCTAGAATACATAAAGAATTGTAAAAACTAAACATCAAGAACAAAACAAACAATAAAAAATGGGCTAATGAAATGAATAGACAGTTCTCAAAAGAAGCACAAATACCATTACAAGTATTTATAGTTGTCACCACACTTAGCCATCAGGGAAATGCAAATTAAAACTACAGAGATTCCATCTCACCTCATTTCAAGTAGCTGAGATCAAGAAAGCAAACGATGGGGCCTAAGAGAGCAGTGGCTACAAGAGCACTGGAGGTTCTTCC
Source organism: Microtus oregoni (assembly GCF_018167655.1). Taxonomy (NCBI): domain Eukaryota; kingdom Metazoa; phylum Chordata; class Mammalia; order Rodentia; family Cricetidae; genus Microtus; species Microtus oregoni. The sequence continues at coordinate 12,861,831 of NW_024543061.1, forward strand.
AGAGCACTGAGGTTTAGCTCCAACATCCACGTGGTAGCTCACGACCCTCTGAAACTCCCCAGGGACTCAATGTCCTCTTTGACCTCTGCGGGGACCAACATCCACATGGTGCACAGACATCCATGCAGGCAAAACAGCCATATACATAATAATAAATAAATACTTTTTTAAAAAAGAGGCATGGTGGCACAAACCTTTAGTCCCAGCACTTGGGAGACAGAGACAGGTGGATCTCTGTAAGTTTGAGGCCAGCCTGGTCTACAAAGTGAGTTCTAGGACAGCCAGGGATACACAGAGAGACACTGTTTCAGAAAGGAAAACTGACAGTGGCAGGAAATGCTGGAGAGGATCCGGGGAAGGAGAAGCTTTTCTTGCTTCTCATTGCTTCTTGCTCATTGCTGGTGGGAGTGCAGGCTAGCACAGTCACTACGGAAATCAATATGGAGTTTTCCTCAAAAAATTTAAAAGAAACACCATATGCCCAGGAAAGCCCTCCTGGGCATAGGCCCCAAAGATTCCAACTCTTACCACAGAGACTGGACACTCCTATTTATTGCTGCTCTGGTCACAATAGCAAGAAAATGGAGTCAGCTTGTTATATCCATCAACAGAAGAGATGGTGAAAATATGATATATATATATATATATGATATATATATTCACATATGGAATTATACTCAACTGTAAAAAATGAAATCATGAAACTTGCAGTAAAATAGATGGATCTGGAAGGCATCATATTAAATAGATAACTCAGGCTCAGAAAGACAAAAGTCCTGTTCTATCTCATATGCAGATTCTAATTTTCAATATGCGTATATGTAAATAAAAGTGTAAGTGTTGGTATAGGCTAAGAAACTAAATAGGGGATCATGGGAGGGAAGAACGGGGGCAAATGGAGACAAATGGGTGAGGAAGGAAGGCTGCTGGGGGTGAGAGGGTATGGACATTTGAAAAATAACTGAGGCTGGAAGGTTGGAAATAACCAGGAGGTGACTCCAGGTCATGTTCACTTTCTCTTGAGATACATGATGGATAAGAGCCCCTTTAGACCCGAAGATTCGTCAGAAACAAACCATTTTGGGCCAGAAGAGATGGCTCAGTGGAAAGGGTGCTTACTGCCAAGCCTGATGACCTAAGTTCATCCCCAGAATCTACCTGGCAGAAGAAGAGAACTGATTCCTGAAAGTTGTCCTCTGACCTACACATGAATGGCATGGCGCAGGCTCCCTGTGTCCATGTGCATACATAAATAAATAAAAGTATGCAAAAATGCTAAGAAACAAAGATAAATCCATTTCAAATCCATTGCCATCTAGAAAAATTCTATTTCCCGAGATTGGCTTATACTTAACATACACTAGAATAAAGTCCATCTACGAGGTAGATTTTGGTTTTTATTAGGCAAAAATTCCTACTAGTGGTTGGACCGTGGTTTTCTCATCCAAAGCATTTCACTAAACAGCTACCTCATAAACAGGGAGACTGTGGGCAAGAAGCTCCGAAGATGGGTGTCTTACAAAATGAGTAACGCCAAACTGGGAAGCTAAGGAAAGATGATTCTTTTGTATATTACATATTCCCCATTTTCATGTCAAATTCAGAGAAGGACTAAAAGCCCAGGCCCTGAAGCATCTCTTGAGTCAGGGATACTCATCTCTTTGCACCATTTTCAGGGATCGAGAGGAAAGCGCAGAGACAGCTTCTGAAAATGTGTGTGACAAAATGTCTGTGTGAACCTTCGGCAGGGGCGCGGGAGCCCGCTCAGCACGTGCTGTGCTCAGCAGGAGGACGGAGCCAGAATGTCTGCTCACTGAGTTCTTCCCACCCCCTCAGAAGTGAAAGTCTTAGGAAGAAGGCTACGTGGCATATTTCCTGACGTTCGTGCAAGAAGGACAAACTACAGCCACAGCAGTAGCTAGGAACGGGACAGTATCAGGGCATAAACAGAGTGTGTGTTGCTGATGGCAGACTCCAAGACATGCGTGGAAGGAAGCTGCATGTTCTCCTTTCAGTTGCCAAGGGGCGGTGTGCTGCTGTGCTCCTGACTCTGTTAGTCTCTGTGGTCTTTCCACTCTATTGAGAGCCAAGTACATGCATTAAGATGTAGGTGTGGAAATCAGAGGACAACTTGCAGGAACTGGATCTCTCCTGGAATGTGGATTGAGCTCAGGTCATCAGACTTGGCAGCAAGTGCCCACTGAACCATTTTCTGGCCACAGGTTCTTATTATTAAAAAAAAAGTCTAGGACTTTGCATGTTCTTTATTTATTGTGGCTATTTGATACTTTTCCTCACTAGGTTATATGAGGCTTCTTATGGGTTCACTGTTATTTTCCTGAGGCCATATAGGAATGTCTGATGCATAGGGCTTGATATGTTTTGTTGACTATTTGGCAATCCTGCTTGAAACATTACTGGTTTATGGTTTTATTTTGTTTTAAAAGTGGTTTATTCTTTGAAAAAAAAAGGGCTGTGTGTGTTTTTTAAATAGGTGTGGTGTCACACCCATTTAAATTTATTAAAGAAATTCCGGTGGCCAACAATAAGCAAAAATATGATCATCAGACTAGTAAACAGGGAAATTAAAATTGTAAATAATGTTTATGGACTTCTAGGGTAAGATAACAGACTAGAACCTGCTTTCAAGTGACTCTGTGACAGAATCCTGGTGACAAAGGACAGATTATTCCAAATAGAAAGAGAAGAACACCGGCAACCAAGAAGGAAGAGAGCAAAGCACAGAACAACAGAAGACTGTTGCAACAGGTAGGAGAAAGACTCCGGATCCAGTGGATGCTCCAGCCTCAGCTCTACCAGCAAAGGGAAACTGAAGCTATAGCCAAAGGGTGGACCAGGCAGCCCTGTCACGGCAAGGCTGGCAGGGAGCGCCCACCACGCAATCAGTTAATGTGTGGTACTTATATAGATTGGAGGTCTAAGCCATAGGATAAGTTCTGTTTGGTTAGGTCTTCAATCCAGTTGAGGATTTGTGGCAGTGAGTTCCCCTGTGTAGCAGGCCAGACATCCACTCTATCACTCTTGGTATCCTGCTTGAGGGGGGCCAACTGTTAGAGACTTGTATATTCTGAAGACAAGGGACAATTGCAAGGTGGAAGCCTGGGGACACTGCTAGAGGGACTCAGGGGCAGACGGTCACACAAGGGAATGGAGGAAGAGGTTTGGACAACAATATGCTGAGTGTAGTCAACACAACAGCTAGGACTGTAAAGGGCACAGTGGTTGGTGGCCCAGTGGCAAGCAGCAGAGCCCTATCACCAGAGGGTAACTATGGAGACTGATGATAGTGTAGGGCCCATCACTGGAGGGTAACTATGGAGACTGATGATAGTGCAGGGCCCATCACTGGAGGGTAACTATAGAGACTAATGATAGTGCAGACCCATGACCAGAGGGTAACTATGGAGATAGATGATAGTGCAGGGCCCATCACTGGAAGGTAACTATGGAGACTGATGATAGTGCAGGCCCATGACCAGAGGGTAACTATGGAGACTGATGATAGTGCAGGGCCCATCACTGGAGGGTAACTATGGAGACTGATGATAGTGCAGGGCCCATCACTGGAGGGTAACTATGGAGACTGATGATAGTGCAGGGCCATGACCAGAGGGTAACTATGGAGACTGATGATAGTGCAGGGCCCATCACTGGAGGGTAACTATGGAGACTGATGATAGGTCAGGGCCCATCACTGGAGGGTAACTATAGAGACTAATGATAGTGCAGACCCATGACCAGAGGGTAACTATGGAGATGGATGATAGTGCAGGGCCCATCACTGGAAGGTAACTATGGAGACTGATGATAGTGCAGGCCCATGACCAGAGGGTAACTATGGAGACTGATGATAGTGCAGGGCCCATCACTGGAGGGTAACTATGGAGACTGATGATAGTGCAGGGCCCATCACTGGAGGGTAACTATGGAGACTGATGATAGTGCAGGGCCATGACCAGAGGGTAACTATGGAGACTGATGATAGTGCAGGGCCCATCACTGGAGGGTAACTATGGAGACTGATGATAGGTCAGGGCCCATCACTGGAGGGTAACTATAGAGACTAATGATAGTGCAGACCCATGACCAGAGGGTAACTATGGAGATGGATGATAGTGCAGGGCCCATCACTGGAAGGTAACTATGAAGACTGATGATAGTGTAGGGCCCATGGCCAGAGAGCAACCATGAAGATGAATGATAATGCAGAGCCCATGACCAGAGGGTAACTATGGGGATGGATGATAGTGCAGGGCCCATCACTGGAAGGTAAGTGTGGAGACTGATGACAGTGCAGGCCCATGGCCAGAGGGCAACCATGAAGATGGATGATAGTGCAGAGCCCATTACTAGAGGGTAACTATAGAGACTGATGCTAGAGCAGGCCCATTGCCAGAGGGTAACTATGGAGACAGACTATAGCAGAGCCCACAGCCAGTATACTACTCAGTCTCTCAAGCTGCCTCCCAGTTGCCTGGATAACTGCCTGTGGGACTGACAGCACTTGAAATTCAGCTTCCTCTCTCTTTCAGGATGCTTCCCTGCTGGACAGGATCTGTATTACTTACATGAGACTGGTCCCCAAGGAGGGATGGCAGGATTTGGTTTGCTTTCCCAGTTCTCTTGCCTTGGATGTTAGCCACTTCAGGGTACAAAACTGGGAAGTCCTTGAAGTGACTGTGACTTCTGGCATGCTCCAGAACTGGGCGTGGTAATCAAGACCCAATGACACACCACCGAAATTATAACGTCTGTGGTTACCTGCACTGGCCCTGAACAAGACTGGACCTGTCAACAGTCAGTCATGGGGAAGGAAAGATCTCATATGGCCCTACTATCCCTTACTGCTGAATTATTGGCTATTGACAGATTGGGGCGGAGGACTTCAGTTGTGTATTTACTGATGATCCCATCAGGTTCCAGCACACAGCTCCAAACCCAAACAATAAATGTGAGAGGTTTGAGGGGATGGGAGGGTGGTAGATAGGGGTCCTAGGAAGATGGGAGGAAGCTGAGAGTGGTCAGTCTGCATTATGTACATGTGTAAAATTAAAGACAAATTAATAAAGAACGTAATTGTGCCTTATTGTATGCTGGTGAAATAAATTCCATTCTCTACAAAAACAAACAAATAAAAATTATAAACAGAGGTCTTTCTGTCTGCTTCTAAATACTTACTCAGAGGCTTATATTTGTTGCAAGGAGGGGGGGCCCGCTTGTTTGTCCCAGCTGCCCAGCTATCTTAGCCCCAAAATAACCACACAGAAACTGTATTAATCAAATTACTGCTTGGCCCATTAACTCTAGCCTCTTATTAGCTAACTCTCACATCTTGGTTTAACCCATTTCTATTAATCTGTATATATATATATATATATATATATATATATATATATTGCCATGTGGCAGTGGCTTACCAAGAAAGAGTCTAACCAGCGACTGTCTCAGGCAGAGGATCCATGACATCTCTCTCTTGCTCCACCTTTCTTCCTCCCAGGATTCAGTTCTGTCTTCCCCACCTATCTAAGTTCTGGCCTATCAACTAGGCCAATGCAGTTTCTTTATTCATTAACCAATTAAAGCAACATACAAACAGAAGGAGCTCCTACACCATATATTAATTGTTAATGCTTGACTAATAGCTCAGGCTTATTACTAGCTAACTCTTACATTTAAATTAACCCATATTTTTATTTATGATTTGCCACATGACTCAAGGCTTGTTACATCATTTTCTATATATCCTGCTTATTTAGAGGCGGGCTGGAACCTCCTCAACTCCACCTCTCCTCATCTGAATTTTCAGTTTGATTGTTCTGCCTAAACTTATCCTGCTTGGCTATTGGTCAAACAGCTTTTATTATTAACCAATGGGAAGAATACATATTTACATGTATAGAAAGATCATCCCACAGCATTTCCCCTTTTCTGTCTAATCAAAATGGAAGGTTTTAACTTTAACATAGTAAAATTACATACAACAAAACAGTTATCAAGTAAGAATTACAGTTATGATATCTAGTATATTTGTATTTGATAAAATTAGAGAAAATATTTAAATATCTATTCTATCTTGGTGAGTTCAATGTTTTATATCTAATTTATCTTTTATCATAACTAAGAAAAACTATAACTATAATTATCTAGTCTTCAGCTCCATCAAAGACTTAGCTTTAAAGTCTCATGTGGTCAAAAAAAAGATCGAAGCTACACAATAAGGAGAGATTCATACAAAAAAGCCTCTAAGAGGGTTACATTCTATTGAGGAATATTAGATAGGCTTAGAAGAGAATGGAGAAAGAGTTACACAGTCACAGATTTAAAAACTATAGTTTATTGTCATTGCTTTTATCTTGATTGCATTTCAATTTCAGTGCTTACTCTATATTACTTGTGACACTTTTCCTCCAGAGTCATTGGTGATATATAGCAGATGGCTTTACGTGTTTTTGGTTGTGTTTCTATGCCTAGTTTTGTTGGCTGTGTTGCTATTGCAGTAGTCTATTTTCTCCTCTCTGGTTCATTTTTAGGACTTGCTCCTCAAGAGAAAGCCTGTTCCTAAGAAGACTCAAGTAAGAACAGAAGAAGCCACATGAGAGCCTGTCTCAAAAATAAAAAAATCGAGCTGGAGGGTGGTGGCACACACCTTTAATCCCAGCACTCAGGAGGTTGAGACAGGTGGATCTTTGTGAGTTTGAGGCCTGTCTTGTCTACAGAGTGAGTTCTAGGACAGTTTCCAAACCTACAGAGAAACCCTGTCTCAAAAAAAAAATAAAATAAAATAAAAAATTAAAAAATCTATTAGCCGAAATTATAGCAGAAAATTCCTCCAATATAGGGAAAGATGGACACTCAATCACAAGAAGCATTTAGAACCACAGATATACACAACCAGAAAAGAACCTCTCTAGAACACACTATAGCTAAAAGTTAAGAATGCTGGGTTCAAGCGGCAGGGTGTGGTGGTGCACACCCTTAATCCCAGCACTCAAAAGGCAGAGGCAGGCAAATCTTTGTAAATTCCAGGCCAGCCTTGTAATTCCAGGACAGTTAGACTTACATAGAGAGGCCCTGTCCACACACACACACACACACGCACACACACACGTGAGCACACACACACGCACACACACACACACACACACACATATATACACACAGTGCTTTAAGTGTTTTTGGTTGTGTTTCTATGCCTAGTTTTGTCGGCTGTGTTGCTATACAGTGCAGGGTGTGGTGGTGCTGGCCCATAATCTCAGCAACTCAGAAGATGAGAGGACCTCAACTTTAAGGTCAGTTTGGGCTACAGAGTGATGCTGTGTCCTAAAATAAAATAAAAAATGGTATGAAAGCAGCTCATTGATAGACTACTAGCATGTGCAAGGCTCTAGAGTATACTGCCCAGTAACCACATAAAACAAAATACAAGATAAAATAAAAATGCTAAGAATAAAAGCAGAGAAGTGATATTAAAAGCTGTAGTAGGTGGTGTTGAAAACACCAACTCACAGTGGTAAACTCATGAGAATAATACCAGATCTTTTAGGAGAAACTCTAAATAGAAGGAACGCATGGGATGATATATTTCAAGCTCATAAAATAACTGCCAAAAATGATCATATTTAGCAAAGTTACCTTTTTAAGTCCATGGAGAAATAAAAACCTTCGAGAATGTCTTAGTTATGGTTTATACTGCTGTTATCACCATGACTGAAAGCAATTTAAAGAGAAAGGGTTTATTCTGTCTTCCAGGGAAACCAAGGCAGGAACTCAAGGCAGGTTCTTGGCTTTTGTTGAACTGCTTGATTGACACCCCCCACCTCACCGCTGCAACTGCCAACCAGGAGGTTCTTCGTCTTTAAAAACTCCCTGTAATATCCATCTGGGCTGCTCTGTGAGGAATGTTTCTCTTCAGGCAGTCGCTGGATAGCTTAATACAGACTCTCAGTTTGAATTTTGGTCATGCTGAGTGGTCTCTAGGTCTTTACCCTGTGACACCAACACACAAGATAAGGATAAACTGAAACAACCCATACGCCCAGTTACAGAAGATAATAGATGAATAAATTAATGCCTGTCCAGCAAACCATCAGTAGTATGGACAGAACAAGTAATATTCAGCCAACCAGGAAAACAACCAAAATGAAAGGAACCAGCAAATACTTCTAAATAACCTAAAAGTAAATGGTTCACAGGTTTTTATTTTATTAGGCAAATAAACATAATTTATAATTAGGTTAATAAGTCTAAATGTAAATGGTTTCAGCTTCCTAATTAAAAGTAACAGGCTACTGCTTGGATTAAAAGAAAAGATTCAAATGTTTGTTGTCTTCAGGAAGCATATCCATGGGTCAACAAACATACAGCTGAAATAATGTAAGTTGAAGCCTAGTGGTGGTGGCGCACGCCTTTAATCCCAGCGCTTGGGAGGTAGAGACAGGCAAATCTCTGTGAGCAGCCTGGTCTACAGAGTGAGTTCCAGGACAGGTGCCAAAGTGGAAAAAAAAAAAAGTAAGTTGATATAGCAGGTAAATGGAAGACAATGCCCATGTCTGACAAAGTAGACTTGAAGCCAAATTTAGTCTGAAAAGACAAAGAAGGCCACTGCATGTTAACAGAGAGAAAAGCCCTTCAATAAGTTATAATAATTATAAAAATACCAGCACCAAACACTGATATATCCAATTTCAATACACACTATTGGATATAAAGGGACAGAGAGGTCCAAATACAATAGTAGTGGGTGATTTCAACACCACACTCTCATCAACAGCTAGATAATTCACATAAAAACAGTTAACCCTGAGGGACTAGAGAGATTACTAAGCAGTTAAGAACACCTATTGCTCCATCAGAGGACCGGAATTCAGATCCCAGCATCTGGTAGCTCACAAATGTTCTAACTCCAATAGACACAGTGCCCTCTTCTGGCCTCTATGGGCACATAAACACACACAGATACACAAATGAACCTTTTAAAAAACATCAACAGAGAAATGTTAAACTGTCCTATAGATCAAATAAGTTCAACAAATATCCACAGAATATTTCATCCAAAAGCTTTAGGGTACACATTCTTCTCAGCATCCCATGAAACTTTCTTGAAAATTTAATCATATTTCAGGCCACAAAACAGTCTTAACAAATTTTTAGATTTATGAAGTGATATGTTGTATTTTACCAGGTACAAGGATAAAACTAGAAATTGGGGCTGGAGAAATGGCTTAGCAGTCAAGAACGTGTACTGCTCTTGCAGAGGGCCTGAGTTTGGTTCCCAGCATCCATGTTGGCCAGTTCACAAAGGCCTCTAACCCCAGGTCCAAGTGATCTGATGCCCTTATCTGGCTTCCAAGAGCACATGTATTCATATGCACATATACACACAGACACAGACATGCACATAGTTAAACTGAGTTCTTTAAAATTAGAAATCACTAACAAAAGAGACTACCCAAAACCTAGATCATGAACAACACATCTTGAATGATCAGCAGGTCATACAAAACACAGGAGAGAGTTTTAGAATTAATAGAAGAAAATGAAAATGAAGATATAGCTTATCAGAAACTTTGAAATACAGAAGGCAGAATTCTAAGAGGGAAGTTGATATATTTGAGTGGACTACCAAGAAACAACTTATAATGCACTTCAAAGTCTTAGAAAAACCTAAACAAGACAAATCTAATAGCAGGAGATAGAAAAAAATAATAAACATTTGGGTAGAAAACGATGAAATGGAGAATAAAAGAACAATATAAGAAATCAGAGAAGCAAAGAGCTGGTTTTCTGAAGAGATGAACAAGACCAACAAATTTGTATCCAAAACAACCAAAAGTAATAGAAAAAGATCCAAACTGATAAAATTATACATAAAATAGGACATAATAAAACAGGACATAATAATATAGCAAGAGAATGCAGAAGGTCTGCATTAGAGAGATGACTCAGTGATCCTCTTGCAGAGGACCTGAACTTGGTTCCCAGCAACCACACTGGGCAGCTGTAACTCTAGCTCCAAATCTCACACCTTTTCTGGCCTCCAGGCATCTTCTCTCACATGAATTGCCCTTCTCAAACAAACAGAATCAAAATAAAACTGAAAAAGAAAGAGAAATCTAGCACGTCATTATTAGAGAATATGATGAAAATGTATATTCCTCCCCAAGTCAACTGGAAAAGCTAAAAGAAATTAGTAATTTTCTAAGCACCCATGCAAAAATTGAATCAAGAGAATGTAAACAACTTAAATAGATTCATAATGAAAGAGAAGTCGGAAGCAATAATTAACAATTCCCCAACCAAGATAAACCCAAACCAGATGGATCCAGTGCCGAATTCTACTTGGCCTTTAACAAAGAATTAACATTCATACTACTTCCTACTTCATAAAATAGAAAGAGAATGATTATCACGGAATTCCTTCTACAAAGCAAGCGCTACCCTGGTAACAAATTCAGATAAGAACAGAAAAAAAAAAACTATAAACCAACTTCCCTGATGAATGTAGATGCAAAATTTCCCCAGCTGATACTTGGAAACCAAACTCAGCAACAGATAAAAGGTGTGCCATGATCAAATTGGTTTCAGTCCAGGGATACAAGAAAATTTCAACATATGCAAATCAGTTAGTGTCTCAGAGTACATAGACTGGT